>NC_088688.1:2450541-3067207 GCF_028017835.1 Emys orbicularis | reverse complement strand
CGGCCAATGGGAGAGGTGGGGGTGATTCCTGTGGACAGGGGAGCGCGTGGAGACCCCCTGGTGCCCCCGCCAAGGAGCCGCTGCCAGAAAGGTGTGCCTGTCACTTTTGGGAGCCGCTGGAGGTAAGCGGTGCCCCTCTCATCCCCTCCCGTACCCCAAGCCCCAGCCCAGAGCCTGCATTCTGCACCCAAACTCCCTCCCAGATCCTGAACCCCCTCTGGCACCCCGCTCCCCTGTCCCAAGCTCAGCCCAGAGCCCCCTCGCACACTGCAAACCCCTCGGCCCCAGCCCAGAGCCTGCACCCCAACCCCCTGCCCCAGCCCAGAGCCTGCAACCTGCACCCAAACTCCCTATCAGAGCCCGCACCCTGCACCCCCTCCTGCACCCCAGCCCCCTGTCCCAGGCTCAGCCCGGAGCCACTTCCTACACTCCAAATCCCCAGGCCAGAGCCCGCACCCCTTCCCGCACCTCCCCCTGCCCCAGGCCAGAGCCTGCACCCCTTCCCACACCCCAACCCCCTGCCCCAGCCCGGTGAAAGTGAGTGAGGTGGGGGAGAGCGAGCGATGGAGGGAGCGGGGGCGGGGCCAGGCTGTTTTGGGGTTGGCAGGTAGCGCTGGGCAGGGCAGGTCTCCTGGAGCCCAGCCCTCTGCTCTAAGCTCATTTTAAACGCCCGCCGCACACTGCAGGCTTGTTCTCCCTGGCACTGCGCCCGCCAGCGGGGCGGAAATAGCTGTGGTGCAAAGTCCCAGCTGTGTCCAGACACCTGGGCTGGCGGGGCGGGGCGGGGCGGGGTGGAGCCAGAGCCACTCACGTGCTAGTTGGGGGAGGGCAGGAGGAGGGGGGGTGACAGGAACTGGCTTTACTTAAGACGACTCTTCAAAGTGATGTGGTTCAGCTCTTGCAGATCCCCGGTGGGTGCTGTGAGTTCAGTTGAACTGGGCTAGGGGCAGGGTTCGGCCGTCCTGCCACGGGTCCCTCATCCCAAAACCGGAGCGTCCCCAGGAGTCTGCCCTGGGCTCCCTACGCTGGCAGGTGTTTGCCTGGAGCCCAGCACCCCCTTCTCTGCGCCCCCACAGGCCCAGCCTCCCAGGGAGGGGTGCGTGGGGCGTCCCTGCCCGTGGGGTCCGGGGAGCCAGAGCAAACACAAAGGGGCACGTGTGACGCTCCTCACTGGCTGCCTGCAGGAGGGTGCAGAAAGCCCACGGCACAGAGCCTCGGTCAGCCCGGGGCCGGGGCGGGGGAACCCGACTGAAGGGGGAGTGTGGCTCTCCTGCCCCTTAGCCCAGCGCGCCCGGCCTCCGCATCGGGCACCGGCAGGGGCTCCCCAGAGTTTTCCTATAAACATTGCAGCTGGGAGCCCAGGCCAGCCCTGGGTGACGGCACTGACAGCCAGGGACCTGCGCTGGGGGCTCCAGCTGGAGAGTGGGTGCTGGTCTACCCCCTGGAGCCCAGAGTCACCCCCCTCCCTGCCTGCAGGCCTGCTTTGCCTTCACAGGGCCCCTGGCCCAGAGCCCCCAGCCCCAACCTCCACGGCCCAGCGGCTGAGCAGAGCACACCCACTGCCCCAGCCCCATCTCCCAACCGCTCTCCTCTCAGAAAGCCACGGGACTTTGTGCCCTGCAGAGCGAAGGCAGGTCCGGGGAGCCCCTTACTGGGGCCACACACAAATGTTGTGTTGTGTTTCTCAGCTGCGGTTGGGTAGATTTGGAAAGAACAAACCCCCCCACCCCCAGCTGGGCCAGACGTTCGAGCCGGGGGCCCTGGCACGCTGGGCCGGGACTGTGACGTGTCTGGCCTGCGTCTAGCAACGCTCCCGTGCTCAGAACAATGACTTTTCCGTAATGCTCCTTGCTGCAGATGCCCCCAGCCGGGCACCCCGCCGCGGGGCCTTGCCGCCGGTGCCTAGAGCTCCCAGTGCCTGGGGGCCGCAGCCGGAGAAACGGAGGGTATGTGCCAAGGCCACTGAGCTTCAGAGAACCCAGGAGTCCTGGCTCCATCAGGGCTGTTGGAGGGTGACGGTGCCAGCATGGGCTGCTCTGAGCGCCTGTCCTGCTGCAGCCTCTTAGGTTTCAAACTCCACCTGTTCTGGGCCGCTGCCCCCTTGATTCGCCCTCCCTGCCTGGTTTAAAGGGACAGGGCGCCGTGGGGCGCAAACAGGCCTGGTGTAATGTCACTGACCACCCTGGGGTGTCACCCTTGTGTCTCACCGTTTTGCGTTACCGCCCGTGCTGGCTGTGATTGGGGTCCATGCCCCTCCCCCCGGATCCCTGCACTTGGCCACCTGGCTGGCAGCGCCCGGCTGGCAGGCTGCGTTGCTCCCTGAGAGACCCGAACGTGGGCGAGACCCGAACCTGGGGCCAAGCACAACATGGAGCTGGCAAAGGCTGTGCTGAAAGCGGCTCCCTTTCCATCCTCTGCCTTTGTCAGCAGGACGCTGAGCTGGGGAAGCTGGGTTCTGGCCACTCCCCGGGCACGGCCGCTGCCACGGCAGGGATCAGAGGGGCTGGGGGGAAGGAGAGAGCAGAGCCACGTACTTTGTGTCTGGGCCTAGAGGGCAGAGCAGAGGGACTGGGAGCCAGGACTCCTGGGTTCTGTCCCATCTCTGGGAGGGGAGCGTAGTGCAGTGGTTAGAGCAGGGAGCCAGGACTCCTGGGTTCTATTTGTACCCGTGCCACTGACTCTCTATGTGACTTTGGGCAAATCATCTCCGTTCTCTCTGCTGTCAGAGGGGGGAGATGCCGCCTGACTGCCCGGGGGGCTGGGTGGGTTCTCTGCTCTGTGTACGGTGCCCTGAGAGCCAAAAAGGGCCAATGTGACCATCGAATCCGACCTGCTGGAGAACGCGGGCCAGAGACCTTCCCCCAGGACTCCCCAGAGCAGATCTCTTCGCAAAACAGCCACCTGTGAGTTAACAATGGTCAGGGATGGAGAACCCCTCGGTACATTGTTCCAGTGGTTAATGGCCCTCGTTAACAATGTGCCTTATCTCCAGCCTGGATTTGTCTGGCTTCAACTTCCAGCCATTGGATCGTGTTCGACCTTCCTCTGCCGAACTGACAAGGCCTTTCTTGTCCCCCATGTAGGTTCTTATTGATCAAGTCACCCCTGAACCGTCTCTGTGTCAAGCTAAATAGTCCGAGCTCCGTGAGTCTCTCACTCTAAGGCAGGTTTTCTAACCCTTTCCTTGTTCTCGTTCTGAACCCTCCCCAATGAACTGTGGGCCCCAGGACTGGACACAGGAATCCAGCTGCAGTCGCACCAGTGCCAAACACAGAGGTACAACAACCTCCCTGCTCCTGCTGGAGATTCCCCTGTTGATGCATCCCAGGATCGCATGAGCCCTTTGGGCCAATGTCACGCTGGGAGCTCCTGGTCTGTTGATTATCCGTCCGGAGTCCTGGCTTCCCAGCAGAGAGGCCCCAGCCTGTACGTCTGGCCTGCATTCTTGGTTCCCAGATGTAGATACGTTTACATTTCGCTGTATTAAAATGCGTATTATGTTGCTTACCAAGTGGCCAGATCGCTTGGTATCAGTAACCTGCCCTGTGCGGTATTCACCCCTCCCCTAACCTGCGTGGCAGCTGTAGACTTTATCAGTGAGGACTGGATGTTATCTGCTGGGACCCCACTGGAAACAGACCCGCTGGATGAGGATCCCCCTTGTCACGGACTCACAGATCGTGCCCACTCTTGGCCCCGTGCGATCCCTGGGGGGAACCCCTTTCAGTGAGACAGCCCTTCTCGGGAGTCCACTCTCTCGGGGTCAGGCCCCTCCACCTGCTGGAGCCGCACCTCTCTGAGCCTTAGCACGTCTGTCTCTGCCGTGGGCCCCCTCAGGGAGTCCCCTCGCTCTGGACCCCTGGGCCCTCCACTCCCAGAAGGAATAATGCCCCCTGTTCTCTAGCCTGGAGCGACTCTCAGCCAGCGTAACACAGGAGGTTTATTGAGCATCTGAACACAGCACAGGAAACTCTCAGGGCCTCAGGCCTGGCCTCCCTCAGCACAGCACATCCCAGTCTCTCTGCATCCAGGTGGGCTCTGCCTGCTCCCCCTCTCCAGCCCCGAGCCCCCCTGCTTCCCAGCTGGGCATCTGATATCGCCTCCCCCAAGCCCCGCCTCTGTCCATTGGCTTCTCTCCAGATAAACAGGGTCGCCTGGGCCTCCTCTCCCCTTTTCTGTCCTCTGGCCCCTCTGGCTGGAACCAGCTGATCAGGTCACCGGGGTCCTCTCCCTGCAGCCCATTGTCCTCCCACTGGCCAGAACTGGCTGTGACTCCCAAGTTGGGCCTCCCAGTCACCAGTCGCTGGGGTCTCCATGCTCCAGGCCATTGGCCGGGGTTCCATGTTCCCTCGCTGGTCCTCTGTAACAACAACTCCCTCTCCCCTCCCCTCGTGAAACCAGTAACACCCAGGGACACTGAGTCCCACCCCCTCCACATGCAAACCATTGGAAAAACCAAGAGAACCCCCCACTTCGTCACACCCCTTTACAGCTCCATTTCAGGAAGGAGCCGTTCGCCAGCTTTTACTCCATTTGCTGTGTGCCGTGGTTGAGTTCTAGTTTTTAACCTGCCCAAGGAGTGCCGGAGGGTGGGGACGGGGCGATCTCACTCTTGCTGTCCTGTTTGCAGGTATGAATTGGATCCTTCCTTCCCCGCCCCCGTTCCCACATCCCCTCCGCAGTGCCATGCACCTGGGGCCAGGTTTCCCCCAGAGCTGAGTGCCTCCGGCTCCCAGCGGTTTTGGGGGGGCGGGGGGAGTTGGGGGACAGGGACGGGGTCTCCATTGTCCTCCCAGCCCTCGCCCCCCCAGCCCAGGGGCCGGGCATGCTGGGAGATGGAAGTGCCGCAGAGACTCGCTCTGAAACAAGGCTGCCCTTTGACGGCCCCTACCGCCCCGCTGCCAGCTGGGCCCGATAGCGCCAGAGCTCAGCCTGACGAGGAGCTTGGGCCCAGCCCCGGGGCCCAGCGGGGGAGAACCTGATTTTTCTCCTTGGTTTTTAATAGCTGTTTTCTGTAGCCCTAATTGGCTTGGCTTGAGCGGCGGCCAAGGCAAACGCACCTGAGGGAGGTTTGCTTTACAATCTCCATCCGCAGGCTCCCGCTCCCCCCCCGAACACCAGCTCGGCATCTGGCCTCTTTTAGAGGGGCCGGCCGTGCCGATCGGGGGGTGCTCCCGGCGCCGCAGCAGCTGCGTGCGTCCCATGAAGGGCCGTCTGTGTGAGGGAGGCGAGAGGCCGGGGCTGCGGCAGCACCCAGCTGGGCACGGCCGGGCTGTGTCTGGGCATGTGCCGGGACGGTGCAGAGCCACCGCCGATGGTCGTGTGGGGGTCGTTCCGGAGCTGAGAACAGAGCCGCGGCCTGGCCCTGATTTTCACATTGGGCTGATCCGTCCCCCCAGGCTGCCGCAGGTACTAGGTACCTCCGAGCTGGGCAGCGTCGGCTCTCCAGCCATCTGGGGGTTTATAGGCTCGTCCGGCTGAGCGCACGTATAGGGTGGGGATCTGCTATTGAAAATGTGGCCCCTTGCAGGCCCGACAGGAATGTGGGCCCCGCAAAGCCTCCGCCCCACCTAGGCAGGAAAGGGGGCTGTGTAATGGGCCGGGCCTGGGAGCCGGAGGTCTGCTTTCCATCACCAAACGCTCACGTAGGCTGAGCTCGCTGGGGCAGGGGCCCTGCCTAATCTCCTGCCATGTCCGTTACGGCACAGAGCACATTTGTCATTTCTTCTTCTTGTTATTAATGAGTAATTGCCAGCTCTGTCGGTGGCTCACTGTGGGCAAGTCACTTAGTCGCCCCGTGCCTCGGTTTCCCCATCTGTGTCCTGAGCATAGTTCCCCGACCCTGCTTGCAGAGTGACTGGCTGACTAGATGCACTCGGGTTTGCGACCCCCTTGGAGGCCGGAGGAAGGGGGAAGCATCGTTAGCAGTGTGCAAGCTGCGGCAGCCTCTGGGGGAGTGGCTCCGTCTCAGCTCCTCGTGGAAAGCTGTGAGCAGCCTGGGGCAACGAGGGAGCGTTGTCTGCTGCCGGCTACTCTCCCCACACGTTGGGGGTGGAGGATAGTGCTGAGCGAACCTGCGGAGAGTGCGGCCTGGCCCGGCTTGAATCAGCCTCCGAGCTGTTGGCTGCGGCTCAGGGCGCTCTGCAGATCGACTCCCTGACCCGCCTGGGTCTGTGGGATTTTGCAGGAACCCCGGGGAGCACCACCTGCCAAGCTGCACATCCTGCCCCTGCCGGGAGCAAAGAGACGGGGAACGTAACCCGGGGTCAGGGGTAACCGAGCAGCTCCACTCACGCAGGTCTGATTGCAGGATTGGGGCCACAGTTTGCCTATGCAGCGCTGCCCCCTACTGGGCGAGAGTGTCTCCTGCCCCATCACAGGCATGTCAGCTCCTGCGCTGGCTGTGTGCCCGCTGTGGAATATGGCGCATGCGCCCCCACGTGGGGCCAGGTTCCCTCTTCCTGCTGGCCGAACGTTAGCTTGGTACAACTTTCAAAACAGAAGGTCGTTCACCGCCGTCCTGCTCTCGCCCAGCCTGTCTGACGGCCTGGGGACGTTCTCGGACTGGAGCCTGCAGCTCCCATGGGGAAGCCAGAGACGCTTGGGGTTGAGGGGGGCTGGATCTACAAAATGCCTGCGTTCTTCCTGCAGCGTTTGTGCAGTTACACAACATTACAATCGACTGCAGTTGATGGGGTCGGAGAGAGTGTGAAAGACACTAGTGGAAGATAAAAGAGCTACTACTGCTGCTAGCTACAGATATGCTCCTTTAGCTCAAGTGTTAGAGGCCTTTGTTCCTGCAAATGAGGAGAGCTTAGAGCAGGTTTCCAGCCCTGCTGCCCCCGTGTGTGAGGAGGTTTCTGTAGCAATTGTGCCTGTTGTTCACAGCATATGGGCCCTGATTTTTGTTGTCCAAAGCTAGAGTTGGGCAGAGACCAGGAATTGCGTCTCGTGGAGGATTTGGAGATTTTGAAACTCGGCTTCATTTTGAATCAGAGCGAAACGTGAAAACGTCGACATTTTCCAAGGGGAAATTTAAAAAAAAAGTTTTGGTTGATGGAAATGTTTCCTTTTTAACCTGTTGTGGTCACGCCACATGTTCTGAGACGTACCGTCATGTAAAATCAGCCAGTTCAAAACGAGCACTGGGAATGTTTCATTCTGCAAATGTGGCAACGGGACGGTAGAGACAAGAAGGGGGAGGGAAAAACTTTGATTGGACCAACCTGTGTTGGGGAGAGAGACAAGCTTTCGGGGATACGCAGAGCTCCTCCTGAGGTCTGGGAATTGAGCTGTTCGCTGGCCGCTGCACCTCAAATGTCTCTTGCAATCCGGGTGAGCTATGTCCATTGAGTGGCGCGGCGCGGCGCTGCGTACCTTCCCGTGGGTCCCAGCGCCGAAGAAGAGCTCTGTGTCGTTCCTCCTCTGCTGTGAGCAGCCGCGGCCTGACAACCGGCCCAGGTTGCTGCAGGTGCCAAGGAGGGGGTGTGTGTGCGCGCGCGCTAAACCCAGGGTTGTGAGTTCAATCCTTGAGGGGCCCATTTAGGGATCTGGGGCAAAAATAACCTGTCAGGGACAGTACTTTGTCCTGCGGTGAGTGCAGGGGACTGGACTCAATGACCTTTCAAGGTCCCTTCCAGTTCTGTGATTTCGCCGGGTGCCCAAAGGGGCTTTGTTTTGAAAGGCAGGGACAGCACATGGCCGGCTGCAGGCTCCCCTGTGCCCCAGCGCCGGAGGCCAGCAGGAACGGCGGCTGTTTGGGTTGGAGCCGCCGCGCTCCAGCGTTTGGCTGACCCAGGAGCCTTTGTGCTTGGAAGGAAGCGGAGGCCGTTTGCCAGAAAGCTTCCCAGCCCGGCTCCCTCTCCCCTGCCCGCTGGTGGGGGAAGTGCCGTGGGGCTGGCTGGCTGGGGGCGAGGCACGGCGGCAGGCAGGCGAGGGACAGAGGGCATTCCCCTGCACCTGGGACCCGGCTCCCTCTCCCCTGCCCGCTGGTGGGGGAAGTGCCGTGGGGCTGGCTGGCTGGGGGCGAGGCACGGCGGCGGGCAGGCGAGCGACAGAGGGCATTCCCCTGCACCTGGGACCCGGCTCCCTCTCCCCTGCCTGCTGGTGGGGGAAGTGCCGTGGGGCTAGCTGGGGGCGAGGCACGGCGGCAGGCAGGTGAGAGACGGAGGACATTCCCCTGCACCTGGGACCCGGCTCCCTCTCCCCTGCCCGCTGGTGGGGGAAGTGCCGTGGGGCTGGCTGGCTTGGGGCGAGGCACGGCGGCGGGCAGGCGAGGGACAGAGGGCATTCCCCTGCACCTGGGACCCGGCTCCCTCTCCCCTGCCCGCTGGTGGAGGAAGTGGCGTGGGGCTGGCTGGGGGCGAGGCACGGCGGCGGGCAGGCGAGGGACAGAGGGCATTCCCCTGCACCTGGGACCCGGCTCCCTCTCCCCTGCCCGCTGGTGGAGGAAGTGGCGTGGGGCTGGCTGGGGGCGAGGCACGGCGGCGGGCAGGCGAGGGACAGAGGGCATTCCCTCTGCACCTGGGACCCGGGCGTGCCACCGGGGCAAAGTGGACGGTGGTTTTGTAGTGGGATTTATTTAGGGCTCCAAAGGAGGCAGCTAAGTGGGGGCCAAGGAATTGGCGTAGGTGCGAACCAGTGGCTGGCACGCGCTGGGCACAGGGGCGTGGTGCGGTTTGGGATTCCTCCTGCCCTGGTACCCTGCTCGGGCTGCGAACGCTGCCTGGCTGGGTCGTGAGCCCCATCACAGCCCCAGGGCTGCTCCTTCTGGTGACTGAGCTGGTGTACCCCAGTTTGTCGTGAGGCAGGCCAGTTTGCCATGCCCGGGCAGCGCCCGCTCTCAGCCTCCGGGAGCACCAGAGCCCTCATCCCCAGGCCGTCTGCACCCGGCCTGGCAAACTTCATATACTGAGGGCTGATGATGGCCAGGCCGGCTACTGACACCCCCTCCTGGCCGGGTTTGGGGGCCTGGTTCAGATCCATTTTGGAACCGTCTCTTGTTGGGGTTCCCAGGCCTGCATCTCTCCCTTCTCCTGTGGGTGGGACATTCCCTTCCCCCTTCCCCCCCCTGGAGGGGGGCTGGAGGAGCGTCTGTCCCGGGGTCCTAGAGGTTAATGAGGGGAGAGGCCCAGAGGGGCCCGTCCCACACCCGGAGCCCAGCTCCCGGCCGGTCCCGGCAGGCTGTGCCACGCGTGTTTATCCCGTGGGGAGCGAGAGGGGTTCACTGCTGGACCAGCGCCTCGCCCTGCTTCTTGCAGCTCTGGGCCCCCCGTCTGGCTGCTGGGGTCCACGCCGCAGAGCCCCCCCCCCGCCCCAAACCCGGGCTGCCCCGTCCGCCTGGCGACCTGCGGCTGCCTGGGGACTGAAATCGCCCCGCTCCCCCAGCTGCTGAGCTGTTACTTTGCTGGGAGATTATTTTTAGGAATTTCTGGAGCGTGCGGTCGGCGTGGCTGGGGGCCGAGGGGCGGGCGGCCCGGGCGGGAGAGGGGGTGGGGGAGGGAAGAAGGGTTTTTTTTTTTTTGTTTGGAATAAAAACTCTTCCCAGCTGGCAGCGACTCCGGGCTTGGCTGCCGGCCGCTCTCTGTGCCCTGGTGTGCGGCTCTGCCAGCGCCTCAGGTTACCGCTGGGAAGCAAGAGGCTCTAGTTCCCTGCAGAGGGGCCGGGGGGGCGCCGCAGGGGGAGGGCCAGCGCGAGGGGGTTTCTGGTGTGCGCTGTCGAGCCTCCCGCCGCAGGCAGGGGGGAGAATCGCCCCTTTTCTCCGCAGCCGAGCGCCGGGCCGGGGCCGCCGGCCAGCATGGGGAGCTGCGTCCGAGGCAGCCGGCTCTGAAGGTAGGATGAGGGGCGAGGAGCCAGGCTGGCGCAGGGCTGGTTTGTGCTGGGCCAGGGGCGCTGCTGGGGGCGGGCAGGCGGGGGGGAGAATAGTTGCGTATCTGAGACAAAGCCCCTAATATCAGAATGGTGCGATAGTATCGGGACGTCAGACCACCCGACTGGTGCTTGTGGGCTGGGGCTGTGCAGATGGCACTGCCCAGCCAGGCACCCTGTGAGCGCGCTGGGTCTGACTGGGCATGGGGGTAAAACTGATTTACCCCAGGGCTGCCGGAACTAGGCTCGGGGGGTTGCTCTGGGTTTGCCCTGGGGTGACCGGAACAGTTTTGGGCCTGGGGGGGGGGGGCGTTCCGGGTTTGCCCCGGGGTGACCAGATCAGGGTCGGCTGTAGGAGGGGTGTTCTGGGTTTGCCCCAGTGTGACCGGATCAGGGTCGGGCTGGGGCAGGGGTGTTCTGGCTTTGCCCCGAGGTGACTGGATCAGGGTCGGGCTGGGGCAGGGGGAGCTGTTCTGGGTTTGCCCCGGGGTGACCGGATCAGGTTGGCTGGGGAAGGGGGGGCGTTCTGGGTTTGCCCCGGGGTGACCGGATCTGGGCCGGGATGGAGGGGCTGTTCTGGGTTTGCCCCAGTGTGACCGGATCAGGGCTGGGGTGGGGGGGCTGTTCTGGGTTTGCCCCGGGGTGACCGGATCAGGGTCGGGGCGGGGGGGCTGCTCTGGGTTTGCCACGGGGTGACCGGATCCAGGCCGGGGCGGGGGGGCTGTTCTGGGTTTGCCCCGGGGTGACCGGATCAGGGTCGGGGTCGGGGCGGGGGGGCTGCTCTGGGTTTGCCACGGGGTGACCGGATCCAGGCCGGGGCGGGGGGGCTGTTCTGGGTTTGCCCCGGGGTGACCGGATCAGGGTCGGGGTCGGGGCGGGGGGGCTGCTCTGGGTTTGCCCCGGGGTGACCGGATCCGGGCCGGGATGGAGGGGCTGTTCTGGGTTTGCCCCAGTGTGACCGGATCAGGGTCGGGGTCGGGGCGGGGGGGCTGCTCTGGGTTTGCCACGGGGTGACCGGATCCAGGCCAGGGCGGGGGGGCTGTTCTGGGTTTGCCCCGGGGTGACCGGATCAGGGTCGGGGTCGGGGCGGGGGGGCTGCTCTGGGTTTGCCACGGGGTGACCGGATCCGGGCCGGGATGGAGGGGCTGTTCTGGGTTTGCCCCAGTGTGACCGGATCAGGGCCGGGATGGAGGGGCTGTTCTGGGTTTGCCCCAGTGTGACCGGATCAGGGCCGGGGTGGGGAGGCTGTTCTGGGTTTGCCCCGGGGTGACCGGATCAGGGTCGGGGTCGGGGCGGGGGGGCTGCTCTGGGTTTGCCACGGGGTGACCGGATCCAGGCCGGGGCGGGGGGGCTGTTCTGGGTTTGCCCCGGGGTGACCGGATCAGGGTCGGGGTCGGGGCGGGGGGGCTGCTCTGGGTTTGCCACGGGGTGACCGGATCCAGGCCGGGGCGGGGGGGCTGTTCTGGGTTTGCCCTGGGGTGACCGGATCAGGGTCGGGGTCGGGGCGGGGGGGCTGCTCTGGGTTTGCCACGGGGTGACCGGATCCAGGCCGGGGCGGGGGGGCTGTTCTGGGTTTGCCCCGGGGTGACCGGATCCGGGCCGGGATGGAGGGGCTGTTCTGGGTTTGCCCCAGTGTGACCGGATCAGGGCCGGGGTGGGGAGGCTGTTCTGGGTTTGCCCCGGGGTGACCGGATCCGGGCCGGGATGGAGGGGCTGTTCTGGGTTTGCCCCAGTGTGACCGGATCAGGGCCGGGGTGGGGGGGCTGTTCTGGGTTTGCCCCGGGGTGACCGGATCTGGGCCGGGATGGAGGGGCTGTTCTGGGTTTGCCCCGGGGTGACCGGATCTGGGCCGGGATGGAGGGGCTGTTCTGGGTTTGCCCCGGGGTGACCGGATCCGGGCCGGGATGGAGGGGCTGTTCTGGGTTTGCCCCAGTGTGACCGGATCAGGGCCGGGGTGGGGGGGCTGTTCTGGGTTTGCCCCGGGGTGACCGGATCAGGGTCGGGGCCGGGGCGGGGGGGCTGCTCTGGGTTTGCCCCAGTGTGACTGGATCAGTTCGGCTGGGGAAGGGGGGGCGTTCCGGGTTTGCCCCAGCTGAGTCCATGGGGTGACTCCGGCCGTCCCCTTGGTGAGTGTCACTGTCTCAGAGGGACGGGGGCTCTGTCTCTGCTGCTGAGGGTCATGCTCCGTCCCTGGCTGGCCGCCCCATGCAATGTGAAGGGGGCAGTGCACCCCAGGTGGGAAGCAGCCACTCTCTGCAGCTCAGTGTGATGGGAAAGGGGGCAGCAGGGGCCGGGTGGCTCCTGGGAGCGAACGGGGGGGACCCAGCAGCAGTGTAAACGCCAGTCTGGCTGCACACATGCCTTTGCTGTGGTCTCGGTGCCCGCGCCAGCCTCCCGCCAGGCTCTCCTGCTCTGCCTCCCATCAGAGCCCTCTCCCGGTGCCACCCCAGTGCCCCCCTACGCCAGCTGTGGGTCTGGCCAGCCACGGGCTCCTTCCGATTTCCCCAGATGCCTTGGGAGCTCGTTAATCTGTCTGCGTTAACATTTGTTGGCTGCTTATGTCCATTGTCTTCTATTTTTGTCCGTGCCCGGAGCCAGCCGGATGGAGGCCTTTGCTAGCGTTCACAACAAACATGGCCCTTCCTTTCACCCCGTCCGAGGGAGGGTCCCGCTTCTGGGGGAGCCCTGAGGCAGAGAGGGGATTGCCGAGGGACGTCCTGCTCGCCCCCGGGGCCAATCCGGAGTCACTCTGGTTTAATGCCGGTGTACCTCGGCTGACTTTGGTGGAGTAGCTGAGGTGGGAACCTGGCCCCTGGTCCTGTCCTGATGGTGACTGTATGAACCTTGTCCCCATCATGGGTTTTCCACTCGACCCAATCGTGTATGGGGCCAGGTCCTAACCTGGTGTGAATCGGCCACACTCCAGCAGGTCCAGTGGAGCTGGGCTGCTTGACGTGAGCTGAGGATCCGGCCCTGGTGTGATTGCTGCAGGGGGGAGCAGACGGCTTGACGGAGCTTGGGGCATGCTCCGCCGACAGTCACTGGGTGAGCTCTGCCAGGCGTGCCTGGCTGGGGAGATGAGGGACTGGCACCCCTCTGCCACCTCCCCGCTCTCTTCCTGGGGAGACCAGAACAGCTGGCGCGGTCACAGCGCTCTGCTGGTTCGTGTCACCAGGGCACCGCACCGGGGAGTGGCACAACGTCCTTCTCCGGCCGATTCCGTGCTTGGGCACGCTCTGTGGGCAGCAGTGCCGGCAGCTGGGCAGTGCCACTCGGCTGATGTTTACAAGCCACGGTACGCCCAAGCTGGCGTCGGCGTCAGGCACTCGGCCCGCTTGCCGGTTGCTGGATGTCACCATTGCCGGGGGATTGCTGCTGGCTCCTGTCCGTAGGACAGGACATGCCCGCGCTGCGCAGGTGGGGCGCTCTGGAGTGACAGCAAGAAGGCAAGTGTTGGGGGTGCTTTCACGAGTGAGAACAAGTCCGTACGGAGGGTGGGGTTTGGGGCTGTCTCGTGCTGGCAGTGTTGGTCTCCTCGCCGGCCGGGCTCGGCCCATTCGGGGGCCCTACGATGTGAGGTGAGCTGGGGACGCTCTCTCCGTTTGATCCTAGCGAGGGGTGCAGCTCTGATCCCAAAAGCCAGGCAGGAGCGACTGTCCGCCTTGACTCGCCCTGCGCTTGTTGCAGTGGAGGGGTTTGAATTTCTCGGAGCGCCGGGGTTCAGAGCCGTCTCTGGGGGACACAAACGCGTCCCTCCAACAAACAGACAAATGAACGGAAGCCGTTGGAGTGCTTTCCCATCGTTCCGAACCCTCGCGGGCTCCCCGGTCCCTAGACACGGCCCATGGCTGGGACAGGGAAGGGGCTTTGCTCTGGGCATAGCAACACGCACGCATGGGTAAGTCGGTGTCGTTCCATGGACTTTAATGGCTCTCTGCTGATTGACACCAGTTTGGGATAAGGGTTTCTGCCCCCAGTGACTCCAGTGTAAACGGACCGAAGCTAGCGGCAGAATGACGGGGAGCGGACGGGGGAGCAGGATCCTGGCTGGGGCCAGGTCCACCTCTTGCACCTGAGCTCTGCTGCATCTGTTCTGGGCCCCTGCGTGCCAGGCCCACTGGGCCAGGAGGGGTCAGCCACTTGAGGGGAGCCGCATGGCCGGTGGGGACTGCCCGAATGCCCCAGCCTGTGTTATGCGGGTCAGCCCCATGGTCGCCTTGGTCCCTTCTGGCTCCAGCACCCAGGAGAACCCCGCTGCGGAAGCAGGCAAGGAAGGGGCTGGTTCTCGTAGGCTGCTGTTACGTGCGATACCTCGGTGGGAGCCCCCAAGCCAGAACGCTGCTGCAGGGCTGACGGAGCCGCATGGGTGTTAGCAGGGAGGGGCAGGGCGAGGGTGGGGATATTCCTGGGAGAAGCGCTGAGCTTTGGCGGGAGAGCAACTGGGGGCTAGATCTGCAGCGGGCACATGGGCACAGCTCTGTCAGCTCCGCTGCAGACCTGGCCCTGGCTTGGCGGGTAGGCGCTGGGGTCACGCTGGGTGCCAGGCTCCTCTGGGGTCACTCGGCTGCAGCCCATGTGGGCGTACCTGGGCTCCCGGCTCGTGCGTGGCTCCAGGGCTCTGCCGTGGCGCTCGGAGCGAGGGCAGCGTTTGCAGAGAGTTTGTCTTGATTTAATTGGCATCTTCACGGGGGGAAACCGCTTCCCTTCTAGGGCCGGTAGCGGGGGAGCGTTAAAGACGGGCCATGCAAAGGGCGCGCCGAGGCGGGGAGGAGTCTGTGTCCCCCCCAGACATTTGGGGTTGGGGTCGGGGTCCAGGGAGAAAGCAACGGGAGCGAGGCTTGCCGGGCCATAGGGGTATTGCTGGGGGGTGACGGGCGCAGTCCGACACACGTTCCATCCTGGCCGTGACTGGGCAGGAAGAGGTAAGGCTCCCTGGGCCCCACTGGGGATCTGGGCCTGGATCTAGAACGGGGGTTTAGCCCCAACCACCTCCTGCTGGAGCTCTGCAGCTGGGAGGGCGAATTGGAGTTTGACCTGGTCCAGCCCCTCCCATGGTGCAAGTCCTCGCAGCTCCGGGGGGTCAGGCCCCATTGCAGCCCCCGGCTGGTGGACCCGCAGCGAGACGTGCGCTCACTGTACCCCCAAGCCCGGGCTCTGTGCACAGGCAGTTGTGGTTGCGTAGGTAGGACGGTGCGCGCACCCCTGCCGCAATGCAGGTCGAAGGCTTCCCGCTGGCGGAAGGTGTGTTCGGATCCCCGTCTCGGACAGGGCCGTGTCCATGAGCCCTCCAGGGTCCCCTCCATCGCCCCAGGGCCCCAGTGGCTCTTTAAGGGCTCCCCTCCCCCAAGCTTGTTTCTCTTTGGGACAGTGCCGCATGAGGCTGTTTGGTTTGAACAGTTCCCTTGCCGGGATGGCTTGTCCCTGAGGAGTAAGGGCCGGAGGGGCAGATCCCCAGCTCTGGTGCAGAGTCTGGGGGGAGTCGATGGAGATCTACAGCTGACAGGGCAGCCCCCGGGTTGGGAAGCACTTTGGCAGCTGTCGGGATAGGCAAGCCCAGAATATGGTTCTAGCTAATTCTCAAGGCGCTTTGGGGCTGTCTGATCTCCTTCGTCCCGGGCCGGGCGCCCTCCTCTCGCGGTGCAGGGCTGAGAGATGGGTGGGCCCGTGGGGACGGGGCTTTCCCTGGACAGCTCTGAGACAGAAGCGGCTGCGGGAATGTTCCTGGCGCTGCCCAGAGCGAGGCGCAGCATTTGATCAGTCTCCTAAGCAGCGAGTAGCTTTGTGCCTCGTGTCCTGGGCTGGCACAGATGGGCTCTCACCAGCCAGTCGGGCTGGAAGCCTGTTGGTTTCTCGTCTGCAGCTGCGGCCACAGCCAGACGGTGCCCGGGTGCATGTCACCAGGATGCCCCCCAGGGCTGACGGCCCCATCCAGGCACGTCAGCATGTGGGTTCTGGTTGCCCAGCACGTGGCACCCAGCCCAGCCTGGACCCCTCTGCCATGGCGAGGGTGCCGTGGGCGAGACGTCGCCCAGCACCCAGGGTGGCTGATGCTGTGTTTGCAGGCGGGTGACCCTGGAGGCGGCAGGCCCGTGCCAAGCATGCAGGGGGAGAAGCTGCCAAGCCCACTTGGCTCCCTGTGCCGCCACTTCGCTGGGTCTGCCCTAGACCACCCTCGGGGAGAAGTGGCAGCAGGGAGCTTCGGAGGCCCCCATGGCGCCTCGGCCTGGTTGGCAGCGGCCTCTGTCCCCACCCCAGTCCCTGAGCGTCTCTTCCCCCCTCCCCGCCCAATCTCTGCCCGCGTCTCCCTCTCGCTTTGAAGAGCGACATCAAATGAAGCAAAAAAAACCCAAGCACAGAGCACTCAGTGCAGTGGAAAGTTGGCCCGGCCCTGGTGCCTCCCCCAGGAATCCCTGCCATCGCCTTGCCAGGCCACTGCGGGGCATGGCACAGAACGAGTGCGCGCGTCCGTGTGTGTGCGCGCGTCCGTGTGCGCATGTGCGTGTGTGCATGTGTCTCTGTGCGTGTGTGTGTGCGTTTGTGTGTGTGCGTGCACATGTGTGTGCGCGTGCGTGTTTGTGTGTGTGTGTATGCATGTCTCTGTGCGTGCGTGTGTGTTTGTGTGTGCATGCATGTTTGTGTGTGTACACATGTGTATGTGCGTGCGTGTGTATTTGTGTATGTGTGTACGCACGTGCGTGTGTGTTTCATCATCCTCAGCAGGAAACAAAACAAGCAGCAAACCCAGCAGAGATTCTGGCCGGTGGATGGGGGCAGAGCTGGGCACCGGGTGCTGATGGGCCATGCCAGGGGCCATGTGCCGGGAGCAGGTCCTGCCCATGACTGCTGGGCGTTTTGGGGTGCTGGCTGGTTCAGGCCCCCAAGAGGCGCTTGGGGATCAGGTCTGCGTTTAGATAGGCCCAGGGAGGCTGGGAAATCACAGACACACCGTCTGGAAGGGATAATTTATAAAGCGAGAGCTGCTAGGTTCTGTTCCCCTGTCCTCGGGCTCGGTCAGCCAGTGGGAGCCTCCCAATGGGGTGACACCGCTAACTTGTGTCCGAGTGGCGGCGTGCCCTGTCACTCGATGGCCTGCAGGGGATGCCGTGTGGCGTGGCATTCGGGAATAAGCCAGGACAGTCGGGCTCGCGTCGTTTGAAAAGGGATGGTTCTTGTGGAGGGCTGTGTTAGCAGCTCCCTGCCCGCCCCGGGATCAGCTGGGATCCGCACCATGTTTCCAGCCTCAAACCTTGCAAAAACATGAGTCGGGCTCCCCAGAAATCACGAGAATAGCTTGAAAAATCATGAGGTTTTTGGTTTTTTAAGTACCCCGCTTGGGGTCTGGTCAGTCGTCCTCTGGGCTTCAAGGATGTAGGGGTCACATTCCCTAGCTTCTCCCTGCAGCCAGGAGGGCTGGAAACTTACTGCTTTGCTTAACGCAAGCCACAATTCCCCTCGAATCCCAGGACTCCGGGAGGTGGGGCTGTAAGACAACCACCCCACGCTATGAGGCTTGTGAGAAAACCATGAGTGAGCCACACTGCTCCGGACCACGCTCAGCATCGGCTCAGCTCTCGCTGAAGTGAGCAGTAAAACTCCGGGGAGCTTGGCTGGGAGCAGCTAGGCCAGGGGTGGGCAAAGTTTTTGGCCCGAGGGCCACATCGGGATTGCGAAACTGTATGGAGGGCCGGGTAGGGAAGGCTGTGCCTCCCCGAACAGCCTGGCTCCCTCCCCCATCCGCCCCCTCCCACTTCCCGCCCCCGACTGCCCCCTCAGAACTCCCAACCCATCCAACCCCTCCCCCCCCCGCTCCCTGTCCCCTGACTGCCTCGACCCCTATCCACACCCCCGCCCGCTGACAGGCCTCCCAGGACTGCCACACCTAGCCAGCCATCCCTGTTTCCCGTCCCCTGATGCCCCCCCCGAACCTCCGCCTCATCCAACCACCCCCTGCTCCCTGTCTCCTGACTGCCCCTCTGGGAGTCCCTGCCCCTTATCAACCCCCCCGCACCCGCGCCGCCCGGCCGCAGCTAGCCACGCCGGCGTGCTGCCCGGAGTGCTGCCCAGAGCACTGCCCGCGCGGCGAGCTGAGGCTGCGGGGGAGGGGCTAGCCTCCCGGCCGGGAGCTCAGGGGCTGGGCAGGACGGTCCCGCGGGCCGTAGTTTGCCCACGTCTGAGCTAGGCCAACGCTGGGCGCTTTGGGCAATTCCCAGCCCCCTTTACTCCAGCCAGCCTGGGCTCTTCGGGGTTCTTCAGCTTCCTGCTGGCTGGCCTTGCCCACCGCGTCTGCTGCCCTGCCGGCCCCCGGCAGATGTCTGCACGCAGGAATTGTGGCTGCCGCCAGCGCAGGTCAGAGCAGGCAGCGGGCGGCCAGGCCTGCTGCTTGCGCCGGAATCAGCGGGGATTTCGCCTGCGTCGTCCAGCAGGGCTAGAGGTAATGACCCCCCTGCTCGCCACAGCTCTGTGCCAACGCTGGGCTTTGCCAGGGCGGCCCCGTCCGCACCCAGTCCTTCCATTCAGAGCAAAGCAAGGGGCACGGAGCAGTGGGGGACAGGGGGACCGGACAGGCTGGTGCCTCAAGGGTCGAGTCGCCCCCGGCCAGCAGCTTGGCGGCTTGCCCCAGCTGGGGTCCCAAGGCCGCCCCTTGGCTGGCTGGATTCAGCATGGGGGGCGGGGGAGGAAGCTACTTGGACCCACGCTAGCCTCCAGCTGCATGGAGGGTGTTGGGATGGGGGGGGGGCAGCTGGCTCAGACCGTCGCCCTGGCGCCGTGCAATGGAAGATGGGGACTCCCCTCCGCTGACCCTCCCAAGACACCACATTGATTCTGTGTGCGCTGAGCACAGCTTCCCACGCCCGGGGAAGGCTGGGAGCAGCTGCTGCACTTCAACGCCGAGCCAGCCCCGCCTGCCGGGGCAACGCCGGGCTGGGCTGGGGTGAGGCCAGTCATGGCCTGGAGAGGTCCCCGGCTGCACCAGGCCGTGGGCAGCAGACGCCTCTGGCTCTGTAATTAGCAGCCGAGGAATCCACCGAGTGGAGGAAGAAAGTGTCCCATTGTTTTCCCTGCTGTGGCCTGGCTCTGCGGCTGCCCGGCTGGGGACTCCCTGTGCTGGGGATTAGGTCATCGCTGGAGCAGATATAGAAGGGGGGCGTCTGTATCCGGCCAGCTTCATCTTTCCAGACCCCCCTCTGCTGCCCCTGGCTCTGCTCTGTGGAGCTCGCTCTGTCTGTCTGTCTGTCCCCATCCACCCCCTCTATCTATCTATCTATCTATCTATCTATCTATCTATCTATCTATCTATCTATCTATCTATCTATCTATCTATCTATCTATCTATCCTCCATCCACCCCCTCTATCTATCTATCTATCCTCCATACACCCCCTCTATCTATCTATCTATCCATCCCCATCCACCCCCTCTATCTATCTATCTATCTATCTATCTATCTATCTATCTATCTATCTATCTATCTATCTATCTATCTTAATCCTGCTACCCATCACTGTAGTATCTAGGCACTGTCCACATTAAACTCCACAGTGGATCCCTTGTGAGCTGTGTGTGTGTGTCTGTCTGTCTGTCTGTCTGTCTGTCTTTCTCCTCTTTGGGGGCGTGATTCTGCCTGGGGAAGGTGTGTGGGTTTTGCTTTGCTTGCCGACGCTTCGTTGGCTGGTGGATGGGGCGGCCGGGGGGCGGAGTTGTGGGGGCCATTCGGGTAGAGGTGATGAAGTCGTTTGTATGTAGATTCGTGGCTGCCAAGTTTTGTGCAGCTCCACGGGTGGCATTTTATGCCAGTTATTTGGAATGAATGGCGTTAACGGTGTCTTTATTCTATTGATTTGCCTGGTTCCCCAGGCGCGGGCTAGACCAGAGTGCACCTGCCCGCTCCTCCCAGGCCCTCCTCTGCAGGAAGGCTCGGCGTGGGCAGACCCTGGGCGCTCGTCCGCAGAGTTCAGACGTGTCACACCCTGTGCGAACCCTGGGAGCCCCCTGGCTTCAGGCTTCCGGCGCGGCTCTCCCTGGCAATGCGCCCTGAGCGCGGCAGAGGACAAGCCCCTGTCGGAGACGCTGGGTGTTATTGCTTGGGCCATGCTGAGTTTAGAGCTGCCTGTTGCGTCTGGGCTGGGCCCTGGCGGATCTCGGGGTGGCGACACGGCACAGCCGGGGCAGGCTTTTCCCTCGTCCAGCTTTCTTGGCGCTGCGTCTCCTGGTGAGCTCCGGGCTCCTGTCCTTGCAGCGGGGTGAGATCTTTTCGATCTGGCAGCTCTCGGCCTCTTTGGGCCAGGCGCTGCCGCTGAGGGTGGCAGCGTGGTTCTGAGCTGGCAGCAGCTGCCCTGGGCTGTCTGACGGGGGCGCTGCGTAGAGCTAAGCTGGGGCTGTCATGTTGTAGTGTTCGCTTCCATCTCGGGCCCGCTCCCTTCCTCTGCGGGTGCCTGGATCGTGCGGTGTCCCAAAGCCTGGCAAACTCCGGTGACGTCAGGTGCTCCGGGCGATACCAGGACAGGTGCCTTTTGGCTTCGTTTTTATGGTCTGGGCACCTAGGGTATGGCCCTGAGACCCCACCGACTCATTTCCCACAGGCCCCTCGGCGGCCGCCCTGCCTGTTTAGGGAAAGCCCCTCCCCAGGGTTCCCCAGGGGGCTCTGAGCACAAAGCCCTCTCCCTCCTCGCTGCCGGGGCTGGGAGCGGCCAGCGCCGGGGCCGCACCAGAGGAGCCAGGAGAGGCACAGAGACCTGGCTGTTCTGAGCCGCTCTGGCTCTGCATGTGGCCACGCACTCCCGGCTTTCATAACCGTGCCCTGCGCTGGCACCGGGGCTGCCTGCCACATGGCGTTTGCCAGCCCTTAGCCGCTCCAGCGCCGCTGCCCGCTGGCGGGGGGACTGAAAGGGGAGCAAGCAGCAGCGACAGGGGCAGAGCGGCTGGCATGCAGAGAGCAGGGCAGGGCGCCGCGCTCAGACGCTGGCACAGGGCTTCCCACGCTCCGTCTCTCTGCCCCCCACGAGTCATGTGCCCTCTCCTGGCTCCTTTCTGTCAGCCTCTTTCGATCCCTCACTCTCTGGGCTGGCTCCTAGCGGGGGTCAGGGTCACCTCCGCAGGCCCTTGCCTGGTGGGATTTCCCTGCTGGAATCCGCGGGCTCAGCATTTGTCTGGGGCTTGGAATGGGGATGTTGCCTTCGCAGAGGCCCCACCTCTGATCGGGTCCCACCAGGCGCTGCCCAGACCCAGCCGGTCCTTGCCTCAGAGAGCTCATGGTCTGCACAGCCAGGGAGAATGGAGACGCGGACAGTGAAAGCGAGCGCTCGCTGTGCAATATCACCGGAGCCCACAGTAACCGATTCAGGGCTGGCTACGGGAGGGGGAAGCCTCATCGAATGGGGTCCTGGCGGGATGCTGCCTGGCTCGGGCCTGGGCCTGACGCTTGTCAACATCCCCCCGCCCCCATCGGGTCAAAGGTGCGGCTGGCACACAGATTGGCGGAGTGGCAAACAGTGACGAGGCCGGGCAGCCACCCAGAGCGATCGGGTCGCTGCGTCAGCTGGGCCTGTGAAAAGCGAAGCGGGGTTTAATACACCCAGGCGGAGTTAAACCTCTGTCTAGTTTATCAACGAGCAGATTGAGATGTGACTCGGTCAGTGCATCGCTGCCTTCACCAGAGGAAACTCCCAGGGACTGAAGGGCGCTCGAGTCTAGCAGAGAATGGCTGGACAAGAAGCAATGGCTGGAAGCAGAAACCAGACAAATTAGAAATAAGGCACAAATGTGTAACCGGGGGGGTGACTAACCATTGGAACAGACTGCCAAGGGGCGGGGCACATTCTCCAGCTCTTTCTGGCTTCGGACCCAGCTGGAGGCTTTTCTGAGGGTCTTTAGCCAAACCAAGTGTTTGGGCTCAGTACCGGGGTAACTGGGTGAAATGGGAGGACCTGGGCTAGACGGGAGGTCAGACTAGACAATCTAATGGTCCCAGCTGGGCTTCGAATCTCTGAATTGCTGTTGTGGTTCTGTGTGGAGCTTTCACCTTGTATCCAAGTTCTGAGTGGGGGGTTTTGCACCCCCCCCCCGACACACACAATTGTGTTGTGCAGAAAATTGCAAGTCTCCAGCCAGGGTGGGGCCCGCAGGGGAGGGGTTCTGGGGAAGTTTCAGTGTCTTTTGTGGTGAAGCCAAGTGCCCTTGGCACCCAGTGACATATGCAAAAACTCATGAAAAACATTTCCTGCCACACAACCCCAGCGCCATCAAAGCAGTGCCAGCCTGGGCCTGCCTCGGGGACCTGAGCTAGCTGTCTCGGCGAGGCATGCCAGGCCAGTGACGGGGCAAACCCCACCATAGGTGCTGCCCCCTGTACCCGCTGCCATCCGGTGACTGGGCCCGTGAGCTCTTCTGCTGCTTCTGTCCCCTGGGAGCTGCGAGTGCCTTCAGCCACCAAGGAGTTAATCTGACGGGTTTTCTTTATCTTAACCTTTAGCGGAGCTCTGCTAAGGCGTTGGGTAACCACAGCAAAACCACCCAGCAATTGTGGTGTCACTCCGTTAGGTAATCTCCAAGCTACGGTGCAAGGCACTGCTGAGCTCGCCGTTTGCATAAATCCCCGGCTGACCTGGCCTGAAGGTGATTAGGGAGCCGTGGAAGGGGATTAGGAAGAGAGTGAAAACGTCATCAGTACTCTGTGTGCATGCCCGGACTGTCCCCAGAGCAGCTTGGCTCGCTGAGCGAGAGCGGGGTGCGTTCCCATCACAGCATTTCCAAAAGCCAGGCCCTCGGCAGCAGCAGAACGAATAGCTCCAGCCATCCAATACGTTACACAGCCCTGTGCCTAACCACTATGCAAATGCATTTTGTCACAACACAACAACCTTAGCTCTGGCCCAGGGGCTGGTTCTGATTTCAGGATCGAACAGTTTCATTGTGTGGATGGCGCCAGTTGACATGTCCGTTGTCGCTCGAACGTTTTTGGCAGAGGTCTGGTAACTGCTGTGTCTAGAGAATAATGTTTGGCCGTGTGGTTTAACAGGAAAAGCTTGTTCCAGTCTCAAGAGTTATGGACGAATTCTTTACGCGTGGAGGCTGCCGGAGGATTTTGTGTTGCAGGTATACTGTGAGACGAGTGACGGAACAGCTAACGTGCTGGGCGTTGTGTTGTGGGGAAATAGGCATTGTGGTGCGGCAGGGAGGAAAAATGGGTTTATGTTGATTATCTGCATAGGCGAAGGTCTATGCCCTGAACCATCCATCCAGGCCTTTGCCGTTAAGTGCTGGAGTTTTTTGTGTGAGCCGATCAAGAAGGCTGCTGTTGTCATGTAGCAACCTCCTCTAAGTGTTTTTATATGGAGTTTTTTGGCTTTTCCCAGGTTTTTCACGTGATGCATTTTCTGTTCCATGTGGGTAAATGTCCAGCGGCCAGGGCCGTCTGAGAACCTAGCTAGAGAAAAAGTCCAACACTTCTCACTCTGTCAATACACGAACAGAGCGAGCTGGGCCAGCCAGCCTCTAGTGGCCGCGGCTGCGAAGCCTGAAGTCTGTTTTTCCAGGCGTGCCATTCACCCAAATCCAGAGCTGTTTTCACTAGAATTCTCCAGGGCAGTTCTCACTCGGCCAGGGCCCTTCTCCTGCCAGATCTCCGTGGCCTGCACCTCGCGTGGGCGGCCAAGCTGTGCAAAATGAAGATCCCACGTTTGCAGGGTTGCCAGCTTTCTAATCACACAAAACCGAACCCCCCTGCCCCAGCCCTTCCCCAAGGCCCTGCTCCTGCCCCGCCCCTTCTCCAAGGCCCCACCCCTTGCTCACTCCAGCCACCCCCCCCCCCCCCCGTCGCTCGCTCTCCCCCACCCTCACTCACTCTCTCATTTTCACCAGCCTGGGGCAGGGGGTTGGGGCATGGGAGGGCTCTGGCTGGGGGTGCAGGCTCTGGGGTGGGGCCGGGGATGAGGGGTTTGGGGTGCAGGAAGGGGCTCAGGGCTGGGGCAGGGGGTTGGGGCACGGGAGGAGGGAGGGCTCTGGCTGGGGGGTGCAGGCTCTGGGGTGGGGCCGGGGATGAGGGGTTTGGGGTGCAGGAAGGGGCTCAGGGCTGGGGCAGGGGGTTGGGGCACGGGAGGAGGGAGGGCTCTGGCTGGGGGGTGCAGGCTCTGGGGTGGGGCCGGGGATGAGGGGTTTGGGGTGCAGGAGGGTGCGGGATGCGAGCTCCGGGAGGGAGTTTGGTGCAGGCTCTGGGAGGGGGCTGGGTCAGGGAGTTGGGGTGCAGGGCTGGATGTGGGGTGTGGGCTCTGGGAGGGAGTTTGGGTGCGGGAGGGGGCTCAGGGCTGGGGCAGGGGGTTCGGGGAGTGGGCTCCAGGTGGGGCTCCCCGGAAGTGGTGACATGTCCCTTGGCTCCTAGGTGGAGGGGGTGGCCGGGGGGCTCTGCGCACTGCCCGCGCCCGCAGGCACTGCTCTTGCAGTTCCCATTGGCCACAGTTCCCAGCCAATGGGAGCTGCGGAGACGGTGCTCGGGGCGGGGACAGCGCGCAGAGCCCCCTTGGCCGTGCCTCTGCTAGGAGCTGGAGGGACGTGTTGTCGCTTCCGGGGTGCCTTGCAGAGCTGGATAGGGAGCCTGCCAGCCCCACACCATCCGGACTTTTAACGGCCTGGTCATTGGTGCTGAGCGGAGCTGCCAGGTCCCTTTTCGACCGGACGTTGTGGTTGCAGCCCTACCCGTGGGGTTGGTTTAGTACCGGGGCGGTGGAGTTCGCTCTCCGCCCGAGTTTGCTCAAACCTTCCACGCCCGTTTGCCCCCTGGGCACACACACACCTGGGGATTTTCAGCCCAGCAGGCGAATCTTTTAGGCAGTTCAGAGCAAGAGAAAAGCCAGGGGCCAGAGTGGAGGGTACGGGGGCAACCTCAGCACGCTGGCTGGGCTGCAGCGCGACACTAATGGTGGAGCCGGGTGCACACGTGCGTGGTGGCGCCTCCTACAGTCCAGAGGTTGCTAATGCAGCCCCCGGTTTCCAGGCCCTCTGAATTTTGCCCAGCGTCCTGCCATTGGCCAGTGGCAACGTGGCGTCAGAGGCAGGGTTAATCTGTAACTGTCAAGGACTCTGGTGCTGCCCTAGGAGAAGAAATCCAAACATCGCTGGTTACAGCTTGTCCAAATAAATCCCAGAGCAGGATGTGGAAAAAGAAAACCCTGGCCTTGGCGGACAATAAACAAACAAGCCAATAATAAACAGCATCGAGCAAAGCTCGGCCCCGAGCCGAGCCCCCCGGGGGCCCTTGCTGCACTCCAGGCCAGGAGCAGCCTGGCCCAGCCCTGCCGTGCCCGAGGGCCAGCGGGCGCTGGCAGCGCCAGCCGCGTGATTTTCCGCAGGACACTCTGTCCTGGTCAGCGCGGTGCCGGGGCCTGGTTGTGCCTGGGGGGATCCTGGCTGCGAGAGCCATTGGCACAGTGCTGGAGCTGGGTTCAGAGGCCGTTCTCGCCGCGTCACTGCGGCTCGGCTCGGCTCGGCTCTGCTGCCCTGCGAGCTCCCCGCGGTGTAACTCGAAACCTCCGGTGGGGCTGGGGGAAATCCGGGGGCACTCAGGCCAGGCCAACTCCTCGACACAGCTGCGTGGCTCCGGGCTGTGACAGATGTCAGGCCGAGGGCTGGACTTACGCTGACCCGTATGGGGTGGCCACTCGCACGTTCCCGGCCATTCGGGTACTTCCGGGAACCACCTGGGCCTGCCCCTGCCGGTGTGACCGACCCCCACCAGCGCGAGCTCGGACGCACGGTGCAGGCGAGATCCCGCCGGTGGGGGCGGAGCGGGGCGCTCTTTAAAAGAGATGTAGTGTTGCTCTGGATTGACGCCATCTGAATCTCCCCCCACCCTCCCCTTCCCTGGCCTCTTTGAGACAGTGAGCATCAGACCCAGCGGCCTCGTGGATTTCATGAGGGTCCTGAGTCATGTTTCGGTGCATGGAGCCTGGCTTGGCTGCTGCCATCCATCCCCCCGCGCGCTAAGCGCAGGAATCTGTGTAAACAAACACTCCAGCCCTGGTACGGGAGCTGCCTGTTGCTGTTTCCATGTCAAACTATTTCAGACATCTCGGTGCTCTGCCCTGCGCCCGGCTGGGGCCGGCCAAAGGGAGCACGGCCTCGCTGCCTGCTCAGGGCTCCGGGCGGTGACCGGAACCAGTCGGTAGTTTCCCGCAGCGAACGCCGAAACGTTTCCCAATTCGTATCGATTTCAGAGCATTTCGGTGGGAAATTATCCACACGCTTTGTGTTTCTCTCCCGTCCAGGGGGTTTGTTCCGACTCTCGCAGAAGGCAGTGGGGACATTGACGTCCAGGGGCCGTTCGGTCGCGTGCATGTGCTTGGACAAGGCTGGGTCAGTGTTTCTGAGTTGAATTGTGTTTGGAAATGTCACCGTTTTGTTCCGAGTTGGGCCCTGCGGGGTGGAAACCTTGAGCTGCGCCCAGCCGTAGCGTGCGGCTCTCTGGGTTGAGGGGGGGATCCTGCCGCATGCTGCGCTCCGTCACGTCCCCATTCTGTGCCTCAGTTTCTCTTCCCACCCTTTGACAGTTGGGATAGTTACGTGTGTGTACAGAACCTAGCACACGGGGAGGTTGATTTCGCCCCGAGCCGCTCCTGTGTACAAACGCTGTCCTTGCACGCAGGAGGTGTGTAATTGTCGTTAAATGACCCTGACTGTCTGATTATCACACTTGTTCCTTGTACTCCACTCACACTCAGAGGCCCCTGTGAGGCGTGAAGCCAGGTGCTGTACGAACGCACAATGCAGCCAGCCATGCTCCTCCCCCCCCCCCCCCGCAGCTCACAACTGCAACAGACGAGCCAGGCAAGAACAGACGCCAGAGAAATGAAACCTCACCAGTGCAAAGCACGCCAGTCACATCTTTTTCTAATTTCCCCCCCCCCTCCCCTCCACTCCCCCGGCTGCCCCCGCCAACCTGCTGTGCCAGGACTGCAAAACAAGACCTAGAGCGATTGCGTCCTCCAGTCCCGTTTGTACGTTGCCACCTTTCGGTGGCCCCCGGCCCGATCCTGCCCCAAGGGAGGAGTTTGGGCTGATCGGTGCCTCTGGCCGCCATTGTAGGGGACGTATTAATACTAAGAAAGCCAGGCCTGTGTGTCTGGCACAGGATGGAAGCCTGGATCAAGCAGCAAACTTGTAAGAACAAACAGTTCTGATTTCTAGCCGCTGGTCTGTGTGTGGCGCCTGGCGCCGTGGGGTCCGTGGCTGGCGGTCCAGGGCAGGCCCGCGCCACCGGTAATAAACTGTGGGGTCATCTACACTCCCCTCTTGCCCCGAAAGATGCCCCCGTCCTGTTCGCACTTCAGGGAACGCCCCCCCCCCCCCCCCGCCCCGGATGGCAGACACATCTCTAACGGCAGTGCAAAGGTTACTGGCAGCCGGGTTCCTGTTTCCCTGTCAGCGCTGTGGAATGGCCTACGCGGTGCCCCCTGCCCCCAGGCAGCACACCGATTCCCTGGGCTCCCGGCATGAGTCATGGGCCCTGCGCCGCTAGCATTGCTCTCGGCCAGCCAAGGCAGCCAGCCAAGTTCCAGAGAGAGATTTTAATTCAGTGCAGCCTCCGCCGCCTCCTTCCCGGTGCCCAACCTTTGCCCCGTGCACCCCCCGGAGCGGCCTGGCAGACGTCCGCAGGGAACTCCCAGCCCACCCGAGTGCCCCGGCCCCCGGGAGCCGGTTGTGACAAACACAGACCATGGAGCACAGCATGTCCCAGGAGCCCTTTCCCCTCCCCTCCCCTCCCCTGAGCTGAGCTGCTGTCGGTGCTATTGGTATGTGATGGAACTGAAAGCGGGACCTGAGGCCCTGTGTGTGGTGTAGTGCTGTGCGTTCAGGGCAGTGTGTGTGTGTGTGTGTGTGTGTGTTTAGGGCCGTGTGTGTTTGTGTGTGTGTAGGGCTGTGCGTTCAGGGCTCTGTGTGTGTGTGTGTGTGTGTGTGTGTGTGTAGGGCTGTGCGTTCAGGGCTCTGTGTGTGTGTGTGTGTGTGTGTGTGTGTGTGTGTGTGTGTGTGTAGGGCTGTGCGTTCAGGGCTCTGTGTGTGTGTGTGTGTTTTGGACTGTGTGTTCAGGACCGTGTGTGTGTGTGTGTGTGTGTGTGTGTAGGGCCGTGTGTGTGTGTGTAGGGCTGTGTGTTCAGGGCCTTGTGTGTGTGTGTGTGTGTAGGGCTGTGCGTTCATGGCCGTGTGTGTGTGTGTGTGTGTGTGTGTGTGTAGGGCCGTGTGCGCACACAGGGCTGTGTGCGTCCGTGCCCATGTTTGCCTGCTGCCCTCTGTGGATCTGGTACACAGGGAGGTCCCGGGCCCTGGCTCAGCGCGGGGCTGTTTCCCGCAGGGAGGGGGCTCTGGGGAAGGCAGCCCTGTTCCTGGCCAGTGACTGCTGGAGGCCGGTGCTGCCAGAGCAAAGGTCTGTGCGTGGGAGTGGCTGGGCCCAGGGACTCTGCGCTGGGGTAACGGGGTGTTTTCTCTTCCCCCAGATGTTCACTCCCACCCCCGGCCTCAGAAGGGTGATGGTGCTTCTGGCTGCAGCCCTGGTGTCGGCCTCGGTGGCTGCAGGGGAAGGCTGGCGAGAGGAAGGTGAGCGGGAGGAAGGCTCGGCTCGTACCGGCCATGCAAGCCAAGCACAGCACGGCACTGGCCCTCCCAGCCCCCCGGGTGGGGGCTCAGTAGGACCATCCCCAGTTTACATGTGGGGAAACTGAGGCACGGTGAATTTCCCCCCAGCCCTGGAATGAGTCAGGGTCAGAACCAGGATGAGAAACCTGCACAGAGCATCCACCCTTGTGAACATCCCAGCAATGGCCAGACTGCCGGGGGCCCTGGGAGCCTTACCTCCCCCCACCCCCCAAGCTGTGCTGGTGGCCCTCTATTCCGACCTACAGCTCCCTGTTATCCCAGGGGATCCCCGGGTGGGGGGATGGGATGGGGTTCCGGGTCAGGGGATCCCTGGGCGGGGGGATGGGCTCGGGGGGGGGGCTGGCAAGGGGTCCCGGGGCAGGGGATCCCCAGGGGGGGCTGTGCTCTGGGGGATGGGAAGGGGTCCCGGGGCAGGCGGGGGACTGTGCTCTGGGGGGATGGGAAGGGGTCCCGGGGCAGGGGATCCCCGGGGGGGGGCTGTGCTCTGGGGGATGGGAAGGGGTCCTGGGGTAGGGGATCCCGGGGGGGGGCTGTGCTCTGGGGGATGGGAAGGGGTCCTGGGGCAGCGGATCCCGGGGGGGGGCTGTGCTCTGGGGGATGGGAAGGGATCCCGGGGCAGCGGATCCCGGGGGGGGCTGTGCTCTGGGGGATGGGAAGGGGTCCCGGGGCAGCGGATCCCGGGGGGGGGGGGCTGTGCTCTGGGGGATGGGAAGGGGTCCCGGGGCAGCGGATCCCGGGGGGGGGGCTGTGCTCTGGGGGATGGGAAGGGGTCCCGGGGCAGGGGATCCCCGGGCGGGGGGCTGTGCTCTGGGGGATGGGAAGGGGTCCCGGGGCAGGGGATCCCGGGGTAGGGGATCCCCGGAGAGGGGGCTGTGCTCTGGGGGAATGGGAAGGGGTCCCGGGGCAGGGGATCCCCGGGCGGGGGGCTGTGCTCTGGGGGGTGGGAAGGGGTCCCAGGGTGGGGGGCCGGGCTCTGCAGACGCTCCCCCTCAGCTCCTGCCTGAGCCTGGGAAGCGCGGTGCAGCGTCCTCGCCCTCTGACCTGCAGGAGTTTCTGGCTGGTCTTTGCCCCCCGATCCCGGGGGTTGGCCCCTTCCCCCAGCTCTGAAGGTTTGGAGCAAACCCCCACCCCGCGCCTGGGGGCAAAGCGAACCCTGGCTGCCCTGGGGCTCCCCTGCCCAGCGCCGGCCCTGGGGGCCCAACGCCTCTGTCCGGGGTGTTGTCCTTGCTGTGTTAGCCTGGGATGAGACCAGCTCGCCCCGGCCGGTCCCACGCCCAGTGGGCTGCGCCCGGGTACCCTGGAGACGCCGGATGCTGGGCCTGGACCCCGGCTGCTTAGCTCCAGGAGCCGAACCCCCCGCGGCAGCCGCTCACGCTCTGTTCTGTGCCCGTTCCAGGTGTGCAGTACGGCCAGGTGGGGGCGGACGTCGTCCTGTCGTGTGCCAGCGCCCCCGGACGGTAGGTCCTCACTGGGCGGGGGAGGGTGCCCGGTCCCAGTCCCAGTCCCAGTCCCAGTTCTGGTTCGGCTCACACCAGGCCTGGAACAGATCCAGCTCCCAGCGGGAGGGGTGGAGGGGGAGACCACGATCCCTCCGCTCTGCCGGTGCCCCTCACTCCCGACCCGCAGCCCCCTGCAGCCCCAGCCGTGGGTCCCCCACCCCCCAGCTCTGCGCTGCCCCCACTCCCGACCCGCAGCCCCCTGCAACCCCAGCCCCGGATCCCCCGCCCCCCAGCTCTGCCAGTGCCCCTCACTCCCGACCCGCAGCCCCCTGCTATCCCTGTGCTCACACACCAGCCCTGCTGGGTCTGGATGTGGCAGCGCCAGGTGCCAGCGGTTGTGCCGTGTAGCCAGGCCCTCTCTCTCTTGCTAACCGAGTGCCCGGCCTCTCGTCCCCAGCTCGGGGGTGGAGTGGCGGCGGGACAGGGCGGCCGCGCTCCCAGAGGGCTGCATCCTGCGGGATGGCGACCTGCTGCTGCTACGGGCCGAGCTCGCTGCGGGAGGAGCCTACAGCTGCCATGACGGGACCGGGCAGCTCCTCCACTCCGTCTCCCTCCGGCTGGGCTGTAAGTCAGCTCCCACGCGGGGCCCCCGGGGGCAGGGCTGGGCACGGGGATGCCCCTGACTGGACCAGCTTGTCACCGGGGCGAACGTGCTGCTTTTCGTGCCGCTTTTCGTGCCGTGCCGGGCGTGGGCTGCCTGCTCCCTGCGTCTGCTCCATGGCCAGGGGAGGGGCCTCAGCAGGCAGCGCCCCCCATCCGTTCACACAGGCACCCCCATGGGCGCCCTTGGCTCCATCCGGGACACTGGCACCCAACCCAGTGCTGTGCCGCACAGCGCCCCCTAGTGCCCTCTCACCATACCACAGCCCAAAGCCCAGGGGGTCGGGGCGGGAGGCTCTGGTTTGCTGGGGGCCCCTGGAGAGTCCCCTAAATGTCTCCTCCTCTCCGCTACCAGACCTGCCCGGGATCCCGTCCGTCACCTGCCGAGCTTCTGACTACGAGAATTTCTCCTGTTCCTGGACACCCAGTGTGGAGACGTTCCTCCCCACCAGATACATCACCACCTACCGGTAGGGCTGGGCCATGTGTGCGGGGTAGGTGGGGGGGGTGGGGAATGCCACTCGCTTTGGGGCGTTAGCCACGGCGGCCTCGCCCGGCCTCAGCTCGGGGAACACCTTCGGTTCTCCCTGCAGACGGGATTCCTTGTCACGTCCTGGCCTCGAGCGCTGTGTAGTGTTCCTACGCACTGCGTTCCACCCCAGACTTGGCTGCATTTCAGGGGAGACGCAGAGTCCAACCTTGTTTATGCAAATGAGATGGGGGGGCATAAAAGTATTGTTGATGAATGGCTTCGGGTTTGGCTGGTTCCCAAGACGCCTGGAGGCGTTTCGTCCCCGGGAGTGTTATGCTTATAAGAAACACATGGGATCTTTTTCAGGGGAAAAGGCAACACGCTGCATTTATTGAAAATACAACAGTTAGCATATGCCTTTAATCACACACACACACACACACAAACCCCCTGCAGAGAGAGAGACACACACACACACACACACACACACACACACACACACACACACACACACACACACACACACACACACACACACACACACACACACACACACAAACCCCCTGCAGATGGTCTTATACTTCCCAGGCTGTCGTAGTTCCAGTCACTCTAATGGCCAGTTAGATTGGGCACGAGTGAGGAGCTGGGCTCTGTCGGTCGAGATCCGAGGTTTTGCAGGACTGAACCCAGAGTTCTGTGGCAAAACACGCCAGCTTTATACGTATAAATGCCCAAGTTAGTCTATGGGTTTGGCAATGTCATTCTGTGATCCTTAGTCCTTAGCTGGGGTTAATCTTGGGGTTTTCCGCTGTTATCTCTGATCTGTTGTCTCGCCGTGGGGGGTGTCTGCCTCACCTCTGAGGCTGTCAATGCTGCTAACTCGTTTAGCATCGGATACAATGGGTGTTTTCTGACTGTTTCCTGCTGTCTCTCCAAGTCTCTCACTTCTTCCTGACCATCTGCACATTTGCAATGGCTTTAACCATGCACGCGTCCTTTACTCCCCCCAAACAGTTGTCCAGAGAATTTCAGACAGGATCCCATTCTAGAGAGGGTTGTATGGTTACTAAAGGGGTTACAAAAGAACTTTACACAACTTTGTTTGCAATGCAGATAAGAAACAAGACCTTCTAGCAAATACTGTAATGAAACCTTCTCCTAAAACCAAAGGTACCAGGATCAGCCATAGGGACTGTTCTGGTCTGTTCCTGCCTTAACAGCAGTTTAGATCCAGGCAGTTTTCTCCAACGACCCAGGGCCGTTCCTTCCTGCTGTCCAGTCAGGGGGGCCGGCAGTATCCAATCCAATCCTACCGTACAGCAATACATTGAATACCTACGACATGATTATCCTTTAGCCTTCATTCTAAGCTATACAAAATACAAACTCCTCCTACTCCAGGAGGGTGAGCTGGTTTTGCAGATGGGCTGGGATCGGAGGGACTGAGGTTTGCTGCCTGTCACTCAGGAAGTGCTTTGGGCTCTGCTCGGATGAAAGGCGTTGGGGAAATAGAAGAGACCCGTGTTTTCATTATCACAGCTCTCAGTTATCCGACAGTGGGTCTTTGAACCCAGCCCTGCTTATTAAAACAGGCCGAGCAGCGTTTTCTGGAGGCTGCTGCTGCCGGCTTGCTGCAGGGCGCATGCTCGAGGAACCTGTTTTCCTTCAGCTAAAACAACCCCAGAGCTGGGGATTCGTGGCCAGGCGCCTGGAGCCACTTCAGTCCCACGCCCGGAGCGCGGCTTTCACGAGGCAGAAATCCGGCCCAGGGCGGCTGCTGGCGGCGGTGGAAGTCGGGGCTGGGAAGGCCCTGTCCAAGGCCCAGCGCCATCACCCCACCCCATGGAATGCTGGCTGGGCGAGCGGAGCGTTCCCAGGCAAACCGCTGGGTGTGTGTGTGTGTGTGTGTGTGTGTGTGTGTGTGTGTGTGTGTAATCTGCACAGGGATCAGTTTGGAAGCGAGGATGGAAAGCACCAGGAGTGTTGGAAAAGGCACAACTGAAAGGCAAAGCCAGCTGCCAGGGAGTGGCCGAGTGCCTCTGTCTGCTAGTGTGTGAATGAAGTCATCAGATAGATCCTAGAACCATAGAACAGCAGGGACCTCAGGAGGTCATCTAGTCCAACCCCCTGCTCAAAGCAGGACCAACCCCAACAAAATCATCCCAGCCAGGGCTTTGTCAAGCCTGACCTTAAAAACCTCTAAGGCTTTGTCTTCACTACCCGCCGATCCGGCGGGTAGCAATCGGTTTTTCGGGGATCGACTTACCGCGTCTAGTGAAGACACGGTAAAATCGATCCCTGATCGCTCTGCCGTCGACTCCGGAAATCCACCTCGGCAGGAGGCGGCAGCGGTCGACTTTCCCGCGTCCTCACCGCTAGGTAAGCCGACCTAAAATACGCAACTTCAGCTACGGTATTCACGTAGCTGAAGTTGCGTATCTTAGGTCGGACCCCCGCTGCAGTGTAGACCTAGCCTAAGGAAGGAGATTCCACCACCTCCCTAGGGAACCCATTCCAGTGCTTCACCACCCTCCTAGTGAAAAATTAAAAAAAAAAAATTATTTAATTTTAATATCCAACCTAAACCTCCCCCACTGCAACTTGAGACCATTGCTCCTTGTTCTGTCATCTGCCACCACTGGGAACAGTCTAGATCCATCCTCCTTGGAAGGAACCCCCCTTTCAGGTAGTTGAAGGCTGCTATCAAATCCCCCCTCACTCTTCTCTTCTGCAGACTAAATAACCCCAGTTCCCTCAGCCTCTCCTCGTAAGTCATGTGCCCCAGCCCCCTAATCACTTTAGTTGCCCTCCGCTGGACTCTTTCCAATTTGTCCACATCCCTTCTGTAGTGGGGGTCCAAAACTGGACACAGTACTCCAGGTGTGGCCTCACCAGTCCCGAATAGAGGGGAATGATCACGTCCCTCAATCTGCTGGCAATGCTCCTACTAATGCAGCCCAAAATGCCATTGGCCGCCTTGGCAACAAGGGCACACTGCTGACTCATATCCAGCTTCTCGTCCACTGTAGATAGATGGGTGTGGCTGGAGACGGGTGGGTGAGTGCGTGGGTGGATGGCCGGATGGATAGCTAGGTAGATGGCCGTGTCGGGATGGATGGATGGAGAGTGTTGGGGGTGGATGGGCGGCTGGAGAGATGGGTCTGTGTGGGACATAACCCCTGAGGAGTGACTCGCAGAGCTGTGCAGAAATGGGAGAGGCCGTTTTCCCGTGAGGTTACCTGTCTGGGGCACCTTCCTGCTCCCCTGTGAGACGTGGGGACCCGGCGTCTGTTTCCTGTGCAGAGAACATGCCCAGCTGTCGATTGTTTTGCGTGTTCTGCTGCCCAGAGCCCGTCTCTCCGCTCCCGCCAGCGAGCTCCAGCCCATCTTGTGGGGTTGGCTTCCCGGCCCCCCCGCCCCCCCCGCCCGGGGACGCTCGGCTCCATAGGGCGCGGCCGTGTTGTGAGCAGGGTGGGAGGTTCCTGGCTCGAGGAGCCGTACCCGCGCTAGCCGCATTGCTCTCCCCGCCGCCGGGCGTGTGCAGAGAGTCTCCCGGGGCACGTACCCGCCCAGTACCCCGTCTGTGCAGCCGTGCCGGGTGGTTCGTGCCCTCGCCCGGTCAGAGCTAGTGGGTTACGTCTGCTCGCCTGGGAACTGCCCCCAGCTCACCGCAAAGCCACCCCCAGGACAGCCAGGCCCCGATCCTGCCTGGGGCCTTCGGGTGCTTGTGCAGTGCAGTCGTGCTGATGGTTTTCCTCATGGGCCGGGCTCTGCAGCCAGGGGCCGAGGCGAGCAGGGGCCCTGCTCCGGGCAGTGCACGTCCCTCCGTCAGGCTCAATGCACTGGCCACAGGAAGGTCGATGGGGAAACTGAGGCACACTGGGTCACGCCGGGTGTCGGAGGCAGAACGGGACTGGAACTCCCGGAGCGGCCCGCTGGACCGCCCTGGCGGTGTAATGCGAGCGGCGCAGCACTGGAGAGCAGGATGCTGCGTGTGTAGCCGGGGGCTGGGGACCGGCTCGGAGCCGTTTGCTCCCCCAGCTGGTGGGGGCTGGAAGTTGTTATACCAATAAAAACTAGCAGGATCTTATTAAAGGGGACAAGATAAAGATGCCACATTTATTATGATAACAATCTGATTTATGACCAATAACTAATATCTTAATCCTTATACACACACATTATACCTAATACCTATACACACACACACACACACACACACACACACACACACACACACACACACACACACACACACATCCATCAGATGTTCTGCAGCTGCTGCATAGTTACCAGTCCTGCTTGAGTCTGTGGCTTGAGTTTGCAGCTTGGGTTCGTAGCTTGTGGCGGTAACTGGCCAGGAAAGCCGGGCACAAGGACGAGCTGGGTCTCTGTTGGGCATGCACTGATGCCCTTCCATGTTGGCAGCAGAATGTTACCCTCCTCCAAAGTTTTCCATCTCACCCATCCTTTTTGTAGGCTTTAGTTTGAATCCAGAGTCTATAGGTCTTGCTGTGTCACGCTGCCTCTGGGTTTGGTGATTGATCACCCGTCAATTGCAGACATGACTTTCAGCCTGGGACCAGGCTTTGATCTTCCTTCTATTGTACCTTTTCTTTTTAGGGTGGATTCTTCTTACTTTGTTAGGGCTCTTGTCTGCATCTTCAGCCGTTGGTGTTTGAACTCTATTTAATCAGGACAGGCTGGGGCTGGAGGTTGATTCCATCATCCATACATACCTCATTCACACATCTAAACTAAACTAAGAAGATTACAGCAGGGTTTGCAAAAATGAAGGTTGCAGCAAGCCCTTACAAAATGGAGTAAGCGTTTTAAAATGGGGTTTGAATTACAATATGGCAAACAGTGAACAGAAGTTACAAGATAGACAAGTATAATGGATGGCAAACAGTGAACAGAAGTTACACTGTAGGCAAGTGTAATAAATGGTGAACAGAAGTTACAATACTGAAACAGTGCAAGTCTCAGTGATTTAAGCAGGAATTGGATTGATAGTGAAACTTACAAAGGCAGCTGACTGAACAGCTATGGCTCTTAACAAGAATCTTAACTGTTAATTAGCCAGTTATTGGGGTAACCGGTTTTATGAATGAATATTGTTTCATTCATAAAACTTTACTTATGAAGTTACATTAATAAAGTAAACAGTTAAAAACAATTTCATTCATGAGTCCTACAAAGTGCCGCCCCGGAGTGGATTGAGGGAGGAACGGGGTGCGGGGCAGGTCCCTGAAGAGCAGCCGCCCTGGGAGTCCGGGAGCGGGGTCTCAGCAGGGTGAGGGCACCGGGGCAGGGAGATCCTCAGGGCTGGGTTAGGGGAACACAGCGGCTACCCCAGCCAAGGGCCTGTCGCCTCTGTGGGGAGGTGCCGGGGCCCAGCGGGGACGGAGCATTCGGGGGCTCGGCAGGGGCCTGGCCCTGGGGTCAGGGGAGCGGCTCTCGAGTTACCCCACAGCAAAATCAGGGCCCTTGTCCCCGGGCTGCTGCGGGGCCCGATTCCACCCTGGGGGAGCTGCTCCCAATCCCCAGCACAGAGAGGAGAGCTGGGCCTGGTGTCCGAGCCGCCTGCTTGGGGAAGCTGCCAGCCTGTCCCTCCCCATGGGCCTCCCAGCCGGATCTTCCAGCTGCTCCTGCCCCAAGGCCGTGTCCGGCTCTCTGGGAGGGGGGATTTGCCCGCGGAGGCGAGGCTGGGGTCGGCTCCCCACGCTGCGTGGGAGGAAGGAAGCTGCGGGTCCCTTTGAAGCTGGGGTGAGCTGGTACAGGGTGCCAGCCCCTCCCCCTCTTCTCCAGCCCCCCCCCCCCCCCCCCCTTTGGGTACAGGGGCAGTGCCTAGCGCCGGGCGGAGGGGGTCCCATCCCAAGGCCTGGCCGCTCCCACAGGCGCCCAGGGGAAGGTGAAATCACCCAACCCCGTCCCCTCGGGGGGTGGTTCCTGCAGACCGAGCTCCGTGGGCTGTGCATGGACCGCCGGCTGCAGACAGACAGACGGAGCAGGGCCAGGGGCTGACCCTGAGAAGCACAAGCCCCTGTTAGTCCCTTCCCCCGCAGCCAGGCGGCCTGGACCAGTGCATTGCAGGGGGGCCGTGCACGGCAGGGTCTGCCCCTGCTGGGGCCGCTCCCAGGATTCCCAGATTTGCCCCAGGGCGTGTGGACCTGTGACATGACTGAGGTTTGGCGCTGGGGCAGGGGCAGGGCTGTCGGGGGGGGGGGGGGTGAGGAGGTGCCAGTGGGCTGTGTGTGGGGCAGTCGTTCCTCTTCACGCCCAGGCACGTTGCAGAGTGTCACATGCGTGCTTCCCTCAGCACCGACATGCAGCCACCTCTGGGGTGGAGCACAGCAGCTGTCAACACGGGGCAGCTCCACGCCGCCGTTTAGGCCAGGAAGTGACAAACTGCGGCCTGTTCCCAGGAACGGATGAGAGACCGAGCGGGATCCTCTCCCCCCGCTGGGTCCCGCCTGGGATCCTGGTGCTGACGGCTCTGCCCCAGGCGCTGGAGCTGCTGCTGCTGTTCGCGGCTGCACGGTGCGACGCCGGCTCTGCCCTAGGACCCTGCGGGCTAATCCTGGCGCAGACCCAAGGCCTGACACCTCGGAAAGCGGGTGATGCAATATCGGTGCCAAGCTCCCAGCCGCGGAGCACTAGTGACCCTGGTGTGCGAGGGATGCGGCCAGTGTCACAGCGCCCCCTAGCGCCACGCTGGCTCCGAGGGGAGAGCGCCCCCTGCTGACTCCATCCGGCCTCCCTGCAGTGCCCGGGGGGTTCCGCTGGGCGCACGGTTCCTCCAGCCCCTGCCCGCGACCCCCGCCGGATTCGGAAACACGCCTGGGCACCAGGGCCAGTGCCAGCCGGAGCCCCCAATGCCAGCTGGTTGCCGTGCATCCAGCGGTGCCCTCCCCCTCCTTGCCTCTGCCCCTGGCCCTGGCCCCCTGGCTGGGTTTGCTGGCACGTTTCCAAAGCCCCTTCCTGGGCCCCGAGACTCATTGGCTGCCTTCCCGTTTCTCTCCACGAACAGGAAGAAATTGCTGATGGGCGACGAGAAATGGAGGTAGGACCTGGCCCCTCCCTGACCCCCCTAGAGCCCAGTCCCAGACCCTGCCTGCCTGCCCCCAGCTCCCGAGGGTGCCCTGGCCCCAGGATGGCTGGCACTGCGCCAGAGCACTGCTGCGCTTGCTGGGGCGCTCTGAATCCACGCCACAGCGCCCACCGTGTCTGTGCTGCCCAGTGCCCAGCCTGGCAGGGCATAAGCAGAATTAGCCGGCTCGTCCGCAGTGGGGCCAGGCCCGAACCCCCGTCCCCCAGGGCAGGCGAGGCACGTGGCTGGGCGGGGGAACCTGCCTGGCACTGCCCATGCTGGGGGGAGAAGGGGCTGCAGTCTCCGGAGCTGTCAGAGCAGCACCTACCTGGGCCAGTTTCCTCCTCCCCCCGTCCCAGCCCCTGCCAGGGACTCAGAGACCCGTCCCCAGTCCTGGACCCACAGCAGCCTGGCCAGCCCCTGTGACGGGTTGGATCACAGAAACCCCCTGGCAGCTGCCACCTGATGTGCCAAGACTACTTCTGCCCCTGCTTTCCCGACCAGCTTGGGACTTCAGTGCCCTGCCTGGTTTGAGCCAGACCCATTAGCCTGCTGCAAACCCAGACCCAGGTCTGAATTACTTGCCCCAAAGCTGCAGACTTCACTGAAAGCAGCTTAAGAAGTGTTCCTGCCTTTAACACTCAGATGCCCAACTCCCCATGGGCTTCAAACCCCAAATAAATCTGTTTTACAGGGTAAACTCATAAATTGTTCGCCCTCTATAACACCGATAGAGAGATATGCACAGGTGTTTGCCCCCCTCCCCCAGGTATTAATACAGACTCTGAGTTAATTAATAAGTAAAAAGTGATTTTATTAACTACAGAAAGTAGGATTTAAGTGGTTCCAATTAGTAACAGACAGAACAACGTGAATTACCAAGTAAAATAAAATAAAACACACAAATCTATGCCTAATCCAACTGAGTACAGATAAAATCTTACCAGTTCCAGTAAGCTTCCTTTTACAGACTAGTCTCCTTCTAGTCTGGGTCCAGCAATCACTCACACCCCCTGTAGTTACTGTCCTTGGTTCCAGTTTCTCTCAGGTATCCTTGGGGGTGGTGAGGCTATCTCTTGAGCCAGCTGAAGACAAAATGGAGGGATCTCCCCCGGGCTTAAATAGACTTTCTCTTGTGGGTGGAGACCCCTCCTCTCTCCTATGCAAAGTCCAGATCCAAGATGGAGTTTTGGAGTCACCTGGGCAAGTTGCGTGTCCCTGCATGACTCAGTTTTTACAGGCAGCAGCCATTGCCCACATGCTATCTTGAATGTCTCCATGTAGACTTCTTATGTGGATTGGAGCCTTCCAAGATCCATTGTTCCTTAAGTGCTTCTTGATTGGGCACTTAACTTTGTGAATTCCGTTCTCCGGGAAGCTGACCAACTGCTTCACTACAGCCTACTTAGAATCAAACAAGTATGCAGCCAATATTCATAATTTCGAATACAAAAATGATACACCCATACAGGTAGCATAATCATAACCAGCAAACCATAACCTTTCCATAGACACCTCACATGACAACCTTTGTACAAGACTAGTTGCACATATAGAACAGTGGTTGCAACAATGATCTGTACGGTCACAAGTTATGTCAGTAACGTCACACAGCCTCTCCCCGGCACGGCGTCAGCGCAGCCCCAGCCGCTCACCCCCGGCCCGCCGTGTCCAGCCTGCGGAGCTGGGGCCCTGCCTTACAGCCGGAGCCCGTCTGTGTGCTGCTCACGGCCCAGTGCCCCCTGATCCGGCCCCCACACGTCAGCCTGCAGCCCCCGCGGGAGGTTCCAGCCCGATAAACATCCCAGCCTGTTTCCTGTCGTGCCAGCGCATGAGAACAGCGGCGGCTCTGCGCCGTGGGGAATCACCACCCGGCCCTGCCCGGCCCTTGCGCTCACCTTCCTGCCACCGGAAGAAAAGGGGCCTGGCTGGAACCGCTGCCCCTGCCCCATCCCCAGGGTGCCCCATGGCCCCTGTGCCCTGCTTTCCCTTTGCAGCTCCCAGGCCAGCTGCTCTGCAGGGCTCACGTATTCGGGCCCTAGACCGTGCCTGGGCTGTGGCTGTCAGTGCACGGGCTGTATGCATGCGGGGCCTGACGCAGGATTTGCACGTACCTGCCTGTGAGTGTGCCACGCACGGGCGTGCATGCACCCGGGTGACTGCGTGGCTTCGCACGAGGGGCATGGGCATTACATGGTGAGCAAAAGTCTGTGTGTGTGGCAGGGCATGCCGGGGCAGGGGGTTACCTGGTGCATGCCCATCTAGACTGGCTGGCCCAGTGCTTTGGTACAAGGAAGCCCCCTGTGTCCGCTCTTTGGGGGGCAATTGGGACACAGACACCCCCAGCTTTCCTGGTTTGCAGTGCAGACTCTGTCCCAGCCTGGGCGCCCCGACCTGGCTGTGTTTGCCAGCTCTGGCTCGGCCGCCGGCACCGACTGCCCTGTGCTCTCGTCAGCAGGACCCAGAGCAGCCAGGTGGGGCCGTGCGTGCAGGACCCCAGGCGCCCGCGCACCTGCACCGTGCCCAAGTGTGAGTTCTGGAGCTCCTACCGGCTCAACGTCACCGAGGTGAATCCGCTGGGCTCCAGCTTCCGGCTGCTCGACGTCACCATGCAGGCCATCAGTGAGTGCCGCCCCCACCCCTGGGCACTGAGCGGGGCCCGGCCCGGCCGGCTGCCCCCATGGGCTGTGGCTGTCAGCAAGGGGCCGATTTGAGCCAAGCGTGGGGCTGTGGTGGACTGGGCTGAGGGCGCTGGGATCCTCCCCTCCCCCCCGGGAAGAGCCCCCAGGGGAGCCCTTAGGGGGCAGGCGGCCCAGTGGTGTGGGCTCACGGTGCTGGCCAGGGGGAGCCCGGGGAAGCCAGCTGAGGTCCCTCAATCAGGGTGAACTGCAAACGGAACGGGGCAGACAAACCCCAAAAGCTGGTGGATATTCCAATACTTGGATTTACAACCAGCCCAAAACAGCCTCTGTATTACCTCACTGGTTACTCAGACGTCCAAACAACGCAGTTCCCTTAAAGTGCCCAGCCTCAGGCCTCCGTCCAGACACACACGTCAGATCTGATGATGATTACTGAAAATCTTCTCTCATCATATAAAAGAAAAGGTTCTTCCAATCCCAAAGGGTCAGCCCCACACCCAGGTCCAATTATAACTTAGATCTTACCCAAAATACACGCTATAGTCAATTCTTATTAACTAAACTAGAATGTATTTGAAAAGAAAAGAGAGAGTGTTGGTTAAAAGATCAATACACATACAGACTTGAATTCAATTCTTGAGGTTCAGGTACATAGCAGAGATGAGTTTGTAGTTGCCAAAAGTCCTTTTAGAAATAGTCCATAGGTTATAGTCCAATGTCCATGCTCAGGGTGACTCCAGTCAGTGACTGGGGATCTCAATCCTTATGGCTTAAGGTTTCCCCCTCTTGAAACCCAAAGCAGATCTGAGATGAAGCAGGATCGTGTCCCAGGGTTTTTATACATTTCCAGCAGCCTTTCGGCCTGAGAGAACAATGGGCTCAACTTTCCTTCTTCCAAACATCCTGGCAATTAGCACAGGGTAATTTATCCATTAAACAGTTCAGATACAGGTTACCACAACCTTCAAAGAGACATAGAGACAATAATACTATTTCACTCAAGTATCTTCCTAAATATTAAGTATCAGAGGGGTAGCCGTGTTAGTCTGGATCTGTAAAAAGCAACAAAGAGTACTGTGGCATCTTAAAGACTAACAGACGTATTGGAGCATTTTTCCTAAATGTTAATATTCCTTTTTTGATCTTTGAATCAAAGCTATAGTAATAGACAAGACTCGTTTGCTTACATCACAAGACCTGAGCAAACATCTCCCCTTCTACCTCTAACAATGCCGGCTGCATTTCAAAGCTCTATTCATTTACAGATCTTCCTAACCGGTCTCTAAAGTTGGGCCATGGGTCAGGTCAGTCTGTGAGTTAATTAACTCTTTCTGGCCCTGTCACCTTGCAATGAGATATGATATCACACTCATAACATCACACCCATGTCTGTCCCCGTGCAGTTAAGCCGGACCCTCCGGAAGGCCTGGTGGTGGAGCCAGTCCCGTCGGCCCCGCGGCGGCTGCGGGTCCGCTGGCAGTACCCGGCCTCCTGGCCCAAGGAGCCCCACTTCCAGCTGAAGTTCCGGCTCCAGTACCGGCCCGTTGCGCACGGCTCCTGGTCCATGGTGAGTGCCGAGGGGATTTGGGAGGGGGCGAGCGGGGGGACCCGTGCCTGGCTGGCCTCACGTCCCAGCCTCTGCCCGCTCCCCACCCAGGTGGAGACCGTGAACCTCTCTGAAGTCATCACCGACGCCTTCTCCGGCCTGGAGCACGTGGTGCAGGTCGGCGCCAAGGACTTCCTGGACGCCGGCAACTGGAGCGAGTGGAGTGCCGAGGCGCGGGCCACACCCGGGCCAGGTGAGGAGGGGCGGCCGGGCCAGGGCCAGGTGAGGAGGGGTAGACAGGCAAGGGCCAGGTGAGGAGGGGCGGTCGGGCCAGGTGAGGAGGGGCGGCCGGGCCAGGGCCAGGTGAGGAGGGGCAGCCCGGCCAGGGCCAGGTGAGGAGGGGCAGCCCAGCCAGGTGAGGGCCAGGTGAGGAGGGGCGGCCGGGCCAGGTGAGGGGGGCGGCCGGGCCAGGGCCAGGTGAGGAGGGGCGCCCGGGCCGGGGCCAGGTGAGGAGGGGTGGCCGGGCCAGGGCTGCGGGGACGGGGCAGGAAAGCACCTCTGGGGACTCTGCCAGGGGCCCGTCCCCTGAGCTTGCCCTGGGCCAGCACTTCTCACTGTGAAGGTCTTGCAGCCCCCGCCCTGTTCTCCCCCCAGCCTGGCGCGGCCCCTGCCCCGCTCTCCCTGTGGCACTGGATGTGGCCCCTGCCCCACGTAACTGGCTTCTCTCCTGCCCTCAATTGCAGGCCTGACCGTGACGCCAGGCGATGAAGCCACCACCGACGCCAGCCTGGAGAGCCCGGCCGAGGAGCCCTCGCTGGCCCCCAACCCGGAGCCTGTGGGTAAGCGGCCCCTTGGCGGTGCTGGCAGGGGAGCCAGGGAAGGCGACTGGGGCCCGTGGTGGAGGCAGGCGGCTGCGAGCGCGAGATCCCGGCCCAGCCAGTGCAGCGGGCAGCGCCTGGCACCCTGGCGGGTGGGAGCAAGGCCCCCCTGTGCCTGGCAGGGCACCGTGCCCACACCTGCCCCGCATAGATTGAGATGCCCGGGGGCAGCCCCAGAGCCAGCGTACAGACTGGTCCCCTTCTCTGGGTGCCATGGGGCTAGCCCAGCTCCACGCTGCGGGGACCCAGCTCCCCACCGGCTGCACCCACCTCACCCCGCTGGGCCCACCAGCCCCTGGCCTCTGTCCCCTCCCTGCCCCGCGCCCCGCAGAGGACATGGCGGGGGCAGCCTGGCAGCCAGGTGGGCCTTGGGGGAGTTAAGGTAGGCGAGAGCCGGAGCCTGGGGTGGGGAGAGGTTGGGCGAGGGCAGGAGCACCCGGGGTCTGAGGGGTGAGGAGCTGCCCAGGGCAGGGGGAGCTGTGGGGAGCCGAGGTTCGCAATGGGGCAGCCTGGCTTGGCAGAATGAACGCCAGTCAGCATGGCACGGATGAACCGCCCAGCCGCTGGCAAGGGGGTGCTCCTGGGCCTGTGCTGAACGCGGCAGGGGCAGGAGGGGGTGGCGCTCACCCGCCTGCCTAGTCCTCGCCGCGTGGTGTGGTGGAGCCGGGGGGGGTGCCCTGGCAGCCCCTGGCAGTGACGTCCGTCTGTCCGTCCCCACAGATCGCAGCGACCCCATGGAGAAGGTGGCCATCCTGATCTCGCTCGGGATCTTCGCGGTCGTCATCCTGGCCGTGGTTCTGGGCATCGCCAGCGCGGTCTGGTAGGTGCCCCACGCCCGCGGCCGGGACAGGCCCTTCGGGAGCACAGGGCGGGCAGGGGCCGGGGTGCTGGGCTCACCCTCCGCTCGGCCAGGATGCAGCCGTGTCCCCCCACCCGCCGGTGATGCCACGGAGCTCTGCCCCACATAGCGTGGGCAAGAGGATCTGCCAGCCCCTGTCCCGTATCCTCCGACCAGCAGTGAAATGGTTAACGGTGATTCCACCGGCTTCTCCACACGCAGCTCAGCAGTGAGCCACAGCCCCCCACACCCAGCCCCGCAGGTGCCCCTCAGTCCCGACCAGCAGCCCCTGCTCTCCCAGCCCTCTGCCCCCCACAGCTCTGCCAGTGCCCCTCACTCCCGACCCACAACCCCTGCTCTCCCAGCCCTGTGCCCCCCACACCCAGCCCCGCCGGTGCCCCTCACTCCCGACCCGCAGCCCCTGCTCTCCCAGCCCTCTGCCCCCCACAGCTCTGCCAGTGCCCCTCACTCCCGACCCACAACCCCTGCTCTCCCAGCCCTGTGCCCCCCACACCCAGCCCCGCCGGTGCCCCTCACTCCCGACCCGCAGCCTGTGCTCTCCCAGCCCTGTGCCCCCCACATCCAGCTCTGCCGGTGCCCCTCACTCTCGACCCGCAGCCCCTGGGCTGCTCGCAGGCAGTCGGTCGAGCGAGCCGGGTCTCTGGGTGTTTTTTTTGTAGGAGAAATAGGGCAGCCACGCCCCTCACCCCAGTGGGCAGGGCCCTTGGCACCCCGACGTCGGCAGGCACCAGCAGCAGGCGGGCTGAAGACGGGCACCCGGCTGGAAGGAGGGCAGAGCCCGAGCCGTGTGGGGAAGCTGGCTGCGGACGGGGGGCTCCGGGCTGGAGCTCTCGTCTCATGCCAGGCCGTGGGCACATAGCCAGGGCGGGTGGCACCACTAAGGAACCCCTCGAGCCGGAGCCTGCCAGGCACCCCGGGGACGCAGCCTGAGCTGGCACTGCCCAGCCCCGCTCCTGGCTCCCAGTTCCCAGTCCTCCCACGGGCACGTCTGTCGACACCCCGCTGCCGGCCGGCTGCCTCCCGGCGCCCCCAGCCTGGGTCCTGCCCTGCCCCCGGCCGGCAGCGCTCGGTAGGGCCAAGCCCGGGGTGGGTGGAGCGGGGCCTGGCCGGGAGAATCGTCTCCGGGCCGCAGTGGGACCCGGCAATGGGTCTGGATCCCTGCCAGGCTGGGGCGTCCCTTGCCCCGGGGCCGGGGGTCTGGCTGCACCCCTCCTTCCAGCCACCCCTCCTGGCTGGTCACCCCACAACCCAGAGTCACCCCACATGCCAGGGAACCCCCCCCTGTGTCCCAGGGTCACCCCACACCCCAGGGATCCCCCCATGCCCCAGGGTCACCCCACATCCCAGGGATACCCCCATGTCCCAGGGTCACCCCACACCCCAGGGAAACCCCCCCATGTCCCAGGGTCTCTCCACAACCAGAGTCACCTCACATGCGAGGGAAACCCCCTGTGTGCCCCAGAGTCACCTAGGGCTTGGTGGGGGCTGGATTCATTAGTGATCCGGGGGGACGTTCCTGGGCACCGGGTACCAATCCTCGCTAAGGGGTTACGGAGCAAGGGGCTGCACCAGCTGGCCGGGTCCCCTCTGGGCTGCGGGGGGCCTGGCTGAAGCTATGGCCAGCGCCTGGAGACCCCTGAGCGCCCCCCAACCCCCTGCTCTGCCCCCAGGCTCCGTCTGAGAAAACCCAGCAAAGACGAGACCAAGAAGCACGACTTCCTGGCAGCTGCCGTGCACATGAGGGCCCTGCCCAGTGAGTGACCTGGGGTCCGGGGGGAAGGGCGTGGGGCAGTGTGGGGCTGTGTCGGGGGGCGGGCGTGGGGCAGCGTGCTGGCTGGCTGGCGGGCGTGGGGCTGTGTCGGGGGGTTGTGGGGCAGCGTGGGGCTGTGTAGCGGGGGGCGGGCAGGGAGACAGGGCCAAAAGGGAGGCTGTGGGGCCTCCCCCCGCTGATGGATCAGAGCCGGGGGGGCAGCGGGTTGGTGGATCAGAGCCGGGGCGAGGCCGGGGGGCAGCGTCTGCACTGAGATTGGGGGCCGGGAAGCCGGGCACTGCTCACAGGCAGGGCGGTTCTGGCTGACAATGGGGGCCGTGCCGACCAGTGGGGCAGGGGGGGTCCCCTGAGCCCCTCCCCCTATAACCTGCTGTCTCCCCCTCTCCGCAGAGGCCCAGATCTTGTAGCAGGACCTGCAGACACCGCCGCTCGCCCGCCCCGCCGCAGCCCCCAGCCCAGGACTGCCCCCTGCCCCTGCCAGCGCTGCGCCCGAACCCCTGGACAGACACTCGCTGGCATGGCGGGAGATGGGCCCGGCGCTCGGAGGGCACTGCCGGCGCCCGGGAGCAGCAGGGGCAGACGACGGGGTTGGTGCCATGGTCCATCCCTGCGCCGTGGGTGCTGCCGTTGGTGCCAGCGTGTGGACCTGAGCCGGATCCGCGCCCGGGGGGACCGGTCTGGGGGGCGAGGCGGGGGCGACGCCGAGGATCCCGAGCTCATGGAGAGGGGACATGAGGACCCCAACCCAGCCCCCCTCTGCTGCCAGGGTCCTGGCGGATCCGTGGACACTGGGAGCCCGGTTTGGGGTGCCGGTGGGCGTGTGAGGGTGACACTGACACCTCCCCAACCTGAACCCCCACCCTCCTGTGGCTGGGGAGACTCTCCCGCCCCCGCCCCTGGCTTGTCCGGCCCCTCGGGGCAGCGCGCCGGGATCCCAATAAAGGGGGTTGTGACAGCGGGGTCCAGGCCAGCTCTCTCTGCCCAGCGCCGTGGGGCAGCTCCGCTGGGGGTCAGAGCCAGTGGGGGAGGTGCTGGTTATTGCTCAACCCCCCCGGAAGAGAGGCCTGGGGGGGGGGGGGCCACCTGCACGCCAGTCTTCAGGCCCCCACGCCAGCCCTGCTGCTGCTTGTTCCAGGTGCCATGGGGCTGAGGGGGGCTCTGGCGTCATGGGGGGTTGCTTTGCCCTGACGACTGGGCCCCGGCACAGCGGGAGCAGCCAGGGCCCCCGGGGGAGGTTTGACGGGGCCGCCCCTGCCAGGCAGAGGGGCTCAGGGCAGGGGGGCAGCAGGGGTGAGGGGGGGCAGCAGCAGCCTCCCTCCCCGCTCTCCCCCCGCCGAGGTGCTGCCTGGAGCCACTCTCCAGACACCGGGGAATGGCTCCCACGGGTTGGCACCTGCCTGGGGCTGCAGCCAGCGGCCCAGGGCCACAATCACAGCCAGATGCAGCAGCGGGATGGAAACTGCCAGAGCTGAGAGCTGGCGGGGAGCGCAGAGGAGCTGGGGGCGCGGGGAGGGGGGAGAACAGGGCAGGGAGGGGAGCGCCGGCACCGAGCTGGCGGGGAGGGGATGGTGGCAGTGAGCTGGGAGGTGCAGGGGCGCTGATAGCCAGCTAGGGGGGTGCTGGCCCTGGTCTGGAGGGTGCAGGGGAGGGGGCGCAGCCCTCAGTGGTGAAAGAACAGGTTAAGGACTATTTAGAAAAGCTGGACAGGCACAAGTCCATGCGACCGGAGCTAACGCATCTGAGGGTGCTGAGGGGATTGGCCATTATCTTTGAAACAGGGCCGGCTCCAGGATTTTTGCCGCCCCAAGCAAAAAAAAAAAAAAAAAAAAAAAAGCACATGCTTGGAACGGGGTGGTCCCGGATGACTGGAAAAAGGCTAATGTAGTGCCCATCTTTAAAAAAGGGAAGAAAGGGGATCCAGGGAACTACAGGCCGGTCAGCCTCACCTCAGTCCCTGGAAAAATCATGGAGCAGGTCCTCAAGGAATCAATTCTGAAGCACTTAGAGGAGAGGAAAGTGATCAGGAACAGTCAGCATGGATTCACCAAGGGCAAGTCATGCCTGACTAACCTAATTGCCTTCTATGACGAGATAACTGGCTCTGTGGATGAGGGGAAAGCAGTGAATGTGTTATTCCTTCACTTTAGCAAAGCTTTTGATACGGTCTCCCACAGTATTCTTGCCAGCAAGTTAAAGAAGCATGGATTGTATGAATGGACTATAAGATGGATAGAAAGCTGGCTAGATCGTCGGGCTCAATGGGTAGTGATCAATGGCTCCATGTCTAGTTGGCAGCTGGTATCAAGCGGAGAGTCCCACGGGTCGGTCCTGGGGCTGGTTTTGTTCAATATCTTCATTAATGATCTGGAGGATGGTGTGGACTGCACCCTCAGCAAGTTTGCAGATGACACTAAACTAGGAGGCGTGGTAGATACACGAGAGGGTAGGGACTGGATACAGAGGGACCTCGACAAATTAGAGGATTGAGCCAAAAGAAACCTGATGAGGTTCAACAAGGATAAGTGCAGAGTCCTGCACTTCGGACGGAAGAATCCCATGCACAGCTACAGGCTGGGGACCGACTGGTTAAGCGGCAGTTCTGCAGAAAAGGACCTAGAGGTTACAGTGGATGAGAAGCTGGATATGAGTCAGCAGGGTGCCCTTGTTGCCAAGTAGGCTAATGGCATATTGTGCTGTATTAGTAGGCACGTTGCCAGCAGATCGAGGGAAGTGATTATTCCCCTCTATCTGGCACTGGTGAGGCCACATCTGGAGTATTATGTCCAGTTTTGGGCCCCCCACTACAGAAAGGATGTGGACAAATTGGAGAGAGTCCAGCGGAGGGCAACAAAAATGATCAGGGGGCTGGGGCACATGACTTATGAGGAGAGGCTGAGGGAAGTGGGGTTATTTAGTCTCCAGAAGAGAAGAGTGAGGGGGGATTTGATAGCAGCCTTCAACTACCTGAGGGGGGGTTCCAAAGAGGATGGAGCTCGGCTGTTCTCAGTGGTGGCAGATGACCGAACAAGGAGCAATGGTCTCAAGTTGCAGTGGGGGAGGTCTAGGTTGGCTATTAGGAAACACTATGTCACTAGGAGGGTGGTGAAGCACTGGAATGGGTTACCCAGGGAGGTGGTGGAAAAACCTTAGAGGTTTTTAAGGCCCGGCTTGACAAAGCCCTGGCTGGGATGATTTAGTTGGGGTTGGTCCTGCTTTGAGCAGGGGGTTCACTAGATACCTCCTGAGGTCTCTGCCACCCCTGATATTCTATGATTGACAGGACTTGGGCCCCTCACCTGCCAGTGCAGGGCATTCAGGTGCAGTTGGTGGGGAGGGACAGGACTGTGCCCCATGCTGCTGGGTCAATCTTAGAGCCCCTCGAGTGCTCACGGGCAGGGGTCTCTCCCCAGTCCCAGCACTGACTGTTCCCCAGCCCCCTCGGCCCTGCTGCACTGGGGGGCCTCGCTGCAGCCAAGGAAGCACTGAGCAGAGACGTGTGGGCATGGGCATCGGCTGGGGTGTGCATGGAGGGGCTCTCAGATGCCATTGGCTCCTTGGAGAGCTCCCCAGAGCCCCTCTCAGCCAGCAGCCGGGCGCCAGCCCTGAGCACAGCACCCCGAGTCACCCCTTGTGCCTGGCCAGCCCAGCCCCCCTGGGGACCCAGCTCTGCACAGTGCCACGAGCGCCCTGCTCCCCGCAAGGCCCATTGCAACGCCGCCCTGCCCGTTCTGCTGGACGCTGCATCACCCTCGTGCAGCCTGGCCCGGTGCCCCAGCCCCACGGGGTGCTGGGAGTGGGAATCTCGGGCTGCTCCTGGCTGGAGACACGCCTCGGCTCCGGTAACCGCTGGGCGTCAGCCTGGTGCGCGTGGGGGCAGTGAGCCGACGTCCAAGGTAGGGGCCAGCGGGCCGGAGCAGCTGGTGACAGACTGGGGACGTTGAGCGGGCCAGGACCAGGGCAGCCCCTACCAGCAGGTGCCATCCCTCAGTGCCACGGTGATGGGTGTGGATCCAGAACCCTGCGCCCGGCAGGCTGGCTCCTGGCTCTCGCTTGTCACTCGGATATGAGCCCCTGGCTGGGGCCCCTGCATGCAGGGCAGCTGGGGGTATTTGCTCACCCGAGCGCCAGGAGCGCCCCGCACAGAGCAAAGCCCGGGCAAGGCACTACACCCAGCTGGTCCTGGGTGCTGGCTCAGCTCAGTCAGGGCAACCTAAGTTCCCTCTAAGCTGCACAGCCGCGGAGTCGCGCAGCAGCCTATTCCGCGCCACGCAGGCGCTCAGGGCTGTGGCCGGGAGAGATTCCTCTCCCCTAACCCCGGAGCTGCCACGGCCAGGGGAGAGGCACCTCTCCCTCCCCAGCCCTAGAGCTGCCACAGCGAGAGAGAGCTGGGGGGGGGGGGAGGCGGGAAATCCTTTCTCCCTGCTGTAGCCCTGGGGCAGCCTGAACCCCAAACCCCTCACTCCCCTCACCCCACCCGTCTGCCCCAGCCCTGAGCCCCGTCCCACACTCCGAACCCCTCGGCCCCACCCCCACCACATGACTTTTGTTCTGTGCACCAATATGGAGGTGATGTGTCACACAGGGACGTGTCACACGTCACCTCCATGGTGCTGCACATAAAATTCATTGCACACATGGGTGGGGAAAGTTAGAGGGGCCGCTGGGCGCAGCCCCCTGCAATGGTGTGTCGCCCGGGGCTGGGTGGCTGCGTGCCAGAGGGCCAACGCCCAGCTGGGGGGTCCAGAGGGGAGCAGTGACTGGCGCCGGGGGCTGCAGCAGAGGGTAAGGCAGTGACTGGGCTCGGTGCCATGAAACGGGGAGCTGTTCCTGGCGCCCCAAAGGGCGGCGCTAGGAGAACTGGGGTTCCTGGAGGGATGAGGCTGGCAGAGGCGTATGAGCAGCATCGCTTGGGCCATTCACCGTCGCCCAGCAGGTGCCCTGCGGAGAGGTCTGTAGGGCGTAGACCAAGGCAGGACCAGCTGGGACCCCACAGAGCAACAGCTGACCGGCGTGTGGCCAGCCCCAGCCAAACGCTTCAACGCCCCCACCCCCCGGGCTGGGGCCAGCGCTCCTCAGTCAGGGGCAGGGGGACACCGAGCCTGGGGATGGGGCCCCAGGTCACCCCAAATAGTCCCCTTTGACCTTGGATGGGAGGCGGGGAGTCTGTCGCATGTGTGTGTGTGCATGGGCACACGTGTCTCTGTATGTTGTGCATGTGCACGTGTGTGCATGTGTCTGTGTGTGTGCACATGTGTGTGTATGCGTGTGCACACGTGTGTCTGTGTATGTGTGTGCATGTGCATGGGTGTTACAGCACCCAGCACAGTGGGACCTGGGGCCAGGCCGTGCTCCTGCACTAGAACCGATTCGGTTCTTTAAAGGCTGCAGGTTTTAGGGGGGAGCCACATGCCACGTGGCTACAGCCGGGCTTTGTGCAGCCAGCGCCCTCTGCCGTGCGGCGAGGCTGGGCACGTCAGTGAGCACACGTGCACTGCCTTGGCACGGGCTCCGGCACACCCAGCATGCAGCCACCACGTGCGAATTCCTGCTCCCGCCTGGCCGGGGCCCTCCTTACACGTGCACACAGCTCGGCTGGTGAGCTGTAAGGCAAGACCAGCTCTCAGGCATGACGAAGTCACGTGCCCAGAGCTTGCCCGACAGCGCTGGCCTTTCCTGCCTCCCGGGCTGCTGGTGCTACCTCCCTCGGTGCTCCATTGCCCCCCATCACCAGCCATGCCTCCCCCCCCCTGTGCGTGGAAACCCTCCCTAAACCCCCTCCTCAGCCACGGCCCTCCTGCAGATGCCCTCCTCACTCCTGCACCACGGGAGGCAGGTCCTGGCTGGGGCTCGTGTCTATCCCCCTCACTCCTGGCCCGGCCATGCTCCAGCCTGCCAGCTCTCTGGGGCCGGGGCCTGGCTGGAAAGGCTCTGTTGAGCCCCAGCACACCTGGGGGCACCGGAACTCCACCCTGCTGGGCACGCTGGCCCCTGCTCAGACACCAGCAGCCGAGCCTTGTTCCCATGCAGCTGGGGCTGGCTTGGAGCCTGACACCCTTCCTGGAGGCCAAACTGCTTGGCTTATAAACGTAGCGTAAGGCCCACCAAGCCCTGTCTGCCTGAGCCACGTGTGCATTTTTACAGGGCTATATCACTGTAACTGGCAGGGCTTGGCGGCAGGCATGGCCCACCGGGATCCCCGCGGTGTCTGGCACACGGGGCGCCCGCCTGGCAGCGCCTGCAAAGTGCAAGCAGCCCTCAGCCCGGGGGAGGAAGTCTCTAGTGCAGCCGTGCGGGACAGAGCACCCGCCCGCAGTGCATGGGGTAAGCCGCCGGGCTCCGAGCACACCAGCTGAGACTCTGCCCCTGAACTGGGCATCTCGGAGCCGAGGATGAGCCACGAACACCGGGGTCGGATGGTTTGGCAAGCTGTCCTAGAGCCCCAAAGGGGGCAGGTTCTGCCCAGCGACCCGGTGCACCCCCCCCCCCCCGAGCACCGTCGGGCCAGCTCCCAGCTGCACCCGGTGTGAGAGCGCTGGGCAGCTTGGCACATGAGCTCTCCTGGGAGCCTACCCACTTACCCAGCTGAGCTCTGCAGGGCCCCTGGGACACCGCTCGCTGGGGAGGCTCGTGAGCCGGTTCTGCCTGAGGCTTTGGGTCTCAAATGGGCCCCGCTCAGCGCTCAGCAGCTGGTTCTGGCGGGGTCCAAATCTCTGAGTCGGCCAGCGAATCGCCAGAGTGCACCAGCCCATCCTTGGCTCACCCTGGGCCTGCGACGGTCTCAGTCCTGCTGGCGAGCCGGAGGGGCCGGTTTGCCCACTGGGCCCGCGCCGTTTGAACAGCGGGTGGCGAGTCAGTGTGGCGTCTCGCAGGCGGGCAGCTGTCTGGCCAAGTGCGCGCTGAGGGGGGACCGGAGTCGGGCCCACCCGCCAGGCAGGCACGCCAGGCACCATCGGCTTTCGGAAGGGTCTCCTGGCTGCCCCAGCCTTGTACTTTCCCTTCCCCAAATGCCAGTTTTACAGCTGTGGGCTGGTGCCCTTTCCCCAGTGAGTGACGCAGTGGGGCTGGGGGACAGCGTGCCGGGTGCCCTCGGCACACACAAGTCCTGTGTTTCACTGCAGAACAGCTCTGGCGGCAGGGCTGCCTGCCCGGCTAACCCCGATGTGGCGGAGCCGTGCGGGGGAATGGTGTCCGAGCCCTGGGACCCCGCCACTCCCTGCCGGGCCTGCTGGCTGAGTTGGCCAACACGGGAGGTGGGCTTCCCATGCCCAGGAAGAACTGGGCTGAGACCCCCCAGCCCAGCTCATCCCCTCAGGCCACTAGACGCCCAGAGACAGGAGCACGTGGGCAGGACTCCCCCCAGACAGCCTCTCTGGCCATCCCCCCCCCCCCCATGCACAGGAGCTCGGCCCGTCCCTGGCAGCTAGCTCACAGTGGCACCGGGGCAGGGATTGGGCATTCGCTCCTGGCGACTATTCCTCTGCCCTGCCCAGGCCTTAGCCAACTCCGGTTTGCTTGAAGCTGTTTCAACAGCCACTGGGAGCCCAACTCACAAAGCTGTCCCCTCCGCCCCCCATGGGCGCCCAGCTGCTCAGCCAGCGTGTGCTATGCCTGCCCACCCCGCAGGGCTGCTGAGGGCCTCCCGGATCCGGACAGCACCGGGAGACACCCCCCCACACCTGCCCCGGAGGCTGGGTGAGCAGGCTGGGCGCGGGAGGGGGCCGGCTATGGCAGGGGCCACAGCATCTCCCTGGAGGAGGCTGGAACGTAGCCAGGCTCCAGGCCTGACCATCGGCCGAGCAGAGAGAGAGCCTGTGGTGGGGAGCGTCCCCCGGCCCCCGTGTGAGGGGGGCACGGACTCGCCCGGTATATATACGGTCAGGGCGCTTTGGAAACGTCCCATTCATACGGGACGAGGAGGCGAGACCTGAGCAAACCCCGTGGGGAGCGGCCCAGAGACAGGGCGCTTTACCCCGGACCCAGAATAACGTCAAGGACCCGAACAGCGGCTGATGCCCCAGCCCAGCGCCTCCCCCTCCTGGAGCAGGCAGGTACTGCAGCCCTGCATGGGACGGGTCAGAAACAATGCCCGATTCCTTGCACGAGGCCTTGCACGAGCTGTGGTGTCAGGTGCTTTAATCCTGGGGGTGCCACGGGCGGTGGCTCACGGTGGCCCGAGGGGCGGATGCTGCGCTCATCAGGGGCGGTGGAGATGCAAATAGAGACGGCTGGGCCAAGGGCAGCCGCACGGCTCTGCGTATAAATCTGGGGGAGGGGCTGGGGCCTGGAGCTGTGGACCCGGGTCCCACTGCTCGCCCCCGGTCACAGCGAGCTGTAAAGAACGGGAAGAGCCATTAAAGCAGCCCCAGTTCGGATCTCTCCCTGGCCCCAGCATCCTCCCTACCCCAGGCCCTGCCTTGGGCCCGTTCCCAGCACCCCGAGTCCTCCACGTACCCCTTCTTGTGGGGGGGACACCACGCCCAGGGCACTGGGGAGGCTAGTGCAAGGGCATGTCCCCAGCTGGGGGGGGGCTGCCTTAACCCCCCCCCCTCCCTGCAGCACTTCAGTGCTGGCTCTCCTGCAGGATCCTGACCTGCTAGTAGAGTCATAGACCCCCAGGCAGGCTGCCCCCCTGCCCAGCACCCACCAGACCTGCCCCAGAGACTTGCTAGAGCAGAGCTTTTACCCCAGTGTTTCGCAGCCTTTGGGGCTGGCGACCGCCTTTGGACTTAAAAAAAAATCATGCCCGCCCACTAGAAAAAATTGTGACCCCCCCCCCCACCTTCAGCCCCCACCCCACCCCCCCGGGGGCACAGGGCTGGAGGCTTCAGCCCAGTGCGGGGCTGAAACACGTCAATTAGCTTTGGGGGGCCCTGCGGCATGTGGAGCCAGGCAATTGTCCTGCCTCCTACTCCCCTAATGCCAGCCCGGCTTGTGACCCCTCCAAACCCCTCCCACGACCCCAACTCCGTGTTGAGAAACACTGTCTTAGCCACCCAGCCCATCTGGAGTTGAGGGAGACGCCCCCGCGGCCCTCGGTAACTTGCTCCAATGGTTAATTCCTCTCCCTGTCAGAGATGTACACCTCAGCGCCAGTCTGAATCTGTCTGGCTTCAATGGCCTGCCATTAGCCCTGCCTCGGCTGGACTGAAGAGCTCGTTAATAAATATTCCCCATGTTGGTGCTCTCAGCCTGGGATCAAGTCACCCCGTAACCTTCTCCATGCTCAGCTAGCCAGACGGAGCTCCTTGGGTCTCTCACTCTAAGGCAGGTTTTCCAATCCTTTCATCATCCTCGGGGCTCTTCTCTGACCCCTCTCCAATTTCTCAACCTCCTTCTGGACTTGTGGGCCCCAGGCCTGGACCCAGGATCCCAGCCGCGGTCGCACCAGTGCCAGGTACAGAGGGAAAATCACCTCCCTGCTCCTACTGGAGATTCCCCGGTTTACGGCCACAGGGTCACACTGGGAGCTCCGGTTCAGCTGATTGTCCGCCCCGCCCCCCAAATCTTTAGCAGAGTTGCTGCTTCCCGGGAGAGCCCCCATCCTGTACGTGTGGCTGAGGGTCTTTGCTCCCAGATGGATACGTTTGCACTGAGCTGTATTAAAACGCACGTTGGGGGCACGCTGCGGGAGTTCAGCGATCTGGGGAGCTGCTCCCAGCCCTGTGCCCCACGGCCCCCCTTCGGGGACGGAGGCCTGGCTAGTTAGTGCCAGAGCCAGCGCAGTCAGGTCGCTCCAGAAAAGCCCCTGGGCTACTTAGTTCACACTGGAGTCACAAGCCAAGCCAAGGCAGCCTGCGGCGTGCCCCTGTGGGGCGTGGGAGCAGGTTGCCCCTGCCCCCCTCTTGGTAGCTGTTGTCCAGCCCTCCAGCAGGGCTCCACTGGGGTCTCGCTTCCCAGCTGGCACTTGGGGAAAGTCTGGACACAGGGCTCTGGCTGGGTCTGGAAAGGTCAATGCTGCCCCTTCCATCCTGAGTCCGCCCTTCCCCTCGTTCCCTGCCTCCCCTCCCCTCCCCAGCGGGGAGTCACCTGTGTGTGGGGGGGGTGCAGGGCCAGGCAGTCACTACGTACCCCTTCACGGCTGCACCCGCTTCCCTCTCCTCCACATCCGGAGCCAAGGAAAGAAGTAAAAGCAGCCCCAGTAGATCCTGGAAAATCCACAGGCAGGAGAAAGCAATGTTATTATTAGCTGTATTATTGTAGGGCCTACTAACCCCGGCCATGGACCAGGACCCCACTGTGCTAGGCACTGCACAGCCACAGGCAAAGACGGCCCCGGCCCCACGGAGCTGGCAATATCTGTAGGGTTGGATGCAGGTGCTGACATCTCTTTAGCTGTAGATAGATAGATACTATTGGATGGATGGATGGATCAGTGGGTGGAGCTGGATGGATGGATCAGTGGGTGGAGCTGGATGGACGGATCAGTGGGTGGAGCTGGATGGACGGATCAGTGGGTGGAGCTGGATGGACGGATCAGTGGGTGGAGCTGGATGGACGGATCAGTGGGTGGAGCTGGATGGATCAGTGGGTGGAGCTGGATGGATCAGTGGGTGGAGCTGGATGGACGGATCAGTGGGTGGAGCTGGATGGACGGATCAGTGGGTGGAGCTGGATGGATCAGTGGGTGGAGCTGGATGGCTCTGTGGGTGGAGCTGGATGGATGGATCTGTGGGTGGAGCTGGATGGATCAGTGGGTGGAGCTGGATGGCTCTGTGGGTGGAGCTGGATGGATGGATCTGTGGGTGGAGCTGGATGGATCAGTGGGTGGAGCTGGATGGACGGATCAGTGGGTGGAGCTGGATGGATCAGTGGGTGGAGCTGGATGGATCAGTGGGTGGAGCTGGATGGACGGATCAGTGGGTGGAGCTGGATGGACGGATCAGTGGGTGGAGCTGGATGGATCAGTGGGTGGAGCTGGATGGACGGATCAGTGGGTGGAGCTGGATGGACGGATCAGTGGGTGGAGCTGGATGGATCAGTGGGTGGAGCTGGATGGATCAGTGGGTGGAGCTGGATGGACGGATCAGTGGGTGGAGCTGGATGGACGGATCAGTGGGTGGAGCTGGATGGACAGATCTGTGGGTGGAGCTGGATGGACGGATCTGTGGGTGGAGCTGGATGGACGGATCAGTGGGTGGAGCTGGATGGATGGATCAGTGGGTGGAGCTGGATGGACAGATCTGTGGGTGGAGCTGGATGGACGGATCAGTGGGTGGAGCTGGATGGATGGATCAGTGGGTGGAGCTGGATGGACAGATCTGTGGGAGGAGCTGGATGGACGGATCAGTGGGTGGAGCTGGATGGATGGATCTGTGGGTGGAGCTGGATGGATCAGTGGGTGGAGCAGGATGGATGGATCTGTGGGTGGAGCTGGATGGATCAGTGGGTGGAGCTGGATGGACAGATCTGTGGGTGGAGCTGGATGGATGGATCAGTGGGTGGAGCTGGATGGATGGATCAGTGGGTGGAGCTGGATGGATCAGTGGGTGGAGCTGGATGGACAGATCTGTGGGTGGAGCTGGATGGATGGATCAGTGGGTGGAGCTGGATGGATCAGTGGGTGGAGCTGGATGGATGGATCTGTGGGTGGAGCTGGATGGATCAGTGGGTGGAGCTGGATGGATGGATCTGTGGGTGGAGCTGGATGGATCAGTGGGTGGAGCTGGATGGCTCTGTGGGTGGAGCTGGATGGATGGATCTGTGGGTGGAGCTGGATGGATGGATCAGTGGGTGGAGCCTAATGGATCGGTGGGTGGAGCTGGATGGATGGATCAGTGGGTGGAGCTGGATGGACAGATCTGTGGGTGGAGCTGGATGGACGGATCAGTGGGTGGAGCTGGATGGATGGATCTGTGGGTGGAGCTGGACGGATCTGTGGGTGGAGCAGGATGGATGGATCTGTGGGTGGAGCTGGATGGCTCTGTGGGTGGAGCTGGATGGATGGATCTGTGGGTGGAGCTGGATGGATGGATCAGTGGGTGGAGCTGGATGGACAGATCTGTGGGTGGAGCTGGATGGATGGATCAGTGGGTGGAGCTGGATGGACAGATCTGTGGGTGGAGCTGGATGGATGGATCAGTGGGTGGAGCTGGATGGATCAGTGGGTGGAGCTGGATGGACAGATCTGTGGGTGGAGCTGGATGGACGGATCAGTGGGTGGAGCTGGATGGATGGATCAGTGGGTGGAGCTGGATGGACAGATCTGTGGGTGGAGCTGGATGGACGGATCAGTGGGTGGAGCTGGATGGATGGATCTGTGGGTGGAGCTGGACGGATCTGTGGGTGGAGCAGGATGGATGGATCTGTGGGTGGAGCTGGATGGATCAGTGGGTGGAGCTGGATGGATGGATCTGTGGGTGGAGCTGGATGGCTCTGTGGGTGGAGCTGGATGGATGGATCTGTGGGTGGAGCTGGATGGATGGATCAGTGGGTGGAGCTGGATGGACAGATCAGTGGGTGGAGCTGGATGGACGGATCAGTGGGTGGAGCTGGATGGACGGATCAGTGGGTGGAGCTGGATGGACGGATCAGTGGGTGGAGCTGGATGGACAGATCTGTGGGTGGAGCTGGATGGACGGATCAGTGGGTGGAGCTGGATGGATCAGTGGGTGGAGCTGGATGGACCAGTGGGTGGAGCTGGATGGACGGATCAGTGGGTGGAGCTGGATGGACGGATCAGTGGGTGGAGCTGGATGGACAGATCTGTGGGTGGAGCTGGATGGACGGATCTGTGGGTGGAGCTGGATGGACGGATCAGTGGGTGGAGCTGGATGGATGGATCAGTGGGTGGAGCTGGATGGACAGATCTGTGGGTGGAGCTGGATGGACGGATCAGTGGGTGGAGCTGGATGGATGGATCAGTGGGTGGAGCTGGATGGACAGATCTGTGGGAGGAGCTGGATGGACGGATCAGTGGGTGGAGCTGGATGGATGGATCTGTGGGTGGAGCTGGATGGATCAGTGGGTGGAGCAGGATGGATGGATCTGTGGGTGGAGCTGGATGGATCAGTGGGTGGAGCTGGATGGATGGATCTGTGGGTGGAGCTGGATGGATGGATCAGTGGGTGGAGCTGGATGGACGGATCTGTGGGTGGAGCTGGATGGATGGATCAGTGGGTGGAGCTGGATGGATCAGTGGGTGGAGCTGGATGGACAGATCTGTGGGTGGAGCTGGATGGATGGATGGATCAGTGGGTGGAGCTGGATGGACAGATCTGTGGGTGGAGCTGGATGGATGGATCAGTGGGTGGAGCTGGATGGATCAGTGGGTGGAGCTGGATGGACAGATCTGTGGGTGGAGCTGGATGGACGGATCAGTGGGTGGAGCTGGATGGACAGATCTGTGGGTGGAGCTGGATGGACAGATCTGTGGGTGGAGCTGGATGGATGGATCAGTGGGTGGAGCTGGATGGACAGATCTGTGGGTGGAGCTGGATGGACGGATCAGTGGGTGGAGCTGGATGGATGGATCTGTGGGTGGAGCTGGATGGATCAGTGGGTGGAGCAGGATGGATGGATCTGTGGGTGGAGCTGGATGGATCAGTGGGTGGAGCTGGATGGATGGATCTGTGGGTGGAGCTGGATGGATGGATCAGTGGGTGGAGCTGGATGGATCAGTGGGTGGAGCTGGATGGACAGATCTGTGGGTGGAGCTGGATGGATGGATCAGTGGGTGGAGCTGGATGGACAGATCAGTGGGTGGAGCTGGATGGATTAGTGGGTGGAGCTGGATGGACAGATCTGTGGGTGGAGCTGGATGGACGGATCAGTGGGTGGAGCTGGATGGATGGATCAGTGGGTGGAGCTGGATGGACAGATCTGTGGGTGGAGCTGGATGGATCTGTGGGTGGAGCAGGATGGATGGATCTGTGGGTGGAGCTGGATGGATCAGTGGGTGGAGCTGGATGGATGGATCTGTGGGTGGAGCTGGATGGATCAGTGGGTGGAGCTGGATGGCTCTGTGGGTGGAGCTGGATGGATGGATCAGTGGGTGGAGCTGGATGGACGGATCAGTGGGTGGAGCTGGATGGATCAGTGGGTGGAGCTGGATGGACGGATCAGTGGGTGGAGCTGGATGGACGGATCAGTGGGTGGAGCTGGATGGAGCAGTGGGTGGAGCTGGATGAACGGATCTGTGGGTGGAGCTGGATGGACGGATCAGTGGGTGGAGCTGGATGGATCAGTGGGTGGAGCTGGATGGCACATGCTCCCCCTACACATGGAGAGTGTCCTAGATTCTGGCATCCTAAGCAACAACGCCCCCCTCCCGGGGCAGGCGGCCTGATTTGCAGGGCCAGGAGCGCCCCGTCTGTGTAGCCTGGCTTGGCAATAGCTGGGCCGAAGATGACCGTACACAGAGCTCTCCAGGCTGCAAGCCCCCGAGAGGGATGGGGTGAGCTCGGGTGGCCCAAGGGGGTGTAGCTAGCAGTGCCGGGGTGGGATTATGAAAGGGAAAACCCAGGCTGCCTCTCAGGCCCGAACGTAGGCTGGAGTGAGCTGCGGCCCCCCCTCTCCCAACGGGAACGATGGGGTCCCCCACACCTGGGACAGCTAAAGCCCAGCTAGACAACACCCCTCTCGCTACAGCAGGGGCGAGTCGGGAGACGGGCTGGCTGCGCTAGTGGGTCCTGGGATCTGTGCCAGCGCCCCATGGATTGCACATCCGCCCAGGCGCCCATCCCCGTGGTATTTGGGCATGGTGTCGGTGCCATGAGTAGCCGTACTGACCCCTCCCTGCTGGTCACCCGAATCGTCACACACCTGCCCCCGGCTCGCTGGGAGCGGCAGACCCCGCACCCGCAGGGCTGTGACAGTATCTCCACCCCCGCCCCGTCTGACAGCGCGCTAGCCTAGCGGATACTCACTCCTCCTCGTCGGGCTCCCCCGGCAGCTGCCAGCGCTCTGCCCCCGGCTCCTCCTTCCCCGCCATCAGCTCTCCTGCCTGTAGAACAGAGCTCTCCTAGAGGGGCACCCAGCGCCTGGCAGCGGCTCGAGGAGCCATCTCCTCAGGCCGCGCCATGACCCGCAGGGCTAAGCCCTGTCTGTCTCTGCAGCGTGCCCCGGGGCAGGGCAGAGCACGGAGCGGGTTTGGGGGCAGTGAGAGCCGGGTGAAGGAGCACAGCTCCCTGCTTGGAGGAGAGCGAGCTGGGCTGTGGCCTGGCCGGAGAGGCCTTGCTGTCCGATAGCCCCGTGGTTCAGGGAGGAGGAGAAGGGGCTGCCAGGGGTGCCCAGCTTGGCCCCGCTCTCCTGTTTCGATGCCAGGCAGGGGGGCTGCCAGGGGCACAGCAAGCGCCAGGCCCAGTGGGGTCAGGGAGGGCAGAGCCGAGGAGGGGAGTTTCTAGAGGCCCCCAGGCGCAGGAGCGCCACCAGCTTTTCTGCTGCCCTAGGCGGTGGAAGGTCCCGCCCCGAAATGCCGCCCCCACAGAGGCGGCGGAAGGTTCCGCCACCGAAATACCGCCGCGGTCGCCGCCCCCCAAATTGTAGTGCCCATGGCGACCGCCTAGGTCGCCTAATGGGTTGCGCCGGCCCTGCCCGGGCGGGGGACTCCTCCGAGACGCTAGCTGGGATGAAGGTTTCCACTCACACACTGGAGAGCCGCGTCCATCACTCGATAGGCCTCCCGCGGGCCGCGCACCAGCCTCTGCAAGGAAGGGACCGTGGTCAGCGTCAGTGCTCAGCTCCCTGCACCAGGGTCAATGGGCGGGCAGGAGAGCTCCAGGGACCCAGCCATACCCACGTGCCACAGCCCCGGCCAGCCCAGCTCAGGGAGACACAGCCCTGCTGGGGACCAGCTGCTGTTGCCAACAGGGACAGCTGCCAGCTGATCCCAGGGCACGCGTGCGGCGGAGGGCAGGGTAACACCTCCCTGAGCGCTGGGCACCCCCAAACAGTGCTGCCATGAGGGAGCAGCAGCGTCTGCAGGGAGGGGGCCTGGCGGCTGTTCGCAGGAGGAGAGCTGGGACTAGCCCTTGCTGCCTTCATGGTGATGCCCTGGGTGGGGGTGGTTAATCCTCGTGTTCTGGGGTTCGACCCCCTTCCTCCTCTGGCGAGGCGGGTATCCGCGAGGCCTCCTGCCATCCACCTGAGCCAGGGGGGCTTGCGCTGCTCAGGGGCCTGGGCTTCACCTCCCGCAGTGATCGGGGGGTTGGACAAAGCTAGCAACGTGGCAGGCCCATGAACCTTGCAGGGACTTGCCCTTCTCCCCTCCAAGCAAGCCCTGCACTTTGCACCCCCAGGGAGGGATGGTCGGGTTCTGCAGGCGTTGCTTGGAAAGCGAGGTGTTTGGGGCCCCAAGAGCTCAGAGATTTCCACCCACCGGGTTCCGCCGAGGGAGGGGGTGAAATGCAGGGTCGGCTGGTTCCGAGCTTGTGCCGTTCCCCGGGTACTTGACAGCACCCCGCTGCACTGCCTCTGCTGGTGGCACCTGGGCCCTCCATGGTCCTGTCCCCCGGATGCTGTCACCCCCTCCCTCCCCACGCCACGCCAGTGCTTCCCCTGCCTTGGGGCAGCGCTCTCTCCCCTCCGCCTCCGGCTGAAACGCCAGCTTCTCCTCGAAGCCGCTCTGGAAGAGTTGAGGCTGAAACAGAGTGAGAAATGCTTAGAGTCCCGTCCCAGGGGGACGGGGGGACGTCCCCAGCAGGGAGACCGGAGGAGAGACCCCGTCCGCCCCCAGCCCTACCTGCTGCTCTCTTGCCATCAGCTGCTCCTCGCACTCCCCTCCCTCTACCAGCTGTCGCGCCAGCTTCTTCTGCTGCAGGGAAAGGAGAGGCCATGGCCGATGAGAGCCAGGCGAGGGGAGCGGGGACAGGGCTCGGACACTGGGATTGAACTGAGCCCGCGTGGGCATTTCCCTTTCTGTGTCACAGCCGCTAGAGTACATGGCTGGTTGGTAGGTATCACCTAGCTCATCTAGACAGACAGACAGACATTACTCTGCCTCGCGTCGCCTGCCAGCCTCCCTTGGGGCTCCCTTTATACGTGCACTGGGGTGTTCACGTCCCGAGTGGCTGGGCTGGGTCATGCTGGCTGGAGCCAGCTGGTGGTGGACACGGTGCAGTCACAAGCAGTGAGCAACTGTTGCTGGACCAGCTCTGACTGTAACGTGGGTCAAGAAGGGGCCTCGTTAGTGGGGTCGTTACTGAGTTAAAAAGTCAGCGGGCTCTGCCTATGCTACAGGTGGCGCCCGGGCGAGGGAGCTGGCTAGACAACGAACGCCAGCTGCCCTGGTTCTGGTCTGTAGCGTGCCTGTCGGCACTTGGATCAGGACTTTGCTGAAGTCTGGGTTCCAACCCCACCTTTTCTCAGCGCTAACACAGTCCAGGAGCTCTCCCATCAGCACAGCCCCACCCCGATGTCTGCACCGGTACGGCACTGACGTACTCATGCCTGTGCCAGTCAGCCCTGTGCCAAGCGGGGTGCAAATGGCGCGACGTGGTGGTAAGAACACCAGGGACTTGCCTAAACTAGGGCTCCCCCCATTGCTAGGGCAACAGCGGAAGGCTTCCTGGGGAAGGGAGCCGCAGCCGTTGTGTGGACAAGGCCCTGCTAGCCACAGTACCGTATGCCCTGCAGAGGGCAAGCTGCCCTGCGCCCTCTCTCTGCCCAGCCTGCCCATGCTGCAGCCTGACGCCCACTGACCCGGAAGGCGCCATCTCTTATCAGGGCGGCGTTGCATTCTCCCCCAGACCACAGCAGCTCCTTCAGCTCTGGGCCACTCATGTCAGACCCCAACTGGGCCGGCGGCTCCGCCTGGACCTTGAGCTGGTACATCCCGGCCGTGGCCCGGGGCGACGGGCCCGGTGCAATTCCTGAGGCAGGCAAAGGCTCTGGTCAGCTCACAAGCTATGGCTACGGGTTGAGATGGCGACGGAGAATGGTACCAACGGGTCCTGTTATTTGTATGCCCGTAGCATCGCGACGCCCAGCCAGGGCCTGGATCTCATCGGGATAGGTGCCGTAGACATGCCAAACCAAAAACCCACCACAGCTTCTGCCCCAAGGAACCGGGCCCCTGGCTGCACTGTGCAATTGGTGACCTGCATCCTCTGCCTGGCAGTGCTGCCTGTAATGTCCCAAGAAGGTCCTGGGTACCGTGCTCCCCTCACCCCTCCCAGGCCTGCAAAGACTCCAGGAGACACCCACAGCCAGGGTGGAGAATCCAGGCCAGGCCCACCACTTGTCTGTGCCCTGCAGATGAGCGATCCCTGGGGCCTGGCCTGCACCTTGGCAAGGGGCCGGAGTGCGTCTCATGAGACGTGGGGTGTGTCTGAGCCCCCTGCTGATGCGGCGGGAAGGGAGGTATCCAGGGGCCTGGCCTCTCTCGGTGGGGCCAGTGGTGATCCGGTGAAATGGCCTGAGACCCAACAATTTGTTTCACATAAGCCCCCGAGCGAGAGGTGATGGCCAGAGATGGGCCCGACCCAGGAGGTTCTGCTCCGAACCCACATCCGAACCTCCAGGGGCTTGGATCTGAGGTTCTGGGTCCCGCCCTCCTCGAGTCAGGACTTTGGCTCCCCGCTGACTGGCCTGGCTGGGCGCAAGCCCCTGAGAAAAGCTCCAGCCGTATCTCACCCCGTGCCCGACTGCCAGAGCCATCCAGCCCTGCGCTCCGCCCGCTGGCACTGGCCTGTCCGGTGTCACCTTCACAAGATGGCCACTGCCAGCAGGAGGCGCCACATGTCCCTTCAGAACAGCTCCCCCCAGCCCCCTGGTTTCCATGCATTTCACGACTGGCGGGCAGCGCGGCCTGCCCTGGCCATGGGCACGCAGCAGGAGGGTGGGACTGGCAACCAAACAGCCCAGCTCCAGATGCCAGGGCCAGGCGCTCACCTGACGAGCCCCCCCGGCGGCTGGGAGGTCCCGTCCGGCCCGCACGGCTCCCTGGGACCTGGGACCTCTCCGGGAGCAGGGAGGAGATGGGGCCGCTGAGGGGAGACCCCAAGATGGCCTCCCGCTGGAGCTGCAGGGTTCCCTGTGCCGGGGTTCTGTCGCCAAGGCGCTGAGGTCACAGCACTGAGGTTCCCAAGAGAGACAGGGCCCGGGATGGAGCACTGGGGGGCTGCTGCAGCCCGCCGGGGCCTGAGTTCAGGGCTCTGGATGGTCCCTGATGACGTCCGCCCCGAGCGCCCCGCAGGGAAGTGGCCGGCTTGTGTGCCCGTGACAGCGCCAGCCCCGCGGGGCAGGGCACACACAGCAAGCGGGTGCTGGGCAGGGCCTGTGTCAGTGACGGGGACGATCTCTTCAACGTTAAAAAATTCTGCTCCAGGGAGCAGCCTGGGATTGTCTGCGTGTCTGGCCCCCGTAAGCCAGGCCTGAAGTCACGGGCTGGATTCTTCAGCGATTCCTGTCTCAAGCTCTAGCCCATGTCAGCCTGGGGGCTGTGACCTCCCCGGGGGGTCACAAACAGGCGTCAAGAGTGGCGAAATGGGCGGGGGACCCAGCTGGATGGGTGCGGGGCCTGGGGAGTGGGGCCCAGGCATGGAAGAGATTGGCAACCCCGGTTCAGAGCGCCTCACAATATTTTAAAACAAGACTTCATACATTTTAAAAAATATTGTACCACATTTCTTCTCCTGGCCCTGTTTGTTGATGAAAGCAATTCTTCCTTCCAGCCCTTGTAATTTAGCTAGTCCTGGTGACGGGACTCCAGCCCCCATCCATGCCTTCTCCTGGCAAATGTCGGAGGTCTGGGCCGACCCACCTTCTGAGGGATTTTACCATCATTCCTCAGGATCTTTCCCCTCTGCCCACCCTCCCCACTTTAGAACATAAGAACGGCCATATTGGGTCAGACCAAAGGTCCATGTAGCCCAGTATCCTGTCTGCCGACAGCAGCCAATGCCAGGTGCCCCAGAGGGAATGAACCTAACAGGCAATGATCAAGTGATCTCTCTCCTGCCATCCATCTCCATCCTCTGACAAACAGAGGGTAGGGACACCCTTCCTTACCCATTCTGGCTAATAGCCATTAATAGACTTAACCTCCATGAATTTATCCAGTTCTCTTTTAAACCCTGTTATAGTCCTCGCCTTCACAACCTCCTCAGGCAAGGAGTTCCACAGGTTGACTGTGCGCTGTGTGAAGAACTTCCTTTTATTTGTTTTTAACCTCCTGCCCATTAATTTCATTTGGTGGCCCCTAGTTCTTACGGGAACAAGTAAATAACTTTTCCTTATTCACTTTCTCCACATCACTCATGATTTTATAGACCTCTATCATATCCCCCCACAGTCTCCTCTTTTCCAAGCTGAAAAGTCCTAGCCTCTTTAATCTCTCCTCATACGGGACCCGTTCCAAACCCCTAATCATTTTAGTTGCCCTTCTCTGAACCTTTTCTAATGCCAGTATATCTTTTTTGAGATGAGTAGACCACATCTGTACGCAGTATTCAAGATGTGGGCGTACCATGGATTTATATAAGGGCAATAAGATACTCTCCGTCTTATTCTCTATCCCCTTTTACATCAGAAAATCAGAGAACTGGAAGGGACCTCGAGAGGTCATCTAGTCCAGTCCCCTGCACTCAATATGTGGGATGCCTGTTCCAGTAGTAAATCCCCTGGATAAATCCATGCCCTTTGCTCATGGATGCTGCCAATTTCTAGCGGATGTGCTGTATGACTGTTTGATTCAGGGTATGTATTTACTAACACGAGCGCAGCTGAGTCCCGCGTGAGACTCGCTCAAAAATACGTATCAGTTGGGGATTTGGGTTCCATTCATTGGAAGGAAGGATGTGCATGTCCACATAGCCTCCTGAGCCAGGAGCCTGGAAAATGTCAGCATTCGAAGGGTTAATTGTTATCCACCCTGGAAATGAAACCCTCAAGAGCAGGCAATAGGCACCCACCCTTCCTGAGGCCATGAGGAGGCCATGAGAATCTGCCAGGGCACTCACCCTGCATCCTGAAATTCCTGGGTCGCTCCCAGTTGTCCCGGATCTGCCACGGCTCCTACCAGCAGCTGGACGGGAAGAGTTATAAAGGCCTATGTGGATTTGGGGCTTCACCGTGCTAGGAGCCTTTCGTCCGAATGTACTGAAGCCCCGTCAGTTCACAAGGGTGCTGCTGCCATTGTGTTGGGATGTGAAGATGCCAACAGCGCAGAGAGGTGCGGGCGAGGCTTGGGGGCTTTCACGACTAAAGCTCATTAAGAGGAAACTCTCCCTGGAGGCAGATTACCCCACAAGCACCTACTTCTCCTGAAGCAGCTGGTGCTGCCGCTGCTAGAAACAGCAGGCTGGCTGGGATGGACGCTGGGTCTGATCCAGTCTGGCGTGACACTGGCAAACCAGGTGCCAGCTCATGCCAAGGTCCCCATGCCGCCACTGAACCCTGACAAATACCTCGCTGGGATCAGGCTGGCTCACCTGCGGGTTAGAATTGTTCAGACAGGTATTTGCTGGCATTAATCTCACTTATAACAGCTGTATCCCTTATTGTAAGGTTATAGTTGAGCAGTTGTATGGTGAACCTCCGTGACCGTGTAAATCACCAGGCAGGAGAGAAGTAGTGGGAAGTGCTGAGCTCCAACAGGAGGCATTATGTCCTGCTCAACAGGAAAGATCCATCAACACCGGACGGACTATTGTGGGATGATCAAGAGGACAAAGGGCACTGATTTGCCCTTCCCCCGTGAAGTTATGCAAGCAGATTCCTCCCATCAGCTGAGTTTGCAGCTCAGAGCACAAGGATGAAAGGGGATTGAAAACCCCTAACTAGAAGGAACTGGATCTCTTTACTGCTTGCACTCAGGGAGTGGGGGCAAGATTTACTAAGCATAAGCAAGAGATCCCCAATGCATAGCCTGGGTTAGCTCTAAAGGACAGATAAAGCTTGCTTATTATAGAAGCTTCTATTACTTTTTGAAACTTAAGATTGTAACTCATTTGTGAATATATGTTTACCTGCTTTAACCTTGCAAGTAACTTTATTTCCTTTCCCTATTAAATAGATCTGTATATAGTTTATTATAGGATTGTCTACAAGCCTTGTCTTTGGTGTGAAATCTAAGGTGTAATTGACTGGGAGTAAATGACTGGTCCTTTGAGGCTGGGAGCAACCTGAAGATTGCTGTGATCCTTGGTCTATACCTGGTGGTGCCACAGATCGGAGTACCCACGGGGACCCTCTGTGACTCCACGGTGAGGCTGTTATAACGCTTGAGCGGCTCACACGATAGACCTCCCAGTCAAAGTGGGGTTTGTGCCCCGCATCCTGCCAGCCTGGCCTGAGGTTGGTATCCGCGCATGCGTCACTGCAGGCAGCATTACATCCGGCAATCCCTATGGGCCAGTGAATGGTGAGGTGGGGAAGGAATAAAATCCTAACGCCGCCCCTAGAAATGTCCCAGCAGGGCAAGAGGGATGGTGCTGGGAGCCCCTCTCAGGGTATGTCTACACTGAAGCCGAAGCTCTGATTCCCAGCTTGGGTAGCCAGACCCCAGCCAGCTCGGATCCAGGTAGTGTGCAGCGTAGCTGCAGCTGTCCCGGCAGCGGGATGGGTCAGTGCGACCCCCTCTGAAAGCCTGGGTGTGCACTGGAGGGGGCTAGCCCTGCCTGCTGCCCACACAGCCTTTCAGTGCACCTGCTAGCTCAGGACTGGTGTCTCCCCACACTGGAATCACACCTCCAGCTCCAGTGTAGACCTACCCTCTGCAGTCAGTTTGCCCACTAGATGGCAGACGGTCCCTTCCGATCGATTGCAGACGCTGGCTCCCTTAGCTAGGAGCAGAGGCTAAGGAGAAAACTCTCCTGGAGGTAAAGCAATTAACATGGGTCAAGTAGCATCTTGCCGCTCCGATAAAACCCTCCTGCGGCTGAATACATGAGGTGGCCAATGGCAGACAGCTGCTCTAGCCGGGTCTAGCAACGTCCCTGGGCACTTGGAGCAATTTCCCCAAGAGTTAAAACCCGCAGAGTGGGACCGGGCGTAACAAAGTCTCCAGGGGTTCAGATAAAGCTGTGATAGGCGTTTGAGAAGTACCATAAATAGCTTAGATTAGATCAACTGGGACATCTGTAACACCTTGAACCTTGGCTCCAAGCTTGAGCCAAACCTTGCAGCTTTTACGAGAATCAAAGAAGTTCCAGTCACTTTCTTCTTCGTTTTCTTGGTGTCCGTGACACTGCGGGGTGCAGCCCGAAGCACTGTGGTACCTCTGGGGCGCCCGTTCTCATGGCATTGACAGCGGGGCCAGAATCGGGGACTTATGGGAAAGCCTGGAGGGCAAGATTTCTAGACCCGTTCTGCAGGCTCAAAGGGACAGATTTTCACAAGTGTGCACACTTTGACCTGTGCTCATGGAGACTCCAGTGTGCGCACACAGCCCTGCACATGTAGGTATGTGTGTGTGCAAATTGCGGGGTGCAGGTGCCTCAGTAGTGTGGACACACAATCGAGGAGATGTGTGGACCTCAGAAGTGTACACAGACAATCAGGGGGGTTGCCCGCACCTCAGAAATGTGCACACACAATCGGGGGTGCACACATCTCAGAAGTGTGCGCACACATATCTGGGGCTTGCACGCACCTCACAAGCATGCACACACACTCAGAGGCGCACATCCCTCAGAAGGCCAGATCGGTTCATATAAACGTCCAGGCTTGCCTTCATTTATCCAACCGACCCTCTGGGGCAGCTCAGCCTTCCCTGGTAATGAGCGTGCACTGATGTCTTTCTACCAACTCTCATCTGGCTCTGGAGCTGCCGATTGCTCATTATCGATGCATATTTAAACACACTGGGCCATAAGTTATTAAAGAATGTAACTGGGGCTGGTAAATGTTTAATAAAGACAAATCAAGCCAATTAGAGAGTGACGAGGTGAGCTGTGGCCCATGGGAGGAGATCCTGCTTTGCTGGGGCTTTATACACACTCGGGGACTAAGATCTGCATTGGCTGGCCTGAGGCCTGTGGCATTTCTCAGCTGGGGTTCGTCCCATTTAGAGACTTCTCCAGCTCATACACTGGGGATAAAGGCCCGTAGGTAGATGGTATAACCCAGGCTGCAGTGCGCATGAGCAATAACCCATCGACCGATGCTCAGACTCCCGCCCAGCTCAATGATCATGGACACAGGTGGTCGTTTGCCGTGGCCACCTGCAGCTACAGCCTCCAATGCTCTGCAGGGAAGAAGAACTTCAGTACAGAGGTTTTCTCCTGCAAAGAGACACCGCAGAAGCGGGTGTGCAAGCCGTGAGTCGGAGGTCACACCCGATTGCCCCAGCCAGGGCTGGATTTCCAGGAGGCACTGGCGGTCACACAAACCCGGCGCGTTGGGTTTCTGAAGAGCCAGGGCTCGCTTCACCGAGCAGCGTCAGCCGCCAGCGCGGCGATGGAACACAGTTGCTGCTTAGCAACAGCTGGCAACGCTCATGGATGTTAGGCTGGGAAGTGAAGGGTTTTATCTCCAATTGAAACAGTAAAGAGAATTTCAGGCACGGGGGTGATGCAACACAGCCTTCCCGGACGATACTGTGGTCTAACACTGTGTACATGTTTGTGGGAACTAATGCCAAAGCAGGAATCGTTTCAGCAAAGAAGAGGCATGCTCTGCCGCTGGAGAGATGCCTTAGGCTGGGTTCACGTTGCGGCTGAAACTAATAAAACCACCTGACATGTTAATAAACGAAACCCAGCAGCCACGTTTCCTTTCGAAGTGCGGTGAGTGATCCCACCCCTTCAGCAATGCTTGTGTGAAGCTTCTGAGGCTGAAGGCTTTGCCTCAAACATTTCCTGCCGCAAGATGTTACTTGGCATCGTTTAGTCCAGCTTGGGAAAACTCCCTCGGCTTTCCTGACTGGAGGTCATGCTTCCGCTAGGAAGAGAGGGGCCCCGACACTGAACAGCCTCTCTCTCAGCGGGAAGTCCCCGCCAGCGGCTTCTTTATGGGAAAAGGAAGGAAGGGGCAGGACTGTCAGAGAATAGAAACTGACACGCCACAGGCTGAGTTCACAGCGAAACCTAGCACAGAGCCCAGCTCAGGCCAGAGGCCTTGGCAAAAGGACAGGTGCGCTCCGATTCTTTGCAACGGGGTGTCCGGGGTACAGCCATGAACAAAGCAGGCTGGGCTCCCCACGGGCACCTTAGGGCTCCCCACAGACCCCCACCAAGGCTGGCAGGGCTCCCCTCTAACATGTGTGGGTCCCATGCAGACTCATGCTGGGATGGGGGCAGCCCACCCAGGTGCCAAGGGTGGCCCGGCCCACACAGGCTGTGGGACGTGAACACCTCCCCACTGGAAGGCAAAATACCCAGAGATGGAGAAGGAGCAGGAGCAGGAGATGGTGCCAGCAGCTGCTGGTTTTTGCACTGGTGAGGGGTCCCATCAGCCATTGCTGGGAGCCACAGAGCCCTTTCTGGGGAATGCAGAACCAGGGCCCCTCTGAAAGATGAGTCTAGATCTAGGGCCAGGGCACTGGTTGAACCAAGAGGACGTCTAACTAAAATTCCCCGGTAACCTGCGGCCAGTTGGAGATGTGATTCTCAACGTCCCCTCCTGCAGGACCCGTGGAACAGGGGTCGCACGTTCTCCTTAAGCAGCTGCTGCATCCCAGCCCAGTGGTGGCTGCATCCCAGTGGCCGGGGGGGGGGGGGGGGGGAAGAGTGATTCAGAGAGTCACAGATTTTAAGGCCAGATGGCACCATTCTGACACCGAGTCTGACCTCGGGTGCAGCCCAGCCCAGAGAGTTTCACCCCCTCGCCCCTGGAGTGAGCCCAGCACGCGCTTCCCTGCCCTGTCCCTCTCCTTGACTTCAGTCGGGGGCTGTGGCTTCTATACACAACCCTTGCAGCTACTGGTCCAGATCCAAAGCATCATAGACTTCAATGCAGCTGCTCGGGTTCACATCTGCTGAGGTTCCCCCCCCCTCCCCCCGTGTCTCTCCTTTCGCTCGGTCCCACCTTTGGGGCCAGGCGGTGGGGCCAGAGCCAGGAACCCGGTGGGCTGTGGAGCTGCTCACTTCCAGGTCTCATAGGACTCATAGACTTTCAGGTCACAAGGGACCATTATGATCATCTAGTCTGACCTCCTGCACAACGCAGGCCACAGAATCTCACCCACCCACTCCTGTAACAAACCCCTGACCTATGTCTGAGTTATTGAAGTCCTCAAATCGTGGTTTAAAGACCTCAAGGTGCAGAGAATCTTCCAGCAAGTGACCCGTGCCCCACGCTGCAGAGGAAGGCGAAAAACCTCCAGGGCCTCTGCCAATCTGCCCTGGAGGAAAATTCCTTCCCTGGTTCCAGTGCACCCTTGGGGGCTGGAAGGCATTCTCAGAGGGCGACGGCTCTTTGTGAAGTGGGTTTGCTGGGGTCTCCATTCCTGGCGGGCACTAGTTTGTCCCCCCGTCGTTCTTTAATTCAGTAACCTGTAATAATGCCCCCGATGCCCCCGGGAGCATCAACCACAAACCTCCTCTCTGCCCTCCAGGGCAGGGGTGGGGGGATGTGTGTGTGTGTGAGAGAGAGAGAGAGACAGGCCAGTTCACACTCCTGCTGCCTGTGTTGTGCCAATTCGGTGGCCAAACAGGGAGGTTTGGGGCTGCAGGATGGGCAGCCTGCGGCCCTAAAATCCCTCTGACAAAGAGGAAAAGAAGGCAACGCTCCTCTCCCCTGCTCGCGTCCCACCTCTCGGCGCGGGGCTGACACTCCCATGTGGCTGCAGCCTGCCTGCAGAGAGCAGAATATGCCCCAACCAAAGATGCCGGCTCCAAACACCTCCGAGTTCGGGGAAAGACAAAGAGGGGGATCGTAAGTGACTGGGGAAGCCATTCCCAGAAACTCTGCTTGTGTCTCCTTCAAACAGCAGGGCCAGGAACTCCCTGTCCAAGGGCATTTCACGCCCGTTTGCCTTCCGGCTTCTCTGCCGTCTCGGAGTTCCCAGCCGCACACAACATTTGCTCCAGGCGCATTCTACGTGGTCCTTTAATGCCTTTGCTCTCATCTCCTTTGAAGGCCAGGGCAGGGCGGTCTGGGGCAGACAGTACAAAGGAATCCTGCATCCTGGCAGGGGGTTAGACTGGATGACCCTGGCGGTCCCTCCTAACCCTAGGGCTCTATGGGTCTAATCCCCAGCTGTAACGTCCAGGGCCGGCGCTAGGTTTTTTGCTGCCCCAAGCAAAAAGATTTTTGGCTGCCCCCCCCCCCCCCCACCCCACTGCACCCTCCTGCCGCCCCAGCCCTGGGTCACTGGTAACTCGCTCCCAGGGCGGGTCATTCAGCAGGAATTTTGGATGTGCACAGAACACAGACAGGATTGGTTCCCATATGGTTACAGAACTGCAGTAAAGTGGAACAATTTTCAGCTTGTGTGATTGGAGGATATCTGGATGCATATTATAAGACTGTCCTACATAAATGAGGAAAAGTTGAGGTGCCTTTATTATTCTTTTGTTCCACTCTTTGTTTCTATGGGGAATTTGCCAATGCAATATCACTGTCTTCCTTTTAAACAAATAAAACTAAAACTTAATAATAATAATAATAATAATTTAAAAAAAAGCAATGGCTGTTGAAAATAGCAATTCCAGTCCTAATAACCACTGGGAAGCATTTCTTGCTCAATTTATTCTACTTTTTCCTACAGCAAGTTACAGTGGATCAGTATATTTGATTTGGGAGAAATGAAGTAACAGCTGCCCAAATTGAGCTTGAGCACTCCTGAATGTTGAGGTGTTCAAATCTGGAAGGCAGGTGCTAGATTCCCTTTCTGAATATTAGCTAAATCTGGAAAAGAAACGTCAATTTCTGCTTCCATGGCTCAGAAGTGTAAATCCTCCTACGTGCCTGGTACTGTATCTAAAGCTGCCCAGGTCCTAGTAGAGCCTTCCCTCCCTTACTTTTCATTTTAAATTCTAGTGGGATCCACGTACCTGCCTTGCTAGGCTTCAGATAGAGAGGCGCAATGTCCATTTAGTTCACCCAATTCTTTCTTTGGGGGAGAGCCCAGGGCTGGGGCGGCAGGGGGTGCGGGTGCGGGGGAGGGGGAAGAGCCCCGGCTGGGGCGGCAGGAGGTGCAGGTGGGAGCCAGAGTTGGGGCAGCAGGGAGTGCGGGTGCGGGGGGGGGGGGGGGAGAAGAGCCCAGGGCTGGGGCGGCAGGAGATACGGGTAGGGGAAGAGCCCAGGGCTGGGGCGGCAGGAGGTGCGGGTGGGGGCCAGAGCTGGGGCGGCAGGGAGTGCGGGTGCAGGGGGGGGAGAAGAGCCCAGGGCTGGGGTGGCAGGAGATGCGGGTGGAGGGAGAGCCCAGGGCTGGGGCAGCAGGAGGTGCAGATGGGGGCCAGAGCTGGGGCGGCAGGGAGTGCGGGTGCAGGGGGGGGGAGAAGAGCCCAGGGCTGGGGTGGCAGGAGATGCGGGTGGGGGGAGAGCCCAGGGCTGGGGCGGCAGAGGGTGCGGGTGGGGGCCAAAGCTGGGGCGGCAGGGGGTGTGGGCGGGGGAGAGTCCAGGGCTGGGGCAACACAGGGGTGCGGGGGGAGCCCAGGGCTGGGGTGGGGGGTGGCAAAAAACCTAGAGCTGGCTCTGTCCCTACCATTTACAGCAAGCTGCAGCATGAGGTTTCAGTTCCACACTCCTTCCCTTTCCTGTTAATTGTGGCCGAGGGAATGGTGGGAAATGTAGTTCTTTCCCTGCTCCAGGGCCGGCTCTATAGGCAGCGAGCTAACCAAGGAACTACAGCTCCCAGGGCCCCCTGTTGGTTCTCAGCTCCCATGCTGGATTCTTGCGCCCCTGCAAATGTGCCGCCCCAAGCACCTGCTTGCTTTGCTGGTGCCTAGAGCCGGCCCTGGTAACGTCACAACCTTGAGCTGCCCATTGCAGCCAGTCCCCAGATTTTGGGGCGAACAAGAAAAGGAAGTGAAATTCACACGCACATGCTATAGCTCTCCTGTATCCTCATTCTGCGGCTTCCTTCCTTTCTTTAGTGGGGACCGTTCTGATCATCTCGTCTGGCCTCCCACGTAAGCCTAACCCTGACCCTCCAGCTCCTACCATCCCCTGGAGCTTGAGGGGACGGTTTGATCTTTTCGAAAGACATCCAAGCTCCAAGCTGCCACAGCCTCCTCAGCTAACCCCAGAGCAAACGCACTCCCCTGCCAGGCAGGCAATCGGCTGACGCTATCAATGTAAGACCCCCAGAGAGGACATGAGGATGGTTGCACGCACGCACACAGGCTTGCCCCTCAGATGAGCATTACTCCGGCGTCTCATCTGGGAGGGAGCTGCATTTGCAAATTCTCTCCCAGGAGCCTGGTCTAGACTCTGTCCGAGAGCAAGCCTGGGCTTGTGGTCAAGGCATTGGACCTGGGATCAGTTCCTGGCCCTGTCACATCGCTCTTCTCTAGGTGTACAGCGGGGTAACATTTCTAGTCTCCTTCTCTGGGCTGGGCCGCTCGGTTTGGATTGTAAGCTCCTCGGGGCAGGGCCTGTCTCTTACTGTGGGGCTGCAGTCTGGGGTGGAGGCTGTTGGTGTGACAGTCACAGAAAGGATAGTCAGAGGTAATGAGGTGTGCTCAAATCGAAGTCACGTCGAACCCCTCTCGGACACGCGTTTCTGGAGCGGCACTGCTGGCCCAAGGAGTGCCGCTGGACAACCGGCTGCTTCTGACTCTCCTGTGAGGACGTGGACAAACATGTTTTCCATCCCGGGTCCATACAGCTCTGGGAGAGTGACCTGGGCTCTCCTCTGACCCATGTAGCGTCAGCTCAATTCTAACTGCTTCATCACCACGGCTGCTTGAGGGCTTCCCAGTAGATGCGCTCGAACTCAGGCAGAGTCACGGGCTTGCTTCAGGGGTCCCTGGATGGCATTTCCTGGTCTGTGACCTACAGGTCAGACTAATTGAATGGTCCCTTCTGGCTTTAAACTCTGTGAATCTATGAAAAAAAGGACGTGATTTTCAGAGGGGTGGGTGTGTTCCCGCGCCCATGGGTGTGTGTGTTTGCATTGTATTTGGTTGTGTCTCACTGTAATTAGATGTGACAGCAAGTATCACCAGCGACTTATGCCTTAGTGCAATGAGATTGTGGCTAATTCCCCAGGGAGCTGCAAAACTGCTTTCCTCGGGCTGGGTCGTAAGTGTCATTCATTAGTTCCACAGTTAATGCTTAAATATCATCTGCAGATAAGCTTCCTGGTGCGGCTGGCTGGCTGATGACCTCGCGGCTGATCCAAGGGCTTTTAATGTCTTTATTGGGTACAAGATACACCAGCACCGTCAATGTTTCCAAGAAAAGAGACAAAAGGAAGACGTTAAATTGACTGCAGCACTACATTTGTTAGTCATTTTACCATCTATACGGGGCTGCAGTGTATACAGCTGTGTGGTGCTTGTTTAAATATTCAGAATTACATAACCCAAAGCCTAGATTTAAAGGGACATTGTCATGGAAAACTCCTCTAGTCTGTCCGCTCTCTCTCTTCATTTTAAATCACATCCGTCTGCTGATATCTGAGGCGCAGGTCCCCAACAGCATTTTGATTGAAGTGGGAGCTGCACATCACGATACCTTTGAGGATCTAGGCCGGCGTGCCTCTCCTTTTCCAAAGGGCGCCCTTCTCAGCTCTGTTCTGCTAAGAACACCTGAGATCGCCTGTCCCATGCATTGACTGAGGCAGGGGACCTGTGGAAAAAATGGTATGTGATCATGTCACTGACGACTGTATCATAGTGCGTATGCTCAAGGGGGCTGAATTAAGGTTGCGCAGGCAGCCTTAATGCTGCAATTTCCTAACTGTTGACTTGACCCCCTAAGTCGTGTTCTTTGAGCATTGGTATTTTTGTATGTAATATTAATATAGACAACGCTGCTTTCCAGGACACCTGCATTCAGGGCAAACCAAGAAGCTCTAATTTGCCACTGAATAATATTTCAATTAGCTGATCCCCATCACTCCCACATGCTCAGCAAGTCTGTGCCCGCTTGTAAATTCTCCACAGTTTAACATGCCTCAGGGGTAATTCCTCCCAGCATCCAGCAGGCAAATCTAAGACTAGGAGCAGCAACTAATTATGATAGAAATCATCAGGAGTGTTTCTAGTGTGATCTCCTTTTGAGCTGCCTCCTCTCTTCTTTGGCTAACTTCAATGCAACAAGAAATAATAGATGATTAATCATAGCACTGCACAAACATTAATCAAGCCTGCCCTTTCCTGCCGGAGGACAGTATTATCATCCCCATCCAACAGCAAGGGAAACTGAGGCACAGAGCGCGGAAGTGACTTGCCCCAGTGTGACCCAGGGTAGCCCTCCCTGAAAATGCCAAAGTCAGGGCAAGCTGCAAAAAGAAGAGCAGATACTCCCAAGACTGGTGAGTAACACTGGAGTTAAACTCCCCAGCCAGTCACAAACTGTGCTTCTGATCCCCGCCACTGGTTATCAAGAAGCAAAAAAAAAGAAGAAGAAGAAGAAAGAAAATAAGTCCCACAGCCTCCTTATTGCATTCCAGTTCTCTGGCTCCCAATCAGCACCTAGGTCCAGAACAGTGAGAAGTTATTTCAAAACTCTGCTCACTATACAAAATGTTCTTCTGACCCCAAAGGGCCAGCCACATTCCCAAGTCAGTCTAGGTTTGGATCTTACCCAAAATACCACACTGCCAGCCAGTCCTTTCGTGTCTAAAACTAAAGGTTTATTATAAAGAAAAAAGAAAAACGAGAGCTGTTAAATGATAAAGCACTCACATACATACAGAGACTATCAACGTCCACAGATCAGGTTCTTAGCAGTATTGGTGAGTTTGTAGCTTGAAAGTCCCTCTGGAACATCCACAGCTGGGATGGGTCATTCAGTCCTTTGTTCAGAGCTTCGGTTTGTAGAGAAGTTGCTCCAGAGGTAAGAAGCCGGATTGAAGACAAAATGGAGACGATGCAACTGCCTTTTATATTCCTTTTGCCATGTGGTTGGTACTTCCTCTGTCCCCAACACAAACTGTCCAGCACATGGCATGGAAAAGCCTTAGAGTCCTCTATCCACTCTAGGCCTGCCTCTGCATGCTTTGCTGAGTGCTATGTTGTATCCCTGGTTCCTTTCAATGAGTTCATTGTACAGCTGATGACCCTTAATGGGCCATCGAACAGGCCAGGCAGTGCGGATGCCAATCTGTCTGGGGCGTCACCCAGAAACACAGCACACGCTTGCAATTTTATAATGTTGGTGTCAACAATATCATAAAGTGTCCCCCATATTCCATACCGTGTCACACCCAGGTCATACAGCGAGTCGGTGTCAGAGGAGGAATTAGCACCCCAGGAGCTGCTGCCTCCCAGTCGTGTGCTCGATCTGCACCATCTCTCCCCAGCACCCGGTGCGTCCTCCACCCTGCTGTGCTGGCGGGGTGCATCCGATGACCCCACAGTGCGATCTCCAGCTGGGCTCCAGCACTTCGCACCCCTGGGGTCACAGGGCAGAACACCGCTTGTAGCAGTAACAAGGGATAAGGTCGCCAGTTCTAATCCAGCCAGGTGAGCTGGTCCCATCCGATGGCTGTTCAGCGACTCATGGGCGAGGCATTGGCGGGACTCAGTCACCCAGATCACAGAAATCCGCTTTGCGATTGACACTAACTGCCTCTCTGGTTGGCAGCAGAGATGCTAAGGAGCGCTGGAGTAAAACGCTCTTGCATCGCGGCTGGGCCTGGACTGGGGATAAATAGGACAGTCTCCATGTGTTGTCAAACCAGCCCAGAAAGCTCTCCGCTAAATGCAGCCACTGTAACTGGTGACAACGTGTCTGTCTATCTTAGGGTTCTAGCCTGCTGCCCATCACCACAGTATCTGGGTTCCTTCCACGTAAAATCAACAGCAGCAGTGCTGACTCCAGGGAGTCTCTCATTTTGGGTCAGGTCAGAACTCTCCTGGAGGCGGGGTTCTTACTAAAACAAGCCTTCCTGTGCCCCACTCAGCCTGGCCTGGCCTTGCACACTCACGCACACGACCGAGCAGGCCTGGACCATGCCGCCCCACTGCAAAACCCTTCTCCTCGGTCCCTGGGGTGCCGGAGATGCCTATTCACAGCCAGCCACAGGCCCCCAGGGGTCAGTGGGCAGGTGAGCTCTTTCCCACGGCTGTTTTTCTCAGCTGTCAGCTCCTGGCTGGGCTCTGGGATGCACTGGTACACACAGCGTGGCCAGTAATGGCTTTGGGTAACGGGATAGCTTTGAGCTCTGCCCACCCAAACACCGTTCTGCTCCTCCGCCGGGGAGGCCCGGCTCTCTCTGCCTGACTGGGGTTTCCAGGGGAGATTTTAGCGTGGCTGGGGCTGGGTTTACCCTGCTGTCTCCAGAACGCAATGTCTCATAATGTTCTCATAGCGCTCGGGGGCCTCTCTGCAATGGAACAGCTCCCTGGGGATTAGCCAAGTTCTCCACAGGCGGGGGAGGGAGGGACTATTCCAGCCTTGGGCTCCCCCCTGCGCTATGCCCCCTGTTACGGCGGTTTGGTGGGGTTGACAAGACAATTTCTTCCCCTCCCCGTCCATGTGCTTTTCTGTTTCCTGCCTCGACTGGGAGCTCTTTGATTGAGGGGCTATGGGTTATTCTGGGCCTCAGCCGCCCCAGGCAGGTTGCTGGTGCTCTGTGGCATGCTACGTTGGAACGGCAGTCCTTAAATGGGAAGCATTTGTGATGCTGGCAGACCAGGTGCCAGCTCATGCCCAAGCCCCAGGCCTCACTGAATGCTTACAAATGCACGGCTGGAAGCCAGCCCCATTCACTTATGTATCAGGATAGATCAACGTGATTGCTGAACGGATAAGCGTGCATTTGGTGTTAAAACTTCATGAAAACTATCGGGATGTTACATGCATTGTTTTCACATAGCTGTATCCTGGTATGAGGTAGGAGCAAACATGTACGTGGTGTAGACCCCCGTCACTAGATAACCCATCCGACGAGAGAGAAGCCTTGTGGAAGGCAGATGAAGAACTTTAATAGAAAAAGTCTAATTTCAAAGCCAGTGGTCACGGTATGTGGCACTTGGCGCTCAAAGACTCTACACACGTTCCTCACTTCCCATCATCAGAGGAAGAGCCCATATGAGCAGGGATCCAGACAGCCTGTTTTCTATAAGCAGGATTCAGGGAAAATCTTTCTTCTCTGGACTGTTTGGACTCTTCCACTAGATACAAAGCAGAGACCCCTCCCCCCAGAGACAATCTGGGTCCCCTGAAAAGACTTATGGGAGCCTGGCAGTTTATTACATCACTGCCACCATTTGGAATTACAAACCGCAACTCACCTGTACATATTTTACCTGCTTTAACCTCTCAATAACTCTCATTCCTTTTTCTTAGCTAATAAACCTTTCTTTAGTTTACTAGAGAATTGGCTGCCAGCAGGGCCGGCTCCAGGCACCAGGCAACCAAGCTGGTGCTTGGGGCGGCACCTGGAGGGGGGCGGCGCAGCGCTCGGGCCGCCGGGGAGAGCGGGGCCACAGCCGGGCTCGCCGCCCTCCCCCCGGCGCTCTGGCCGCCCTCCCCCCGCGCCCTCCCCCGGCTGCCGGGGGGAGAGCGGGGAGCCCCTCCCGGGGCTCGCCGCCCTGCGCTCTGGCCGCCGGGGGGAGAGCCGAGCCCCAGCCGGGGCTCGCCGCCCTCTCGCCGCCCTGCCCCCGGCGCTCTGGCCGCGGGGGGGGGGAGAGCCGAGTCCCCGCCGGGGCTCGCCGCCCTCCTCCCAGGGCTCCGTCCGCCCTCCCCTCCGGCGCCCTCCCCCCGGCCGCCGGGGGGAGAGCCGAGCCCCTACCGGGGCTCGCCGCCCTGCCCCCGCCGGGGCTCGCCGCCCTGCCCCCGGCGCTCTCGCCGCGGGGGGGAGCCGAGCCCCCGCCGGGGCTCGCTGCCCTCATCCCAAGGCTCCGGCCGCCCTCCCCTCCGGCGCCCTCCCCCCGGCCGCCGGGGGGAGAGCGGAGCCCCCGCCGGGGCTCGCCGCCCCCCCCGGCTCCGCCCCCCCCCCCGTGGGGGGGGGGGGCGGCCGGAGGCTTTTTTGCCTGGGGCGGCAAAAAAGCCAGAGCCGGCCCTGGCTGCCAGTGTTGTCGTTGGTGTAAGATCGAGGATACCAATGGATCTGGGTAAGTGACTGGTCTGTTGGAACTGGAAGCAACTTAAATGTGGTGTGATTTGTGGTGTAAGTGACCATTATAACTAAGTCCAGCCTGTCTGGGAGACAAGACAGGCTGGAGAGTCTCAGAGGTCTGTCTGTGACTCCATGGTAAGACAGGTTTCAGAGTAGCAGCCGTGCGAGTCTGTATCCGCAGAAAGAACAGGAGTCCTTGTGGCACCTTAGAGACTAACAAATTGATTTGAGCATAAGCTTTCGTGGATTCCTGTTCTCTTTTCATGGTAAGACTGTTATAGTGACCTAGGAGTTCTCATTTGTTACTGGCTTGGTGAAATGGAATTATAGAACACATCACCAGCTTGGGTGTCTGCCGTTTTCTGACAGTCCGTCCTGAGGTAGGCCCTCCCCGTCAGGAGCCACTCCAGACAGCGTGACAGTTGGCGTAGTCGTGACAGGATTCACATGCCCCAGGTCAGTTGGGTTTGTAGATCATAACCCCAGCGCTGTTAAAAGTTTAAATTGGATATTGAGAGTTTTTAAGAGTGAAAGATTGGTCCCAATAAGGGAATCAAAGGCCTAGGAGGGTCTTGGGACAAAAGACCTGGAACATTCGTGCTTACTAAGGGGATTATCCTTTAAGAGGAAAATGGCAGATCAGGAATGAAGAGCTTTGCTCATAAGCTATGACCAGGTGTCCAAGAGCCCTGCAGCTCCGGACACTGCAAGGGAACTGGCCCGACTGCAACTCCTGGAAACCCAGAAAGAACGTGAACAAGAAATAATGATGCTGGAGCTGTGGATCAGGGAAACTGAGGCTGAGGAGAGAGCACACCAAAGGTGCAGGGAACAGCTCACAGCTGAGGAGAGAACACACGCAATGCAGCTCTAAGCCCTGGAGCAGCGCAAGGAGCCGCCTCAGACTGGGCGTTCATCCCCTCTCAACAGCAGGGAGCGGGAGAAAACGCCCAGTTTCTGAAGAGACTGACTGCATGGAGGAGCTCCGTGGGATCCGTCAGAGTCCAGAGGATAAATAGATGTCCATCCTCTCAACCAGGTCGACTGGGAAAACCAGACAAGTTTTTAGTGATATGGAGGAGGGTGGTGCTAAGGTGTATAAGAAATTTACAGAAAATGTATTGAGAGGCTTAAGATCACCCCGAGTCCTATCGATTGAAGTACAGAAATCTGCAAATGTTTGACAGCATCACTCGTGTGGCATATGTGGCTAAGATGTGTAATTATATGAAAAAATGGAGAGTAGGAGCAGGGGCTGACAAGCTGTTTGACTTGATGGCACAAGAACAATGATTGTGGACAGTCACCAATGAGATAAAAGCAGCCATCTGTGGCAAAAATCCTTCCATTGCTTTGGAGGCAGCAGAAATTACTGATGAATATATTGAGTCAGTCAAGGGGGGGCACAAACCCTTGGGGAAGGAAACTCCTCCTGTTCCCCAGGGTAAGAGGGAGGAGGGTTCTAGCAATAAACCTACTCCCAACTTTGTTAAAAAACCTCAAGGGAGCCCAGATTCTAAACACTCTTGCCCTAAGGGAAGGCAGGCCGTCTGCCATCTCCGTGAGGCTCCTGGCCATATAAAACCAAATTGCCCAACACTTCATGTCACCCCCAATCTGCATCCACAACCCCCACCGTGAGTGCCAGTGCTACCCCCCTGATCCCGAAGCAGATTGCAGAGGAGGAGATTGGGCCTATAAACTCTATTCGGACTGAGTCTTGGGAAGGTAGAGAAGGGTTTATTCAGAGTGCGAGAGTGAATGGCGTTGAATGTACAGGGTGGAGAGACAGTGCATGACACGTCACTTTGGTTAAGCAAAGTTTGGTTAGGGAAGAGGACAGACTGTTAGCTTTGGATTAATTTTCTATGACCGTACCTCTAGCTAAAGGCCACCTCGCGTGGGACGATTTGAAGGGTGATGTGGTGGTTGGCATCAGGAATTTGATGATATTTTAATAGATAATAACATTTTAGCCATGTCTAAGCGTATTCATGTTGTAGTCAGGTCCCAGAGAAAGCATGGATCTGATTGACCTGCTTTGGCTGTGGGTCGACATAATTTTGTAGTGTCCACTTCCCCTGAGGAGGAATTTGAAAATTCTTCTGTTGTGCCGGAGTCTGCTCTGGGCTTAAGTGAACTGCAAAAGGAGCTTGTGATTGCCCAGCAAGCTGACCCCTCTCGGGAACAAGGGAAATTTGCAGCTCAGAATGATACCCCGGCTGGGGAAGGAAAAGGTCGATTTTTTTTGGTAGAATGTTTGTTGTATAGGGAGGGTCCTAGCAGGAAAAAGAGGCATCCTGGGGAGATTTGCAAGCAAGCAATTGTACCTGAGAATACAGGAGGGAATTGTCGCAAGTAGCTCATGATCGTCCATTTGCAGGGCACCTAGGAGTGGACAAAACCTGTGACAGACTGAACCAGAATTTCTATTGGCCTCACCAAGTTGAGATAGGAAAAGATGACTGTCAGAGTAGTGCCTTATGCCAGAAGCATAAGAGATTAAAGGGACCCTTTGCCCATTATTAAACAGGCAGTTGCCAGAGTCTCTGTAGATCTTGTGGGACCTCTCACTAAACCTTCCAGGAATGGAAAGAGATATTTTTGTTGTGCTGGATTCTGCCACCAGATACCATGAAGCCAGCAGGGATTGAAGCTGAAACAGTGGCTACAGCTTTAGTCAACCAAGTAGGTTTTGTGTCCAGGCATGAGAACGATTTGGATGTGTTTCTCCCTTATCTTCTATCTGCCTACAGAAGTGTTCCCCAAGAATCTATCGGCTTTGCCCCCTTTGATCTGCTGTATGGGAGGCAGGGGAGGGGACCCCTAGATTTGATTGGTGGCTCTTAGGAGGGCAATACTAAGGAAACAGGACAGCCCATAGGGGAGTAGGTCACTTGTTTTAAGGAGAATTTACAGGTTCTGATGAATTTAGTGCAGGAGAACCTGAAAAAAAGTCAGAAAGTTTAGTATGATCGGCCTGCTGCAGACAAGATCAGTTCCAGTTTGGTCTCCCTTGTTCACCAGGGTCCATGCCCTGTCTGGACCTTGATCCAGCATGCAGGGACATCTAGTGTGTGAATAATACATTGTAAGCAAACATATGCCATAATACTGATAATCACAAGTGGGAGCTGTGTGGATTTGCCCTGCAGACCTCACACCAGCTTTCCTGGGCCAGCAAAGCCTGGCTGGAGGGGTTCACAGCTCTGTCTAAGCGCTCAGACTGAATGAGTCCCACTCACTTTCCATTTGTCCATTGCTCTTTGACTGCTCCCCATAACTATGGGACCGATTCCAACTCTGGTGGAAGCCTGCACCCCTGACCACCCAGCCCCAGGCTCCTAGTCAAAGCTACCTACCTAGATTCTGTTGTGGGTGAGTCAGCTTTTGTGGCCTGCATCATGCGGGAGGTCAGACTAGATGACCACATTGGTCCCTTCTGACCTTAAAGTCTATGAGTCTATGAGTCTATGAGCCGCAAGGGTGCCCCAGCGGGCAGGTCTGTCCCTAGCTAGGCAATGGTTCCTAAAGCTGGCCACGGGCACACGGGGGCAGCACGAGATCAGCAGCTGATCATGGGGTCCTGCTAAGGGGTTAATCACAAGCCTCTCTCCTCCATTTCTTGTAAAAAGGATCCAGGAGCAAGTCGCTCCTTGCTTGGTGCCAGGCCAGCCCAGCATATCAGAATAGTAAATAGTTTAATAGTAAACATGGAACAGCAGGCCAGGGACTTTCCGCAGTTCTGCCACTGCACCCGGTGACTTCAAACACCAAATGCAATAACATGGTGTTGGGACACTGTGTTCTTCCCTGGGACCTTCCCCCTGCGTCCCTTCCTCTCCCTGTCTCCGGGTGGTCTCCCCTCGGCCTGGCAGGTCTAGCTCCCTGGGGCTTTCTCTCTTTCCTTTCCCTGTTACCTCGCTGTCTGGCTGTCTCCCACTCAGCCATGCACACACTGTCTATCTACGGTCTTTCCATTATCACCGTATCTAAGTGCCATGCCGCAATGAACGCTAGCCTGGGCTCTGATTGCATGGCGATATCCTCGCAGCCTTCTTCAGCCCACGTGTGCATTGTGTTGGCTTCTTCCTCCTTTCCTGTCTTAAGGCTTTGCCCCTGGCATCCCCTAGAGGGGAACGCGGGTCTGGTTGGAGTGTCCCTCTGGAGGGTCTTAAATGGCCAGGCTGCCTTTGGGGTCGCTCTGCTCGATCCGTTCTGTGCTGGGTAGATCGGGAGTAGGACATTACATCAAACCTGAGAAGGGAACTGATCTTCAACCCTGGGGTGGACTTCTGGGACACAAACAACCTTATCGCTCTCCTCCCTCTGCCATCACCTCCGACATGGAGATCAAGGCTTTCAACCGTCCCATTAGACAGTGAGCTGACTCCCAAGAGGCGCCTGGACCCTGGAATCGTCCAAACCAGCCTGGAGGAGAAATTCACTCAGCTTCAAGAGCAACACGCCAAGTAGCTAGCAGAACAGGACAACCGTCTGCTTTCTCCACCCCTCGGTCACCTACACCAGTCCATGGACCACTGACACAGGGCAGAAGACTAGGGCATCTGTTCTGTTCTGAGTCCCATCGACAGCAATGGGAGACGTTCTAGCCGTGAAGGGAGCCAGGATAACATTGTCCACCCCCACTGCTCCAAAAAATCTAGGCAGGACGAGCTCTTTCCTACTATAGAGCCCGACTGCACAATCTCATTCTCCACTGCCGGCATCTTCTGCTGCGCACTTTGGGGAAGCCACGTGCAATCACAGAATCATAGAATATCAGGGTTGGAAGGGACCTCAGGAGGTCATCTAGTCCAACCCCCTGCTCAAAGCAGGACCAATCCCCAACTAAATCATCCCAGCCAGGGCTTTGTCAAGCCGGGCCTTAAAAACCTCTAAGGAAGGAGATTCCACCACCTCCCTAGGTAACCCATTCCAGTGCTTCACCACCCTCCTAGTGAAATAGTGTTTCCTAATATCCAACCTAGACCTCCCCCACTGCAACTTGAGACCATTACTCCTTGTTCTGTCATCTGCTATCACTGAGAACAGCCGAGCTCCATCCTCTTTGGAACCCCCTTTCAGGCAGTTGAAAGCAGCTATCAAATCCCCCCTCATTCTTCTCTTCTGCAGACTAAACAATCCCAGTTCCCTCAGCCTCTCCTCATAAGTCATGTGCTCCAGCCCCCTAATCATTTTTGTTGCCCTCCGCTGGACTCTTTCCAATTTTTCCACATCCTTCTTGTAGTGTGGGGCCCAAAACTGGACACAGTACTCCAGATGAGGCCTCACCAATGTCGAATAGAGGGGAATGATTACATCCCTCAATCTGCTGGCAATGCCCCTACTTATACAGCCCCAAATGCCGTTAGCCTTCTTGGCAACAAGGGCACACTGTTGAGTCATATCCAGCTTCTCGTACACTGGAACCCCTAGGTCCTTTTCTGCAGAACTGCTGCCTAGTCATTCGGTCCCTAGTCTGTAGCAGTGCATGGGATTCTTCTGTCCTAATATGGCACGAGGGAGTAAAGATCATGGATGCATGAGTAACACAGCTGTTTGGAGGGGAACCTTGCTGGGACAGCAGAAGGCTGGGGTCTGGAGAACGTCATCCTCCTCCGCCTTTCCCATCCCCTAGTAGCTGCGTCTCTCATCATGAAAACATCAGAAGGCCCAAAGAAGCGAAGTAATGCAGAAAGCCGTGCCCACCCCTCATGGAGCATGGCTCCATCACACAGACAGGGACTTGCAGGCAGGTTTGAATCACTCTCTGGGAAGCAGACCCCTGTGACTAATGGATGGAGAAATCCCCCTGGGCTCCTCAGACCAGAGTTGCAACCAGGCTGAGGCATGCAGCGGGCCTATCAGCTCTCAGGAAGGTCACACTGGGCATGCCACCTTTCGAGAAGAAGATGGAGACCAGAACCCAATAATCTCCTCCACCTTCAGGCCATAGCGTGTCCTCCAGCCATCAAGCAGCTGCACATCCCTACTCATGGATGCTCAGATAGCGATGATGCAGCTCCCGCTGCCCGGGGTTGATGAACAATCTCACTTGGGACCGTCAGGGCAGCCTGGCTCGGGAGGGTGAGGAATACATCAGCCATGACATGAGATAATGATGGACATTGAAATATTGCATTGTGCACCCAAAATACCAATGAAGTCAATCAACTCCAGAAACTACTCTGTGTGCATGAGACAGCAGCACCGAGAGAAGGAGAGACACCCATCACTCATCGCAGATATGCAACCAGTTGTAGGGGAGAACGTGTCAGCTGTTTAACAGGGCAGAGGAACGCCAGACCACAGTTTAAATTAAAAACCCACAAAGAATCCCGTAGCCAACTGAAACTGTGGAGAGGATTTTAGGCAGGGAGAATGTCACTACTCCCGCTGGGCCAGGGCACTGTGGTGTCCTCAGGGCCGCCGAGAGCGGGTTCGGGCCCCCCAGCAAGGGCGGACCAGCTAAACAGGGCCGACGAGGGGGGGGGGAAGCCGGGCCCCGGGCCCCCTTCCAGACCGCCGGGCCCCGGTAAGGCGACGAGAGGGGGGGGAAGCTGGGCCCCAGGCCCCGGTAATTTGTACCGGCTTCCCCCCCCTCTCGTCGGCCCTGGGTGTCCTTCAGAAAGTACCAAGGATCATTTCACGTTCACGGAGTCCTCCGGGCTTTGGTTTAACCTCTCGCCCGAGAGCAGTGGATCTTTACATGTGCATGTTTATCCCCAGAATGGAAAAGGCTGCCAAATAAAATGGATGACGCAAAGAAGACAAAAGCTGCTGGGAGCAGCCACCACACAATGGCTTGTTCTGGCAGTCAGCGCTGCCCAGGCTGGCTGGCAAGGCACAGTTGTCACTCAAGAGCGTTTACTTAAGGATTCTGCACAAGAAGAGCAAAGGGATCCAGAGAACTTGGCTCTTTCATGGCCCCCCCGCCCCCGCCCCTTCCCGTTTGTAGGTTTGTTTTCTCCCCAGGGATTTGATGAGACCCTGGCACTACCCTGCCGTTAGCCTCAGGGTCGAACAAGCCTAGATCTGTTATTGTTATAACCTCGCAGTCATCTGTGGAGCTCACAATGAACATATCCCACCCCTCAGCCTGCGGGGCCTCGGGGGGGAAGGCAAGTCCCCAAGGTATGTGCGAGGGAAGGGAAATACTGGGACGTGACAGCTGATTAAACAGAAAAATGCACAAGGCCTCCTCCTTCTCCAGGCCACGTGCAGGCCAGACCCCTGCCCACCTCAGGACCTGAGCCTGCAGTGGCGTTGTCAACTTCCTACTCGCACAAAACCAAACACCCTTGCCCCACCCCTCCTCTGAGGCCCCGCCCATTCTCCAAGGCCACGCCCCCGCTCATTCCATCCCCCCTCCCTCTGTCTGTCGCTCGCTCTCCCCACCCTCACTCACTCAGGGGGTTGGGGTGCAGGAGGGGGTGAGGGCTCCGGGGTGGGGCCCGAAACGAGGAGTCCAGGGTGCAAGTTCTCCGGGCAGGGACTGTCTCCCTCCGGGTCTGCGTGGTGATCTGATCTGAGCGGGGGCTTCTAGGTGCGAAATACCAGATGTCCTGCCCGTCCTGCTCAGCATGTTCTACCTCGCTGGGCAGGATCGGGCCCAAAGCCACCTGGGTGAGCCGCACCGGGCAGGAGCTGAGAGTGGGGCGGGCGCCCTGCTGGGGGTTCCATGTGGTCCAAGGGGAGCTGTGTCCCCCACACACGGGGGGAGCCTGGCGTCTGGAATGAGCCATTAAAAGCTGCCATGGCTCCACCTCACTGGTTTGCAGGCACAGGAACAAACCCCCGCCTGTGAGGACAGGGGCAGGGAAAAGCTCTGAAGCTATGAGAACAGAGCGTCCTGCCAGGCAGCTCCCCCTCCTCAGTGCAGCCTTTAGTTATCCCAGCATTAAGTGCTGCAGCTGCAGTCCAGGGGCATTTGATGCTAAACTCCTCGGCATCCCGTCCCCTGCATATTCCGGTTATTATTGATACCCCGCAACTGCCACATTCTGCTGCAGAGACCCCGGCTGGCAGCAGCCGAGTGAGCGGGCCAGGCCATTGCCAGGGAGGAAAGGACAGCGTCTTCATGCTCCGTGCCCGGTGGCGAGCGCCTGGCTGACTCAGGCAGGTTGGGGGTTCGTACGTGGGCATGCACGACCTGTTGTTCTTGGAGATGGAGCAGCCGAATAGGCCTGGCTGGAGAAAGCAGTTTACACCCATCTTATCCCGCCTGCTCAGTCCCAGCGTCCCGTGCGGACACGGTCTTTGGGACGCTCAGAGAGTCTTGGCACTTAAACCATTGCTTTTTGTTTCCAGTTGGAAACAAAATAGAAACCCTCTTCTCCTCCTCCAACTGGCTGGCAGGGAGGGGGGGAAGGAGGTTGGTTGGGGAACTGCTGAGTCGTCTGAAAATAAATTAATGGAGATATCCCATCTCCTAGAACTGGAAGGGACCTTGAAAGGTCATCGAGTCCAGCCTGCTGCCTTCACTAGCAGGACCAAGTACTGATTTTGCCCCAGATCCCTAAGTGGCCCCCTCAAGGCTTGAACTCACAACCCTAGGTTTAGCAGGCCAATGCTCAAACCACTGAGCTATCCCTCACCCCAAAAGAAAGTGGAACTATTCAGTGGTGTGCAAAGAAAGCAACTCTAGCTCCAGGCATCTCCAGATGACACTTCTCCTTTCCTTTGACGTGGCACTGGGCCGGTCATCGCAGTAGAGCTGAAAGGTGCATTCCAGAAGCTTCTTCAGATAAACAAGGAAGGAACAGGAGGATGGGCGCAGGAATGACAATGGCTGGTTCTCACTCAAAGCCAACTCTTCCGCTGATTATCGTAAGAAAATTCCTTACTGGGAGGTCCACCAGGCTGTGGACCCTTCTCCCAAGAGAGCCCTAGGGGCCTCATTGCTTGAGCAATTGAAACAAAATCCACAACAGATCCCCATGTCCTGCTTTGAGCAGGGGGTTGGACTAGATGACCTCCTGAAGTCTCGTCCAACCCTAATCTTCTATGATTCTATGAAAGGAACAATCCTGCATCGGCAGAGGTGGAGATGGACAAAATAGGACCTAAGGCCATAGGGTCTTCTCCAGCTGCAACATCCGTGATTCCATGGAGGAAAGTTTCTCGTGGGAGAATGGAGCAACGTAGAATGAGCCGGGGGGCTAGAATCACTTCACAGATGCTGGAGCGTCGGTGGCTCCCAGACTGCATGGCACCAGCTATTTTGTGCCTTTGGCAGTGGCACGCTATGTATTTGGCTGGATAAAAATATGCCTGCCTTGGGCCTAAGGCAATCCAAAGAAACATTGTGATAAAGGCACAAAATGGCCGCCGCACATTTCCCAGAGGACAAAGATATAGAGGCAGGCATGAGGAAGGGACATTGTTCCCCACGTCATTTAAATTCCAACCAGAACTTGGGCAGGCCGGGATTCCAGGCGGGATTTTAGCCAAGGCAAAGCTTAACGCTTCCTCAGAGTGCCTCAGATCCTTGACTGCCCATTCAGGAGGTCATATTTTGACTGAACGTCCTCCCTAAAGGCCCGTGCCTTTGGCAGCGCAGTGACCCCAGCTGCCGCAGTGAGGTGCTGGTTCATCGATGGGCCGGACGGGGCGGGGCACAGGGCTTTGTCATGGACGGCGCGGTCTGAGTGCGGTTTGAAAGACTTTGCTGCCAGTCGGAGTGGTGCGGGGGGAGGATGCAGCAAAGGGCAGCTAGGAGACACCAGCGTAGGGCCGCAGCTCTCTCGCGGCATGCCTATGCAGCGCCCAGCACGGTGGGGCCTGATCTCGGCCAAGGCCTCTAGGAGTTATTGCTCGTCATGCTGCGGCTGCTAATCAAGGCAGGCATTTGGCTCCATAGCAGAAGCCGAACTCTTAGCAGAGCATCTCCCTCTGTCTAGCCAAGGGAGGCTCCCTCCCATGCAGCAATATGGGGAGGCCAGGGTGGTCCCAACCCCTGATACCTGGTGGGGAGCTGGGACCCCCAGGCTGAGAACCCCTGTCCTAGCCAACAGGCATTGGAGAAAGCTGCGCGCTGAGAGCTAGCCCACTCCTCCTACACTCACCTTACAGCAGGGAATCCCACCCACTGTCCCTTCAGCTCACACACGGCACGGCTTTACTCCGATTCCCACCCCTGGGCCAGCTCACCCTAGACAGCCTAGGGCTGCTTGGGGAGCAGTGAAGAAGCCAGCCCTGATTTACAGCTGCCCCCTTCCAGCTTCGTGTACAGGAACTGGGATTAATCCCGCGCAAGGCCTGGAGCGGCTGGGAGCAGGCTGGCACCCCAGGGCGATGAAGAGGCCCATGCCCTGCCTACACTAGCCCCATCCGGAGAGCTGCCCTGGGAAGCTGGCGGGAGGGGCTGAGTGCAGACACAGCCTCCGGGGATCATTCCTCCTTTATGGAACCCGCTGGTTTGCTCACTCCCGCTTTCCCAGAAGAGCTGGACTTTTCGACCAAACCACAGAATAATTGATTGTTCCTGTAATGAACCAGCCTGAACACCACACAGCCTGTGTGGCTGACAGCTGGAGCCTCGTCCTTAGCTATCCACGACCTGTACCCCAAATACATGGCCCTGCAATTCTGCCGCTCCTGCTTTGTGCCCTCTGGGTATTAAAGTGGACTTAGTGCTGTGAAAGGCAGCCAAGGAAGCCTCTAAAGAAGAGGTCCAGCCTGAGCAGAGGCAGGCAAACTAGCCTCCACACCGCGCCGTCCCTGCCCTCTCGCAAAGAGGACTCCAGGACTCATTCAGCCCTTGGCCTCTCTCTGCTGAGCCTGCCCAGGAGGGGACCACATTAATGCCGACGGTGCCCATCGATTCAACGCCGGGGAGCCATTTCCAACCAGAAGCGGACTCAGACACACGGATTCACGAAACTCACGTGCTATAGAACAATCCAGATTTTATCAGCCAGGCCAGGGATATAAGCGGCAGTCTGAACCCAGCTCAGCTTTCGCTTGACTCCAGGAGCTGGGGCTTTACAAAAACCAATATAATATTGCAAGAGTCAGCGAGGCTGCCCTGGGCATGAGCATGGGACGGGCAGAGAGAGAAAGATGACAAGCACCCATCCACCTCGCTAGCTACTCATAGAATTAAAGCACAGGCCAGGGAATCTCACCCAGGTGCACAGTCTGTTTGGCTTCTCAAACCCTTCTTGGGGGTCACAACCTCCCTTTGCACTGGACACGGGGCATTAGTGGCCCCCGAGGGTGCGACCTAGCTAGAGGCGAGCCCTTAAGAAGCCGAGTCTCTCCGCTTTCTCTTTCCGGGGAGTGACAGGCAGGCAGCTGGCCCACTGCCAGCAGTTCTAGCTCGCCACAGCCTCGCATGTCCTCGCTAGGTCACCGTGCAGCCAGGGCTGCAGCATGCATTCCCCGGGCCTAGTTCAAAGAAAGCAGGGTCCCCTTTAAAACATAAATCTCTGCCCGATACGCCAGCGTGGGCACGGGCCACTGCCTCCATCAGGTTATCCTCAGGCGCGACGAGCAAACACCCAGACCTGCCGAGGTGGGGCTCGGGAAAGCACCCCCAGCTCCAGACACTTGCCCCGCTATCGGCCGGCTCTCTGGCCTGGGGGCCATCGCCCCTTGGGCCGTTGTCTGGTCCCGCCGGACAGACGAAGCGCTGGCTAGGTTCACGGCGTGACGAGGCAGACAGCCAACGGCCTGCAGAGACGCAACACTGGTAACTCGGCAGATGGTCAGCGCTGACTCCAGTGCCCCAGTGCAGCGCCACAAGGAGTGGGGTGTGGGCTCCCTACTGAAGGTTGTCCCCTAGGAGTCAGTTCTGCCCCTGCTGCCCCAGAGCAGTGGTAGGGGGCTCGATGTTGCACGGCGTGGGGGGAGTGATTCCAGAGGGGGTGCTCGCCCCAGTGTGGCACTATGGGGCACTGTGCTGCAGGGAGCGGGGCGGGGGGCTCAGTAGGGGAAGCGCTCCCCTTGCGGTCCGTGCTGACCCCAATGCCCTTGCATAGCCCGGGGGGCGGGGAGGGGCTGCTAGGCTTCCGAGCGTCGTACTGGCCGATTGGGAAGGAGTTCTCTTTTCCCCGATTCCATCTGGACCTCGCTGTTCTATGAGGCACAGGGGCGCGGTGCCAGTGGATGTGTCAGCTTTTGCAGGAGAATGAAAACCGAAAGTCTGTACATGAAAGATCCAGAGTTGCTTTTTGTAACAATCAAAGTGTGTCAGGCAGACTCCAGCTCCACTAATTACATCCTGTCTCCCCGTGCTCGCCTTAGAGTGTCTGTTGGATGCAGCAGGCAAACACCTGGATCTGCTAAGGGTGGGTAATGTAAATTAGTCTGCCAATTAGCTACGTCGTTATGAAAGACACGAAATTGCATGAGATCTTTTGCTTCAAACAAGCAGCAGGCATCCAGCAAGGCAATCTGCTGCACTGTCTGGTGAGTTGTATGCATCTTGGATCCGATCTCCAGGAATCATCACCATTCAAAGACCCCACCGTGGCTGCAGCCCACTGAAAGAGCAAACGCAGACTGTGCCAGGGTAACACGTGTCCTCATCGAGATGTGGACACTGGGCTCCATTGGTCTAGAAATTCAAATAATCATCACTGGGGCAGTCACTGGGTGTTAGGGGCTTTCCCTTCATCCCTCCTCTGGTTCTTGTCACGCAGGCTGAAAGCAGAAGGCCGGAGTCCGAAGTACAGGCAATGGGATGTTTATTGGGGTTAGTTTCAAGCAAACCTATCCATAGCTCTGACGCAGCAGAGCCTTGTCCCAGGTTCCCCTTCCTTAGCAGGCATAATTATACCAGCAGTGCACGCCCCTAGTCCCACCCCTGACCATTTATGGCCATGTTCCATTTTGGAGGGTCTTGAGTCTGGAGGCTTTGGCACCACCTCTTTTGTACCCCAGAGCAGGGGTAGGGAGTGAAGTTGTGCTTCGGTCAGGGACAGGCATGTCTTTGGCCTTTTCATGTTTCTTACATGTTCCCCTCCCATCCCCTTCGCCCCTCCCGACTGGTTGCTTGACCTTATCTCGGGAGAGGAGTTTGAGGCAGGACTGTCCTTCAAGTGTGCACTCGTATGTTACATTCCCACTACCCAGCAACACTTTAGCTCTATTTCTTATCGTTCCTCGTTGTGCTTATCTTTCCCTATCTGGTTGTGGGAAATGCAACACACAGTGTCTTTGTTCTTTGTTCACACATATTAGTAAGAACTTAAGAATATAAGAACGGCCATACTGGCCATCTAGCCCAGTATCTTGTCTTCTAACAGTGGCCAATGCCAGGTGCCCCAGAGGGAATGAACAGAACAGGGAATCATCAAGTGATCCATCCCCTGTTGCCCATTCCCAGCCTCTGGCAAACAGAGACTAGGGCCACCATCCCTGCCTGGACCTATCCGCCATGAATTTATTTAGTTCTTTTTTGAACCCTGTTATAGTCTTGGCCTTCACAACATCCTCTGGCAAAGAGTTCCACAGGTTGACTGTGCGTTGTGTGAAGAAATACTTCCTTTTGTTTGTTTTAAACCTGCTGCCTATTAATTTCATTGGGTGACCCCTAGTTCTTATGTTAAGAGAAGGAGTAAATAACACTTCCTTATTGACTTTCTCCCCACCAGTCATGATTGTATAGACCTCTATCATATCCTGCCTTAATCATCTCTTTTCCAAGCTGAATAGTCCCAGTTTTATTAATCTCTCCTCATAGGGAAGCTGTTCCAAACCCCTAATCATTTTTGTGGCCCTTTTCTGAACCTTTTCCAATTCCAACAGATCTTTTTTGAGATGGGGCGACCACATCTGCACACAGAATTCAAGATGGGGGCGTACCATGGATTTATATAGAGGCAACATGATATTTTCTGTCTTATTATCTATCACTTTCCTAATGATGCCCAGCATTCTGTTCACTTTTTTGACTGCTGCTGCACATTGAGTGGATGATTTCAGAGAACTATCCACAGTGACTCCAAGATCTTTCTTGAGTGGTAACAGCTAATTTAGACCCCATCATTTTATATGTAGAGTTGGGATTATGTTTCCAATGTGCATTACTTTGCATTTATCAACACTGAATTTCATCTGCCATTTTGTTGCCCAGTCACCTAGTTTTGAGAGATCCTTTTGTAGTTCTTGGCAGTCTGCCTGGGACTTAACTATCTTGAGTAGTTTTGTATCATCTGCAAATTTTGTCACCTCACTGTTTACCCCTTTTTCCAGATCATTAATGAATATGTTGAACAGGACTGGTCCCAGAACAGACCCCTGGGGGACACCACTATTTATCTCTCTCCATTCTGAAAACTGACCATTTATTCCTACCCTTTGTTTCCGATCTTTTAACCAGTTACCGATCCATGAGAGAACCTTCCCTCTTATCCCATGACAGCTTACTTTGCTTAAGAGCCTTTGGTGAGGGCCCTTATCAAGGTTTTCTGAAAATCTAAGTACACTATATCCACTGGATCCCCCTTGTCCACATGCTTGTTGACCTCCTCAAAGAATTCTAGTAGATTGGTGAGGCATGATTTCCCTTTACAAAAACCATGTTGACTCTTTCCTAACAAATTATGTACATCTCTGTGTCTGACAATTTTGTTCTTTACTATAGTTTCAACCAGTTTGCCCAATACTGAAGTCAGGCCTGTAATTGCCCGGATCATCTCTGGAGCCCTTTTTAAAAATTAGCTGTCCTCCAGTCATTTGGTACAGAAGCTAATTTAAATGAGAGGTTACATATTACAGTTAGTAGTTCTGCAATTTCACATTTGAGTTCCTTCAGAACTCTTGGGGAAATACCATCTGGTCCTGGTGACTTCTTACTGTTTAGTTTATCAATTTGTTCCAAAACCTCCTCTAATGACACCTCAATCTGGGACAGTTCCTCAGATTTGTCACCTAAAAAGAATGGCTCAGGTTTAGGAATCTCCCTCACATCCTCCGCTGTGAAGACCGATGCAGAGAATTCATTTAGTTTCTCCGCAATGACCGTATCGTCTTTGAGTGCTCCTTTAGCATCTCGATTGTCCAGTGGCCCCACTGGTTGTTTTAGCCGGCTTCCTGCTTCTGATGTACTTACAACATTTTTTGCTATTACTTATTGAGTCTTTGGCTAGCTGTTCTTTGAATTCTTTTTTGGCCTTCCTAATTATATTTTTACACTTCATTTATGCTCCTTTCTATTTCCCTCACTAGGATTTAACTTCCACTTTTTAAAGGATGCCTTTTTGCCTCTCGCTTCTTCTTTTACTTTGTTGTTTAGCCACGGTGGCACTTTTTTAGTTCTCTATGTTTTTTAATTTGGGGGATACATTGAAATTGAGCGTCTATTAAGGTGTCTTTAAAAAGTTTCCAGGCAGCTTGCAGGGATTTCACTTTTTGCGCTGTACCTTTTAATTTCTGTTTAACTAACTACCTCATTTTTGTGTAGTTCCCCTTTCTGAAATTAAATGCTACCGTGTTGGGCTGCTGTGGTGTTTTTCCCACCACAGGGATATTAAATTTCATTATATTATGGTCACTATTACCAAGCGGTCCAGCTCTATTCACCTCTTGGACCTGATCCTGTGTTCCACTTAGGACTAAATCAAGAATTGATTAAGAATATAAAAGTATCAAAAGTGAAAAGGTGAAAAAAAAAAATTCTATCTCAGACAAATATACAGGCCTACATACTAACACTGGGATTCGGAGCTCAGATGTGTGCCCAGGGTGTACGATTTGGGGTGATCTCTTAGGGTGTGATTTCAGAGATCCAGGTTCCTTCATGGCTTTTACACTACAATCCCCAGCTTTTGTGTACCTTGACCGTGCTCCTGGTACCGAAAACGTATGTCAGAGCAAGCCGTTCAGTCCCACCTTGGAAGATCCTTGTTGGGACCATGGTTAACCTGAGAGCTGCCACACTGGGTCAGCCCAATGGTCCATCTTGCCCAGGATCCTGTCTCCGACAGTAGCCTGTACTAGAGCTTCAGGGGGAGTGTACAGAATGGGGCAATTTGGAGCGATCCACTCATGTCTTTCACTCCCAACTTCTGGCAGTCAGAAGTTTAGCATCCCTGACCATCTTGGCTAATGGTCATTGATAGTAATTTATTGCTGGACCTATCCTCCAGGAACTCATCTAATTCTTTTTTTGAACCCAGTTATACTTTTTGGCAATCATGACATCCCATAGCAATGAATTCCACAGGTTAGTGGTGCGTTGTGTGAGAAAGTACTTCCTCGGGTGTCTACTAAACCTGTTGCCTCCATTTCATTGCGTGGCCCCTGGTTTTTGTATTGTATTGGTTCTATTTCCCTCATCCAGGAAAGGGTAACACAGCCGCCACCTGGGACCCCCAGTGTGTGCAGCAAGGCAGCCTGGAGCTCCTCCGATAATTTCCCTTGAAAGTGAAGTTTCCTCCTACTGAAATCCAGTTTCCCCTTTTCGAAAACAGACGGAAACCAGAGCCAAGCAGCCCCAGAGACCAGGGAGCACTAACCACTTTGCCAATAGAAAAACCAGACAGCCAACCAGCACATCTGCAGCCGTCCCGTCCCAGCCACCTGCTCCCCTCTCTCCCCCCATACTCCATATTCCCCTCTCTATTCCTCTCGCCCCAGTGGCTCCTTGTGAATGCACAGGTGGCAGCAGCACAGGTGCGGATCTCGTGCTTTGAATAACTGGCTGAAGCTTGAGCAATCAACCGCTCTCTAGCAGGGGCTGTCAGTTTCAGGGGTCTGCTCCTCTCCTTCTGCACATACACACATAGTTTCTTTGAATGGGATATTAAATGATCCATGTTTGCTGGTCCCAGGGGAGCAGTGATGGCACAGGGAGTCTTTCACCACTGGGGAGCCGGCTCCAAGCTGGCCGGACTGGGAATAATCATTGAGACCGACGCCTCTTTGGAGACCCTGTGGGATGGTGTTCCAAGAAGGAGGAGTGCTAGGCAGAGACGGGCTCCACCTAACGAAGAGAGGGAAGAGCATCTTCGCCAGCAGGCTGGCTAACCTAGTGAGGAGGGCTTTAAACTAGGTTCACCGGGGGAAGGAGACCAAAGCCCTGAGGTAAGTGGGGAAATGGGATCCTGGGAGGAAGCACAAGCAGGAGAGCGCAAGAGGGGAGGACTCCTGTCTCATACTAAGAAAGAGGGACGATCGATGAGTTATCTTAAGTGCCTATACACAAATGCAAGAAGCCTGGGAAACAAGCAGGGAGAACTGGAAGTCCTGGCACAGTCAGGGAACTATGATGCGATTGGAATAACAGAGACTTGATGGGATAACTCACATGACTGGAGTACTGTCATGGATGGATATAAACTGTTCAGGAAGGACAGGCAGGGCAGAAAAGGTGGGGGAGTTGCGTTGTATGTAAGAGAGGAGTATGACTGCTCAGAGCTCCGGTATGAAACTGCAGAAAAACCTGAGAGTCTCTGGATAAAGTTGAGAAGTGTGAGCAACAAGGGTGATGTCGTGGTCGGAGTCTGCTATAGACCACCAGACCAGGGGGATGAGGTGGACGAGGCTTTCTTCTGGCAACTAGCAGAAGTTGCTAGATCGCAGGCCCTGGTTCTCATGGGAGACTTTAATCACCCTGATATCTGCTGGGAGAGCAATACAGCGGTGCACAGACAATCCAGGAAGTTTTTGGAAAGTGTAGGGGACAATTTCCTGGTGCAAGTGCTGGAGGAACCAACTAGGGGCAGAGCTTTTCTTGACCTGCTGCTCACAAACAGGGAAGAATTAGTAGGGGAAGCAAAAGTGGATGGGAACCTGGGAGGCAGTGACCATGAGATGGTCGAGTTCAGGATCCTGACACAAGGAAGAAAGGAGAGCAGCAGAATACGGACCCTGGACTTCAGAAAAGCAGACTTTGACTCCCTCAGGGAACTGATGGGCAGGATCCCCTGGGAGAATAACATGAAGGGCAAAGGGGTCCAGGAGAGCTGGCTGTATTTTAAAGAATCCTTATTGCGGTTGCAGGAACAAACCATCCCGATGTGTAGAAAGAATAGTAAATATGGCAGGCGACCAGCTTGGCTAAACAGTGAAATCCTTGCTGATCTTAAACGCAAAAAAGAAGCTTACAAGAAGTGGAAGATTGGACAAATGACCAGGGAGGAGTATAAAAATATTGCTCAGGCATGCAGGAGTGAAATCAGGAAGGCCAAATCACACTTGGAGTTGCAGCTAGCAAGAGATGTTAAGAGTAACAAGAAGGGGTTCTTCAGGCATTGTTAGAAACAAGAAGAAAGTCAAGGAAAGTGTGGGCCCCTTACTGAATGAGGGAGGCAAGCTAGTGACAGAGGATGTGGAAAAAGCTAATGTACTCAATGCTTTTTTTGCCTCTGTCTTCACGAACAAGGTCAGCTCCCAGACTGCTGCACTGGGCAGCACAGTATGGGGAGAAGGTGACCAGCCCTCTGTGGAGAAAGAAGTGGTTCGGGACTATTTAGAAAAACTGGACGTGCACAAGTCCATGGGGCCGGATGCGCTGCATCCGAGGGTGCTAAAGGAGTTGGCGGATGAGATTGCAGAGCCATTAGCCATTATTTTTGAAAACTCATGGCGATCGGGGGAGGTCCCGGATGACTGGAAAAAGGCTAATGTAGTGCCCATCTTTAAAAAAGGGAAGAAGGAGGATCCGGGGAACTACAGGCCAGTCAGCCTCACCTCAGTCCCTGGAAAAATCATGGAGCAGGTCCTCAAGGAATCAATTATGAAACACTTAGAGGAGAGGAAAGTGATCAGGAACAGTCAGCATGGATTCACCAAGGGGAAGTCGTGCCTGACTAACTTAATTGCCTTCTATGATGAGATAACTGCCTCTGTGGATGAGGGGAAAGCAGTGGATGTGTTATTCCTTGACTTTAGCAAAGCTTTTGATACGGTCTCCCACAGTATTCTTGCCGCCAAGTTAAAGAAGTATGGGCTGGATGAATGGACTGTAAGGTGGATAGAAAGCTGGCTAGATCGTCGGGCTCAACAGGTAATGATCAATGGTTCCATGTCTAGTTGGCAGCCGGTTTCAAGCAGAGTGCCCCAAGGGTCGGTCCTGGGGCTGGTTTTGTTTAATATCTTTATTAATGATCTGGAGGATGGTGTGGACTGCACTCTCAGCAAGTTTGCAGATGACACTAAACTGGGAGGCGTGGTAGATACACTAGAGGGTAGGGATCGGATACAGAGGGACCTAGACAAATTAGAAGATTGGGCCAAAAAAAACCTGATGAGGTTCAACAAGGACAAGTGCAGAGTCCTGCACTTAGGACGGAAGAATCCCATGCACTGCTACAGACTAGGGACCGAATGGCTAGGTAGCAGTTCTGCAGAAAAGGACCTAGGGGTCAGAGTGGACGAGAAGCTGGATATGAGTCAACAGTGTGCTCTTGTTGCCAAGAAGACTAACGGCATTTTGGGCTGTATAAGTAGGGGCATTGCCAGCAGATCGAGGAACGTGATCGTTCCCCTTTATTCGACATTGGTGAGGCCTCATCTGGAGTACTGTGTCCAGTTTTGGGCCCCACACTACAAGAAGGATGTGGAAAAATTGGAAAAAGTCCAGCGGAGGGCAACAAAAATGATTAGGGGGCTGGAGCACATGACTTATGAGGAGAGGCTGAGGGAACTGGGATTGTTTAGTCTCCAGAAGAGAAGAATGAGGGGGGATTTGATAGCTGCTTTCAACTACCTGAGGGGGGGTTCCAAAGAGGATGGAGCTCGGCTGTTCTCAGTGGTGGCAGATGACAGAACAAGGAGCAATGGTCTCAAGTTGCAGTGGGGGAGGTCTAGGTTGGATATTAGGAAACACTATTTCACTAGGAGGGTGGTGAAGCACTGGAATGCATTACCCAGGGAGGTGGTGGAATCTCCTTCCTTAGAGGTTTTTAAGGCCCGGCTTGACAAAGCCCTGGCTGGGATGATTTAGTTGGTGTTGGTCCTGCTTTGAGCAGGGGGTTGGACTAGATGACCTCCTGAGGTCCCTTCCAGCCCTGATATTCTATGATTCTATGAAATGAGTCTGTGGGTCTCCCTCTAGTTCCCAGTGGGAGGGTGTCCCCACATCCCAAATCCCACAGTGATAAGTGCCTCCAGCAGGCCTCCTCATTGGTGGTCTTGGCAGAGAGACCAAGGAGTGAGTGGGCCCTGGGCCCAGCCCTAGGACTGCGGGGGCAGCGGGGAGGGGTGTCCTGGTTGGTGGGGACCCCAATGGACTGAGACACAAGGTTGTGGGAGGGGCAGGGGCACTGACAGGACTGCAACACAAGCTGGCATTGCCATCGGGCCCATGCGATGCGGCATCCGGCAGGAACGGGGAGGGGAACTCTGCTGGGTGTGCTCTCCCGATCCGCCCGTCCTCACTTCCTGGAGGCTCAGGCTCCTAGGGGAGGTGCCGGGGAAGGTACTTTCCAGGCTGGGTTTTGGCAGCAGGACATTTGTTTGCTATTGTTCCCCCCCCCCCCCCCCCCCGCGTGTTTGCTGCTCTGAGAGGTTTTCCCTCCTCTCCGGTTGAATTGCTGTCCTGCACAGGCAAGGGGGACGGGGCAGAGCCAGGCTCAGGTCCCGATTCCAGACCGCATCCGCGGCCCCAGCACTGAACAGGTCCAGGCTCCGGGTCTGTCTCATTCAAGGGCGTTCTTGGCTCAAACGACGCACGGCTGGGACCGTGTTAGTGTCTGCGCTCAGCGTCCATGCTCCGAAGCAGGAGGTCGGTGAATTCGATTCCAGTCCCAATGCCATGCTCTGTAGGCTCGGGCCTGGCTCCAGGGGCCTGGGCTACCCCCTGAGGGGTGGGAGAAGAGAGGCCGTTGGCTGAGCAGCGCAGCCGGGTGGTGTGAGGCCTGCGGAGGCCAGGGATGCCAGTGGGGACACGGGCAGTGGGGCGGGGGGAGCTCCCCATGGGAGGACAGTAGAACAGCAGGCCCCTACTACCCCGGCACAGTCTCTTGCCAGAGTGCAGGCAGGCTGGGCCCCGGCCAATGCTCGCCCCACCAGCTAGACCCCTTCCTCCCACCCCAGGAATAATGCTACGAAGCCCGGACACTGCCCTTCGCTAGCCAGACCCAAACCCACTGACGGCAGAGCTCCAGCTTAGCCCCACATACAAAATACTGCACAGAAGCCACCTGCAACATGACGGCTGCCTCTTGCTGGCTGCGTTACGGGGCAGGGTCTCCCGGAGTATTCCCCTGGCCCCAGGAGCAGCCGGCATCATAATCTAGCCCTGTGTGCTTCTGACTTCCTTAAGGAACAAGGGAGCAGCACATCCCATTCCCTAACCCCAGGGCGGGCACACAGCCGGGTACGGCCCTCCTCGGAGCCATGATAGGGACCCTCCTCAGCCTGGCCATGGGAAGGGATAAGCCACTTGCTCAGCCATCTCTGTGAGCTCCCTTTCCCATATTATGTTTGGACTCAAGCCAATATTCAGAAGCTGAAACAAAAATGAATGTGGCTGGGTGCCAAGAAACAGAACTAAAAGCTCAGAGCTCCATAAACGTGTGTTTGGATCCCCAGATGAGGAGGTGGGAACCCCCTGGCCAGCGAGCTCTCTTAAACAGCTTTGACTGGAACGTCGCTGGGTTTTGTTGTTTCAGTTTGGAGGGTTCTGTTCTGGGAAGAACTGACACTGAAAAGATTAGGAGGGGTGGGATGGATAATCAGCTGTCCATAAGCTCCCAGCTGTGGCCAAATGGGTTAATGTGATTCCGGGATACATAAACCAGGAACTCTCGAGTAGGAGCAGAGCGGTTATTTTACCCCTGTGTTTGGCACTGGTGCAACCGCTGCTGGGATCCTGGGTCAGGTTCTGGTGCCCACAGGTCAGGAAGGATGTTGGTAAATCGGAGAGGGGTCAAAGAAGATGATTGAAGGATTGGAAAACCTTTAGATTGAGCTCCTTGAGTCTCTTTAGCTTAAAGAGAAGGTTAAGGGGTGACTTGATCACAATCAACAAATATTTCATAGGCTAGTCAGTCTAGCAGAGAAAGGCCTAACATGACTGGAAATAGACGCTAGACAAATTCAGACGGGAAATACGGGGTACATTTTTAAGAGTGACAGTGATTAACCACTGGAACAATTTACCAAGGGTTGTGGTGGATTCACCATCACTGGCAAATTTTAAATCAAGATTGGATGTTTTTTTCTAACAGAGCCCACTGGGACGGAAAGCACGAAGGGTTTTCTGCCGGACATTTGAACAATTTTTAAATGTTTCATTTCATTCAACATTTTTCATGGGATTTTTCAATTAAACTAAATGAAGAGAAAAAAAAATCTCATTTCATTCCCATCAATGAGCGGTTTGGATTTTGGTGTGTTTTGCCCTTTCTTTCGTTCTTTCGTTCTTTCTTTCTTTCTTTCTTCCCCCTCCCCCTCCTTTTTCCTCACCTAAGAAATGAAAACCAAAAAAAATGCTTTTACTCAAACTAAACAAAAATCATAGACTCCCAGAAATGAAGCCCCAGAAGGTCATCTAGTCCATCGCATCAGGGGCTTGCCCCATTCCGCTCGCCCGGCGCTCCATCTTCCGGCACGCAGAGCCGCACTGCACAGGCGCGACTTCATCGTGCTGTTTCCGGGATCGGAAGCCCGACCCTACGCAGCAGCGCACCCAGTCCCCTCCCAGTCTCCTATGGCCCCACCCTCAAGAGCCTCAAAACCACCCAGGGGCCGCACCCATCCCAGCTAGGGTGCCTCTGTCTGTGATGGTGCCTGGTACAGCCGCCTTGGTGTCACTGCCAGCAGGGACCCTAGGAGTCCCCGGTAGAGCCCCCCCCGTGCCACACCCAATGAGTCTTCCCTTCCCCCCCCCCCCCAGTAACATCCCTTATAGAACCCTCCCATGCTACACCCCGTAGAGTCCCCCTCCCCCACCAGCCATTCATGGCCCGCCATACAATTTCCATACCAGATGTGGCCCTCAGGCCAAAAAGTTTGCCCACCCCTGGTGCAGACACTGGTTCCTTACATCGGCTGTTGGCTGGTATTCTTGTCAATGTCATGGAGGGCAGGAGATGAATCAGGGCTGTGGCTGCAGGTTGGGGCACGGGAGGGGGTCAGGGGTGCAGGCTCTGGGCGGCACTTACCTCAAGCAGCTCCTGGAAGCAGCGGCATGTACCCCCGTCCAGCTCCTCTGTGAAGGCATGGCCAGGCGGCTCTGCACGCTGCCCTGTCCGCAGGCACCACCCCTGCAGCTCCCATTGGCTGCGGTTCCTGGCCAATGGGAGCTGTGGGAGCGGAGCTTGGGGAGGGGGACATGCTGGCTGCTTCCCAGGAGCTGTGCGGTGCAGAGGCTAGCAGGGAGCCTGCCAGCCCTGCTGCGCAGCGCTGCCAACCAGACAGTCAACGGCCCCGTCAGTGGTGCTGACCAGAGCCCCCAGGATCCCTTTTGGACCGGGTGTTCTGGACGAAAACAGGACACCTGGTCACCCTAGGCTGGGAGTAGTGGAAGAATTCATAGGCAGGTTCCAGGCCACGGTCAATACCAAGGTGAAGTCCAAATCAAGCCACGGTCAAAGCCAGGAATTCAGGAGCAGGAACAGGCACAGCAGCAACAGAAGAGCCACACCATTATCTGGATACTTCCCAGAATGTCCCTTGGGTTTATATAGGGCAGGGAGCCAATCAGGAGCCACGAGGCTGCTGTCTGTCAAACCCTTGAGGCGGAACTTCCCATGGTCTGTGCGCACAGCAGGTCAGGGCTACAGCTAGTTACAGCGGCTGCTGGGTGGTAGCCTGGAGGCTGGTCCTAGAGCTGTGGGGCCATATGTGCCCTCTTGCCCTAGGCTGGATTCAACCTGGGGACCACGGCAGGGCTGCGAGGGTGTTCTTTGACCCAGGGGGACCTTTGCCCCACGGTGGGGTAACGGGATGGGGCGGGGTAGAACGGCAGTGCTGTGTATTCAGGCCCTCTGCAATCTTCCCAATTTTCTCTTCTCCAGCCAGTGACATATGGTCCCAGTCACCCTCCCTCCATCTGCAAAGCTCAGCCGCTCCGTGTCCCAGGGGTGCCCCTTCCACAGCCCTCCTCCCCCCTGCCCACACCATGGGGAGGCTCCGTGGCCGAGCAGCGGCTGGGGGAGGTGCAGGGACAGTGCTCAGCGGTGGGGACCCTGTCTCGTGTGTGCTGGCCCATGGCTGAGATGCCCATGTGTTCGCTCGCTCGCTCGCTCCCGCGCTGGTTTTGTGGGAACGACAAACATTTTTCAGAAAAGCCCGGGGCGCGGGAACCAGCGCAGCAAGTTCATCTCCCTGACCGTGGGCAGCCGCCCCAAGCGCAAAGCCGTGTGGGCAGTGCCTGGGGAACCAGCTCATGCCCCAGCCACAGCAAGAGCGGCACTCCAGAGTGACCGGCTCCTCGCAGAGATGGGGGACATCTGGGCTAGGGCTACCCTAGAGATCTTTGCCACTGTAGCAATGTGGGTTCGAGGGGGTGATTTTCCTGTGGCAGGTGGAGAGACAGTTACATGCCAGGAGAGGTGTATTCTACTCGTGGAAGCTGTGTTTAGACTAGGAGAGGTTGCTTGTCCAGCTTTATCGCTATGGCTATGCCATCTGGCTGCCGGGTCCCACCTTTTCCGATGAAGCCCCGCCCCAATCTCTATCGCCACGGGCCCCAGCCCTGTGCTAACACCGATGCTATTTACTTTCTCTTTCACAAAGGGGGAAAGGGGATTTTTTTTGCTGTTATTGCTTTGATCAAACATTAACTGGTGCGTCAGCACTGGCTCTGATCTGGCCCAGGAGCACCAGGGCTGGCCCTCGCTGCCACCTAATGACCACTCCATGGTGTGCGAAGGAGGTGCCAGGCCAGCCTCACTCCAGTTCCTAGTTCTCCCCTGGCAATGGGCACTGCCTATTGGTGGTTCCACGGCACGACCACGTGGTGAGTGGTCCCCGGAGCCAGATCTCTTCAGGTCAGGGTGCAGGTACCATGCAGGGCCCCCGGGTGCCCTTTCACTGCGCTGTCCATCCTAAACAGAGAGCTGCATGCCCCCACGTTGTCAGCCAGGCACTTCAGCCTCCCTGGCCTGTTCACGCCCCACCGCCTTGCTGGGAACGCCAGCAAGGAGCCAGCCACTTCCAGCTGAGATGTGGACACCTGTCCACTAAAACCAGACCAAGGCCCACTCCCCACAGGACACCCGAAAGGGGTCAGGCCATAACAGCGCTCGGCCACCGCTGGCCTTGCCCAGAATGAACTGGCATCCTAGAGGCGGAAGGATCTGTATCCCATTAGAGGCTCTCCGCAGGGTATATTGCAATCCGCACGCTGTGCCGCTGTTTGCCACTGCCCCAGTGGAGTGCATGTGCTACGGCATGGGGAACGAGGCTCCCGTGGGGAGAGTGGTCAGATCTAGGTTGTCTCTTGGCTCTACCACAGCCCCCCGGGTAGCCTGGGCCAAGTCACCCCCCTGGCTGGAGCTCGGTCTCCCGTGGTGTGAAAAGGGGCTGGGAGGCTGACGCTCTCCTTGTCCGGGAGCTGGTGGGCTCCTCAGAGGGCAGGTGCCGGAGACGTTCCTGGCTCCAGGGTTAAATATCAGCTGGCGATGAGATGGCCCCAGGCCGCGTCACACAGTCCTGGCCCAGGTGACATATCTTTGTTGGCCTCTCCCAAGTGCCGATGCGGGTGAAAGGGTTGCAGAAGGGCTGGCGTCGCTCCACGTGGAAAGCCCCAGAAGGCGTTTCTCCTCCCGGCCCCGCTCTCGGCTCAGGTGCAGGGAGAAGCCTGGTTTATACAGTAACCTGACAGTAAACAGCTCTGGCAGCGAGAGGGTCTGGCCGGGGCGTGGAGACGCATTACAGGAACCTCCCTGGGTGCATCATTGTTCCTCTAAATAATAAACCCTTCCATCACTCTACAACGAGCGGCAGGGAGCCCGGACACACGCATCCAGGGCTGGGGACTGAACCTTTAGACTCTAGATCACCAGTTCAAATCCATCACAGACTAGTGCCGTAAAAACCAAACAGGGCTCCTGGCGAACAGCCGTGAGTGTGAAATGAGCCACCCAGGTCCCAGTGGAGCAGGCGGCCACGTCTCCCCATCTGCCTTGCCATTAACGTGCCCCTCAGGGATCAAGCAACCCCTACAGTCAGGACTCCCCGCTCAGGCCTAGAGGCGATCCTCCCTGGACAGGGATGGGGGGCTGTACCTGTCCTGGGCGGAAGCAGGGCTTCAGGCTCCAGAGCTGTCCAGCCAGCAGGTTCCACCAGGCCTAGATTCAGCCCTGCACTCAGGGAGCCGGCGTTCGAGCTCTGTACCCACTTGCCATCCATCCGGGTTAGGGGCCAGGCAGGCCCAGCGACGCTCAGGGCTCAGCCCCGAGCTTACACTGCAGCAGGAAAAATTCAGCCTCCATTTGAGCAACGGCGTTAGCCACCCGGGCGGGACAGGGCGGGTGGTGGGGCGAGCTGCCACGGGAGGCTGTCGCTGCAGATCGTCCAGCTTGAGAGCAGACAGCCTCCCCCAGGGCAACCCAGGCCCTCGGCACGGACCAGCCCGAGAGCTCCACGCCTTAGCCAAGGGGGGCAGCGTTCCCATCCCCAGTTCACTGACGGGGACAGGGAGGTCGGGGGCAGGGATTCCTGGGGGTGTGGGGGGTTCGGGGGATTTAGTGCAGGTGTAAGCGGGGGAATGGTCCCGCTATTGTGGGGAACTTTCCAGGCTTCTGCACTACCCCGGTGAAGTGGGCTAGCGAAAGGATCTGAGTCCTCCCTCCCACTTCCTTTACCCAGAGGCCTCCCTGCCCTTGAGGACTCCCCTTCCACTCTCCTGTCTGGCAGAGTCCTCGTAAACCCCGACAAGGCTGGGCCCAGGATTCCTGGGGGGCTCGACCCCCAACCCTGCTGTGGTCACCCAGGACAGGGGCTAGGGTGTCCCCACTCCGGGGTACTCTCTCTGCACTGGGCACCTTCCTGACCCACTGATCATTTCATACAATTTAAAGCAAATTCAAGTTATTTAATCAACAATTAGTTTAAAAAAGAATAAGGAAAAATGGGAAAGGTTAAAGGAAAACCCATCACCCTGCTCTATGGCCGGGAACATCACAACCAGTGTCTCTGGAACGTCGGGGCAGGTCACAGGCTGTTCCTTGTCGGTCCCAGGCCCTGGCCATGCTGCAGGTTAGACACTTGCTCTGGTGGTGGCCACACACCTCTGGGCAGTGGGACCCTTCTTCCAGCATCAGCCCCCCACTGAGTTAAGATCCCCCTCCAGCCTGCAAGGACCCTTGGCTGGGGGTGTCTTTCTGCACTGGGCCCTTTGCCCAAGATCCCCCCTTGGCTGGCCCCAGTTGCTCACCACACCCTGCTCCAGCACCAGCTCCACTCGGCCTCAGCACTGATGCTGCTGCTCTGCCTCCAGCCCCCTAGGCTGCTTCTCTAGCCCCTCTGCTCCCAGCACCGGATCTGCTCTCATAGAATCTCAGGGCTGGAAGGGACCTCAGGAGGTATCTAATCCAACCCCCTGCTCAAAGCAGGACCAAGCCCCAGACAGATTTCTTGCCCCAGATCCCTAGAGTGGCCCCCTCAAGGATTGAGCTCTCAACCCTGTGTTTAGCAGACCAATGCTCAAACCACTGAGCCATCCCTCTCCCTGGGCTGTGTCTCTGGCTGGCCCCGCTCTGCTCCCAGCACAGGGTCTGCTCTGGGGGCTGCTTCTGTGACTCTGCTCCCAGCTCTGACCTTCTTCCTGGCTGCTTGGCTGGCCCCTCTGGCTGGCCCGGCTCTGCTCCCCAGCTCAGCTCGGGCCCCTGCTCTCTCCTTAGCTCGGCCCCACTCTGTCTGACCCAGGCCATTCCAGTTCACACGGAGGACGGGACCCACCCTGGCCTCCTGACTCCCTGATTAGCCTGCCCGCCCTGTCAATCAGGCTGAACTGGAGCACTGGCCTCTCCCCATTGTTTCAGTGCTGGGAGCTAGTCAACCAAAACACCCCCACTGAGTGTCCCCTTACATTGGCTAGAAGCTCAGTCTGCAGCAGGGCAAATAAAGTCCATAGTGACAGGTTTCAGAGTAGCAGCCGTGTTAGTCTGTATCCGCAAAAAGAACAGGAGTCCTTGTGGCACCTTAGAGACTAACACATTTATTTGAGCATAAGCTTTCGTGGGCTACAGCCCACTTCTTCGGATGCATAGAATGGAACATATAGTGAGGAGATCTATACACACATACAGAGATCATGAACAGGTGGGAGTTGTCTTAATTGGCCTCTCAGAGTTGGTAGGACAACTCCCACCTTTTCATGCTCTCTCTCCTCACTATATGTTCCATTCTATGCATCCGAAGAAGCTTATGCTCAAATAAATGTGTTAGTCTCTAAGGTGCCAAAAGTCCATAATGAGATTCCAGGCTAATCAGGCTGGTCACTCTGGCACCTCGGCCGGCTGTAGGGTCAGCGTCAAGCGGCGGGAACAGCTGCAGGCGTGGGCGGGGGCTCTTTTTGTTCAGCCTAGCAGCAGGTAGACTCACACTGAGATTCGCCGCCTGCTATTGGCCAGTTTTAAAGTCCTCAGATGTTGTCGTCTGTTTTACACACCTGGCTTTACAAATGACTCCCATGTGCCACGCTTACAGCTCCTGGTTAACCACAAAACCCAAGGATGGTTGTTCCATAATTACCCATTTCACCTTCCTTACAAACAGCTGCCTTTGGCCGCGGCCGGAGACAGGACGCTGGGCTAGATGGGACCCGGGCTTGGCACCAGTCTGGCATTTCCTGTTCACTAGGAAGTCAGTTTGGGTGCAAACGAAATGGTTCCCTCTCCTCACATCTACCACAGGGGGCGCTGTCTGCAGCACTGAAGGGGAGTCCTGCTCTGAAAAATGACTGGCATTGTGGGGCTGCTGTCCACTTGCCCTCTCTGTGATTTCTGCATCCACTGGGCCCATTTCACATGCAAAAAGAGGGATTTTTCTAACCACCGGCCCTGCAGCTGCAGCCTGGGCTCAGAGCCAAACCAGACTCTGCCCTTCTCAGGCACTAATCCCAGCAACAGAGGTTCTGCAGGCTAAACCGGGCCGGCAGTGACCCCTGGGCAGCCCCATTGCCTTCAAATCCTTCCCTCTGGAGGCTTGTAACCGCTAGGAAACGGAGCCCCAAATCGCCGACACTGCAACCCAAACGGAGATTTTAGAGCTTTCCTGCACAATGAAATGTTTGAAAAGAAATCGCTGGGGGGTGAAGCTAAACATCATGTTCCAATTTCAATCTTCCGATAGTCCATGCTAGGCTATTTCAAAAGAAGAAGTTGTTTCGAAACAAAACAATCAAAATGTTCTGTTAAATGTCAAATCAGAACATTTGGATGTTCTTTAAAAGCTTCCCTTCAGCTCGATTTCTAAGCAAAATTTCATTGAAATCAACACGTTCCCACAGAATGTTTCAATTGCAGTGAAACAGTATGTCCAAGGGGAAAGCGTTCCACCGGAAGATTTTCAACCAGCCCCACACATGAGCTAAGCCCCTGCCTGGGTGGGCGAAATGTTTTGGGAATAACAACTAGTCAATAGCAAATTCTGATTTAGTTGGGATTGGTCCTGCTTTGAACAGGGGGTGGGACTAGATACCCCCTGAGATCCCTTCCAACCCTGAGATTCTATGAAATTGCGAATAGTGAACAGTGACTAAATAATGGGTCTTGTTGACTTGTGTATATCCCGGTTCACATGCATTTTAAGAGGCACCTTGGATACATTTGGGCTTCATCAAACTAATAAATAACAACAACACGAGCAGCTGTTCTCTAGAAACAAACCCGGCATTTTGCACCAGTGTTCCAGAGCAGTGAATCAAAAGGGACATGTATAACAGAGAGCCAGTTGGAATGGTGTGCATGGGAGCGTGTGCATGCCCTTTGTTTCAGTATCTATCCATGTCTGTGCCACGCGATGAGAGGGGGCGGGGAGAGGGAGGTGGGGGATGTTCTAGAACTCTCCACCTCAGCCAGAGCAGATTAAAGGTAATATTTTCAAAAGCGCCTAAACCCTATTTTCTAAAGTGACTCAAGGGATGTCGGTGCCTAAAGATGAAGCTGGATTCCTAGTGGGAACTGCAAAAGTGCCCAGGTGCCTACCCCCATAGAAATCCAAAATTGGAATTGAAACCCCATTGGCTTCCCATGAGACTTGGCGGCCAAGTACCTGAGTCACTTTTGAAAATGGGATTCAGGCTTCTCAATCAATTAGGTGCTTTTGAAATTTTTGCCCTAAGCCTGTGTTTCCAGGCCTGCGAAATCCCCTGTATTCAGTGCTGGTAGATTCTGTCCTGCTCAGGCCCATCACCATGGTATCTGAGCGCCTGTGATTCTGGCGGCTTTCCCCAAGGCAGGGATCTGTCATTGTTAATGCTTTTCCCAGTGTAATTTCACAGCCCGGTCCCTGCTCTCTGGCTATGGGGCCAGCGTTAGCAATCCTAACCTGAGGAGGGGGTTCTGCATGGGAGCAGTGCCAAGATAAGCACAGTAAGTGTGAAAGGGAAATAACTGAGGCCTGATGGTTCCCAGCCCCTGGCTTTGCTTTGGCAGCTCTGGGGCTCTCCCCCTCCTCTCCTGGTCCCAGCAGGGGGCACGTTCGGGGGAGGTGGATTTCTAGAAGCAGCAGGCAAGTTGCCAATGCCCCTTGCTGTGCCAGCCCACAAGAGTCGAGGCACCAGCAGAGGCAGCGCATCATCGCCCTGCTGCTGTGCCCACCGGGGCTGGAACCTGGGCTCACTCACCCCGAAGTGCTGCTGGGGGGAGCCCAACCTTCCTTGCTGGAAGAGCTGTGCCAAAACCAGGAGAGGCTCTTGGGGTTAATGGTGCGAGGTGCTGGGCACGCTGGCCCTGCTCCAGCTTAGCTGTGAGCATGTGAGTGGGTCAAGAGGACGATGCTGGACCGGGGGTAGAGTGCTTATCTCTGGGACAGAGAGAGCCCCGATGCAGCAGAGACCATAAGGAAAGGGAGAGATAATAAGGCAGAAAATAGCATTATGCCCCTATGTAAATCCACGGTCACCCACACCTGGAATACTGTGTGCAGATCTGGTCACCCCATCTCAAAATAGATAGATCTGAAATGGAAAAGGTGCAGAGAAGGGCGAGAAAAATGATTAGGGTATAGAACCGCTTCCATACGGGGAGAGAGTAAAAAGACTGGGACTGTTCAGCTTAGAAATGAGACAACTAAGGGGGGATATGACAGAGGTCTATAAAATCATGACTGGTGTGGAGCAAGTGAAAAGGGAAGTGTTATTTACGCCTTCCAGTAACATAAGAACCAGGGGACACCCAATGAAATTAATAGGCAGCAGGTTTAAAACAAACACAAGGAAGTATTTCTTCACCCAATGCACAGTCTGTGGGACTCGCTTCCAGGGGATGCTGTGAAGGCTAAAAGTATAACTGGGTTCAAAAAAGAACTAGATGAATTCATGGAGGACAGGTCCATCAATGGCTATTAGCCAAGATGGTCAGCAATGCAACACTATGCTCTGGGTGTCCCTAACCCTCTTACTGCCAGAAGCTGGGTGTGACGTTATCTAATTAAAATATGACCATGCTGCTACCACTATTATATAATTGCAACGAGTCTTATAACAAGTGTGACACGCGGCCAGAAAGGGTGAAGCTGCTTGCAGGATAATTGACCCAGAGTAGGTGAAAGGTAATTGGGGCCATTCCATGGTAGATAGGCTAGAGCTTCGAAATGCAAACCGACATTGTTAGAAAGTAGAGGTGACACTAGTTGTATGTGTGTACTCATATCTTGTTAGATGCTAACCATGTAAACAGACAGTTCCTCTCTGTCACTAGAGCTATTGATTCAGAGATCAAAAGGACATATTAACATTTAGATGAACTGTAAACATAGTAACATCACTGCGTTTGTCTCTCTTTGAAATGTGCAGCAAATCCCCTGAGGCTGATGGAAAACCGGCAATCGCCTTGTGTTAATCCGTGTAGATAATTACTGGCGATGCTTAGGAAATGGGTCCACTTCAAAGTCCCCATGCGGCCAATTGTTCGCTGAAGGACTCCAAGCTGTCACAAGAAGGCCTGAAACTGTATAAAGATGCCTTGAGTCCCAACCCTTTTTATCTCAGATCTGCTTGAGGCTTCATGCAGGGGAAGCTTAAACCCAAGATTGAGATCTCCAGTCCTAACCTGGAGCCACCCTGAATATGAACATTGGACTATAACCTATGGACTATTTCTGAAAGAACTCTTTGCAACTACAAAGCTCCCCATCTCTGCTGTGAATCTGAATCTCAGGAACTGTAGTCACGTCTGTGTGTACAGTAACTCCTCACTTAACGTCGTCCCGGTTAACGTTGTTTCGTTGATACGTTGCTGATCAATTAGAGAACAGGCTCGTTTAAAGTTGCGCAATGCTCCCTTCTAACGTCGTTTGGCAGCCGCCTGCTTTGTCCATGGCTTGCAGGAAGAGCAGCCCGTTGCAGCGAGCTGGTGGGGGCTTGGAACCAGGGTGGACCAGCAGCCCCCCTATCAGCTCCCCGCTCCCTAAGTTCCCTGTGCGGCAGCTGCCCAGCAGGCTAGCAATTGCCGACAGTTCAGCTGTCCCTCCCCCCACTGCCCTGTGCTGCTCCTGCCCTCTGCCTTGGAGCTGCTCCCGGGAGCCTCCTGCTTGCTGTGCAAGGGTGGGGGGGAAGAAAGGTGCTAATGTCGGGGTGTCCCCCTCCCCCCACTCCTGTACCCCATCTCCCCAGAGCAGGGGGGACACAACAGGGCTCAGGATGGAGGGAGCTTACTGACAGCAGCTGCTGTCTCAACTTGCTGATCGACTTAAAAAAGGCAATGTACTTCGAGTGGGGTCAGCGTACTTAAAGGGGCAATGCGCATCTCTCTCTCACACACTGTGTGTGTCTCTGTCTCTCTCTGCCACACTGTCTCCCCTCCCTCCATTCGTGCTGCCTTGTACAGTGTAAGGCTACAGTAACAACAACGTGTTAACCCTTGAGGGCTCAGCCGAGTGCTAGTTCATCATTTAGCAGTAAGGCATTCCCTGGGGAATATCCCACCCTCTGACTCCTCCACCTCAACCAAGCTTCACAATCATCATTGCTGTGTACAGTATTAAACTGTTTGTTTAATATATATATATATATATATATATATATATATATATATATATATATATAAAATACAGTCTTTTGTCTTGCAAAAATAATGTCCCTGGAACCTAACCCCCCCTATTTACATTAATTCTTATGGGGAAATTGGATTCGCTTAACATCGTTTCGCTTAAAGTAGTTTTTTCAGGAACATAACTACAACGTTAAGTGAGGAGTTACTGTATACTGATCTCTTAACCAATGCTCGCTCTCTTTTCTTTTTTAATAAATTTTAGTTTCGTTAATAAGGATTGGCTGTACGTGTATTTGGGTAAGATCTGGAATATTCATTAACCTTGGAGGTGATGTGTCTGATCCTGTGGGATTGGTAGAACTTTTTAATATGATAAATAAGATTTTCAGTGATCCTCATCATATTTACTTGAGTGTCTTGGCGGAGGCCTAAGGCCGGGTTGCTTTAAGGGAACTGTGCTGTTGGCTTCTGGGTAACCAGTGAGGTATTGTACAAGCTGTTTTGTGCTAGTTTGGTAAATCTAAGTATTGGAATATCCACCAACTTTGGGGTTTGTCTGCCCCGTTCTTCGCAGTTCACCCTAATTGAGTGATCTCATTTGGCTCCCCTGGGACTCCGGTCACACTGGGAATGGACAGCAGGAGATGGATCACTCAATAATTGCCCTGCTCTGTTCATTCCTTCTGGGGCACCTGGCATTGGCCACTGTCGGCTGACAGGACACTGGGCTGGATGGACCATTGGTCTGACCCAGTGTGCAGGGCTGGCCTTACCATGAGGCGAACTGAGGTGGCCGCCTCAGGTGCCAGTCTGGGGGTGGGGGCGCCACTAGGACCCAGAGTGTAGAAAATTATGTCTGCTGCTGGTGCACATGTAATCTCTCTGCTCTAGATGCACAGAGAGGGTGGAGTGCTGTGCTGGGGGAAGGAGGGCACAAGAGACATAACAGGCAGGCAGGAGAAAAGGTGAGAGGGAATAACAGAAAGCAGCAGGAGCTGCAGGGAGAGAGAGGAGGAGGAGCCTCTTATGTACCTCCCCAGCACCCCCAGGAGCCTGGACTGATTCACACCAGCTTCTCAGGGAGCTTCCTGTTTCCTGCTGCTTCCCTGAACCCACTGGAGGAGAACAGGCAGTCAACTGAAGTAGTAGGAGCCAATTAGGCCCTTAAGACGCTGATATCTTCCCTCACTCAGGCCCTGCTACCAGCCTGCTTATTTGTACCCTTCAATTGAGTGTTGAGAGCCACTATAGCTGGCACAGAACAGCAGTCATGAGTGAAAGAAGAAAACGCCCCTCTGGGGCAGCATTCAGAAAAAGAAAGAAAGCAAAGGAAGCTTTTCTATCTAAGCAGGAAGGAGCTCTCCTGAGATGGATAGACACAAATGTTCACGGTGAGCCTTCCAGCCCCAGTGAGGATGTGAGTGGTGAGGAGATGCCTGATCTTCCCGTTAGTCAGAGTGCAGGTGACCTGGCAGCTACTGCAGCATCCATATCTCCATCTCAAATGGATGTAACCACGCACATTCCTGAAGAAAAGTGTAGATCAGAGAAGAGTGTGGTGGAGGCGCAAGAAACAGCTGCTGCTGAGTTTAGTTCCTTAAGTCTAGATGATCCAGGACTGTGGACCCACTTGAACAGTAGCCTGAGGGACTTCCTTGTACTGCATGGGCCACAGCAAGTGAAAAACTTCATGTTCCCCAAAGACAATGAAAATAGAAGTTTCCATCCAACACATTACTGGCGTGAAATCCCCAATGGTGACAAAGTGGAGAGGCCATGGCTTATGTACTCAAAAACCCAGACTGCTGCATACTGTTTTTGTTGCAAACTCTTCCAGTCTAATGTTCCAGCCTGTCTCAGAGTCCCCAGGTGATGCTCTGGAACTGCTCCCTACGAAGCCAGGCAGGACTCTGGTGAAGTCTCCTCTCTGTGAGCAGACTGTCTCCAGGGCAAGGAGTCACATGGCTTCACCTTCCTGGGTCTGACCTTGGAGCATTCAGCGTCCTCTGCCCCTCCGTGCGCTTCCCACAGCGAGTCCGCCCTGGCGGGGTCCTGGGGAAGCCAGAGGGTCCTGCACCCCCACTTCGCAGTCAGACGTGACTCTCAGCCAGCCAGTAAAACAGAGGTTTATTAGATGACAGGAACATGGTCTAAAACAGAGCTTGTAGGTACAGAGAACAGGACCCCTCCATTCTGGTCCATTCTGGGGGGGGGGGGGAAGAGGGGAGAGGCAGCGAGCCAGACACCCATGTCTGCACTCACTTCACCTCCCAAGCCAGCTCCAAACTGACCCTCTCCAGCCCCTCCTTTCTGGCCTTTGTCTCTTTCCCGGGCCAGGAGGTCACCTGATCTCTTTGTTCTCCAACACCTTTAGCTATCCCCTTGCAGGGGGGAAGGGCCCTGGCCATTAGTTGCCAGGAGACAGAGTGCCGGCCATTTATGTGCACTGGCCCTTTGCTCTACAACAATCTCACCCCCTAGAGACTTAAGAAATGCATAGGGGAAACTGAGGCACCCACACAGTATTCAGAGGAAACATTAAGAACAGTCCCACTTCGTCACACAGCCACATTGGGTTCTACAGGAACAAAGGATTGGAAAAATCTGGCTAGAAATCTGGCATGCCATGAGAAGACAGCAAATCACCAGAGAGCATTCCATAGGTGGAAAGAGCTTGAGGTTAAAGGCCACCATAGATGATCAGCATCAAGAGACGATTGCATCAGAGTCTCTTTACTGGCAAAATGTTCTGAAAAGGCTCATTGCCGTTGTGAGAATGCTGGCTACCCAACACCTAGCACTGCGTGGCACTTCAGATCAGCTGTATGTGCCAAACAATGGAAACTTCCTTAAAATTGCAGAGTTGATGGCTGAGTTTGATGCTGTACTCCAGGAGCATCTAAGAAGAGTCACCACCCAAGAAATGTACACACACCACTACCTTGGAAAAACAATTCAAAATGAGATCATACAGTTACTGGCAACAGAAGTCAAACAGAAGATTGTGGCAGATCTGAAGTCAGCAAGATATTACTCTGTTATGCTGGACTGCACACCTGATATCAGCCATACAGAACAAATGACTTTAATGGTGCGTTTTGTAACAACAACAGAACCTAGTGAAAATGTCCCTGCGATGGTGACTGTCAGAGCATTTTCTAGAATGTATTGACATTGACGATACTACAGGAGCTGGTTTGACAAATGTGCTTCTTAAAAAGCTGGAAGATACGGGAATTGCGATAGCTGACATGAGAGGTCAGGGCTACGGTAATGGTGCCAACATGAGAGGAAAGAACAGAGGAGTCCAGACACGGATCCGAGAGTTAAACCCTGGAGCTTTTTTTGTCCCATGCGGTTCTCATTCATTGAACTTGGTGGTCAGTGATGCAGCATCAGCTTCTAGTGAGGCTGCTAAATTTTTTAATGTAATTCAAAGCATCTCTGTATTTTTCTCTGCATCAACTCAGCAATGGCAAATTTTGAAGCAACATCTGGGAACATCCTCTCTGACACTGAATCCACTGAGTGCCACACGATGGGAAAGTCGAGTGGAGGCGATAAAGCCTATCAAACACCAAATTGGGAAGATAGATGATGCCATAGTTGCCATTATGGAGGATAACGCTATGACAGGAACTGTTCGTGGGAGAACAGGGGCAGAGGGAAATGGAATCACCAGAAACATACATAACTTCAAATTTCTGTGTGGCTTAGTGTTGTGGCATGACATACTGTTTGAAATGTTGTAAGCAAGAGACTCCAAGATATTGACCTTGATATATCTGGAGCAATGGAACAACTGGACAAAGCAAAGTCACACCTACAGTCTTACCGGTCAGATGAGGGATTTCAAACCGTTCTGAGAGTGCACAGAAGTTGGCAGAGGAACTTCACACTGAAGCTATTTTCCCACCCATTCACGAATACAAGAGTCACCGAAGAAGAAGACATTTTGATTACGAGGCACGGGATAATCCCATAAGAGACCCCAAACAACAATTCAAAGTTGAATTCTTTAACCAGGTGCTAGATTGTGCAATACAGTCAGTTGAAGAACGTTTCATGCAGTTCAAGGAACACAGCAGTATATTTGGGATGTTGTAGGATATTCCAAAACTCCTCACTATACCTGAAGAAGACCTACACCAGCAATGCAGGGCACTAGAGACAGTGTTGATATGTGACGACATGCACGATATTGATGCGAGTGACTTAGGCGATGAACTGAAAGCCCTTTCAAGATACATTTCAGCAGGATCAACTCCAAAGGCTGTTCTGGAATATGTGTGCACAAATAAGATGACCACCCTCTTTCCAAATGCTTTTGTTGCTCTGCGCATACTTCTAACACTTCCTGTGACAGTTGCCAGTGAAGATCGCAGCTTCTCCAAGGTGAAGTTAATAAAAACACATCTACGCTCCACAATGACACAGGAGAGGCTGGTCGGCCTTGCAACCATCTCAATAGAGCATGAGCTGGCCCAGACTGTGGACCTTCAGCAGGAAGCAATTCAGATCTTTGCAACCAAGAAGGCACGGAAAGCACCACTTTGATTATTCAAACAGATAAAAATGCCGGTGTTTACTATGCAGACAAGAAAAGTTAAATTTGCTGTTCAGGCGTTTGAAAGTTAAGTGTTACTTAAAATATTTGAACAAGGCATTTTAAGTTGTTAGTTCTCCTTTATTGGGGTAGGTAGCAGAGCAGTACCATGAGAGGAGTAGAACAGGAAGAAGGCAGAATTGAGACCTTTCAAAGTTTTGGCCCAAGCGAGGGAGCATGGGGGGGAGTCATTTGCGCTCCCCGCCTCAGGTTCCAAAATGTTGTGGGCCGGCCCTGGCAGTATGGCTGTTCTTGTGTTCTTATATTCCAAAGGCAGGGCTGGATCCACATGCCAGCCTGCTTCCCTTTGCCATGGCTTGCTCTGCTGCTCCTAAAAATACGTCTGGAGTTTGTGTATAGAGAATATAGCTTGGTCTTAACCATCACACTGGATTTCTTGGTGCCCTGCGTAGGGGGAGCATCTGGCAGGTTTATGTCTACATTTGGGGAATACAGGGTGGGGGGACGGGGGAGGGGAGGAGGGAAGTTGAGAGGTCTGCAGAAAATTTGAATGTTTTTAATTGCAAAAGGAAAAGCCCCAATTTTGGTTTTCAGCAACTGAAAATTTTCTCCCAAAATCTGCTGGAAATCAAAACATTTTCAGGTTTTGGCCAAAACTGTTCCGATTTTGGGGTTTACAGTTCTCTGATGAAAAGAAGCCCATGGTTTTGTGGAACGCGGTTACATTCTGTGGAAGGGTTCGTTGTGTTGAAAACCCCATTTTCCCTCCCCAGTCAAGCTGCACTGGAGTTTTTTGAGCCTCCCCAATCATTCCTCTCTCGGGGAGACGTTTATCCTCCCTCCATTCATACGCCTCCTGGAAACACATTGTTCGACGAGGGCTACGCGCGCGGCCAACCCACATCAGCTTCAAGCCGCTCTGTGTCTCTCGGGGCGTTTTTATGGCCAAGCTTCGTCTGCCTCTTATTGGATTTATGTCAGTTTATAACGTCACTGGGCCGGGGCCGAGGGGTGTTCGTGTGCATTAAAACGCCTCGCCAGTGCTTAACAATTCTCTTCTATTCGGAGAGCTGCTCTACTATTGAACATGGTTTGGGCCATGGGGAGCGGTGTGTGCTCACTGCTGTGTGTCAGGCTCCTTCCTCCGTCCGGCTCTGGAGATTAGACCAACCCTGCATTGGGCAGCAGGTCCAGGCTAAACAACCAGTTGTCTGATAGGTGTGACTCTAGGCACTGGCTGTAACGAGAGCGCAGGCTGCACCGACTAACTGGCAGCTGTCCAGTTCTACCTTGGGCCTGCAGTAAACGTCAAGGGGAATCAGAAGACTTGCGCTCTGTTGCTGGCATGAAGCTTTGTGCCTCAGTTTACCCATTGTAGGGTGAGGATAATGATCCCGTCCCTCAAGGTCTTTGACAGTCCCTAAGTATTCTTATATCATTATTTTGATCACATCAATGGGGACCCTGCCACGCATCAGGAGGCCTGTTTAGTCAGGAAGGGGACGCCTGGTGGATAGAATCTGGCTCTGCATTTAAAGTTACACAAATGCTTAGGTGTCTTGTTGCACGGGGGCCTCAGAGCCGAGACCGGCCTGATCCCGGGGGATACCACTGCGGGGCAGCTGCTAGCCAAAGCTGGCTCTGAAAGGCGGCTGGGGCTGGGGAATGGGCTGGTTAGGTCTCCACAATGCAACCTCCCCGGGGCTTTGCCCATCTCTCCTCTGCAGTACAGTGATGTGTGGCAAGCACATGGGCAGGTGCTACGGGCACCTTGTGCTCATTCAACGCAGCACTGCTGGGTGCTGAGAGAGCTCCTGAGGGATGAGGGCAGTGAGGTGCCCAGGTCCAATGGGAGATGTGGCTTCCCCACAGAACCGGATGCCAATGCTTGACGCATTCCCTTCCACAAGCAGGGACTGTCCTAGCCCCGAAGCCCCCCTCCCCTCCACCCAGCAGGGTTTGTGCCTCAAACACAAGTGGGAAGGTTTGTATGTTTCAGGTATTTTTATTTGATCACAGCCAAAAAGGGGAGAGTGAGCGAGAGAGCGAGAAAGAGCAAATTCCCCTGTAATTCACAGCAGCAAACAGAGCCAGTGGCAATTGCATGGAGCTGCTGACACCCGTGCGGCCCACACCCGGCCGGGGGCGTCTAGACACAGGCCAAGATCAGTCGGATTCAGCCCTGGGGGTCCTGGAGTCTCTGGTGGGAAGGAGAAGCCCGTTCCTGCCTGGAGGAGTAGCCAGGGAATGGCCCGCCCTGGCGGGCTGCCCAGCTGTCACTCACGGTGAAGCCAGTCCTCCCCTCACGCTGTCTCAGTCTCCTCCGCGCCTGGCTGACCCAGGCCTTATCGTGTGCTGCTTCCAATACCTGGGCTGCCCGACCCGGACACGGTACCCGCTGCTTTCCTCTCTCCACCCCTTCTGCCAAACACGCTGCTCCCCCGGGCTGACCTAAGCTCCAGGACTGGTCACACGTCCCAGGTTATTGATGTATTTATTGTTAATTAAAAACTGGAGCAACACGCTTCTCGCCTGGCCTTTTGCCGCTCTCCATCTCCTCTCCTCACCCGTTGGGTCTGGCCAGCCCTGGCGTGGTCAGCTCAGCGCGACGCTGCTCAGGGAAGGAAAAACCCTGGTGGCTTTAAAGGACGGAGCTGACCCCCCCCAAGCCAGCCCGACGCATCGCTGAGGGCCAGCGCTGCCATGCGTTAGCCACCACGCTCTTACCACCCGGAAGTGGCTCTGCAAGAGTGCCCACTGGGGTTCCCCTCAGTGACTCCCTTGGCGCCGCCCTGGCTGCTTGGTACAGAAGCATTCGCGGGGCAGGCGGCACAAGACAGGCCGGGCGGCGTGGGGGTTGGCAAAAAGAAAAACAGGTGTTGTGCCCAAATTTGCCCACATTCAGAAGGGATTGCAGGGAATGCGGGGCCGGATTGGCAGGCCAGGAGACCCAAGACAGGACAGCGCAGGCAGCAGCTGTGTGACTGCACCCTGCCCTGCTGGGACCCCTCTAGACTGACAAGAGTTCAGTCTCTGTGGCCCATTCAGTCCATGGTCTGTGCCCACAAAGGGGCCATTCAGTGCCAGTTGTGGTGTCTCTAATGTGGGCACCTGCCCACTAGGGGCTGAGCTGAGACCCACCAAACTCATCTCACATCGTGGCCACGGCACAGCCAGCCAGGCTGTACCAGCCGTCAGTTGCCACCTGCCACAGCTGAGTTGAAGCCACTGAGCGCAGAGACCTCCCTAATTCCCGGGGGTGCCGCAAGGGCCCGCCCAGGCGCTGTGGAGGTGCCCAGCTCACTGTGAGAGCGCTTCGGTGTGGAACGGGTTACGCTCAGAGCAGTGCCAGCTGGCACGCCCTGGGTCGCTCACAGCTGGCAGGCCTGGGGCGCTCCCAGTCCAGCAGCACTCAGCTTGACAAGTCACAGAAGCCAAGGGAGACTCCCCAGGGCAGAGCAGAGAGCAGAGAGCAGAAAGCGGGGATCTCCAAGGGGAAGCAGTGCGGTCACACCGGATTCAGTCCCAAGGAGCTGTAAGCTGCTTGCCCTGCAGCCGGACGCGCTGAAAGGGGAATGCAGAGTTCGCAGGCGTCATGATCATCTCTCAGCCCCTTTCCCATCGCCGGGCCGTGGGCCAGCCGCAGGCTTCTCCGGTCTACTTGCTCCAGAGGTTGTCCTAGGGAATTAGAGAAGGAAAGACGTTGGTGAGGCCTCATCTGGAGTCCTGTGTCCAGTTCTGGGGTCCCCACTACAGAAGGGATGTGGACAAATTGGAGAGAGTCCAGCGGAGGGCAACAAAAATGATTAGGGGGCTGGAGCACATGACTGACGAGGAGAGGCTGAGGGAACTGGGGTTATTTAGTCTGCAGAAGAGAAGAGTGAGGGGGGATTTGATAGCTGCTTTCAACTACCTGAAAGGGGGGTTCCAAAGGGGATGGATCTAGACTGTTCTCAGTGGTACCTGATGACAGAACAAGGAGTAATGGTCTCAAGTTGCAGTGGGGGAGGTCTAGGTTGGATATTAGGAAAAACTTTTTCACTAGGAGCGTGGTGAAGCACTGGAATGCTTTACCTAGGGAGGTGGTGGAATCTCCATCCTTAGAGGTTTTTAAGGTCAGGCTTGACAAAGCCATGGCTGGGATGATTTAGTTGGGATTGGTCCTGCTTTGAGCAGGGGGTGGGACTAGATGACCTGCCTGCGCAGCAGTGAGTCACCCTGGCTGAGTGTGACAGGAGGCTGCAAAGCCTCTGGTGTGTCTGACTGCCCCCCAAATCCCTTTGATCACCTCCAGTGACCAATGGGCTGACCTGGCATGGAGGGTGGGGTGCAGGACTCCAGTGACCAATGGGCTGATCTGGCACGGAGGGTGGGGTGCAGGACTCCAGTGACCAATGGGCTGATCTGGCACGGAGGGTGGGGTGCAGGACTCCAGTGACCAATGGGCTGACCTTCCAACCCTGCTATTCTATGATTCTATGCTGGTAAACCAGGTGCCAGCACTGACAAACTCATAGTGGGAACCCAAACCAGCTCAGCTGTATGTTAGTTTGGCTCAAAATAGGTATTAGTCTGATCTTAGCCTGTACTTAGTGTTTAGACTCTGTGGAACGCTTGTAAGTTGCTCTCTGCACTAATCTCACGTGGAAGGGCTGCATTCCCAGCTGTAAGGACGTAGGTCAGTTTTGCTTTGTAACTGTGAAAATGTTTGCTCTGAACTTGGGAACCCAGGCCTAGGAATGGTCCCTCCTGCCACCCAGGAGGCCTATGAAGATTAAACAGGCTCTTAAGGAACATCACAATACAAAGGGTTGATGGACGGCCCATGCTGCAGTACAAGGGAGCATGGCTCAGGGACTGGAAGGCTAAATGTAAAAGATAAAACAGGGTCACAAGAAAATGGATCATCTCTTTGCTGTCTGAACTCTCCCAGGGCCAGAGACACTGAACTAAGGCAGAGATCCCCCGGGGTTACCCCTGAGTCCGTCCGGAAAGACATTTTATATTGGCAGATTACTACATCTAGTGCCGGGGGGAGAGGTATGCAGTGCTGTGGTGAGCCCAGGCACAGCCCTTCCCCATCACACCCGCAGCTCGGAGCTCACATGCCGCTCTGTCTTCACTGTTCCCACACCCAGGGAGGAGATGGAGACTAGATGGTCTGGTCCAGCATGGCCAGAGGTGGGCTCCTCGATTAGAGAGACCAATGGGCTGACCTGGCACGGAGAGGTGAGGTGGGGTGCAGGACTCCAGTGACCAATGGGCTGATCTGGCACAGAGGGGTGAGGTGGGGTGCAGGACTCCGGTGACCAATGGGCTGAGCTGACACAGAGGGGTGGGGTGCAGGACTCTAGTGACCAATGGGCTGCCCTGGCACAGAGGGGTGAGGTGGGGTGCAGGACTCCGGTGACCAATGGGCTGAGCTGGCACGGAGGGGTGGGGTGCAGGACTCTGGTGACCAATGGGCTGCCTTGGTAGGAGGCAGAATTCCAGATTAGCGGGACCAGTAGGTGGTGAGTGGCTGGAGTCTGACCCCAGTGCCCGCTCCGGCGAGGCAGGGAGCAGGGTCCCGCGGTGGACGGGCCAGTGGTCTGACCCCGCAAGGGGAGGTGAGCAACTGGGATCCACGTGCCCAGCATGGAGGGGGTGAAGCCTCAGCAGTGTCTGCCCAGCCCTGACTAGCTGGTGCCTCTGCTGCTCGCCCAATGCCCGTGGGCTTTGCACGGCTCTAGCTGTGACCCTTACCTTGCTCTGGTACACACTGTCCAGCCTGTCTTTCAGACGCCGCACCCAGTGGGCATGGGGAGGGGCACAGAGCTGCTTGCCCCTCATGGTGATAAACCTAGCACACAACAAGGAAACAAATGGGGACAGCTGACCAGGACGCTCCGCATCAATCACACCAAGCTGCCTCCGTCGCTCCCCTCCTCCGCTCCTCCGCCTGGAGCCGCTCCCTGGCACTCTGTTATTCCAGGTGCTGCAGCCTATGGGGCCTTCCGGGCTGGCTGCCAAGTCGGGCTACATCTGGCGCTGCTGGCCCAGGAAGGGCTGGTGCGCCACAGCCGGAGCACCCCAGTGAATGACCATCTTTAAAGCTTTTCTTCTCACAGCCCCCTGCAAGGCCTGTTATCCTCATTCCACCCGGGGGAAACTGAGGCACCAAACCCTGCAGTGACTTGCCCAGGGTCACTCTGGGAGTCAGTGACAGAGCAAGGAAATGAATCCAGCATTTTGTACAGCAATAGGGCCAAAGGCTGCCGTGCCCGCTGGGCAGAGCCGCGTAGGGGCTGTGGCGAGGTCAGAAGCAGAAATGGTGCCAGCCCTGGGCAGAGGCTGTCGCTATGATATTCCTGCCCTGGCTAACCTGAGCGCCTGGTCAGGATCCCGCAGGAGACAGCCTGTTCTCCTGGGACCCCAGCCCCATTTCAGCCTCACGCTGGGCGAATTGTCCGAACCAAGGCCCCCAGCTATCCGAGGCTCCCCCCGACTGACTCCAGCTGGCAGTCCAGAGCCGCCCGGGCTGGGAAGTGACAGCGGTAGCGTAAGAGGAGCTGAAAGCCGGCTAGGGCCCATCGGCTGGGGAGTCACTGGGGTGGCCCCAGGCTGGCTCTGACCCGTCACGTTCAGCTCTTGTGGCGCTCGTCACGCCGGACACGCGCCGGTCGTGTGCAGTGGGAAGCCGAACTCTCCCAGCTGCAGAGCGGCTATGGCTCAGGCCTGGAGCGGGATGGGCTCGGGGGGGGGCTGCCTGGGCCCCGCTCCAGCAGAGCACTGTGCCCCCGGCGGCCTGCACAGCAGTGAGTCACCCTGGCTGCGTGTGACAGGAGGCTGTAAAGCCTCTGGTTTGGCTGGCTGCCCCCCAAATCCCTTTGATCACAGCAGGGCTCCGACCCCCCCCCACACCCCCAGACTCCCAGCACTGAGAGCAATGGCCGGGGGCCAGGCTGAGAGGCTGGTGTGCGTTGCACGGTGGGAGGCCAGAACGAGGTGTAAACGACACCTCTTGGCCACCTCTGGATCCCTTCAGCACCGTGCCCAGGCCCTGCTTCCGCCTGGCATAGGGACGGGCCAGAGCTCCTTCCTGGCATGCACCAGCAGCTACCTGTCGGTGGGAGCCCAGCAGGGCCCGGGACCTGCACTGGGCACTCTCCAGGGATAGACCGCGAGCACGGTCTGTGCTTAAAGCAAGGGCCTGCCTGTTGGGAGACCTGCGTTCCCATAGCTAGCCCTGCCACAGCATCGCTGGGTCCCTGTGGGCACATCACCGCCCGGGCCTCAGTTTCCCTGTTTGCAGGCTGGAGAGGGTTGGCTTTCCCTGCTGCATGGGGCCGTGAGGTTTGGCTTGTTAATGGGAGCGGAAGGGCTGTCGAAGGGGAGACTTATTGTGCTAATCACCAGCTGGACTGTCCCTCCCACCACATCCAAAAGGACTGGGCCACTTGCTGAGATACTCCTCTGGGGCCACTTCCTGTCCCCTTCCCTCCCATTGCAGCTGGGGGGGGGGGGTGTATTCTCAGAGCAAGCGGCTGGCAACCCTCACTTCTGCTCAGCTGCTGCCCTGGACAAAGCTCCCAGAGTGCTGGGGGGAGTCTGGCAGTCATCATGGAGTTCTGCCTGGGCTCGCAGCGCCGTCCTGCAGGAGAGCTGGGCGCAGGAGCGGTGCAGGGTGGAGCTAGTGGCAGGAAAAATCTCTGTGGATTCAGGGGGCTGGAGAAGAAGCCTCTGAAATTTCTCTGGGTTCCCGGCTTTGTTCTACCCAGCGCCCATCCCCGTGGTGTCTGATCTGCACTCTTCTCTCCCACCCTTTGTCCCCATGTCCCAAACCAGCCAGACTTCCCTCATGCCCCCCAGCAGCATCAGCGTGTCCCCTTCACGCTGCCCCCTAGCCGGCGTTCCCCAGAGCTCGGCGCCCCATGGCGCTCGGCGCTGCCGAGGGACTCACACCACGGCGTGGATGGGGCAGCCGTCGTGGATCCGCTGCACCGCGTAGTCCAGCACGATTTTGCGGGGGATGGGGACTTGGCTCGTTCTCAGGCAGCAGTCCAGGGCGTCGTTGCTTCCGGACGCTGGAAGAGAAAAGCGATGGGAGCAACGGGCAAAGGGGAGAGGGAAGGGCACAGCCGCTGGGGCAGAGAGCAGGGGGCAGCCGGGTCCCAGCAAGAGTCCAACGTCCTGGAGATGTCTCTTCACTGGGGCAAACTGGCACCGTTCTTGTGGAGGCATCAACATGAGAGACGGAAAAGCCCCGAGGTGGCAGCTCATCTGTCCCCCTGGTCAGTCAGGGCTTCCCTCCAGTCTGGGTGTGAACGCCTCCGTGCTGGGCCTCTCTGGGAACCCCCCTAGCCCAGTGGATCTGACGGCTAATTGGGCACTCTCTGCCCTCACCCGGCCCCTCCCTCCTGGGCATCTCAAGCCCTTGAGAAACATGGATGACCTGAGCCCCGGGAGCTGCGGGCACAAGGGCTGACCCCCTTGGAGAGACAGGGAGTGACGGTACAAGGCTACCTGCCAAGGGCATTAGCACAGTCTGTGGGAGAGCCAGGAATCGCCCCCAGCTCTCCTGGTTCCCAGCCGAGTGCACTGGGTGCAGCACCTTGCTCACGCCCCTGCAGAGCGAGCCGGCTATTGCAGGGCAGCACGGAGACGAGTCTGGAAACTCTCACGCGTGCCCCTGGGAGCTAGTGCCACGGAGCCATGACCAGCCCTGCACTGCTCTGCCGGGGGCAGCTCTGGGCACCCGCCTGCCCTGGACAGGCTGCCCTGCATGAGGCTGGTGGTCATGACCGGGGGGGGGGGGGGGGGACACACAGTGTTTTTGTTGTGTGGTGTGTGGTTGCTGGTGAGTATTTGCTTCAGGTTGGCCCAGTCCTCGCCTACAGACAACCCCCCAACCTGAAGCAAATACTCACCAGCAACCACACACCACAGAACAAAAACACCAACCCAGGAACCAATCCCTGCAACAAAGCCCGATGCCAACTCTGTCCACATATCTATTCAAGGGACACCATCATAGGACCTAATCACATCAGCCATGCCATCAGGGGCTCGTTCACCTGCACATCTACCAATGTGATATATGCCATCATGTGCCAGCAATGCCCCTCTGCCATGTACATTGGCCAAACTGGACAGTCTCTATGCAAAAGAATAAATGGACACAAATCTGACATCAGGAATCATAACATTCAAAAACCAGTAGGAGAGCATTTCAACCTCTCTGGCCACTCAGTGACAGACTTAAAGGTGGCAATTTTGCAACAGAAAAGCTTCAAAAACAGACTCCGAGAAACTGCTGAACTTGAATTAATATGCAAACTAGATATCATTAACTTGGGCTTGACTAGAGACTGGGAGTGGCTGGGTCATTACACAAATTGAATCTATTTTCCCATGTTAAGTATCCTCACACCTTCTTGTCAACTGTCTGGAATGGGCCATCTTGATCATCACTACAAACGGTTTTTTTTCTCCTGCTGACAATAGCTCATCTTAATTAATTAGCCTCTTACAGTTGGTATGGCAACTTCCACCTTTTCATGTTCTGTATGTATATATATCTACTACTATATGTTCCACTCCATGCATCCGATGAAGTGGGCTGTAGCCCACGAAAGCTTATGCTCAAATAAATGTGTTAGTCTCTAAGGTGCCACAAGTACTCCTGTTCTAGTAACTAACTGAATCTCCCAGCGTGCCGGCAGCTAGCTCAGTACTACCCACTGCAGCCATTTAATAGAGGGGAAACTGAGGCACCGTGCAGTGATGTGACTTGCCCCGATTTACACAGCAAGCCTGTGCCAGAGCCAGGATTGGAGCCTGGGTCCAGATTCTCCCCACACAGGAACTCCTTCCTAGGGTCCTTCATCTGCCCCCAGGAGTCCTGCTCCTTGGCCCTTTGTTCGAACACCAAGGACGACGTCCGCTCTTAGCTCACGCAGTACCAAGCTAACCTGGAGAGAAGTGTCCCAGAGATGTAAAGGGCAGCTGGCGTTTCCCGCTCTGAACCCTCACCCTTGTTGCACCCAGCGGGCTTAGAGGCCGTCTGCGTGGCTGAGAGATGGGGCGCGCTCCAGAGCTCCCCACTCTGCTGTGCAGACACACGGATTTCACTCCCGCCCTCCTGCTGCTTGGCCCCTCGCAAAGCTCCTCTCGGCTCTTCCCTTAGTTCCTCTAGGAGCCCCCCCTTATTCAACTCGGGTTGGTTCCCTGCTGACTGGAAACGCAGGCATGAGTTGTACTGGGTCCTGTCCTGGGCTTTCTGTGCCTGTCGCCTCCTTGTGCCAGAACGAACATAAACAGGAGACAGCCGAATGCTATTAGCAAATGTCTCCAATAGCCGGAGACGGGGTGCTAGATGGGGGGGCTCTGAGTTACTGCAGAGAATTCTTTCCAAGGGGTCTGGCTGTGGGTCTCACCCCCATCCCCCCGCCCCCCGGCTGGGATTCTGATTTGGTTTTACAGATTATTATTATTTCTCAATTGTTTCCAGCAGAGCCCACAATGCTCCTGGTGCTGTCCAAAGCCCAAAGAAGCCAGGATACCTGTCCCTCGTCTCCTTCTCTCGCACACCCCTTCCACACATATCTTTGCACACGCACACTCATGCTCACAACAGACAACACGTGCACAGGCATCCAGGACCCGATCCTCCCCCTGCCTTGTGCCATCAGTGACGTCAAACACTGCCAGCCTATCACAGACTTACGGTCTGGCCCTGGGCAAGTCACGTCACTGCTCTGTGCCTCAGCTTCCCCCCTGCACAAGGTGAGTAATGACAGCAGCCTCTTAGGTGTGATGAGGATCTGCTCATTAATGCCCCTGGGAAGGGGCTCTGGGGGAGCCTTATGGCTCCAGCCCTGCAGCGCAGCACTTCACTGCGCCAGGCACACCGGGGGGGGGGGGCAGCGCCATCTCTCCCTTTGCAACTAGCACGTGCGTCATTTGCACACGGGTCTATTGCCGCCCCCTGCAGCAGGAGGGTCGTTTGCCTCAAGTCCCCAACCCCGAGAGATTTCAGAATGAACGGGACGCCGCGCTGCAGAGTGGAGCGCAGGGTGCAATCGCACACGGGGAGAGGGGCTAGCCGGCACTTAGAGGGGGCCGGCTCCTCCCCTAACGGGCCAGTCTGTGAATGCTGGAAGGCTGCAGCGACATACAGCAGCAGAGGTGAGAGGAAGGGTGGCCCAGTGGTTAGGACGGCTAGCCTGGTGCTCAGGAGAACTGGGTGTGATTCCCCACGAGACTTAGGGCCAGGTTTACCCCCCCTGCCCTGAAGTTCCCCCTCTCTGCAGGGGCTAATAGCATCTCCTAGCTCCCGGGGTGCGGTGGGGACGGGTCGTGGGGCTCAGGTGCCCCGGCAGCGGATCTGTTGATCCCTTAGCTGGAAAGTCAGCAGGCAGCCAAAGACCAAACTTACTAATCCAGAACGAACCAGTCAGACTTATTCTAAAGCGCCCGGGATGCAAGAGAGCAGAACCCAGGTCCATCTTACCTGGCAGGAAGCTCCACAGGGAGAGGACCAGCAGAGCGAAGAAAGCCATGCTTCTAGCCAGCTCCATGCTCGGGCGGGCAGGCTGGGAGCCCAGGAGTAGCCTACCGGGTGGAGTATGGACGGCGCTGTCAGCACGGTCGCCTGCAGCTCTCTGAATCCTGCTGCTCCGGCTCGCTATTTATCCTGCAGCATCTCAGCTCTCACTTTCACTTCTGGGGGGGAGGCACTGGCTCAGAAGGGCAGGTTCCATTTCCCCAATCCCTCTGTTTGCTTTCAGGCAGCCTGGGATGACTTGACTGGCTCGTGGATAGCAAGAGACGGGCCAAACCACGGAGCTGCCGGCTCTGCAAACCCTCGTGGGTTGGTGAAGGGAGTTTGCAGAAACAGAGCTCGGGCTAGCTGGGTTTCAGGCCCCCATTTCATGGGATGCTGCCAGAGCTCTGGGGCAGGCTGGCGACATGGGGTGGGTATGGAGCCAGGGCTAAGCTGAAGGACCAATGACATCTTCTAGGCTCAGCCGGGGGGTCTTTGCCCTGCCCTGGAAACCCCCAAAGAAGCTGGGACTCTTACCGTAAACGTCAACCAACCCAAATTGCATTGCAAGATGCCAGCCTCGTCGCATGGCCAAGCCAGCCCAGAGGGTCGGTGGGTACTGCAGGAGGTGGGCCGGGTCAGCTGCACGGGGAAGCCCCCTGGGCTGGGGTCCAGCTTGGTTCAGCAGGGCCCTGCTCACAGGGGCTCCAACTGCCTCGCTAACGGTTCACCCCACCCCGCTCCTCAGCCTGCTGTGGGCCCTGCCCTTTGCTCTGGGGCCAGGGTGCGCTGCATTCACCCCAACGAACCTCCTTCCCTTGGCCTATCTGCTCCCTGCTGGGCCCTCGAGAGAAGGGAAGAAAACCGAGGAGGACGCCCCATAAAGCCAGAGGGGGAACTCAGCAGCGTAGAAATCCCAGGGGAGAAGCAACGGGGGTTGAGACCCTCTCCCTCGGCCAGGGCAGGCCTGTCACCTAGGGTATGCTCCCCAGTGCTGCCCCCATCCAGGGCCGTGCGCCAAAGGGCCCGATTGCAGGACCAGGGTCTCCCCTCGAACGTCTGTCTCCCAGCCCTTCCCTCAGGGGCTGCCCCCTCATGGCTCTGTGTGAGGACGCTTATCGCCAGCGCCGCCCAGGGACGGAGCAGAACGGGGGACGCCCGTCACAGAGCGAGGGGCCGTGTGCACAGAGCGAGCTGGCTGGGCCTGATTCTCCTCCAAAACCTGGAACCGTAAAGAGGGGATGGGTGCGAGTCAGCTTCTCCCACCCTTCCGGCAGCACCGCAGGTATATAGGGCCGGGCCAGGTCAGCCCTGGGATGGGAAAGCCCAGAGTGAATCGTGATCGACGTGGTGCTGGGGGCCTAGTAGGGGGGGCCCTTCCCTCTAAGTCTGGGCCCTCCTGTGCTGTTCTGTAGGGAACACCGATGGCGCTGCCCGCCCATCCCAGGGGGTCCTGAGCCAATGCTCCAGGGTGCTGTATGGGCGGCTGGAACGAGACAGAAGCAGGGGCTCATGGGTGGTGAAGATCCCGTGGTCTCTTTCCCAAGAGCAGAGGCACAAAACCCCAGAGTCCTGGCCAATTCCAGTCTCCCTCCGCGAGCCCCTCCTGCCATTCCAACCTTCACTTCCTGTCCCAAACTGCTGGGTGAGGTTCCTGCGGAGTGGCTGTTACACAGCTGCCGTGTTGCAGCCCAGAGCTGCCTGCATTTGGGGGCGGGTGGGGAGATCGAGCGGGCAGCCTGTGATGTGAATCCCGGGTGACAGACGCTCAGGCATACATGGAAGAGCGCTTTCTGGTCAGTAACAGGAGGAGGTGTCCTTGGCGTAGTACAGAAATGGCTCCCGTCCCGAGGAGCTTGGCATTTTAGGCCAGGCAAACAGACTGGGTGTTTTTCTAAGCGAGGGGCTCTCGATCCAGTGGGAATTATTTTGGGGAAATCCTACAGCCCGTGTTCTACCGGAGGCCAGACTAGATGACCCCAATGGTCTGGCCTTGGAGTCTCTGAATCTATGTGAAACAAAGGCAAACTCCCGGACAGCAAAGTAAACAAGGGAGCCCGCGAGGAGCCAGGCGTGGTCTTTTTACCCAGACTCCTCTGGGGACGTTCAACACAGTCGCCAAAGGGAAATGCGGCTGGCTCCTGGGCAGAGCAGTCTCATGGCAGGACCAGGACCTGCCAACGAGCAGGCTCCGCCTCCTCCCAAGCTTTCTGGCAATGCCCGTTATCACTGTCCCATGGCGCGGCAGAAATCCCCACTTCCAGCCTTGCTAGCGTATCTCCCACACACCCAGACCGGCTTTCCTGGCCAGCCCAGCGGCTCTGCTCAGCCCTCTGGGCTGCATGGTCCCCTCTGCGCCATGAGGAGGCGCTAGCGTCCTAGGCGAGTAGCCATCAACCAGCTCCTGTGCTCTTGGGTGCCATTCCCCGAGAGGCAGAGGGCCGGCATGAGGCCCACGCCCCGCTCACAAGAGAGGGTCAGTGGGAGTTACGTGGTGCACAGGTTTGGACTGGCCTGCTGCGTGCTGGAGGGTGGCGAGCGTGTCCCCGGGAGGACAAAGGGTTAGCACCGACTGGCAGTGCACACTGCTGGGTGCGGACGGGAATGGCAGAGGCGGTTGAGACGCTCCAGGATCGGTGACGGCTCCGAGGCACCTGGACTCTCTTGCCGAAGCTCAGGAAAGTCACGGGACGATCCCCGCCACGGACATTCACCCCCCCGTTTGTCAGGGAATCAGCTGCCCCTGCTTCCTGCCCCTTCTGCCTTCTGTGGCCACCCCAGCGAGCAAGGAGACCGGCAGGAACAGTAGTGGGGAGCAGGGAACCCTAGGAGAATCAGTGTCACGACCCCACCCGTTCGGCAATCTGGAATCGGGGCCCGACATTCACGAGAGCTCGATACCAAGCCTGAGATTTTTATAGGCAATGAATGGTGGGTGTTTTTTCCTCCCCTTCTGGGGTCTGAGCCTTCAGGGATCATGGTTCTCACCCTCTGCTGCAATCACAAGGGTAAGGCAATGGAGGTGACTCAGCCGTGCCTGGAGGTTCTTCGCGCTGTGTGGTCCCCATGGGTATTCCCCGTGTGGGTACGCAGGCGCTCCGTGCCCCCGAGTCCGGGCAGGGTTAGCACTTGGAGAAGAACTGACATTCTGGCAAAAATACAAGCTCAGATTGTCATTCATTCACGTGACTGCAGGAGCTGGGGCTTTAGCAATCACCAGGTAACACAGAATCACATTAAAACCCCAGAGCACAGAACACTGCAGAACAACCATTGCGATCATGAGCATTGCACCCAGCCAGTCAGGGAAGGGCTCACAAGAACAGAAGAACGGCCAGACTGGGTGAGACCAATGATCCATCCAGCCCAGTATCCTGTCTACTGATAGTAACCAGTGCGAGGTGCCCCAGAGGGAATGAACAGAACAGGAAATCATCAAGTGATCCATCCCCTGTCACCCATTCCCAGCTTCTGGCAACCAGAGATTTAGGGACACCCAGAGCATGGCCTGTGCCCCGATCATCTGGGCTAATAGACACTGATGGACCTGACCTCCAGGAACTGATCTAGTTCTTTTTTGAACCCTGTTATACTTTTGCCCTTCACAATATCCCCTGGCAATGAGTTCCACAGGTTGACTGTGCGTTGTGTGAAGAAATACTTCCTTTTGTTTGTTTTAAACCTGCTGCCTATTAATTTCATTGGGTGACCCCTAGTCCTTTTCATCTCTCCTCATATGGAAGCTGTTCCATTCCCCTAATCATTTTATTTCCCTTCTCTGAACCATTTCCAATTCCAATATATCTTTTTTGAGATGGGGTGACCACATCTGCATGCAGTATTCAAGGTGTGGACGTACCATGGATTTCTATAGAGGCATTAGGATATTTTCTGTCTTATTATCTATCCCTTTCTTAATGGTTCCTAACATTCTGTTTGTTTTTTTGACTGCCGCTGCACATTGAGTGGATGTTTTCAGAGAACTATCCACACTGACTCCAAGATCTCTTTCTTGAGTGGTAACAGCTCATTTAGACCCCATCATTTTAGATGTAGAGTTGGGATTATGTTTCCTATGTGCATTACTTTGCATTTATCAACATTGAATTTCACCGGCCATTTTGTTGCCCAGTCACCAGGGCCAGTGCTACCATTTAGGTAAACTAGGCGGTTGCCTAGGGCGCCAAGATTTGGGGGCACCAAAAAGCGGTGCCCCCAATTTTTTTTTTACAGCGTTCCTACGCCCCCTCCCCGAGAGCGCGGTTGCCGCTCCACTTCTCCTGCCTCCCAGGCTTGTGGCGCCAATCAGCTGTTTGGCGCCGCAAGCCTGGGAGGGGAGGAGAATTAGAGCGGGGGCGGTGTGCTCAGGGAGGAGGCGGAGCAGAGGTGAGCTGGGGTGGGGAGCTGCCGCACGGCTCCCCGGGGGGAGCTGCCGCGGGGGGGCGCCTCAAGGCAGAAGGGGGGGAGCTGCTGCGGGGGGGGGGGCGCCTCAGGGAGGAGGGGGGCGGGGAGCTGCAGCAGGGCTGGGGGGGGCGCAAGGTGGAAGTTTCGCCTAGGGCGCGAAACTTCCTTGCACCGGCCCTGCCAGTCACCCAGTTTTGTGAGATCCCTTTGTAGCTCTTTGCAGTCTGCTTTGGACCTAACTATCTTGAGTAATTTAGTATCGTCTGCAAACTTTGCCATCTCACTGTTTACTCCTTTTTTCAGCTCATTGATGAATATGTTGAATAGAACTGGGCCCAGTACAGATCCTTGGAGGACCCCACTATTTACCTCTCTCCATTCTGAAAACTGACCATTTCTTCCTACCCTTTGTTTCCTGCCTTTTAACCAGTTACCGACCCATGAGAGAACCTTCCCTGTTATCCCGTGACAGCTTACTTTGCGCAAGAGCCTTTGGTGAGGGACAAAGATCAAAGGCTTTCTGAAAGTCCAAGTACAGTATATCCGCCAGATCCCCCTTGTCCACGTGTTTGTTGACCCCTCAAAGAATTCTAGTAGATTGGTGAGGCATGATTTCCCTTTACAAAAACTGTGTTGACTCTTCCCCATCAAATCATATTCATCTCTGTGTCCAATAACTCTGTTCTTTACTATAGTTTCAACCAATTTGCCTGGTACTGAAGTCAGGCTTACCTGCCTGTAATTGCCGGGGTCACCTCTGGAGCCTTTTTAAAAACTAGGTGCTACATTAGCTACCCTCCAGTCCTCTGGTCCAGAGGCTGATTTAAGCAATAGGTTACGTGCCACAGTTAGTAATTCTGCAATTTCATATCTGAGTTCCTTCAGAACCCTTGGGTGATACCGTCTAGTCCTGGTCACTTGTTACTGTTTAATTGATCAATTTGTTCAAAAATCTCCTCTATTGACAAATCTGGGTCACTTCCACAGATCTGTCACCCAAAAAGAATGGCCCAGGTGCTGGGATCTCCCTCCCATCCTCTGCAGTGAGGACCAATGCAAAGAATTCTGTTAGCTTCTCTGCAAGGGCCTTGCCTTCCCTGAGCGCTCCTTTAGCACCTCGATGGACCAGTGGCCTCACTGAGTGCTTGGCCAGCTCCTGCTTCTGATGTGCTTCAAAAAATTTGCTGTTAGTTTTTGTGTCTTTTGCTAGTTGCTCTTCAAATTTGCTCTTTTTTGGCCTGCCTAATTCTATATATGTTTATACTTGACTTGCCAGAGTTTAGGCTCCTTTCTCTTTTCCTCAGCAGGATTTGACTTCCAATTTTAAAGGATGCCTTTTTGTCTCTAACCACCTCTTTTAGTCTGTTGTTTAGCCAGGGTGGCATTTTTTGGTTCTCTGACTTTTTATTTTAATTAGGGATATTTAGTTTGAGTCTTCAAAGAAGAACTAGATAAGTTCATGGAGGACAGGTCCATCAATGGCTATTAGCCAGGATGGGCAGGGATGGTGTCCCTAGCCTCTGTTTGTCAGAAGCTGGGAATGAGCGACAGGGGATGGATCACTTGATGATTCCCTGTTCTGTTCATTCCCTCTGGGGCACCTGGCACTGGCCACTGTCGGCAGACAGGATACTGGGCTAGATGGACCTTTGGGCTGACCCAGTCTGGCCGTTCTTATGTCCTTACGAGTCTCTAGTATGATGTTTTAAAAAGCTTCCAGGAATCTTGCAGGCATTGCACTCTTGTGACTGTTCTTAGTTTCTATTTCACTAGCCTCCTTATTTTTTTGGAGTTCCCCTCTTGGAAGTGAAGGTTACGATGGTGGGTTTCTGTGGTATTTCCCCCCTAGAAGGATAGTACATTTTATTTCATTACAGTTGCTATTACCGAGTAGTTCAGCTCTAGTCACCTCTTGGACCAGCTCCTGTGCTCCACGTCAGACTAAGTAACTCCATACACAGTCCATGGCACCTCCCGTGGGCTTAGGCCTGGCTGGGGGATGAAGCGTTCACTAACCCTTGGAAGGCTGTTCTGCTGAGCTAGGCATCTGATTTCTGGGAAACTGATTTTGCTAGTCTCATTTTCACCCCATGCAGAACCCTGAATAGTTCCCCTCCCCCAACCTTCAATGGTTTTCATGTCCCCGTCCCCACCACCTTTGCTGTCATTTAGCCAAGCTAGGGACAGAGAGGAAGGATGGTGTTGGACAGGCTAGGTTCAGTTCCTGGCTCTGCTACTGACTCCATGGGCGACCTCGGGGAAGTCACTTAGCCTCTTTGTTCTCCACCTGTAAAATCCCTAGATTGTGAGGTCTTCCAGGTTGGGATTGTCTCTTCCTACATGTGTGCGTGTAGCCCCCAGGACAACGGGCCCGGATCTCAGCTGGGGCCTCTTAGTGCTACCATAATACACAGAAACAATGATAACAGTCGATACGCTCACTCGAATTCAGAGCCGCCTTTTCTCGACCAGGCTGAGTGGCTCGACCGAGTCATTGCAAACCATTAATTCCACGTGTTGAGCCTTTTGCCTGTTTCGAAGTCTCTTGCAAACACCGCCGGGCCTGCTGTTCCAAGGGACTTGCTGAACAGTTCAGCGCCTGCCTAGCAGGCAGGTTCTTGGGGGCAGGGCCTGTCTCTTTTCTCTGCTCTGCATGGCTACTAGCACGTTGGGGTCTCGACCCTGCCCAGGGCTTCGGGTGCTAGGGTAACACCAGCCATAAATAATCCTACTGGAGCCTGCGGCTTGTTGCTAAACTGATGAGAGGTGGAGTCGCTGTTCACGCATTGCAGCCGGTCACCTGTCACATGCTCCTGTTTCCATCATTGGGATGACCCCCCTTTATTCAATTATTTCTGCCTCCCTCCCCAAAACACACCTTGCCTGGTCCCCACACAGATCCCATCTCTTGGCGAAAGGACTCTTGGCTAGCGAACAAACCGCACAGCGAGTTCAAACCCAGCCTGGCACTGAGCAAATTGCTGATAAACTGGTTCTCCTGTGATTCAGCCAGCCCCCGGGCCCATGCCTGGTGTCTCGCTTGCAGGGCCAGCAGGCTTCAGCCTCTCCTCTGGATCCCTTTCCTGGAGGGTTTCGTTTCTCTTAATTCACAAAGTCCGGGCCTGCTGCTTGAACAAAGCTTGCTCTGCAAATCTTGTGAACCCTGCTTGATTGGCAGAACCTGGGGGCATTCCAGTCCCGGGAGCTGACAAACAAGCAGCAAAGTCTAGTGGGACCAGCGGGTGGAGAGGCCATAAAAGTAGGATGTGTTGGCTTTACAGGCTTAACTCTAATTGGTGCCCGACCCCTCGTTATCACCTAGCAAATCCTCCTTATCACAAGGAAACTTGGCCTCGCCACTAACCATGATTGAGTCCAGGGAGCAAAGATAAAACGCGCCAACGTTAACTTCTGCTGTCAGCGCCTTCCAGTGCACCCCCCAGCTGGCACAAGGGGCCCCAAGCGACGGGCCGCGGATCCCTCTGTGGCAAGGCAAAGGCGTCTCTGCCATTCCCAGGGGTCCGTCGCAGACAGCAAAGGCTGGCGCTGCTAGCCTGGCAGATCCTGGCTGTGCTCTGGGCCTTCTCCCCTCAGTGCCTGCTGCTGGGCACAAAGCGGTGGAACATCTGGGCTCCTCTCACTGCTCAAGTAAAGGCCCCAAGAACACTCCCTGGGCTCCACTTGGGCCTGCGAGGGGAATGGAGCCCCGCGAATCCTCAACCCACCGTCCCCCGGTGCCCTGAGTCCCTTCGCAGCCCATCTGCACCAGGCCCACGCTGGCCAGAGAGATCAGCAGAGGAACCGGGACCATCGATCTCTGTAGTGCGCCCAACCCCAGACTCGGAACCCTGGCTCTGCGGTGTGGCCAGGCAGAACTGCTCCCCTGGGTCTCCAGCGCTCCCTCTACCGGGCAGGCAGCCCCCCACCAAAAGGAGCCCGGCCCCTTTCACAAGCCCAGCTAGGCTCAGCTTCGTGTGGCTAGCTCAGGGGCAGGTCTGACCCGTCCGGGAGGGAAGCCCACCCCAGTCTAGCTCCACCAGCCTCCCACTGGGGGCACGACTGGGGCAGGGTGCCTCGTGTCTGCAGAGAATCAAACCCAGCCTGGGGCGCCCTAGGCCCCGAAGGCTGGGCAGACAGTGCGGAGCCCTCTGCCATGCCCGCTGGCAGAGAGGTGCCCAGAGGGCTGAATGGAAGAGCTGGGTCTGTCTGACAGCGTGAGCTCCGGGAAGCCGCGGGCAGCACCTTCGCTGCCCGCGGAACGGGCACTGCGAAGTCTGAGCTGTATCTGCCACGGCTCCAGGCAGAGACGACCAACGAGGGCCAGTCGTCGGGCCGGGGCCGGCGGGTTCTGCTGGGCGGACAAGCGGAGTGAGACCCAGCAGCTAGTTCCCCTTGGGCTGCTCCGCAGCCAACAGATGGCAACTGCTGAGCTGGATCGAGAGTCAAATCGGTGACCTGGAAGCACATGGGTCTGCAGCCCCCACTCCCCTGCCCTGAGCTAACTGGGGGTCAGCCACCTGGGGGTGGAAGGCTTCATCTCTCATGCCAGCCCCCTGGCCTGAGCCATGCCCTGGCCTCCCACCCCCAGCCTGCCTTTGCCACCCAGCCCCCCAGGCCTGTGTCGTAGCCAAGTAATAGCAAGCCCCAGGGCTGTGAGGACAGAGTCAGGAGCCAATGTCTGCTCTCCCTTGATTAATCCCGTCTTCCTGTACGTTAGCCAGAATAAACAGGGGATTCGAACATTTCAGCTACCTTCCAAGTGGGTCAAGGTCTGGCTTGCTCAGGCCGTTCCTGCCCCCAGCTGCTGCTTGCAGGAATAGCAGCGCAACCTCGTGGCAGGGGCTTTCCGGAGCCGGGATTGTGAATTGAGAATCCGGGCAGGTTGGGCTCGCTCAGCCTCTCCAGTGCCTCTGGGGACACGCGAGGAGACTGGCTCCGGTCGAGGGAACTCAGGAAGGGCTTGCACGAGGTTTGCGAACAGAAAAGACGTGGCGTTTGCACTGCCCCACAGCCCAGCGTCCTGCAGAGTAATCCAGGGGGTTGGCCCAGTGCCCTTGGGGGACATTCACCCCTGTGCCGGGCTCAGCACAAGGCTGAGGTGCCCCCACCCGCCCGCTCCCGTTCCATCTTGCTGCCGAAAGTGGCTCCCAGGCCCCAGGCTGGCTCCCTGTGCGGGCGAGTTTTGCCCTGTCAGAGGCGTGACGGCGCCCAGGTGTGCCCGTCGGTTGCCAGCACTGGAGCACAGCGGGCAGCCCCCGCCACAGGGAGGCAGAGGCGGCCCCGGGTGAGAGAAGCTGTTATTGCCACAGGACTTTCCACACTTCTGATGGGCGACTGCCAACAGCTGACTAGTGTGGGCTGGTCCAAGCACGGGCTCGCCGACCAGGCCCGGGCACAATTCCTGCATCTGCCCCAGGCTCCTCGGGCAAGTCACATCCCCTTCCTCGGCGCCCGTCCTTCCCGTCTGTAATGCGGGGCTGAGGGGATACGCTCCCATCACGCAGGCCTGGCTGCTGCAGGGCCGGGGCCAGGGGAGTGGCATGTCCCTTCATGGAGCAGGGCGGCACTGATGGGGCCCCGTTAGCTGGCTCTGCCCCGGATGTGGCCAGGAGGGTGCAGGGGTCTCTGCGCAGGCGTACAGTGGCCCATGGAGTCACAGAGCAAATGGCCACATCCTTGACTGAAAGTGTCCAAAGCCACCAGCCCCTCCTGGCACTTCCCTGCAGCCTCCCGCCGCAAACTCACGCTCCTGGTCCCCCAACTCTGCCCCCCTCCCACCCAGCCGACCACCCCGCCCTCCAGCCCGCAGCTCCCTGCCTGACCTCACCCACCAGGCCCACAATCCCCACCCTCCAGCCCTTCTCAGAGCCCCGGAGAGCCCGGAACCGCTCCTTCTTCCCGCACTGCCAGCCCCTCCGCTTGCTCTCGTCGGGCCGGCTCCCGGGGCAGGCGTCGAGATGGCTGGGGAGGCTGGCTGGGCCTGGGGAGAAGGACGGGGATGCTGGTGGGGAGAGGTCCGGGCGGTATTGTCTGGGGAGATGGCTCATGGCAGTACGTGTGCAGAGAGGCAGTGCCCAGCCCTCCTACGCTGCCCCCCGAGCCACAAAACCCCCTGAGCCAGATCCTCAGTGTCACTCTACCGCCTCCAATACAGCTACGGCAATGCCCAGCTGCTGGGATTTGGCCCCATTGACTGTAATGGAGCTAGGGCTGAGTTACACCCACTGGGATCTGGCCCCATTGACACCAGTGGAGCTACGGCTGACTGACACTAGTGGTCAACCCCTTGAAAGGTAAATGAGCATCCCTCAGCGTGTAGCAAAATCCCCCGTGGCCCGTATGCCAGGGCAGCCGTGTCCCTGGCGGGCCGCGGGGCAGAGAACCCAGGTAGTCTGGTTTTTGCTGTTCTGCTTCTTGGGCTGCTCAGCACGTTCATTTCGGCCAGAGCCCCCTACTGGGGGCCTCCCCAGCCCATATGTTCCGGGAAGCCAGTCAAGTCCTCAGGCGATTTGCCAGCAGACAATTCTCGTGTGACTCGAGCGGCCGTTCCCCACACCTCGCCCCGCAGCTCACACAGCGCTATGCACTGGGGCCCGAGCATTTCATCTCCGAGCTGGAACGGCTCCGGGGCTCCTTCCGCCTTGGAGAAAAGGAGCCAACATGGGGAGGGGGAATTCCAGTGAGGAAATTCTTACCATCCATACGGAGCCCCCACTTGGCCAAGCCACTGGTCCCTTTGGCTCCGTAGGAGATATGGGGCTGAGCCCCGAGCTGGCTCTGCAGCCTGTGTGTCACTCTTGCACACCGAGGGGTAGAAGGCTGCCCTCATGGGTGAATCCCCTGCAGCCCCCAGCATGGGGGGGTGGAGAGGCGTGAAGGGGGTGTTTGCTCCAGGCTGGCTGGGGATTCCTGGGTGCTATAGTCAGTGTAGTTCAGAGCAGCCCCTAGGCTGCTTTAATCTACTCAGAGGTTAGCACAGGACCAGCCCAGCCCTGGAACTGGGTCCCTTGCTCTGGCCCCCTCCAGAACTGAGCACAGCTGAGAATCTGGCCAGTCTGTTGGTAAAAACATGCCCTCAGCTAGCAGGAGTAAGAAACAATCCGGGGATCCCAGCTAGCAGCGTGAGGCTAAGAACCGTCTGATGGGTTTCTAGAACTGCCTGTTCCACCAAATCTCACCCGCCTTTAATATTAACCACCCCAAACTTCACTCATGCAGCACTACCGGTGCCTGGTGCTGCCTTGTGCTCTGCCAGTATGTGGAGAGCGGATGAGCCCACCCCTCTGAGAACCAGCAAACCCCGTGTGGGGAGCTCCTCTCTGAGCAAGCTTGTCCCAAACTTCCTTTGGGGACGGAAGAATTTCCCCAGGAATGGCTCCAACACACAGACCTGGCCTGACCCCTTTGTCAGCCTGGACAGAACCAGGAGCATCAATGGGAGCATGGCATATAGCCCAGGTGCCTAACCTAAGAGATTCATAGATTCCAAGGCCAGAAGTGACCACTGTGATCGTCTAGTCTGGCCTCCTGCATAGCCCAGGCCAGAGACCTGCCCCACAATAATTCCTAGGGCAGATCTGTTAGGAAAAACATCCAGCCTTGATTTATGGATTCTCCATCACTGACAATTTACCATGCCCCTTGGTCAGTTGTTCCAATGGCTTATTACTCCCCCTCTCAAAAATATACACCATATCTCCAGCCTGAATTTGCCTAGCTTCAACTTCCCCGTAACCTTCTCTGTGTCAAGCTAAATAGATAGAGAGAGAGACTCATGGAACTCAAAGGCCGGTTTTCTAATCCTTTACTCATTCTCGCGGCTCTTCCCTGAATCTCTCCAATTTTTCAACCTCCTTCTTGAACTGTGTCCACCAGAATTGGACCCAGGATTCCAGCAGCAGTCGCACCAGTGCCAAACAGCGGTAAAATAACCGCGCTGCTCCTACCCATTATCCCCGGTTGATGCATCCCAGCATCGCATTAACTCTTTTGGCCACAACGTCGCACTGGGAGATCATGTTCCGCTGATTATCCACCCCCACCCCCAAACCTTTTCAGTCCCTGCTTCCCAGGGTAGAGACCCTGATCCTGTAAGTGTGGCCGACATTCCCTGTTCCCAGGATGTATACCAGTTAGCTGTATTAAAATGCAGATTGTTGGTTTGCGCCCAGTATGCCAGGCAATCTAGATCAGTGGTTCTCAACCTGGGGTACGTGTACTCCTGGGGGTACGCAGAGGTCTTCCAGGGAGTCCAGCAACTCAGCTAGATATTTACCTAGTTTTACAACATGCTCCATAATAAGCACTAGCAAAGTCAGTACCAACTAAAATTTCATACAGACAATGACTTGTTTATACTGCTCTATATACTATGCACTGAAATGTAAGTACAATATTTATATTCCAATTGATTGATTTTATAATTATATGGTAAAAATGAGAAAGTCAGCAATTTGTCAGTAATAGTGGGCTGTGACACTCTTATATTTCTAGGTCTGATTTCGTAAGCAAGTCGTTTTTAAGTGAGGTGGGCTACGCAAGACAAATCAGACTCCTGAAAGGGGCACAGTAGTCCAGAAAGGTTGAGAGCCGTTGATTAGACCTCAACTGGAGTATTGTGTCCAGTTCTGTGCGCCACATTTCAGGAAAGGTGTGAACAAATTGGAGAAAGTCCAGAGAAGAACAACAAAAATGATTAGAGGTCTAGAAAACATGTCCTATGATGGAAGATTGAAAAAAAATGGGTTTGTTTAGTCTGGAGAAGAGAAGACTGAGAGGGGACATGATAACCTTTTATGTACTTGAAAACTGTTGTTACAAGGAGGAGGGAGAAAAATTGTTCTTCTTAACCTCTGAGGATAGGACAAGAAGAAATGGGCTTAAATTGCAGCAAGGGCGGTTTAGATAGGAAGTTTTTCCTAATGTCCAAATTGTCAGGGTGGTTAAGCACTGGAATCAATTGCCTAGGGAGGTTGTGGAATCTCCATCATTGGGGATTTTGAAGAGCAGGTTGGACAGACACCTGTCAGGGATGGGCTAGATAATACGTAGTCCTGCCCTGAGTGCAGGGGACTGGACTAGAGACCTCTCGAGGTCCCTTCTAGTTCTAGGATCTAGATCGCTCTGTATCAGTGACCTGGCCTCTTCATGACTTACCTCTCCCCCAATTTTTGGGTCATCTGCAAACTTTATCAGTGTTGATTTGTTTCCTTCTAGGTCATAATAAAAGAAGGTAAAACATAGAGCCTAGACCCGTGAGGGACCCTACTGGAAACAGACCCGCTTGCTAACAATTCCCCATTTACAATTACATTTTGAGACCTATCAGTTATTCAGTTTTTAATCCATTTAATGTGTGCCATGTTTATTTTATATCATTCTACTTTTTAATCAAACCAAGCCAGTTACAGGATCATGTCAAATGACTTACAGAAGTCTAAGTATATTACAGACATTATTACCTTTCTCAACCACACTTGTCATCTCATCAAAAAAGATAGCAAGTTAGTTTGACAGGATCTATTTTCCATAAGCCCATGTTGATTTGCATTAATTACATTCCCCGCCTTTAGTTCTTTATTAATCGAGTCCTGTATCAGCCATTCCATTTTCTTGCTCTGGATCGATGTCTGGCTGATAGGCCTACAGTTACCCGGGTCAGCTCATTTACCATTTTAAAAATCGGCCCGACATTAGCTGTCTTCCGGTCATCGACAGCCTCCCCAATATACCTTAACAGTACAGCAAGCTCCTCAGCCAGCTCTTTTAAAACTCTTGGATGCAAACTATCTGGACCTGCTGATTTAAAAATGTCTGACTTAAGTAGCAGCTGCTTAGTGATGCTAGTGGAATAGAAAGAGTGATATCATCACTATATGATGAGACTGCACTCCACTTCCCCCCCTCCCCCCAAATATAGAACAGAAATATTTATTGACCACTTCTGCTTTTTCTGCATTATTATTTATAATGCTACCATTTCCATCTAATAATAGACCAATACTATTGTCAGGGTTCCTTTTCCCCCCAATATTTAAAAAACTCCTTATTGTCCTTAACTCTGCGAGCCATAGATTTCTCCTTGTGTCCCTTTGTTTCTCTTATCAACTTTCTACAATCCCTAACTTCTGATTTATATTCATTACTATCAACTTCCCCTTTCTTCTATTTATGTTATATATGTATATATTTTACAGCTACCTTCCCTTCCCTTCTAAACCACATTGGTTTTCTAACCAGCACAGCCTCCTTCCTCAGCTGTGGTGGGACTGTGACTTTTGGACACCTAGTAAAGTGTCCATAAAGATCCCAATGATCAGTCACATTTCTCTGATTAAATTCTTCCTCCCGGTTGATTTGGCTCATACACCTCTACCTCGATATAACGCTGTCCTCGGGAGCCAAAAAAATCATACTGCATTATAGGTGAAACCGCGTTATATCGAACTTGCTTTGATCCACCGGAGTGCGCAGCCCCCCCTCCCCCCCGGAGCGCTGCTTTACCGCGTTATATCCGAATTCGTGTTGTATCGGGGTAGAGGTGTACTTGTTTTCAGCTTTGTGCAATTGGCCCTAGGACAGCACCAGGTGTATATATATATATATATATACACACACACACACACACACTACTGCTCTGGACTTTATTCTGCTTGTACATTACAAAGATGATCAGGTCACAATCACTCAGACTTAAGCGACCACTAACACTTACTTCTGTGATCAGGTGGCCCCTTTCTCTCTGCTCCTGGTCAGCGTTAAAGCAAGAACCAAGGCAGTGCAAGAGTCGAGCTGTATTCCTGCCCCCCAGGGCTGTCCTGGCTCGCCAAGCACTGCCCGAAAGGCGAGTTCGCTAAATTCCTAGGCAGAATCACACTATTACATCCCCTATTGGGAACCAATTTTCATCACATCCTTTGTCACATTTATTTGCCATTGCAAAATTAAACATGAATCCCACGACCTGCCCATTCTCCAATCCCCCCTAACATCTACATCAGCACAGGTACAACTGATCACCCGCTCTGTTTGTTAACTGGCTTGGCAACGGAGGGGTTTTCCTCTGGCTTTGGGAGAATTGTTCTTTCATGTCTTTGCATTGTGCCAAGTCGTGCGTATCCCTCGCAGGTGGTTTGATGCTGGAGCGGGTGCGAGCCTCTCTTTAAAGAAGACTTTTTAAGGCTCACTTACAGTAAGTCAGTAATATACGACATCAGACAGTGCTTATTACTTATTTTGGATCAAGTTAATATTCAAAGAAACCTGGCTAAAGAGTCCGGCTTCTGGCTGGGGAGCCCTTCTCCCCCCAAGTACACTAAAAAGGGTGACCAAATTTCTACATTCTTGGCCTCTTTTTGTATGCAGTGTTGTTGTAGCTGTTTTGGTCCCAGGATATTAGCGAGACAAGGTGGGGGAGAGAGAGCTTGTCTCACCAACAGAAGTTGGTCCAATAAAAGATAGGACCTTGTCTCTCTTCTGTCCTCTTTCTGGAGTTTCTCTTCTTGTGTACATAGTATGAAAACTTTTCCATGACAAAGATCGCCCGTATTTTACTATACCACAATTCCACAGGGGGAGAGGGGCACATTATTCGAAGAATGTGGAATACGAAGTGTAGCCAGGCGATGACTCACTGGCCTGGTGCCTCCTGCTGATCGCCTGGGAATTAGCTCTTTTCCAGCCTCAGAGCACCCTCTGCCGGCCAGTGCCTCACCTGCCTCAGGCCCCATGTCCCTCCCAGACCCTGGTGCCCCTTACCCTGGGGTTCTGCCCCCATCAGTGCCCCCACACACTGGGTCTCCCCTCCCAGGGGAACCCCCAACCCTAAACCCACCTTGCCTCAGTGGCTACTGCCAGTCACCATCTAGCCCCCGCTCCCTGGGGCGGACTGCAGTCTGTAAACCACTCAGCACCGGCAAGGGGGTAGGACCAACTGCCTTTGCCTATCCCCAGGCTGCCCCTCTGCAGCCCCAGTACCCCTATAAGCCTTCAGCAAGGCCTCAGCATGGGGAGTTGCCAGATTGGATCTGCCCAGCTCCTTTTGCCCTTCCCCAGTCCTGCCCCACTTCAGGTACCTTCCTCTCAGACAGCCAGGCCATTCCCAGTCCAGGGCTAGGGTGAGACTCCTCAGCGCCTGGCTCACAGCCCTCTTATCAGGGCCAGCTGGGCCCTGATTGAGCTGGCCACACCTGCGGTCAGCCACTCCCTCAGCTGCTCTCACTCCTCTTATCCCAGCCCCAGCCCTCTCCAGGGCTGCTTTTAACCCCTGTTCAGCCAGAGTGGGGCAGCTACCCCACCACAGCAAGTCTTGCTGAGAACAATCAAAAGGAAACGAATTTGTCATTCTGTGTAACATGCAGATGCTTTCCTAGAGGATTGTGCCAGCAGGCCAAGGGTCTGTGGAGAGCCGGCATTTTGATAAAAGATGACTCTCTTTAATCATTTCCTCAGTGGGTCACAGCTGAGAATACCCGATTCAGGACAAACTGCTGAGAAACAGGGCAGGCTCACCCCAAACCGGTGGTGGTTCTTCCATTAGATATACCAAACCAGTAACAAAAGTAAACTTCTGTCTCGCCACACAGGTTAACAAGAGATGCAGCCTCCTCAGGCACTCCGGCCCTTGTCTTATCACCCAGCCCCTGGGCTCGGTGATGAGTGGTTACTGAAAACCAGTTTCATCACATGTAGGGTCCTCTAACCCCAAGAGATCAGTCACAGCACCAGGTCCATACATACCTCAGATCTTACCCAATTATCACAGCCTAGGAAGCCCTTAGCGTAGCACAGAGAAAAGAAAATCAAAGAATGGTCCAGTGTGGTCAGCCCAGAGCCCAGCCAAGCTGGAGTGACCCCCTTGGTTCCAGCTCTGTGTGTCCCTCCTTGGTCACTTCCAAAGTGAGAGCCCCGAATCCCTCCGGCAGCCAACCCGTATCCCCCACCTCACTCCTCGCCCAGTCCTGTGTTCTCAGCCTCCCTGCTGAGGGGCGGGGAGCTCCTCCTCCCACAGGGGCGTCGGGTGCGAGGGGTCCAGGTCCTGGTGACTGGATTTGCCAGGAGACCAAGGTGCAGACAGCGAGGCGACACCCAGCCTGCCCTCAGAGCTAACCGTCCTTTTCCACCCACTGAGTCACAAGGCAGCACATAGGGGAAACTGAGGCACAAACAGGCCTCATAAGTAAATTACAAAAATATTCCCACTTTGTCACCTCTCTTCCCCCTTCGGGACCAAACTAAGCAGGGTCGCTTTAACCAGGGACCTTCGAACCCACAAATGATCCACGGATGCCACAGCATCTTTCCCCTCCCCTCGTTAGCTGTCTCCCCGGGCACTTCGAGGATTCGCACAGGCTCTTGCTAAGCCAGCACACTGAGGGTTTCCAGTGCACGGCTCAGAGCAGTGTCACGTCCTCCCTGACATCTGGCCAGTTCGGTGGCTCTAGCAGGGGGCACAGGAGGAGCTCTCGTGGGGCCCCCAGGCCCTTTCCCCACCCCAACACCTTTGGGTTTGAAACTGGGCTGGGGTCCTGCCACTGCCTCCTCCCCTCGTCTGCCAGGGAGGGAGGGGGGCAGTGACCCCACCTGCTCCATGTGTCGGCCATCTGGGCCGCAGCCGGGGGTCCCCTCACCCCTAGGGTGGAACAGGGAGTGACCCCTTGAGCATTGGTTCTTACCCAAGCCAGATCTCTGGGGCGCTGATGCTCTGGGGCAGGCCCCCTCTGGAGCTGTGTGTGCCAGGAGCCCATCTCCCCTCTTGGGGTCCCCCTGTCACCCTCACCCCCAGGGCAGAGCCCCCTCCCGGCCCCCCTTCCTGGAGGGCTGAGATTCAGGGTCTCTTGGGGAAGGGACCCCCCCATGGCTGTGACCACCCTCTGACCAGGCACCGCTGTTACCAGCAGCGTCCTGCCAGGCGCTCCCACTCCCCTGGGGCCTCTCTCAGCCTGGGACAAGGCGACCCTGCCTGGCAGCCGTCCTGCCCTGCCTGGCTCTCCCCGCACTCAGCTGGCGGGGGTGCAGCTGTGCCTCGGTTTCCCCAGCGAGGGCAGGCGGGGAGCTGGCCCCCTCCCATCTCCCGTGTGGAGATGGGTGGGGGGTTCCTCCCCCACCAGGCCCAGGGCTCCGGTTACAGCCAGGGAGGTGTCCTGGGCTTAGCAGCCTTTCCTGTATGTTACCAGCCCGGGGAAAATCCCCTCGCCTCCTCCCTGCCAGCCGGGCTATTTGCATCTTCACTGACACCTGCATTCGCAGCCTTCTGGCTCCTTGAATTCCCCCAGGTCACCCAGCCCGTCAGCATTCGATGGGGTTGCAGCACACAGGGTGTGACAAGGGGTCTCGCTGTCGCAGACTCTCCACCCCATGCATGTCTCCCCATTAACCACCCCCTTGCACTCCCGCTGGGGGTCAGAGTACAGCAGGACACGTACACTGGTGCCTGGAGTGGGGCCCCGTCCGTCACCACCCTGGGCCCCCGAGGAGCTGGCTGGCTGCCTGCGAAAGTCCATCACATAGGTCTGAGGGACCGGCTGCCTTCCTGGTCAGGGGAGTATGAGCGACCCCCACCCCGTCTCACCTAGTTAACCCTTTGTGGGCCCCATTTGGCCACTATTTCATGAACCCTTGGACATTTGCCGTTTTCCTACAACCATTACATCTCAGGTCTCTGAGAGCCCCTGGAGGAGGGCTCCCCACATCGGCCGCTCCCCTGTTCCAGCTACCGGGGCGTCTTGGGGGTCAGCGCTGCCCCTGGTGGCCTAGGGCAGGTGGGCGGGAGGGAGGGGGGTCCATTTCCACACAGGGCCAGCAGACTGAGGCTCTGGGCCCAGGAAATGTGCCGGCGAGGCCCAGGGAGGAAGCCGTGCGGCAGCCTGCTGAGATCCAGGGAAGCTTTAACACCCGGGGCTGTGATGCAGGAGTCTCCCCGCAGGAGGCTGGTGGGGGCCAGCAGGCAGAGCCTGACCAGGTCCCATTGTCATGCAGGGGCCGTGCCTTGGGCTGTGCATGCTGCTAACAGGCAATAGTAGCTGTCTCCAGCCCCCCCAGTCAGAGCACAGCAGGACTGCAGTCACCTCAGGGTTCACCCGGGGCCCCCGGCTCTGCAACCCGCCTACTCGCTGGGTGGGGCTGCTCCCTGCGGTGATTCAGACTTTCCGGTGAGACGGGACCGTCTGACCTGCACATCTCAGACCCTCGCCCACCCCCTCCTGTGACAGAGACTCCCCCACCTGCAAGTCACCCGTGCCCCACGCTGCCGAGGGAGGTGAAACCCCCCCAGGGTTCCTGCCAATCTGGCCCGGGGGAAATTCCTCCCCAACCCCAAACCCATTAGACCCCCGCGCATGGGGCGTGACCCACCAGCCTCCCCCAGGGCCTCCGGCCTCCAGCCCAACAACAGGTGGTGGAGCTGGAGCGCCTGTCCGTATTTCTCAGGCGACCCAGCCCCCCCGCGGCACGCTCACAACACCAACCACACCAGTACGTCTTTGCTTCTGGAAGTTTTAAATCATTTTTATTGACTTGAATTCCTCTCGCGATCGGCTGTGCGTTCCCGGCGAGGCGAGGGCACAGCGCGTCGTGCAGGGCAGAGCTCCTGCATAGCATGTCCTGCAGTAGCTAGGACGTCACAGTTTCTTAATACAGTCTGAAAGAGCCACCTAATAAAGCAATCAAACCAGATAAGCGCGCTTGAGAGAAGCAATAGGGACTTGCTAGTCCAGCCAGCCTGCAGTCTTTGCTGGTATTACTAAGCCCTGGGTATCTTTTCATGACAATCATATATCTGCATGGAACTTAATTAACCAAAGTCCTTGTCTGGAGGGTCTGTGGGCAAACATCTCTCCCTCTGGGAGAGGTACTGGCCCTGCCCACAGTGGTGGAGGCAGCGGGAGGGGAGCAGGGTTATAGGGTTACCTAGGCGCTGACTAATAGCCCCGGCGGTCAGGGCACGTGCTCCCTTCGACCTCGCTGGAGCTGGCCCCGAGGAAAGGCGTGTTCAGCAGCAGCAGCCTCGCTAATCACTGGCTTTTCATGCAAAGGTGGGGAGGGGTGTCAAGCTGTGGATATGAGCTTGGCCGGGAGCCGCGGGAGGGAGTCGCGGCGTGACAGATGCTTAGCAGGAGGCAGCACGCGGTCAGGAGGTGCAGCATCTCCAGGGGAAATCACACACCGCCCCAAGCCAAGCCCTCCACACCCAGGGCAGGCATCAGCCAGGTCTCCTTTGCTTGCAGTCCGGGGGGCTCTGTGGAGGTCAACTGAGCAGGCAGGCAGGCGCCGGGGCGGGGACGGCTGGTGCCCTGGGCGGGGAGAGAGCAGTTAGAGAGAGCAGGGGAGGGTCTCGCACGAGGGCAGGGAGCTCTGTGCCCCTCCCCCATTTCCTAAAGCACCCCCCTTTCTAGTGGCTCCCAATCAGCAGCCGCGAATGAGACACCCCCAGCCCCAGGCAGCGTCGTCGGGGAGTCACCATGCGCCGTTAGTGACCGGTCGCCGTGTGCCATCGCCAGGCCGGCCAGTCACCGCTCCGCCACCACGGCCGGCAAGGCCCTGATAGGCAGAGATGGGCTCGGCCCAGCCCCCGGCCCAGGACATTTCACATCTCACTGCGCTCAACACCAGCACGCCTGCTGCTTCAATCCCCCCCACTCCCACTCGCTCTCCGCCACAGCCCGCAGCGCCCCTGCATGGCAGGGCAGAGCCGCCTGGCTGCCCACGGGGCTGGATTGCTTTCCACTGGCTGAGGATCTGGCGCAGGCTGACAGCAGTGGCCCGTCCCTCCCCACACCCGGCACCCCCTGGGGCGCTGCTGTCCCCACCTCTTAGTGCTGGGGCTTTCTCTGCTTGCGGTGCTTGGCTCCCTTCGAGCGGACATGTTTCACGGCGCCGACCGCTGTGGTTTGTCCTTTTTTCCTATCCAGTTTCTCCATCAGGTCACGGGTCCAGCGAGCACTGGGCGGGGCACAGAGATTCCTGTTCTTCTTGGTGATGAACCTGAGTCATGACAGAAGAGTTGCTAAGGGGGGCCGGGACAGACCCATCTGGGGACAGCCAGAACCCCTCCTCTCCCCGTCCCCATCCTAACACAACCCCAAGCCATGGGGAAGGGCAGGATTACCGAGTCTCCATCCCCGGAGGTGCCCCACGCACCCGCAGAGCTCCCCCGGGCGCCCACAGGCACTTACACAATAGCTGAGAGCCGGCAGCCTGTCTCGGGACTCTGGATTCTGTAGGCGGAGAGGAGATGGAGTGGGATGGGACGATTCTTGTGGCTCAGGCAGCAGTCGGATGCCTGGTTCTCGCTCCCTAGTGGGCAAGCAGACAAGGGCATGGGTGAGACGCGGGCAGAGGATGCCTTTCTGGTGAGATGCCTCTGGAGAGCTGCATGCAAACCTGAGGCACCTTCCCCAGCCCCGAGACCCTTACTGAGCCTCACGCATGGGGCTTGCCGGCCCCAGGTGCTGCAGAGAGGGAGTTTCTCAGACACCGCTCTGCCGGTGCCCCGCACTCCCGACCCGCAGCTCCTAGCGGCCGCGCTACGGGGACACCCCCCGGCCACGTTCATCTGCTGACTAGGTCACCTGAATCAACCCGGTTTCTAGCCAATCAGAACAAAGCCAGGCAGTTGCTTTCTCTCTGCAGGAAGGTGACCTCCACTCCGCAGCCTGTGAGTGGCTGATAAAGCTCTCCCCAAGCTGGGGCTAGCGGGCAGACGCCCGAGCAGGCAGGGCCCCCTGCTCCAGCAGCCTCTGCCCCACCGCTGAGCATTGGGGGTGCAGGGAACATGCCGAGGACAGCACTTTTCGCTGGGGGAATCACAAAGCATCGACCCGAAATGGGCAAGCGCTAGAGTCACGCCGACAGACCCGAGTCGGCGTCAGCCAGGATCAAACCTGGGACCTCAGGAGTTTAATGCCTGAGCTAAGAGACGTGGCCTTTAGCCCAGGCGGTAGCTGGCTCATCAAGGGCTAGCTGCCACTAGAGAGGCGAAAGGGGGGACAAGCAGGCCTGGGTTACACATACAGCCCCCTTTCCAGGGGCGGGATCGAGTGCCCAGACCCGCCTGGGTCTCGCAACAAACTAGGGTCAGAGGCCAGGCTAGAGCCCAGGCCCCCAGAGCTGAGCTCCCTGCTCCATCACTAGGTGCCCCCGCTGGACCTGCCAGGCGGAGGCCCCCAGCTGCACTGCCAGGTATGCCAGCACTCCCCTCGCCCTTCCCTCCCCACCCGAGCAGCACTGCGGCTGGAACAAAGCCCCAGCTGCAAAAGGGCTAGCGGGTTGGGCTACCCCCCGTGTCCAGCTGCTCCGAGGCGCACCCCACGCCAGCTGACCCATTCCTGTCCCCAGGGCACCCTCCCAGGCGGGGACCAGCTGGGGCCATGCAGTACCTTGGGCCTTGCAGATGCACAGGGCAGCCGCCAGCAGCAGCAGGATGCGGAGGGTCATTCTGGCCAGCGATGGGGCAGGGCGATCAGGCAGGCGGAGGCGTCCTGTGGCTCAGGAGCAGGCAGAGCTGAGATGCTGCGTCCCCTTCCCCGGCTGCCTGTATTTATGCTCTGCGGCAGCCAGCTTTCACTTTCCTTCCTTGCAAGAGCCTGGCTGGCGGCCCACTCCCATCCCATCCCACACGCTCAGCTCCAGTGTGCACAGCTGGGAGGGGAGGTGGGGACGGTTCCTGGCAGGAGCAGCTCCCCTTTGCAGATGTGTTCTGGTAAGGTCATGACTGGCACCAGGCCAGGGATACAGCCGGGGGCTGTGGCGAGGGGGCGGAGGCGGGCGTATCAGCCCCACAGCAAAGAGCCCTCGGCTCTTCCAGATCCAACGTAGCTCCTGCGTTCCCGTCGGGACCCGCTGAACCCAGCGCCTGCCGGTTCTGGCTCCAGCCCAGCCGCCCCCGTCCGAACGCACAGCATCCCGCAGGGCAGGCTCTGGGCTTGTCTGTGGATTCCCGAGCCAGGACGGGGCAAACCGGTGTGGAGACATTCGAGTCCAGGCCCCCCCAATCCCCTGCCTTCTGCCAGGAGCCCCAGACAGTCAGGCCTGGGCGTGGCGGGGACAGCCACTGCTGGGGAAATGTGCCGGTTTGTGCCGCGACACTGCGAGCACGCTCCAGATCCAACGCGCCGTGGCCAGGTCCGTGCTGGGACAGGCGGCTAGCCGGGGTCTGTCTGGCCCAGAGCCGGAGTCCGCGGGAGAAAGCCCGCTGCCAGAGAGTCCCAGCCCGCCTCGGCAGGCCCAAGAGGCTCGGGGTTCGGAGCCTCCAAGCTGGTCCTGATGGGGTCTCTCCAGCAGCCCCCCGTCACCAGCACTGGGATCCCCTCGTGCCCCCCACAGCCTGTCCTGTGCACAGCTCCCCCTGCTCTGCCCAAAGGGCATCCGGCTCCCGCCACCTTCGCCAGCTGCTCTGCCCCTTGGCTCGGGGCCCCAGCCTCTGCCGTTGGGACTGGGCTATATTCTGGGTTTGTCCCTGAACCCACTCCCCCTCTCCAGGGTCCCCCCATGCCCAGCTTCGTTGCTGCCCCCTGAGCTGCCAGCTGGGCTCTCCTCTTGGCCGCCTCAGTCCCCAGAGCTTAGCCCCCCAGTCACATTCCCCCAGGGGCGGTTCCTGCCCCCCAGGCCTGGCCCAGCGGGGTCCCCAGCCCGGCTCTCAGCATCTTGCAGAACCTTCCGGCCCCGGGCTCATGCCCAGGCTCTCTCGGCATGCGGCCCCTCGAGCTGCCCGGGCCGCGCCCCACCCCAGCCACAGCCCTGGCAAATCATTGACCACGCAGGAGCCCACCCCCCTCTTGTCTGAGCAGGCCGGGTTCCAGGGCCCCGGCCGCCTACTGCCCTGGTTAGTGCACTCGGAACAAGTCCAAGGCCGCGCGGCTTGCACAGCGGCAGCTTTATGGCCGCCGAGGTCAAAGGCCTTTGCTGGAATCGATACAGAGCCGCCGGTCCTCCTGCAGCGGGCTCTGAGCACTCGGGCGTCTGGTGCCAGCTGTGCTTAGCGTCGCTCAGGGTAGGGGAGCCGGTGGCTGCACCACCCCCCGGCACTGGAGGGCACAAACCTTCATGCGGGATTTCCCCCTGCCTAGGGGCTGCTCCCCCTGCCTGGGGGAATCGGGGCTGGAGTGGAGCCTCGCTGGGGGACCTGAAAGGGGCACCCTGCTGTCCACCTCTCTGCCCAGCCACCTGTCCATCCACCCAGCTGTCCACTGTCTGCCCAGCCATCCACCTCTCTGCCCAGCCATCTGTCCATCCACCCAGCTGTCCACCCATCCACCCAGCCGTCCACTGTCTGCCCAGCCATCCATCCATCCATCCACCTGTCCATCCATCCATCCATCCACCCAGCCGTCCACCCATCCGCCCAGCCATCCACCTCTCTGCCCAGCCACCTGTCCATCCACCCAGCCGTCCACTGTCTGCCCAGCCATCCAGCCAGCTGTCCACCTGTCCGTCCATCCATCCATCCACCCAGCCGGCCACCCATCCGCCCAGCTATCCACCTCTCTGCCCAGCCACCTGTCCATCCACCCAGCCGTCCACTGTCTGCCCATCCATCCATCCATCCACCCACCGAGCCCTACGCTCCCCCCCGCCCAGCTCTGCCGGTGCCCCTCAGTCCCAACCTGCCCCCCGCCGCTAATCCAGTCCTGGGCTATCTCAGGCCTCCTTGCTGTCCATCCATAGGGACCGCCTGGGATCCCAGGCCAGGCTCGCAGTTTGCTCAGGGGGAAAGAGCCAGGAGACGGCCCGGCACCCTCCCGTCCTTGCCACGCTCAAGCCCCAACTGCTGCAGTCCGAGCCAGGCACAGAGCTGGGTTCACCCTCCCCACGCCCCCGGGGGGCAGACCGGAGAGCTGGGCCAGCAAACCCTGGATGTTCCCCGCCCATCCGGGGTGACTGAGCACCCACTTCTGCTGCTGTCCTCGATCCTGACCCACAGCGCCCCTGCGGTCCCAGCCCTGGGCTCCCCACACACTGCTCTGCTGACCCCCCTCAATCCCCGTTTGCCTCAGCCCCCTGCTCTGTGTATCATTCCTTTTCACTCCGTCACCCCCATTCACTCTCTCTCTTTCCTCCCCTCCCTCGCCCCATTTCCTGCCCCCCGGGCTGCAGCCTGCGGGGCCAGCGTCCATGCAGGGGAGCGCGAGGGGGCCGTCAGATAAACCGCCCCAGTGGCGCCGCGCTCCCCGCTCCGGGCCCCTCTCCAAAGGGCGCTGGCTCTGCCTTGCCAGGGACAAGACCCGCTGCCTCGCTCTGCTTGGGGAAGTGGCCTGCAGGGCTGCCGGGTGGAGGTAGGGTGAGCTGCCAGTCGGGGAGCTCAGCACCGCCACGGAGCAGATCCAGGCTTCCCGGGCTCCCACTTTGCTGGGAAGCGAGGGGCCCTTCACCGCCAGGGAGCTGTCAGCAGAGCCCAGCTGAGATCTCGCAGAGCAAGCCGCCCGCTCCCCCGAAGCACCGGAGTGAGGACATGGCTCGTGCAGGACCACAGCACGGGGGCGCAGGCTCTGGGTGGGCCCTGCATGGCCATGTGGCCGCCTGGTCTGCCAGGAGGGCTTGGAACGGATGGCCGTGAATGGGGTGTGGATGGAGGGGGCACATATGGATGGCTGGGCATGGAGGGCCCTAAAGGGCCCCATTCAGCAATGGTGCAGGCAGCCGGTGGCATTGAGGGGTGGGCATGGAGGACCCTGTACAGGGATGGTGCAGGCAGCAGGTGGCACGGAGGGCTGGGCACATGCTGGGAGCTCTAATGTTGCTGCTCATGTTTGCGTCTGACTTTTCAGAAGAGCCAGGAGACGAGATGAGGCGAAGGGCCCAGCCAGCCGGGGACCTCCCAGCTCATGAGAGCACCAGGCTACAGGAGGGGTCGGCCATCCAGGGGCAGCTGCCCCCCAGCTCAGCCCCAACAAAGAGCCAGGCCTTGTGGAACGGCCACTAGCACTAAGCTGTCTTTGCACATGAGGCCAAGGGAGGCCTTGGGTCAGTGGGAGCTGCCCAGAAAAGCTGGCTGGGAGCCAGGGGAGAGAAGATGGTGCCCAGGATCTTGGGAAAAGCCAGCGAGATACAGCGCTAGGTGACCCAATGGTACAAGGCACCTGGAGTTCCCAAAGGCTCCTGATAAGGGCCCTCATCAACGATTATCCAGGACAATGAGTCACGGGGGCAAAGGACAGAGTCTTGTGGGTTAGCAAGTCCTGATGTGATGGGACCCAGGGACAGGTGAATAGCAGGAGGCCCCGGGCTGGGCCCAGTGTGGATCAGTATGTCAGTCAGCGGAGAAGGAGCTGGAGACGTTTGCTGAGGATGAATGGAGTCACCGGTAGCAGGGGCAGTGGGCAGCAGCACCTGGGCAATCCCAGCTGGATGCTGGGAAGACAGGGCCAGACTCGTCCAAACGCTTCGTGCTGCAGAAGCTGGCGGCTCGGCCTGGGTGGAGCGTCTCCGTGGAGAAGCGGTCCCGGGTCAGTACCCAGCAGGAACGCCTACCCCACCCGCAGGGGCCGGGTGACAATGCAACAACAAAGGGGGGAGAAAACAGCACTGGCCAGACGCGGCTGGGTCTAGCTCCGACCCGCTGCCCTCAAGGGGAGCGTGCTGAGTTCGGGAGACTCTTCTGAAAGGACGGGCCCTGGTTCAACCACAATTCACTGGGACCAGCTGTGTCCCTTACCTAGCAGTGGAGAACAACTCCAGGAATCTCTGCCCTGCCCTATGCCTAGGGTCAGACTGGTCCCCTCTGGCCCGAGTGTCTACGGATCCACCTACCTGTGGCCAATATGGGTCATTTCAAGACAGACCGGCAGTGGCTAAGAGAGAAGGGGCCACCCGCCACGCCAGAGGTCCATGCAGAGACTGCAAGACTCAGATTGCTTAGCTGAGACAGGCAAAGAGCTGGAGGGAACCTGCAGGGACCACCCCCTTCACACCTGTCTGCAGCCCAGCCAGCTTGGACCCACTCTGAGCAGGGCAGGGGTGCGGGGGGCATAGAACGTCGGCAACCTGTCTGCTCTAGGGCTCCCAACGCGCAGGGCCGGCTCCAGGGTTTTTGCCCCCCAAGCAGCGGGGGGGGGAAATGCCGCGATCGCAATTGCGATCGGCGCCAGCTCCACCGCGCCGCTTTCTTCTCCGGCGGCAATTCGGCAGCGGGTCCTTCCCTCCGAGCGGGACGGAGGGACCCGCCGCCGAATTGCCACTGAAAAGCCCGACGTGCCGCCCCTTCCCCTTGGCCGCCCCAAGCACCTGCTTGCTAAGCTGGTGCCTGGAGCCGGCCCTGCCAATGCGGCCGGCTCTGGGCTGTTAGATGGGGCGAGCAACAGGGTAGACAAGGCTCGGGAGCCTAGTATAAACCCCGGGGAAGCTTCATCAGTCAGAGCTCTGTCCGGCAGCCAGCCAGGGGACAGACAGACAGACACACAGCGACGATTGAGTGGGTCCATGTGGAGAAACCTCAGCGAATTCCTGTCATCTCGCCCTCCGTCCGGGGGCACAGCCGCAGTGCCCCGTGGTCTCTGCGTTCCGCGGCAAAGCCCCCGGCTGGGCCGTCTCCGGGGGGATTCTGTGGCGGTGTCAGACCGGTTTGTTGGTGGAGGTGATTTATGGGCTGAAGTAAGAGGATGAGGAGCACCACTGGGGCAGAACCCCGGATTCCGGGGGGGCAGGACCCGCTCCAGCCCTGGGCTCCCCAGCAAGGCCAGGAAGGGTTAGAAGCAGCTGATGGGAGGTCTGTCCGAGCACCATCTCCCCGAGGGCTCCCTGCTGAATCCCAGCATGGTCTGGCCGGAGAGGGCCTGGAAAACCCCTGCCCGTGCCCATGTTTCTCATGTTTCAGGATGCTAAACAAAGTCTTCTCTGGCGACGGGCCACCCTGGAACGTCTCCCTGTGCTGTCGGGAAGGGATCATCAGCCCCTGCTGGAAAGGAGCCAGGGCCTCCCTGAAGGACTTGGCCTGCAGCTCCGGGACCAAGCAACCCCGCTCAGGGAATGGGCAGGGGCCAAGGAGCCAGGGCATGAAGGGTGTGCTGCACACACCGACGGTGCCCACAGGTCATTGTGTGCACATGCAGGAACATGCCTCCGTGCATGCGTCTGTGAGCACCAGGGCACGTGCAAGACATGCGTGTGGATGTGCATGCGTGTGCACACCTTCCATTCCCTGGCTCCATCGCTGCCTGAAAGGCCTGGAGTCTCACGTGTCCCCAGGGCCGTTCCCCTCCCAGCCCCGGCCCCCTTCCCCAGCTGCCCCTTGGCACAGGGCCTCTGCGGGGCGCGTCCTGCAGCCAGCAAACTCCCAGTGCAGACTGGACATGGGGAGCATGTGGGGTGCCGGGGGATTGTCCAGTGCCCAGTGTGGGACAAGCCGGAGGGAGCTCACACAGACCCAGGGATGTGCAGAAACCAGGGCGCTGTCCTGGGAGGCCGCCAGCAGCTCATCAGTGGTCAGCAGCATGTGTGCACCAGAGCCCCCTGGTGGCTGGAGACCTGCAGAGGATAAAAGCCCTACTACTGGTGCCAGGGGCCATCCCACCAGCCTGATCATACTGCACATGATGGCTGTGCTCTCTCCGCCCGTACAGCCAGCCAGGGAAAGGGTGATCACCCTAGGCCCAAGCTCCTGTGGGCCCCCCCATCCCCGCAGGAGCACCTGACTCCCCCCACCGCCTGCCGCCGCCCTGCCTGCCCCCTCTCGTTCCACAGCCCGGGAGAGAGAAGGAATACGGGACACCCGGTAAAATGATTGGTATTCGAGCGAGTTCAATGGCACTCAAACAGAACTGTGCAGGACAAACGTTCACATTAACGTCGAGTTGACTGAGCCGCTGTTAAAAAGAAATCCGGCAGAGTTGGCTTCTTGTTATTTACCTTCTTCTCTTGAAGGCTTTAGGGTTCACACGAGGAGAGGTGACACACACACACCCCTACCCCACACACACGAGGAGAGGTGACACACACACACCCCTACCCCCACACACACACGAGGAGAGGTGACACACACACACCCCTACCCCACACACACGAGGTGAGGTGACACACACACACCCCAACCCCCACACACACGAGGAGAGGTGACACACACACACCCCAACCCCCACACACACATGAGGAGAGGTGACACACACACACCCCAACCCCCACACACACATGAGGAGAGGTGACACACACACACCCCTACCCCCCCACACACACACACGAGGAGAGGTGACACACACACACCCCTACCCCCCACACACACACGAGGAGAGGTGACACACACACACACCTACCCCCCCACACACAAGGAGAGGTGACACACACACGAGGAGAGGTGACACACACACACCCCAACCCCCACACACACATGAGGAGAGGTGACACACACAGCCCTATCCCCCAACACACACGAGGAGAGGTGACACACACACCCCCCAACCCCCACACACACACGAGGAGAGGTGACACACACACACCCCAACCCCCACACACACATGAGGAGAGGTGACACACACAGCCCTACCCCCCAACACACACGAGGAGAGGTGACACACACTCATCCCAACCCACACACACACACGGGGAGAGGTGACACACACACACCCCAACCCCCCCACACACACGAGGAGAGGTGACATACACACACCCCTACCCCCCAACACACACAAGGAGAGGTGACACACACACACCCCAACCCCCCCCACACAGACACGAAGAGAGGTGACACACACACACCCCAACCCCCCCCACACACACCCCTACCCCCTCACACACATGAGGAGAGGTGACACACACACACCCCTACCCCCCCCACACACACACAAGGAGAGGTGACACACACACCCCAACCCCACACACACACGAGGAGAGGTGACACACACACACCCCAACCCCCCCACACACACACCCCCTCACACACAAGGAGAGGTGACACACACACACCCCTACCCCCCCACACACACACGAGGAGAGGTGACACACACACCCCAACCCCCCCACACATGAGGAGAGGTGACACACACACCCCTACCCCCCCACACACAGGAGGAGAGGTGACACACACACCCGTACACCTCTCTCCCAGGGAGGCCAGGGAGAGGAGCAACCGACCGACCAACCCTCCGCTCCCTGCGGGGTGCTCTCCGCCCTCCATGCTGGGACCCCGGGACGGACCTGCCTTTCCTGGTACCTGGCACCACGTCTTCCTGAGACAACACATGTGGGGACACGCAGGGTCACATGCCCCCTCCCCAGATTTCTGCAGGGTTCACACCAGAATGTGGCCAGCCGCAGCCTTTTGGCCCTGCGCGGGAGGGAGAGGACGGGAGCTGCTCCCAGCCGCAGGGGAGTGGGGAGAGGGATGGCTGGCCCCTGTCTTTGCAGAGCTCATCTCTTTTTTTTCTCTCCCCCTCCTGCCCCCGGCTGGAAGCAGCTTGTCCCTTCCTGCTACAGCGCGGGCAGGAAGGGGTTACGCCCTAAGGCTGCATTGTGCACCAGGGCCCAGGGAACCGGACTGCAGGGGCTTCAGCCAACCAGCCAGCACAGCTCCATGCTCCCTGGGGGCAGGACCCAGGGCGGGGGGGGGGGGGAGGGTGAAGAGGGGCTCAGCCCCTGGCTGGGGGGCTGCTGTGATGCCTGCAGGGGCGGGGCACGAACCGGCTGGAAATCGCTGCCCCCCCACTCCAGAGCTTAGCTGATGAGCACAGAGGCCAGCGTTGTGCGGGGGTTTGACACACGCAGGGCTCGGCTCATTCTGGCCAGTGCTCCAGGGCGGAGGGTCTTGGGCTTTCCCGGGGCGCCGGCCCAGCCAGAGGCAGTGGGGGAAGGAAGGAACCTGCTGGCCAGGCTGAGCGCCCCGACCAGGGGCTGGTTCTCCGCACAGCGCCGGCCGGAAGCAGGACGGCGGCAGGGCCCTGCTGGCTGAGAGCCGGCACTCAGCGGGGGCTGTGCTGATGGACCAGCAGAGGGAGCGGCTGGCCCCACACACTGCAGCTTTACCCTGCCACCAGCCCCCATCGTCGGCCACTGGACCCCACCATCACCGCTGGTGGGCGGGCGGCTGGCGAGCAAGACCCGCCAGTACTGCAGCGGGGGAAGATGAAAATGCGGGACAATTTGCCTGGTCATCCTACTGCCTGGGGATCACAGAAAATGGACCCAGCCCAGATGAATGGGGAGGAGGGGGCAGAGGTGAGACCTGGGGGGCTCAGAGCTGGGCCCTCCGAACCAGAGGAGCCGTCCCCTTTGGGGAGTTAGTGGCTCCTTTGCCATTGTCCCACCCCGTGCCTCAAGCAGGAACAATACCAGCTGCCCAGCGATCTGCCCCCGGCTGCTCCTCCAGGCGGCTGCGATACCGACCTCTCCTGGTGACCTGCTGGACCCAGCCCCAGCGATCTGCCCCCGGCTGCTCCTCCAGGCGGCTGCGATACCGACCTCTCCTGGTGACCTGCTGGACCCAGCCCCAGCGATCTGCCCCCGGCTGCTCCTCCAGGCGGCTGCGATACCGACCTCTCCTGGTGACCTGCTGGACCCAGCCCCAGCGATCTGCCCCCGCTGCTCCTCCAGGCGGCTGCGATACCGACCTCTCCTGGTGACCTGCTGGACCCAGCCCCAGCGATCTGCCCCCCGCTGCTCCTCCAGGCGGCTGTGATACCGACCTCTCCTGGTGACCTGCTGGACCCAGCCCCAGCGATCTGCCCCCGGCTGCTCCTCCAGGCGGCTGCGATACCGACCTCTCCTGGTGACCTGCTGGACCCAGCCCCAGCGATCTGCCCCCGGCTGCTCCTCCAGGCGGCTGCGATACCGACCTCTCCTGGTGACCTGCTGGACCCAGCCCCAGCGATCTGCCCCCGCTGCTCCTCCAGGCGGCTGTGATACCGACCTCTCCTGGTGACCTGCTGGACCCAGCCCCAGCGATCTGCCCCCCGGCTGCTCCTCCAGGCGGCTGTGATACCGACCTCTCCTGGTGACCTGCTGGACCCAGCCCCAGCGATCTGCCCCCGCTGCTCCTCCAGGCGGCTGTGATACCGACCTCTCCTGGTGACCTGCTGGACCCAGCCCCAGCGATCTGCCCCCCGGCTGCTCCTCCAGGCGGCTGCGATACCGACCTCTCCTGGTGACCTGCTGGACCCAGCCCCAGCGATCTGCCCCCCGCTGCTCCTCCAGGCGGCTGTGATACCGACCTCTCCTGGTGACCTGCTGGACCCAGCCCCAGCGATCTGCCCCCGGCTGCTCCTCCAGGCGGCTGTGATACCGACCTCTCCTGGTGACCTGCTGGACCCAGCCCCAGCGATCTGCCCCCAGCTGCTCCTCCAGGCGGCTGCGATACCGACCTCTCCTGGTGACCTGCTGGACCCAGCCCCAGCGATCTGCCCCCCGCTGCTCCTCCAGGCGGCTGCGATACCGACCTCTCCTGGTGACCTGCTGGACCCAGCCCCAGCGATCTGCCCCCGGCTGCTCCTCCAGGCGGCTGTGATACCGACCTCTCCTGGTGACCTGCTGGACCCAGCCCCAGCGATCTGCCCCCCGGCTGCTCCTCCAGGCGGCTGTGATACCGACCTCTCCTGGTGACCTGCTGGACCCAGCCGCAGCAGGTCTGCCCCCCGCCCGCCACGCCCGCCTCCTGCACTGTGCAATCCCGCGCTCGCTCCTAATCCCCTTTATCAGCAGCCTGGGAGCCTGTGCACACACAGCTCAGCGCCAGTCGCCCCAGGGCCAGAGGCCCCTTCCCAGCAGCTCAGCCGGGGCGGCAGCGGAGCTGGGCAGTGGGGGGCCGGGGAGGGTGGCAGGTGCGGGTTCCCCTGTGTCCGATCTGCAGCAGTGTCTCAGCTCTGGGTGAGCTCACTTGAGATACGCCTCTCTCCCAGGACCGACTATCGGCCAGGTGGCAGGGCTTGGCTCTCCGCCGCCCACCTGCCTCTGGCAGCCTCTGACCCCCAGGCTGCCCCCGCCTCTAATTACTGAGTGGGGAACCCAGCAGGGCCGTGACCCTGCCAGCCCCGCTGCAGGGGCAGTTCAGAACCAGCTCCCGTCTCATCCCCTCGGGGCAGGTCCCCACTTCGTCTCAGCTCTTGTGTGCAGCAGGCGCCCAGTCTCAGGGAGGGATTGTGCTGGTGCCCTGGGCTACCCGTAGGGCATAGGACCTGTGCCAAACCCAGTAGGGCAGCCTCTGAGACTGTGGGGCACAGAAAGGCCACCGGGGTCTGGGAAACCAGCTGGAGTAGGGCAGGAACCGACTGGAGTCTACACCCCATTCCAGCCCTGGACTCTGGCCCCCAACTCTGCCGATCCCCCTCAGTCCCGATCTTCAGCCCCTCGTTACGCCAGTGCTGGGATCCCTGCATGCATACACAGCTCTGCTGGTGCCCCCCGCCACTTACAGAAGCTGCCCATTGGCCTACTGGGGCCATTTTCCCATCCTGTCCTCTGGTGATCTCTATTCCCTGCAGAGCAGTTGACATAACCAGCCTGCAAAAGCAACTGTCCCAGGGAGCAGGCTCAGGGCAGGAGGTGCAGCCAGATAAGGGATTGGGAATTTCCAACCTCAGAACCCTTCATCCTGCACATGGGAACTGGGGCACCGTGTCCCAGGCGATGCAACTGTTAACAGGAATCACCAGGCCCTTCGCTCTTTTCACTCCTTGACCAGCAAATTCCTTCCTGCAAAGTCCTCCGTTCCCACATGCAGATGCTAACAGAGGCTGTGAGCAGCCTGGAAAGCCCCACTGCTCGGGAACTGCAGGCTGGCTGGCTGCTGGCTGCCTGCCAGGCCCACAGGACCAGGCCATTCAGAACAGCTGGAAAAGCAGGGCTGCATGTGCCCAGCCGCCTCCTGGCCACGTTCCCTAAATCCCAAGGCATTAGCTGACACAGAGGTTGCTGGGAAGAGCAGGGGATCTGGGCTGGAAGGGCAGAGCATTGTCTTCTCCTGGCTGGGGCTTTGCATCCGACTTTCCTGTTAGAGAAACACCTGGGATTCCCCACCCCCACCGGCAAATAGGGGCAGCTGCATTATAGGGGCATCTAGAGGGGCCAGGGTGTGGGGAAAGAGAGGAGTTAACCCCTTCATTGCTGGGGATGGCTCCCCTGCCTGCCAAATGAATCCATTTCTCTCACGTCTGTCATCCAGCACCCTCAAGACACATTGGAAACGTGGCTGACATCCCCCAGCCCCCTGTGAGCCAGGGCAGTGTCATTATCCCCATGTGACACAAGGGGAAACTTCAGGCACTGAATGCTGGCTACATCGGTTCTAGCCAGCTCCGCCCCATGTCGAACCTCCCCCGTCAAAGCCCAGCTACAAGCTCATCCAACTGAAGCGAATGTCAGCGGCCCAGCCCAGTCTGGATTCACATGGCGCTGAAAGCGCGTTTGTGGCACTGATGGGTGATCTCCTCCTGCCAGTGGACGGAGAACAGACATCCCCTCGCATCCTCCTGGACCTCTGCGGCGTGTGACATGCTGCTGGCCATGAGATCCTGCTGTCTCGCCCGAGCGAGGTGGCAGGGGTCCCGGGGAGTGCGCTGACAAGGTTTGAGTCCTTCCTGGGGGTACGCACGCAAAGAGCAACAATCGGAAACTGCACCTTCACCACTAGGCCCCACAAGGATCGAGTCTCTCTCCGGTCCTGGTCAACATTTACATGCAGCCACTAGATGAACTGATCAGACAGCCTGGACTCCAGTGCCAGCACTACGCAGATCTACCGCATACGGCCACACCGCTCGCACCAAGACAGGCCAGTGCTTGGACAAGATCCTGGATGAGAACCGGCGCATGCCAGAGGTGATCCTGGAGCGCAGAGGGACGCATTCTGAGCAGTCACGGCACGGTCTCCGTCGGCTGAAGATCCGCACAGCTGGTCAGTTCAGTCAGTCTCGGCGTACTCTGGGATTCCTTCCTCGCTGGGTGTGAAGCTCTCACGTGCGAGCAGCGCTTTCTGCCATGTCCACTTGGCTAGGCGGCTCCGGCACATCCTGGCCTTGGTCATTCATCTGTCACTGCTCGGCTGGACTCCAGCAAGGCGAGATCACTGGGCAGGAAGCCTTCAGCACTTAGGAAACTCCGGCTAGCCTAGAAAGCTGCAATGTGTCTCCTCAGGCCCCGCGAGCACAGCACACCTCTCCTCTGCTCCTACAGTGGCTTCCCATCAAGTTCAAAGTCTCTGTCCTTCTCTTCGAGGCGCTCCGAGGCCTCGGGAATCTAAAAGAGCCCAAAGCTCTGGGATGAAGACTGCAGTCAACAACTCCACAATTTGGGTCCAGTGGAACTCTCGACCACAAGGGTAAAGGTCGTCTGTGCAGGAGACAGAACTTTCTCGGGGCCGGTCCCAGACTGGGGAATGATCTCCCCAGGAACTAGGGTTACCACACGTCCAGATTTTCCCGGACATGTCCGGCTTTTTGGGCCTCAAATCCCCGTCCGGGGGGAAATCCCAAAAAGCCGGACATGTCCGGGAAAATAGGGAGGGAGGGCCCGGCGGTGCGGGGCCGGGGGCCGGCGCGGTGCTCAGCAGGGGCTGGGGCGGTGGGTGCGTGGCTGGGGGCCGGCGCGGTGCTCGGCCGGGGCCGGCAGCGCGGGCACTTGGCTGGGGGCCGGCGGCGCCGGCACTTGGCCGAGGGTCGGGGGCGCGGGCGCTCGGCCGGGGGCCGGGGCCGGCGGCGCGGGCACTTGGCCGGGGGCCGGGGCCGGCGCGGTGCTCGGCCGGGGGCGCGGGCACTTGGCCGGGGGCCGGCGCGGTGCTCGGCCGGGGCCGGGGGCGCGGTGCTCAGCCGGAGCCGGGGCCGGCAGCGCGGGCACTTGGCTGGGGGCCGGCGGCGCGGTGCTCAGCCGGGGCCGGGGGCGCGGGCACTTGGCCGGGGGCCGGCGCGGTGCTCGGCCGGAGCCGGGGCGGGGGGCGCGGGCACTTGGCCGGGGGCCGGTGCGGTGCTCGGCCGGGGGCGCGGGCACTTGGCCGGGGGCCGGCGCCCCAGGGCCCGAGCCGGGCGGGAGACGCCGGGGCCAGAGCCTCTTGGCCTGGGCCGGCCGCTGGAGGGAGCCGCTTGGCCAGGGGGGCCAGACTGGGCCGCGCTGCACCCCGCCCCAGCTTACCTGCTGCCTCCCTGTTTCAGGCTTCCCACGAACATTTGATTCGCGGGAAGCAGGGGAGGGGGAGGAGCAGGGGGCGGAGCGTTCAGGGGAGGGGGCAGAGTTGGGGCGGGGCTGGGGGCGGGCAAGGGCGGAGTTGGGGCGGGGCCAGGGCCCCATGGAGTGTCCTCCTTTTTAAAAATTAAAATATGGTAACCCTAACTAAGTACCATCCCAAACCCACCACCGTCCACTGCAAGTGCGAGTGTGTTTCTTTGACCTGCCTTCTCTAATCAAAACACAGAGCAGCGTGTTGTTTGCATCAGGAGGAGAACTTGGTGAGGGAGTTTCTTTGAGGCAACCCTGTTCATTTACAAAGAACGTACAGAGTCCTGTTCCGCTGAATGCCGCCGGAATCAAACAGCAGGAGACAGTTCCTTTGCTCACAGCCCCAAGCCTCTTTCCAGCCAGTGCTCAGCCCAAAAGCTCTCTCTTTAGGGTTGTTTCAGGGTGATATTACAGGCTTCTCTGGCTTTGTCTGGGGCTTTCTTGCTGCCTTCTCTATTAGCTTCTCTGGTGTTTCTCTCTCTCTCACACACACACACACACAGCTGCATCAGATCAATCCCCACCCCTGCCTTTGTTATCCGACCTCCCCACAGGAAACCCTTTGGACCACGTGGTCCAGCCTCTGCTCAGGCTTCCATGCTGTCTAATCCTTCAGCAGTGGTTTTCCATTCACCGATCGCTAAATAAAGGGACATTTGCTCGTTCCCTCATTCAGCCTGAATTGAAGGCGTCCGTCCCACTCAATAGCTTCACTGAGATAGTGGGATTGTCCAGCCCCGGAGCGACAGATATTATCCAGCCTCCAAAAGCCGTGAGATCAGCTCTGCGCCAGCTGCCCTTCACGCTCCCCTTTTCCCCAGCACACACCTTTACGAAACACTAGTGCAATTGTTCAGAATCTGCCCCCTGCCCCTTCTCCTTCCTTCCAGGCTCAGAGCGCGGAAACAGGTAACTGCTGGGGCGTTTGGAGCATCCCCAGTGGCATGTGAATTAGCAGGCACTGGAATGAATAGGGCAGTTTGCATTTCCGAGGACTATTGTCTCAGGCTTGCGCCAGACTCAGGCAAACGTCTCAGCATCGGTGGCACTTCACATGCAGAAGGTTTTCTGCACAATCCTAACAGAGACTTTTTTTTTAAATAGAAAGCTGAAAGTGGAGAACTGGAGTGTCTGTGTCCCCTGTGGCAAACTGTGCTTCAAAGCAGCACCCCGGAACCCCCATATTCACCACTCTTAGAATTATCATGTGTTTTGTACAAAGTCTGCCTTGTGAGCTATCATTGTAAAAGTCTTGATCTGTTGCACACTAATCTCCTGTTGGATTGTATGTGCTGCCATTGGATGGGAAGTTATGAAGTTTTGCTGTGTGTGTGTTACTGAAATACATTGTGAGGTTGGGAACAACCACAACCAGCCTTTCAGGTGCAACAATGGAGCAGCCAGACGCTGCTGATGGCCCACTGAAGGGAATCCATCCTCCCAAGGACTATCCCAGGATCTGCACACAATGGAGACTTCGCAGCCATCACAGGGTGAGAGGGTGCCCAGGCTGGTGAGCCAGAGGGCTCAGTGGAACCCCAGTTCTAGGTTGCACCCCAGAGAACCCATCACAGCCTCCCATCTAGTCCACCTCTGTCCCCCACCCCCTGGGAGCAACACACCCCATGCTTTGGGAAATCCTGCTAGAACCTATGATATTCTGAGTGCACCTAGCACCGTAGTATCTAGGCACAACTGTGTCGCAGTGCGTGTGCCAATCACATTTTAACAAGGCTTTGCTTCCTGGTCTAGATTTGATTTTGACAAATAGGGAGGAACTGGTTGAGAATTTGAAAGTGGAAGGCAGCTTGGGTGAAAGTGATCATGAAATGGTCGAGTTCATGATTCTAAGGAATGGTAGGAGGGAGAACAGAACAGTAAAGACAACTGATTTCAAGAAGGCAGACTTCAGCAAACTCAGAGAGTTGGCAACTAAGATCCCATGGGAAGCAAGTCTAAGGGGAAAAACAATTGAAGACAGTTGGCAGTTTTTCAGAGACATTATTAAGGGCACAAGAGCAAACTATCGCACTGCGTAGGAAAGATAGGAAGGATGGCAAGAGACCACCCTGGCTTAATCAGGAGATCTTCAATTATCTGAAACTCAAAAAAGAGTGGAAACTAGGTCAAACTACAAAGGATGAATATAAACAAATAACACAAGTCTGTAGGGACAAAATTAGAAAGGCCAAGGCACAAAACGAGATCAAACTAGCCAGAGACGTAAAGGGTAACAAGAAAACATTCCACAAATACTTTAGAAGCAAGAAGACCAAGGACAGGGTGGGCCCATTACTCAATGGGGGGGGGAGGAACAATAACAGAAAATGTGGAAATGGCAAAAGTGCTTAATGACGTCTTTGTTTCGGTTTTCACCAAGGAGGTTGGTGGTGATTGGACATCTAACGTAGTGAATGCCAGTGAAAATGAGGTAGGATCAGAGGCTAAAATAGGGCAAGAACAAGTCAAAAATTACTTAGACAAGTTAGATGTCTTAAAATCACCAGGGCCTGATGAAGTACACCTTAGAATACTCCAGGAGCTGACTGAGGAGATATCTGAGCCATTAGCAATTATCTTCGGCAAGTCATAGAAGACGGGGGAGATTTCCGAAGACTGGAAAAGGGCAAATATAGTGCCCATCTATAAAAAGGGAAATAAGGACAACCCGGGGAATTACAGACCAGTCAGCTTAACTTCTGTACCCAGAAAGATAATGGAGCAAATAATTAAGCAATTAATTTGCAAACATCTAGAAGATAATAAGGTGATAAGTAACAATCAGTATGGATTTGTCAAGAACAAATCATGTCAAACCAACCTGATAGCTTTCTGTGACAGGGTAACAAGCCTTGTGGATGGGGGGGGAAGCGGTAGATGTGGTGTATCTTGACTTTAGTAAAGCTTTTGATGCTGTCTCGCATGACCTTCTCATACACAAACTATGGAAATACAACCTAGATGGAGCTACTATAAGGTGGGTGCAGAACTTGTTGGAAAACCATTTCCAGAGAGTAGTTATCAGTGGTTCACAGTCACTTTGGAAGGGCATAACGAGTGGGGTCCCGCAGAGACCGGTTCTGGGTCTGGTTCTGTTCAATATCTTCATCAATGATTTAGATAATGGCATACAGAGTACACTTATAAAGTTTGTGGACGATACCAAGCTGGGAGGGGTTGCAAGTGCTTTGGAGGACAGGATTAAAATTCAAAATGATCTGGACAAACTGGAGAAATGGTCTGAAGTAAATAGGATGAAATTCAATAGGGACAAATGCAAAGTACTCCACTTAGAAGGAACAATCAGTTGCACACACACAAACTGGGAAATGACTGCCTAGGAAGGAGTGCTGCGGAAAGGGATCTGGGGGTCATAGTGGATCACAAGCTAAATATGGATAAATGGACACAAATCAGATATTAGGAATGGCAATATACAAAAACCTGTAGGAGAACACTTCAACCACCCTGGACACACAATAGTAGATTTAAAGGTAGCCATCCTGCAGCAAAAAAACTTCAGGACCAGACTTCAAAGAGAAACTGCTGAGCTTCAGTTCATCTGCAAATTTGACACCATCAGCTCAGGATTAAACAAAGACTGTGAATGGCTATCCAACTACAGAAGCAGTTTCTCCTCCCTTGGTGTTCACACCTCAACTGCTAGAAGAGGGCCTCATCCTCCCTGACTGAACTAACCTCGTTATCTCTAGCCTGACTCACTCTTGCTTGCATATTTATCCCTGCCTCTGGAAATTTCCGAAAGCTCATGCTCCAATACGTCTGTTAGTCTATAAGGTGCCACAGGACTCTTTGCTGCTTTTACAGATCCAGACTAACACGGCTACCCCTCTGAAGCTAAATATGAGTCAACAGTGTAACACTGTTGCAAAAAAAAAGCGAACATCATTCTGGGATGCATTAGCAGGAGTTTTATAAGCATGACACTAGAAGTAATTATTCCGCTCTACGTGCTGATTAGACCTCAGCTGGAGTATTGTGTCCAGTTCTGGGCACCACATTTCAGGAAAGATGTGGACAAATTGGAGAGAGTCCAGAGAAGAGCAACAAAAATTATTAAAGATCTAGAAAACATGACCTAGGAGGGAAGATCGAAAAAAATTAGGTTTGTTTAGTCTGGAGAAGAGAAGACCGAGAGGGGACATGATAACAGTTTTCAAGTACATAAAAGGTTGTTACAAGGAGGAGGGAGGGAAATTGTTCTTAACCTCTGAGGCAATGGGCTTAAACTGCAGCAAGGGAGGTTTCGGTTGGACATTAGGAAAAACTTCCTAACTGTCAGGGTGGTTAAGCTCTGGAATAAATTGCCCAGGGAGGCTGTGGAATCTCCATCTGTGACGTTACGAATGTAATATAATATCTCATTGAAAGGTGACAGGGCCAGAAAGAGTTAATTACCTCCCAGACTGACCTGACCCATGGCTGAACTCTAAAGACTTGTTAGGAAGATCTGTAAATGAACAGAGCTTTGAAATGCAAGTCTGCATTGTTAGAGATGGAAGGGGAGCTGTTTGCTCAGGTCTTGTGATGTAAGCAAACGAGTCTTGTCTATTACTATAGCTTTGATTCAAAGATCAAAAAAGGAATATTAACATTTAGGAAGACACTTGAGGGAAATAGTATTATTGTCTCTATGTCTCTTTGAAGGTTGTGGTAACCTGTATCTGAACTGTTTAATGGATAAATTACCCTGTGCTAATTGCCAGGATGTTTGGGAGAAGGAAAGTTAAGCCTATTGTTCTCTCAGGCCAAAAGGCTGCTGGAAATGTATAAGAACCCTGGGACACGATCCTGCTTCATCTCAGATCTGCTTTGGGTTTCAAGAGGGGGAAACCCTGAGCCATAAGGATTGAGATCCCCAGTCACTGACTGGAGTCACCCTGAATATGGACATTGAACTATAACCTACGGACTATTTCTAAAAGGACTTTTGGCAACTACAAACTCACCATCTCTGCTATGTACCTGGACCTCAAGGAATTAAACTCAAGTCTGTCTGTATATTGATCTTTTAACCAACACTCTCTCTCTTTTCTTATTTAATAAATTTTAGTTTAGTTAACAAGAATTGGCTATAGCGTGTATTTTGGGAAAGTCTAAGTTATAATTGGACCTGGGTGTGTGGCTGATCCTTTGGGGTTGGAAGAACCTTTTCGTTTATATGATGAGAGAAGATTTTCAGTAATCATCATCAGATCTGACAGGTGTGTCTGGATGGAGGCCTGAGGCTGGGCACTTGAAGGGAACTGCGTTGTTTGGACGTCTGAGTAACCAGTGAGGTAATACTGAAGCTGTTTTGGGCTGGCTTGGTAAATCTAAGTATGGGAATATCCACCAGCATTTGGTGGATATTTTCCTTCAGTGGTGATTCCAACAACATTCCCGGAGGACGACCACCTCCCCCGGCCTCTGGGCACGAAGGCCAAAGCATACCAACATGGCAGCCCTGTTTGGATAGATGTGCAGGGCAGACGGGACTGATCTGAGCATCCCGCGTGAGCGTCTGCACAGCACAGGCCAAAGATGCTGAGATCTGGCCCGGGATCCCTGCACTGAGCTCACAGCTTGCAGCTCAGCTGGAGCGGAGCTTCCAGAGCCACCCCCCCACCGCGTCCCTCCGCGAGTTGTTCCAGTGGGTGTCACCCTCACTGTTGCACTTTATATCCAGCTTGCACTGGACTAGCTGCAGCTTCCAACCGTTGGGTCCTGGGCTGCCTTTCTCCGCTGGATGAAAGAGCCTTGCACGGCCAGATCTTCCCCCCAGGTAGGTACTCGTAGACTGTAAGCAAGTTGCCCCTGAACCGTCTCTTCAATAAACTAAACAGATTGAGCTCCGTTAACACCCACCATCAGGCAGGACTTCCAGGCCTCAGCTCAGTCCTTCTTTGCACCCTCTCAGCTCTGTTAGGATCCTGTTGATGTGCGGACACCAGAACTGGACGCAGTTTTCCCGAAGTGGTATCTGCAGGGCTGTGTACAGGGCCAAGGCCACCTCCCTGCTCTCACTCAGGATTCCCCTGCTTCGTACAAGGGGCGCACTGGCCCTTCTGGCCACAGCGTTGCACTGGGACCTCAAGTTCAGCGGCTTATCCACCAGGACCCCCAACTCTCCGAGTCACAGCGTCCCGGGATAGAGTCCCCCACCCTGTACGTGAGGCCCCCACATTCTGTCTTCCTATGACCAGGCATTCGGTGGGTGTCACGGAGTGGGGGGACGTCAGGGCCCTGCACCCCTCTTCCTGGGATTCACCGGGACTCTCAGCCAGCCAGTAAAACGGAAGGTTTATTGGACAGTAGGAACGCAGGCTACAACAGAGCTTGTAGGTACAGCCAGGACCCCTCATCAAGTCCTTCTGGGGGGTTCAGGGAGCTTAGACCCCAGCTTGGGGTTCCCTGCGTTGCACCACCCAGCCCAAAACTGAAACTCAAAACTCCTCCAGCAGCTCTCTCCTCCTCCCCCCAGCTCCTCCTCTCCTTTGTTCAGTCTCCCGGGCAGGTGTCACTTCTCCCACCCCCCTCCTGGCTCAGGTTACAGCTCAGGTAGCTTCCTTCTCATCCCCAATGTAACCCCCCTGCAACATTCCCAGGTGAAATCTGCCCCGCTCCCTGCTCCGTCACAGTTGCATTAACACACGTTGGCCGGGGCCCACCTTGGCGAGCAGTCGAGATCACTCTGGAGCCAAGCCTGGTGCCCATCACAACTGCTCTTTGTGGCAGCTACAGACTTGCCCACCCGGGATTGGACACTTTCCTCCAGCTCCTTGATAAAGATGTTGCCTAGCACCGGGCTGAGAAGAGACCCCACTAGGAACACCCCCGCGGGATGAGAATTCCCCAGGCAGTTCTGTTTTGAGATCTGTGACTGCAGTGGGAGGTGCTGGGTGCTGAGCACTTTGGAAAACCACCCCGTCTCTAGGGGTCTGACTCAGAGCCTGGCCTCAGGCACCCAGTTCCCAGCCGTGGCCCTAGGCAGCCCTGCTCCAGACTCCTCGCGCTGGCTGCAGCCACTGACTTCACCAGAAACTCTTTGGATCCCGTGTCCTCCTCTTCCTGAAAAATCCCCAGCCCCCTCGCCCATTCCCCATGCCCAACCCTGTGCCCTGCTCTGGAGCCAGCCATGGCAGGCCTGCCTCTGCCAGTTCCCCGGTGCCTGCTCCGTCTCGCAGTTTGCAGACCTGCCCACTTTCTTCTTAGGTTTCTCTTAGGATGGAAATCACCTGGCTGACTTCAGGCTCAGACAAGGCAAACAAGGGGAGGGGCGGCAGTGGGTGAATAACCAGGTAACTGAGGCAGAGGTTAAATGTAACGATCACTTAGCTGAACAGAGCCGGGATCAGAACTCATCGGTCCTGTGCCGGGCTTTACCCACGAGCCACTGCTCCTTGGTGGAGGAGTTTGGATATGTCCGGGGCTAGTCTGGGAAGTCAGAGTATAGCTCAGTTCCTCGGCTATAGCCTTCAGCCCCCAGGCTCCTAGGTGGGGCGAGGGAGGCTCTGCGGCACATGCTACTCTCACCCACAGGCACCACCCCCTAGCTCCCATTGGCTACAGCTCCCGGCCAATGGGAGTGTGGAGCCGGTGCTCGGGGTGGGGACAGCACGCGGAGCCCCTTGGCCCTCCCGCCTAGGAGCCGGACCTGCTGGCTGCTTCCAGGGTGCAGTGCGGAGCCAGGACAGGTACGGTTCACCCTGCCTTAGACCCGCAGTGTCGCCGACCGGACTTTTAACAGCCCGGTGGACGGTGCTGACCGGAGCTGCCAGGGTCTCTTTTCAACCAGGTGTTCCAGTGTAAACCAAACATCTGGCAACCCTAATTTTAAGTCAACAGCTCATAGCAAGGAAGGGCTATTGGGCACACGAATCCCACTGCTTAGCCGTAACAAGAGGAATTTGCCCAAGACCACCCCGTCCCCACACAAAGCCCTGTGCACATGGGTGGGGTCAAGAGCAAAGGGAAAGGCGCAGGAGACGCCATACTGGTCCTGTATCCTGTCTCCAGCTGTTATCAGTACCGAGTGCTTGTGAAGAAGATAAACTCCCCACAAAGAGATGTTCCCCACTGATCCCAGGCCCAATACAGCTTATGTCCTGAAACACAAGAATCTATAGCTTTAGCCATTTGAGTCCTAGCTGGTCTAACTAAGGACATTCCTGGTACCCATATAAATGTCTATTCCTATTTGGTATCCCATATGCACTTGTCCTCAGCAATATCTTGTGGCAGTGGGTTCTACAGTCTAATGATGCATTGTGTAAAACAGCATTTCCTGTCACCAATTCTAGATTCGTTGTCTTTCAGTGTCATTGGACGGCTCCTTGTTTCTGCGTTATGGGAAAGGGTGAAGAGCAGCACCTTTGTCATTAATTATTTTAGTTGCAGAGGAAGTGCTTAGCCCTGTACAACACACAAATGATTCTCTCCCATTTAGTACTTGACGATCCAACTTTACTTCTCATAAAAAATTAGCACTTTACAAACTCAGTTTACCCCATTTTAAATGGACTAAAACTGGCTAACTGATAGATCACAAAAAATAATTGTAAATGGGGAATTGTCACCCACTGGGGGAGTTTCAGGCAGGGGCCTGCAGGGTTCTGTTCTTGGCCCAATGCTAGTCAATAGCTTTCTCAATTACCTGGAAGAAAATATAAAATCAATACTGGTAAAATTTGCAGATGACACAAAAGCAGGAACGTATCCAGCAGCAGTAGGGAGCTGAAGCTGGAAAACTGGCCTTACAGTGAGAGACTAAAGCAACTCCATCTAAGGTGCCACAAGGACTCCTCGTTTGTTTGGTTTTGGGGGGTTCCCCCCCCCCCATCTACTTAGTTCATCCAAGAGAAGGTTGTGATGAAGTGGGATTTTTTTGTAATATTTCTTATGAATCCTATCTGTGCCTCAGTTACCCCCCCCCACACACACACACACACTTTGCCATTGCTACCCAGTGTGGGGAAAAGGATTGAGCTTTCTCTCAGAGCAGACTGAGGCCTCGTCTACAGTACAAAGCTATCAGACCTGGAGCAGAGAGCCTGCAGGGGGAATGTTGCAGACTGCATGCAGAAGGAAATAGCAGGGAGAAGAAAGGCACAGGAAAAGGAGAGGGAGATGCATCAGGACATAATGGGGCTTCTCTGGCAGCAAACGCAGATGCTTCAGACTCTTGTGGACCTCCAGGTTCAACATTCCCGCACAGCACCTCCCTACACCACCACCACCCCGCTCGGCATTCCACATGGCCTGAGGGCCAGCCCGCCTACCCCTGTCACTCCACCCCGGGGGGAAGCATGGACAGCTGCAGCTTCACCTACACTGACCTCTGAGAGCCATGGCTGATGTCTGTATAGCTACGACGGACATCAAGGTTCCTTCCTCTGGTCTATTTTTAAGATTCCTAAATGTTTTTAAGTTAAAATGTTTTTACTTTTAAGTTCCTCCAATTTTCTTTTTTTGGAGCTGTTCTTGTAAGTGAATAAAACACTTTTGTTCTGAAAGTGATTCATCTTTATTAGTTTACAGCACAGTGTATAATGCCTGCAGGGAGTGGAAGTGATGCTCTTATCCCCTAACAACCCCAAGGATCAGTGCCAAATGGTGTTGATATCATAACTGTACAGCACACACCCAGCGTGAATAGGGCACTGGCAGTGACATGCGCACAGATGTGCAGCAAGCACCACAAAGCTCCGAACAGCTGCGCCAGGCGGAGCGCAGTGCACCACAGCACGCTACTGCGGCTCACTGCTAAAGTGATCTTTCAAAGCCTCCCTATCACTGAGCTCCTTGTGTCTGGCTGTTCAAACTCAGCAGACAGCCGCTCCACCTGCACCCCAGTGGCAGCTTTTCCCCCTTTGTTTCACCAATATTATTGAGGACACAGCAGGCAGCTATAACCATTGGGATATTTTTCACGCTGAGCTCAATCTGGTGATTAAACAACGCCAGTGCCCCTTCAATCTACCAAAAGCACATTCCACTGTCATTTTGCACCTGCTGAGCCTGTAGTAGAATCTTACCCGGGTGCTGTCGGGGTGGCCAGTGTACGGCTTCATGAGCTGGAGGAGTTAAGGGGTAGTCTGGATCTCCCAGGATCACTACTGGCATTTAAACATTGCCGATGGTAATCCACTGTTCTGGAAAGAAGGTCCCTACTTGCAGCCTTCTGAACAGTCCTGTGTTCTTAAACATGTGAGCATCATGCACCTTGCCTGACCAAGTCAGTGAAGCATCGCTGGTGATCCACCAGCACTTGCCTAACCATGGAAAAGTAGCTCTTTCTGTTAATGTACTCTGCGGTAAGGTGCTCTGGGGCCAAAATAGGGATATGTGTGCCATCTATTGCTCCACCGCAGTTTGGGAACCCCATAGCTGCAAAGCCATCCGCTGTGTCCTGCACATTGTTGAGAGGCACCGTCCTGTGTAGCAGGAGACAATTACTGGCCCTGCACTTGCATGACGTCAGACCCCACAGTGGATTTTCCCACTCTAGAATGGTTTCCTACTGATTGGTAGCCATCTAGTATTGCAAGTTTCCACAGTGTGAGTGCCATATGCTTCTCCACAGTCAGTATAGCTCTTAGTTTGGTGTCCCTGCCCTGGAGGGCTGGGGCGAGTTCGGCACATAGATTCAGGAATGTGGCCTTGCACATCTAAAAGTCTGCAGCCACGCCTCATCATCTCAAACCTGCATTACGATGAGATCCCACCCATCCGTGCTCCTTTCTGGGGCCCAGAAGCCTCACTCCAGTGTTTGCAGCTGCTCCATGAACACCACCAACCACCTTGAATTGGTGCTCACTGTGTCCCACAGCAAACTGACCGTCAGGAAATCTGCAAATACCGGAGGATCGTGCATCCTGTGCTTGCAACACTCCTGACAACAGTGCAGAGCTGTGCAGGCTCCAGGCTTGTGTCAGAGAGGGCGGAAAGCAACCAGTCCTGCATGGGTTCATGGGAAATAGGCATACTATGGGATGGATAACATTGCATTATGGGAAGTTGACCCCTTGCTCCCAGTCATCCCTGCACAAGCTGTTTCTGCCCCCTTATGCATTGCCAAAACTACCCACAAGACCGCGTGTGGGTTGCACACTGGGATACCTACCCATGGTGCACTGCACCGTGCATTGGCACACACACTCCTGGCGAGACCACGCACTGTCGATGCAGGGAGCCAAGTATGCACACACTAGTGATATACTAACTGCGTATGCCGATGTCACTTGCTCCAGCAAAACGTTGTAGAGTTGACATGGCCTAAGAGACATTGGGGTGGGCGTGTCTCCTCCCTGTCTGGGTGGAACGAATAGAGTCATTAAAGAACTGGCCAAAACCAACCCAAATCAACAGAGGGTCCAACAAGACCAAGAGATGCCCAATGACTGAACAATCCACATCTAACAGCAGATAACCCAGGCAGGCGGGACCTGTGAACTGAACTGGAGAGCAAGGTGTCGGGGACTGGAATAAGGACTGCCCCGCTGGAGGGACTCAGGAGCTCTGGGCAGACAAAGGGGACAGGGGGACAGAGCCAGGGATGTTGATGTTGATGATGGCACTGGTTTGGCCAGGGTGGGCTAAGGTGTAACTTCTGCCTCTCTGTGCTAACCTAAGGACTTTCAGACTCTGTAGCTAAGTGACTAATAATTGTTGCCTTGTTTCAAAGGGCTGCCTGTGTCCCTGTCCATACTCCCTGGGAGCTCTGCACCCTGAAAGGATGTCATACGAGTCCTGCAGGAGTCTGGCTTGGCTGGATTCGTGGCAGGGAGCCACAGTAAGAGACAGGGATCGTTGGTGCCAAAGGTCCCTCAAACACGGCTTAGCCTGATGGCTGTCCATGTCCACCAAACTGTAGACTTGTAAGAGAAGCTTCCCAAAATGATTGTATGGCCGTATCTCCTTTGGCTGTCATATTCTAGCTGATTATCTTTGAGGTTTCCCCAATCCCTACAAATAGTAGTACTTCCTCTGTACTAACATATTCTCATCTCCTGGTGACTCTGGTTGAGTGACGTCGTCTTCCAAATGTTCTGAAACAGAGTTCTCAACATGCAGGTCCAGATTGGCAGGCCTCAGTCCCTCTGGAGATGGCTGTTTGTGGTTGGAGCCAGTAATGAACTCTGTTGCTTCAGGATTCAATTGTGTCCTTGTTTCTCTGTGCAGAATATTTTGTCTTGTACCAACAGGGCAGTCAGCTGGGTCAATGGAGGAAATGGTCCAGTTCCGAAACCCTCCCCTTCTGAGCTGTCCGGGTCCTCCAGAATAGTCTGTGACTCCTCCAGTCATTCCTGCAAAGACATCTCCTCTACTTTGGCAATATCTTTTGCATTGATAGCTCCTGCCTTTGCTGGTCTGATATAAGGCAGTCATAGGGCATTAGCAGGTTGCGATGAATGATCCTGCTCCTTCTGGCTCCATTTTCTGGTTTAACTCTATCGTCTCCTTTTCTCTTAGTGACTATATGAACCTGAGCCTCCCAAAATGCTTGGCATGTTCTTGGCCCTCCCCTTTCCAACACATTCTTCATCAATAGACGGTCACCAGACTGAAGCTCAGGTCTTGCCACAGTATTCTTTCCTTCTTGCAGAATTTATTTTTATGAAATCTGGTAAATTTCTTTCATCTGCCTCTTCCAGTGCTCAGCATATCCCTGGTAGGTGTCACTTTCCAGATCTGGCCTCAATCCACGTAATAAGTCAATAGGTAACTTTGGGTGTGTCTCATACAAAAGGAAGCAGGGTAAGAAATCTGTCACTTCATTAGCTGTGCAATTACAGGCATGCATCACTTGTTCAGATATTCCTTCTAGTTTGATTTCTTGTCTTCTTCCAGAGTTCTGAGCATGCAGGGTAAAGTTCAGTGAAAACGCTCAGCTAGATTTGCTTGAGGGTGGTAAGGAGTTGTTTCAGAAGTTTGGATACCTGTGTATTCCTGCAGCTCTCAAATTCCTTTCCTTGGTCATGGTGTGCTTTGAAGGGAACCCAAATTTCATTGTGGAATCACTGAATATTTTCTCAGCAGCAACTCTACCAGACTTCTTTGTGGTAGGGTGCTTGGGCACATGTTAAATTATCTGCAATCACCGGGATATATTCAGACCCTCCTTTACTCCTCTCCAAATGAAGGTAATCAATGCAAATCATTTCAAAGGATGCCCTGGAGATGACACTCTGCATAGGTGCTTTAGTAGGTGCATTCGGCCTGTTTTGCTTCACACATCGACAAAACTCTTGTGACACGACGTTCTATGTCCTGTCGCATCTTAGGCCAGAAGAACCTGCCTCTTGCGAGGTCACTACTTGTTCTATTCCCAAGTGAGCCATTTCTTCATGCAACTGTTTATAAACTAGTTCTCGATATTGCCTTGCTGTACAGGTTGGGTCCTACAGGCTGTCTGGCATCTCAAAACACCAGGGAAGTCTACATGAAGCCAGGTCTACTCATACAGAAACAGTCAAATGTCATAGAATTCCCTTTTTCTTTCCTTGAGACTCAGTTTGTGGTTGCTTTTCTTTAGCTCTATAATTCTTCCAACTACAGGATCTCTTGCTTGAGCTGATGTTAGCTCAGAGGTGGGCAAACTACGGCCCACAGGCCACATCCAGCCCACGGGACTATCCTGCCCATCCCCTGAGCTCCCGGCCGGGGAGGCTCCCTCACGACCCCTCCCCTGCTGTCCCTCCTCCCCCACAGCCTCCGCTCGCTGTGCTGCCAGCGCTCTGGCCTGCCGCTCGTGCCAGGAAGCGCGGCGGTGTGGCTGGCTCCAGCCGTGCTGCTCTGAGTGGCATGGTAAGGGGGTGGGAAGCGGGGGGTTGGATAAGGGGCAGGGGGCGGTCAGGGGATGGGGAAAGGGTGGGGGGGTTGGATAGATGTGGGAATCCCGGGAGGGCCTGTCAGGGGGCGGGAGTGTGGATAGGGGTCCGGGCAGTCAGGAGACAGGGAGCGGGGGGGGGGGGGGAGTTGGATGTGGGTGGGGTCTCAGGAGGGCGGTTAGGGGCAGGGGGTCCTGGGAAGGGGCAGTCAGGGGACAAGGAGCAGGGGGGGCTGGATAGGGGGTGGGGTCCCGGGCGGGTGGTTAGGGGCAGGGGGTCCTGGGAAGGGGCGGTCAGGGGACAAGGAGCAGGGGGGGTTGGATGGATCGGGGGTTCTGAGGGAGGCAGTCAGGGGGCAGGAAGTGGGAGGGGGTGGGGGCCAGGCTGTTCGGGGAGGCACAGCCTTCCCTACCCAGCCCTCCTTACAGTTTTGCAACCCCAATGTGGCCCTCGGGCCAAAAAGTTTGCCCACCCCTGTGTTAGCTCCTCAGGTATAATTTTTCTGCTATTGGGTACAATTTGTTGTATTCGTTTGCTTGCAGGGTGGATAGATGTGCCGTAATTCCTGAGCCCCACTCCACATGATCCTCATTTGGGGCTTTCGCAGCTGGAGCAGTTGCTGAAATGCTCCCAGGAACATACTCTTGCCTGCGTTCGCGTTCGCTCGCGTGGGCTTCCCTGGAGAAGGAGTCGGCATCAAGGTTCACTTCCCCAGCAGGGAATTTTATGGTGAAGTTAAAATCTGAAAGCGCCAACAGCCATCTGGGATCAGAAGCACTTAGCTTGGCTGACGCCGTCCCCTGTGTCAGTGGGTTATTATCAGTACAGACTGTAAGTGAAGGTGCACAGAAGAGGGAATCTCTGAACCCACTTCGGAGCTAGCAAGTCCAGTTTCCCACTGGCAGTTCTTCCCTGCAGGTCTCAGAGCTCCGGATCCAGAGGCAATCCCCCGGAGTTCTCTCTCCTGATGCTGGTCCCCAAGTCCTCCTTTCAGCACGCAAGGTGAATGGTTCCTGGAGAGCTGGGTAGGCCACGATCAGAGGATGGACAGAGCATGAACTCTGTCAAACTCCTTGAGGTAGTTCTCCCTGGTCAGTGACGCTCACTCCTGTTTGAGGAGAGTTTCCTTTTGGGAGGCACATGCAGTATTGTGTAACATCCAGCCCTCCGGGCCAGGGCACGGTTTCATTTGGTATACATAGTACCAGGCTGTCTCCCTCTGTGCAATCGGTTCATGCTATTCGCGTCACTTCAACTGCTTCTCCTCTCCGAATACTGAGATCCCTTGTTCCTTTCTTGACTGTGCAAATATCCTCTGCCCTCTGGTGTGGGTTTTGCTCCGTTTCCCTCTAGATGAAGAGCTGAGGTTAAGAGTTGTGCACGTTGTGAGAACGGGGCGTTCGCCTTTCCTGGAGTCACCCTAATGATCTCTTTAGTGACGCTGAAGCCTGTGACAGTTGCTCTGTCTCTCCAAATTCACCAGCATAGCGATACCGACCTTAGTCCTCGGACTGGCAGTAGGTGGTGATGAGCACGATTCTGTTTCAACCCAACCTTTCAAAGGGACTCTCGTGCCAGTCACTGCTTTGACATCAAGTGTCCCTTCAATATCTGACAGTTCTTCAGTGGATCTTACGTCCAGCTCTGGGAGATGGTCCTCTTTCCATTTTTTATCACGGATACCTGGGCACCTGTGTCCCATGGTGCTGTTACTTTCCTAAGAACATAAGAACGGCCACAGTAGGTCAGACCAAAGATCCATCCAGCCCAGTACCCTGTCTACCGCCAGTGGCCAATGCCAGGTGCCCCAGTATGTCCTACCATTGACATACCACACTAAACACTCTTTTCCAACTCATGTGGCAACTTCTCCTGGCTGTCTAGGAGCACCTTCATTAGAGCTTTCGTTAGGCACAGGCTCGGGTAGCTAATTACTGTTCTCCGTGGTGTCTTGCTGGGCTTGGCAGATAGTTTTATGTTTTCTCCAGGGCTGCATTTGACAATTCCTTGAGCCACATTTCCTGGAGACACTTTGAACACCACATAACCTGTTCTTTATTTTAATCGGCCAGAGGAGCAAATTCAGTGGGATTCCCACTCCCTGTCCTGCCGGATGTGACCCTCTCTCATTCCCGATATTGACCTCGCATCTGACATCCTCTTGCCGGTGTGCTCAGTGACCACACGTCGCAATAATTACATCTGTCAGTTGAGTTTCCCCATTGGCCTTTTGACAGCGTCTCTGGTAACTCTTTTGCATTTGTCCTTTCAGGTGAGCATCACTGAGGGATTACGATAGGTCTTCCCTGAAGCCATGGTCTTTGGGAAAGCAGCCATTTCAGGTTGTTGGAGGGCGTCATTGTTCTGTTCCACGCCAGTGGCTGGTGAATTTGGTTTGGGGAATGAATGTTCTTTGATAATGGTGAGCTCTTTAGTTTCTCCTTCTTTCAAACCAGACAGTCTTGTCTGAACCTGAGCATGCTGCAACACATCCTGGTACCCTCTGGTAACTCTGGAGGACCGGGAACTCTATAACCACTGCACATCTCCGTTTCTTTACAATAAAAAAATAAAACATTGTAAACAGGGTGGGGGGAGGTGTTACAGAGAGAGAGAGAGAGAGACCAATTCAAAAATAAATTTCAAATTTCTTAAAACTATTTACACTCCAGTGTCACCTTAACAACTGCATTTAAATAGTCCTGACTGGTATTCTAAAGGTCAAGTCTTTGAAGTAGTCTGAGAGTCTTCCAGACCATGTTCTCACTTCCAATGAGTTTGCATATGGAGATCCCTGTGGAGGGGGTTCACTTCCTGACACCCTCCCTGCAGCTCCCAGATTCTCTCTTTGTTGAGTTACGAAATATTGCAGCTCATCCTGATCCCTCCAGAGAAGTCCTTTTGGAGTCTCCACCCGGTTGGGAATTTCTGCCGAGTTTCGAACAATTTCAAACATCTGGGAGCTTTTGAGCCAAACTTTGTCACTCGGGTTTTTGTTCTGTGACGGACACTGAAGTTTTATTGCTGCTAAACTTTTATTTCAGCATCCCATTTTCAATATTCCTTCAGATCAGGCCACTTAATCAGTGCCACAGGTGAAGACATCCTCAATCGTCACCCCATCAGACGTTCTGCTGGAGATAGTCCAGATGCAAGTGGTGTGCCAGGAGTGCTTTATTTAGGTCCACTGATTTGTGCAGAAGTCTTTTTAAAGTCTGCTCTGCCCTCTCCACCTCCCTGTTGCTCCAGCGCTAATGCGGACTACAAATCAAAGTCCTATGCAAATACTAGAAATGTGTCAGAGATAAGAGGACTGAGGCCCATTATCAGATGTGAGGACTTCAGGAACTCCATGTCTTGCAAATATTGACTTTAGTTTCTGGCTGACCTGTGCCGATGAGGTCTATGTAAATACAGCCAAGGCAATAAATCTGGAGAAGTAATTGAGTACAATAATGTATGTGTGTCCTTTCCAGAAAAACAAATACATTGCAATCCACTGCCAAGGTCTGTCAGGTAATTTTGTAGAGTAAAGGTCTGGTGACCGTTTTTTTTTTTTTTTTCCTTGTTACGTACCTCGTGGCCATCTACGAAGGTCTGAATGAGTCTACTCGGACCAGGCCACCATGCAGATCATTGAGCTTTTGTCAGATATGGCAATTTCATGCCAAAGCCTGGACAACCCTTCCTGAATTAAGTTAACATTTATTGAATTAAGTTTAAGGGCCTTTGGCTGCCTTTGCCAAATGAAGGCGAACAGTAAGCAAACAATACGATAACAAAAGGAAGAAGGGTTACCTAGAGGCACAAGGTGACCGACTGGTGTCTTTTGCTGCTGGAGCAGCGTGAGCCAGCCAGCTCGAGGGTGGGGGGGAGGAAAGGCAGTTAACAACAGAACAAAGGAACAGGCGACTGCAAACAAAGCCGTGAGGGGGAGTTTTCTGTCCTTGCTGCCTAGCTGCTACAGAAACAAAGCAGTGAGGTGGGAGTAAGCAGTTATCTTTGGTTGATCTCGCGCAAGCAGGCAGGCAGAGAAACAGCCCGCACTGAAGGTTTGTGGCCCGCAGAGGGAGCCCAAGTCCAACTGAAGGAAGAATTCGGCAGTCTGCCGTGTTCTGTGCAGTGTGGTGTAACTCGAACGTTTTTAACCATTTGTAACCTGCAAGCCCATTCAAGACAGACGAGTTTCAGCCTTGCTCACAGTGATGGGCCCGAAGGCACACAGCCTGCTGCACGCCCTAGTGTCACCAACTGTGCCCGGAATGGCCACATACACCACAATTACTGCAGCAAAGCAGGAACGTTCTTCTCCGACCCCATCGGTGACAGAAGAACCATATCGGTTCCACTAGCGACAGCAGGGACGTGGCAAGTCGGTAGCACAGTTCGTTGCTGCTCTAAGGAAGTTGTTTGGACAAACGTAAAGTGATGCCGTGTGTGACTAACTAGTCTCTGGATTATGCAATGACCAAGTCTGGAAAATGTTCCTGTCTGTATCAGCACTTACCTTCAACAAGACTGTTAAAGGAGCAATTGCCATTGTAGCCAATTAGTTTATTTTATCATCCATGAATCATTGCATTATTTAGTGTTATGCTCAACTCACATGCTATTTCATATATAATCAATGTATGCTAAATAGATTTAAACTGTAGGATTACAGAAGTATTAGATTGACAAGTATTTAGGAGGGATGAGTGTGTATTAGGTATATAAGTAAGGCATGACTAATGCAAGACCTACAGCTTGGGGCCTGTAAGGTTTTAGCTTAGCCATACTAGGCTGTAGGTTTTAGAATCCTTGACATGAGTGAGTGACCTAGAACTAACGCTGGGCCAGTAAGATTACAAGATTACTGGAAACAATGTGCCAATGGGTGATGTTCCGGAAAAATAGACCGCATACTGTCCAAGACCACGAGATACTTGATTGCAACATCATAGGATGCCCTGCTTTGACCGCAGGTTACCATGGACACATGTTGTGCATAGATCAGGGGTAGGCAACCTATGGCATGCGTGCCGAAGGCGGCACGCGAGCTGATTTTCAGTGGCACTCACACTGCCCGGGTCCTGGCCACCAGTCTGGGGGGCTCTGCATTTTAATTTAATTTTAAATGAAGCTTCTTAAACATTTTAAAAACCTTATTTACTTTACATACAACAATAATTTAGATATATATTATAGACTTATAGAAAGAGACCTTCTTTAAATGTTAAAATGTATTACGGGCACGCGACACCTTAAATTAAAGTGAATAAATGAAGACTCGGCGCACTACTTCTGAAAGGTTGCCGACCCCTGGCATAGATGCTAATGAAAATAAGGGTAACTAAGAAACCACCTATGAAAACAGTGCACCCCAATATTCATGGGATGTAGAAGTACAGATAAGGAAAAGAGGGTTGAAACCCTCATACATATACATAAGGTGTAGGTGTGGCCATAACAATAGGATAAAGGAGATCCCATGGCTGGGCTACAGTGGGAAGACCCACAGGAAACCCCAGCAGGAACCACCCCTCTATAGATGATCATCCATTGAGAGATCCATCAGACCCTAGAATATCTTCGGGGGTGTGAGCATGACTACAGTATTATCCATTGCATGGGTTTTTGTAGGATTTACATATGCATGGGTAATTGTAACTTTTCTTATTGCTTTAATAAAACTTGGGGTACAGATAAGTCTTTGTACCTGTGAGTGCATCTGTGGTCACTGCTTTTGGTCGTCATGTGTTTCTGGAGTCTCCAAATTAGAGAAAAGCACCAGAGGTGATTTTCACTCTGTTGAGCTTGAAACTGTAGCAACTGGAGCTGAACCCATTGTGGTTTAATACAGAACCACTACATTGAATGTAAATTTTAAAAGGCTGCACCGTGAAGGCCACAGAGACGGATTCTCTGGGATTTAGGGTGAATTGAGAAGTTCGCCTCCTGAACTGGCAAGACAGAGGACCACAGGAACGTAAGGAATTTCCGTGGGGCTGTTGTGCACAAACAACATATGCTGAGAAGGTTTGTGGGCATGCCAGGTCATCTGCAGATAGTGTCAGAAGAAAGGACACATCGCCATGACCTGTCGCACAGCAAAATGATGGTAACAAACTTGAGTACTCCCTCCTCTGCAAGCTGATAAGAAGACTAAAGGAGGACTTCGAGAAGTACCAAAATGAAAGGCTCTTAAAGACAGCTGAACAGATCAACAAGAATGGCACTGAAGAACAAGGACGGAAAACCAGTAATTGACAGAACAGGGATGGAAGCAGTCTGCAAAGATTTCTACACCGAACCATTTGTGTCTCAGATAAATGTCCCAGAACCAACAATTCAACAGATCAACGAGCATGTACTCCCAGTCCTTGTCAGCGAAGTTCGACATGCAGTTCACCAAATGAAGGAAGGAAAAGCCCCAGGTAAAGATAGACTGACAATTGAAATGATAAGAACTGGAGGCCAAGACCTCTGGGAAACCCTTGCTCAGAGGTTTAGCTGTTACTTGGAAATGTAGAAGATACCATCTAGGTGGAAGGAATCCAACACCATTCCACTATACAAGAAGGGCGATCATGAAGATCTAAAGAACTATCGTCCAATATGCCTGCTCTCACATGTCTACAAGCTGTTCACCAAAATAACAACAAACCGACTCTCTCAGAGTCTGGAAGAGCAGCAGCCGAGAGAGCAGGCAGACTTTTGAAGGAATTTCAGCACAATGGACCATATTTTCACTATAAACCAGCTATTGGAATGCTCAAGGGAATACAAATTCCCTTTATGTATTGCCTTCGTCGACTATGAAAAAGCATTCGACAGCGTAGAGATCAATGCAGTGTTGAAAGGTCTTGCAGAGCAGGGCATCGACACAAACTATATCAAACTATTAAAGGAAGCGAATTCTGACTGAACTACAGATACAACTTTATTTGATATTCCCCTTCTCATCCCAGTTAAGAAAGGTGTGAAACAAGGAGACACGGTTACAGCAAAACTCTTCACAGCCTGCCTCGAAATGGTAATGAGGCAGATGAATTGAAAGGGTGGAATCAACAGAGAGCAGTTAAACCATCTCAAATTCGCAGATGATATTGTGTTCATTGCTGAAAATACCATCAAACTATAGAAAATGCTGCAAGAACTCAACACAAAAAGCAGCCAAGTCAGACTGAAAATTAACTGCTCCAAAACTAAATGTATGCGGTCTGATACCTTGCCAAAAGCCCAAATAACAATCAAGGGAGAACAAATAGAAGAAGTTGAGCAATGTGTCTATTTGGGCCAAGAAATTAACATGAGCCGTGATCAGGAAGGCGAACTCTCGTGAAGAAAGAAAGCAGGCTGGTGCGCATTCAATTCTATCAAGGATGTCTTCCAAGGAAAAATCAACAAGGCAACATGCGCCAGCCTCTTCAACTCAACAGTACTGCCAGCAATGTTGTACGGCAGCGAAACATGGGCGCTGATGAAGACAAAGGAGCAGCAACTATCTGTCACAGATTGTCACAGAGGGCAATGGAAAGAAGAATTCTGGGAATTTCAATCCGCGATTGAGTGACCAACGAAGTGATCAGACACCAGAGTGGAGTGCAGGACGTCGTTGTTGAGAGCAAGCAGAGTAAAATGCAATGGGCCGGGCATATAGCAAGGCTCACTGACAATCAATGGACTGCAGCTGTCGCCGAGTGGTACCCACGGGAACTGAAATGACCACTCGGCTGACCTCCAAAGAGATGGGATGATTTTATCATGAAAAGACATGGCCGCATGTGGAGAAGGAAGGCCAGGATACGAGAAGAATGGAAGACGTGCTGTGATGGGCGCAATCTATAAGAGGGCTGAAGGACCGATCGATCAAGGTGATCAAGGTGATGTGATTGAAGAGTATCCACCATCATCTGGCAGATCTTGGCTTGAAAAGCTCAAGGTGAATTGGACTAAGATCAAGAGATCACCAAAACACCTCAAAATCTTCAAGAAATACTGGTCAGATATGCCAAAGTTTTTGAAACGGAGTTTGGACAGATGAGCAATGGGTCAGTGAAGCTCACTGTTAAGTCTGACAACCAGCCAAAATATTGCAAGCCCCGAGATGTGCCTTATGCTCTAAAGCCTCTGGTGGCAGCTGATTGGTCTGTTTAGGGAACATCGGAGTCCTGTCACCGGTTTCACACAGTGAGTGGGCTACACCCATCGTACCAGTGTTAAAAAAGGCTGGCTCAGCCCGAATTCATGGAGATTTCAGTGTAACACTGAATCAAATTTTGTGTGCAGACCACTATCCACTACCTCATGTGGAAGATTTGTTTGCTATTCTTAGTGGAGGACAGTGTTTCAGTGTTTCAGTCAATTGGATTTCCTACAAATGGAGACTGATCTGGCATCTTGCAAATAACTCACAATCAACACACAAAAAGGCTTATTTTGTTGCTTTTGGGATCACATTGACACCTGCCCTGTTCCAGAAAGCCAAGAATGAGAGCCAGAAGGGACTGAACAGAGTTCAGTGCTATTTGGATGACATCATTGTTACAGGAAAGGATTAAGAGGATAATCTTCAAAATATGGATGCTGTCATGCAATGTTTGGAAGACCGTGGATTGAGAGTACACTGAGACAAATGTGAGGTTTTTCAAACCTTCATCTGAATACCTTGGACTTGTAACTGATACCACGAACTTCAGGAAATTGCCCGAGAAAGAGAAAGTGGTTCCTGAAGCACCACTGCCAGGCAATGCGCCACAGTTATATTCATTCTTAGGACTGCACCTGAGAGGGCTAAAGGAGTTGGTGGATGTGATTGCAGAGCCATTGGCCATTATCTTTGAAAACTCATGGCGATCGGAGGAGGTCCCGGATGACTGGATAGAAAGCTGGCTAGATCGTCGGGCTCAATGGGTAGTGATCAATGGCTCCATGTCTAGTTGGCAGCCGGTATCAAGCGGAGTGCCCCAAGGGTCGGTCCTGGGGCCAGTTTTGTTTAATATCTTCATTAATGATCTGGAGGATGGCGTGGACTGCACTCTCAGCAAGTTTGCAGATGACACTAAATTGGGAGGAGTGGTAGATATGCTGGAGGGTAGGGATAGGATATAGAGGGACCTAGACAAATTACAGGATTGGGCCAAAAGAAATCTGATGAGGTTTAACAACAAGGACAAGTGCAGAGTCCTGCACTTAGGACGGAAGAATCCCATGCACTGCTACAGACTAGGGACCGAGTGGCTAGGCAGCAGTTCTGCAGAAAAGACCTAGGGGTTACAGTGGACGAGAAGCTGGATATGAGTCAACAGTGTGCCCTTGTTGCCAAGAAGGCTAATGGCATTTTGGGCTGTATAAGTAGGAGCATTGCCAGCAGATTGAGGGACATGATCATTCCCCTCTATTCGACATTGGTGAGGCCTCATCTGGAGTACTGTGTCCAGTTTTGGCCCCCGCACTACAAGAAGGATGTGGAAAAATTGGAAAGAGTCCAGCAGAGGGCAATGAAAATGATTAGGGGGCTGGGGCACATGACTTATGAGGAGAGGCTGAGGGAACTGGGATTATTTAGTCTGCAGAAGAGAAGAATGAGGGGGGATTTGATAGCTGCTTTCAACTACCTGAAGGGGGGTTCCAAAGAGGATGGATCTAGACTGTTCTCAGTGGTAGCAGATGACAGAACAAGGAGCAATGGTCTCAAGTTGCAGTGGGGGAGGTTTAGGTTGGATATTAGGAAACACTATTTCACTAGGAGGGTGGTGAAGCACTGGAATGGGTTACCTAGGGAGGTGGTGGAATCTCCTTCCTTAGAGGTTTTTAAGTTCAGGCTTGACAAAGCCCTGGCTGGGATGATTTAGTTGGGGTTGGTCCTGCTTTGAGCAGGGGGTTGGACTAGATACCTCCTGAGGTCTCTTCCAACCCTGATATTCTATGATTCTATGAACATTTTCCTCAGTTAATGTTGGATGGAAAGTGTTTCCTTATCACCATCATCTGACAGAGAGATCTCATCTGGCCTTTTCCTAAATACACAACGGAAATAGTCCCTGAACAGTTCCGCCTCGTCTACCCTGAAGGGCCAGCTTTAGGCCGATTCCCCCGATTCCCCAGAATCCGGCCCCGTGCCTAAGAGGGCCCCACGCCCGCGCCTAAGAGGGCCCTGTGCCTTAGGCACCTCTAATTTTTAAATTTTTTTTACATACCCGGCGGCGGTCCGGGTTTTCGGCGGCACTTCAGCGGTGGGGGGTCCTTCACTCGCTCCAGGTCTTCGGCGGCATTTCGGCGGCGGGGAGTCCGAAGTGAGTGAAGGATCCCCCACTGCCGAAGTGCCGCCGAAGACCCAGACCGCCGCCAGGTATTTGAGTCGGGCCCCGCACTTCCTAAAGCCGGCCCTGCTACCCTACAACTGACAATCCAACCATTTCCTGACAGCAACGGACCAATGCCGCTGTTACGGTTCCTTTTGTTCCTAACAGACTTTAAAAATCCTGCCTTCTTATTGTCCTTAACTCTGCTGGCCAGAGAGTTCTCCGGGTGCCCGCTGGCTGTGTGCTTTCTCTGTCCCTGTATTCCCACAGCCTAGGGTTTGCCTTTCTGGTTGCTGTGGGGCACTGAAAAGAGGTTTTCATGCAGCTGGCTCCCAGCATGCCTCATGTTTTTCGGAGTGGTTGCTACTAATGTAGAACCCATCAGAGCAGAGCTCTCCCAGGTGCTGGAGAGAGGCTCACTGCTCTCTGATTCCCTGGGTCACCTCTAGTGCCTTTTATCAAGAAGGAGACAAACCTGCTCAGTGAATACAAACCCGTTCCTGTGTAAGGAAAACCCAGGGTGCTGCAGGGGACGGTGATGCTGGCTCCATAGGGGTCACTCTACCGCTCCCCCCACCCCCGCTCAAACATAGCCATAGGGATGAGAGCCTTGAAAAACCTTAAGGTAGACAGGAAACCTGCCTTAAGCAAGAGACTCAAGGAGCTCAATCTATTTAGCTTATCAAAGAGAAGGTTAAGAGGTGACTGGATCATGGTCTGTACGTGCCTCCATGGGAAGATTTTGGATAGCAGAGGGTTCTTTAATCTAGAAGCCAGAGGCAGAATGAAGTACAATGGCTGGAAGCTGAAATCAGCAAAGTTCGAACAGGAAACAAGGTGCACATTTCTAACAGGGAGGGGGATTAGGCATTGGAACGGCTTCCCGGGCACCTGGTGGATTCTCCATCACTTGGGGTCTCTAGATTGAAATTGGATTTCTCTTTGCTGATGACATGCTCTGGCTCCATCACAAATTCTGCGCTGGATGCAGGACTCCCTGAGTGGGCTTTCTGGCCTGTGCTGTGCGGGGGAATCAGGCCAGATGATCTAATGATCCCTTCTGGCCTGAAACCGATGATGCTGTAGATAGAACTACAGCAGGGACACACTGGGGTCAGAGAGGTGGCCTGCCCCAAACCTCCCAGCACTGCCACCATGTGGCGCTGGTTGTCCATGTGTGTTTAGTGTGAGCAGAGTGTCTCGTTCATAGAGATGTGGGGCTGGAAGGGACCTTAAGAGGTCATCTGGTCCAACCACCTGCACTGAGGCAGGGCCAAGTTAACCAAGACATCCCTGACAGGGGTTTCTCCAGCCTGGTCTTAAAAACCTCCAATGACGGGGATTACACAGCCTCCCTTGGAAGCCTGTTTCAGAGCTTAACTACCCTGAGTGTTAAAAAGTTTTCCTAATATCCAAACTAAATCTCCCTTGCTGATGATTAAGCCCATTGCTTCTTGTCCTGCCTTCAGTGGACACGGTTTGGTATGATTTGCTCTTGACAACTCCATCTTGGATATTCTATTCCTTATACCCTTATTCTCCTCTTGGCGCTTACAAACTGATGCGTGATCCTCACGCTGTGTGGTCTAAGACCTCCCCATCATGCTACCTCCCAGGGCGCCATGTCCTCCCCGGGCTCAGTCCAAATTAAGCACATTGTTCTGGGAAGTTCTGAAATGCCCCATGCGTTTGTCCCTTTTCCCAGGCTCTGAGGGATGGTCTCTCCATTTTCAGCTAATGGTAGCAATTAAGGCAAGGACCCAGCCAGAGGAGGTTTGCAAACAAACAGCTCCAGAATGCGACTGCTTTTAGCCAAGGCGGAGTAATCAGCACTTGTGTTAATGCTGCCCCATTTCCCACTTTAAACACAGCTGACAGGACCACCGAGAAATCCAGTGGCATCTGCGCAGGGGATTTCCAAGCAGGGCTCGGCCCTGTGGGGAGCCCAAGCGTGGGATCGTAATGATTCCAAGCACTCAGCAAGCCCAACCAGCAGGGGCCCGCGCGGGGAAAGCCACACAGGGGTAGGGGCCATTTACCCGGAAGCCATGGTGCTGGAGGAACGTGGCGGTAGGCAATGAGATTTCGGGACACACACGCAGCTTTGTGACCTGGAGCAAGGAGAGGAATCATTTCTCGGTGCAGCTCTGGGTCCACCGCCTCTGGGACACAACATTCGCTGCTGAGCATCCCAATCGGCTCCTACTTGTGGCTTCATCTCCTAGGTTACCCACTCCTGATAGCCCAGTAACTCGGTGGGTGCTTATGTGAATGGCTTCCTGTAAGTGCTGGGCACCCTCCCCCTCTGTCTGTCTGCCCATCCCTTTCCTGGTCCCCAAGCATGGAGAATGTGGACATTTTTGGTAATATTTGTATGGAAAAGATGACTGATTCAGGTTCCCCACTCAATGTGTATTGCCACCCACTGGGTGTGAACGGGTTAATTTCTCCCGTAGGACAGGGGAATGAGGGATGGGGTGCTGGAGTCACACAGGCGGGCTGGGTTGGTGCAAATGAACTATCAGGACCTGTCCCCAGGTGGATGGGGAGATGATGGAGACCAATAACGGGACCAATTATCGAGTTTAACGACCAGCAGCCACGGGAAGAGGACCACGTGGAACCAGCCCAGCTGCACATGGAGATGACGGTGGACGGTGGAGCAGCCTGGGATTGGGATGGCTGCTGCCCAGGGAGAGATGGGGGGTGAGAGGGACTCCTGGAGGCTCTAGACTCCAGGACAGGAATTGCTGCCAATGTGGGCTCTCATACCAGCTCTGCTATCCCATTGTACCTGACGGCCCAGCCTTCCAGCTGGCCCCTTAACCCTGGCTGCCCTGTGGCACCGCAAAGCTCTGCTGGTTCTGTTGCTCTCACAGGGGCGAAGTCTCTACCAGGGGTCTGAACTCACGTGGACCCGCTGGAGAGCCATGGTGAGACACTGGGCTGCTGGAGCCAGGAAGCCCAGGCTCAGAGTAGTGGAGACCGGGGGGTTGCCCTTGAAAAAAGGGGAGGTTTGGAGCGTAGTGCATTAAGGGGACATTGCCAGAGACTGTGAAGAGCTTGGCACACCCTGTAATCGGAGACACCGAGGTCCCCCACAGAACGGTCGCCGGTGCTGTAGGATCCCAGCTCAAGAGGGGAGCGCTGCTTGGAGAGATCTATCCCCAGTACCAGTGCCCCTGAGCACCGCCAGCTGTAATGCATCTATCTCTCCTCACAACACCTCTGCGAGGCAGGGCTGGGCTGTGATCCCCAGCAGTCAGGTGGGCCACCGAGAGGCTAAGGGACTTGAACCCATCTCTGCCAAGCCCTAACCACTAGGCCACGCTTCCTCAGACAGCATGTGTTAGGATATAGCTATTCAGGCCTGTCTTTAAGAATGTAGGTGTATTCTTATCACTTAGCTAGTTATAGAGGTATAAAAGAGAGAATCCAAATCACTGTCTGTCTAAGGGACAGTCTGAGGCTCTGTTCTTAGGCTAAGTAAGGCCTTTGGCTAAGCAGCAGAGGCAGCCATAAGCTGAGACGTGAACGGTCACATCCTCACATTCCAAACTAGTCACAGAAGGTGCTATTGGGCTGTTTGGAATAGCAGGACAGAATTGTATTCCTGTCACCTCCAGAGAAAGGAAAGAGCCTAGAAGATATAAAAGGAAACTTAGGTTGATAGTTTTCTGTCTGGTAAGAACTTACTTATCAATAGACACAGCTGGAAAACGCTTATGTCTGTATAGATGTAGTTGTGAAATCCTCACTTCTGTATTGTTTTGTATGTTTATTTGCATGGTCTCTGTCTGGTTCTGTGATTGTTTCTGTCTGCTGTATAATTAATTTTGTTGGGTGTAAATCAATTAAGGTGGTGGGATATAATTGGTTAAATAACCATGTTACAGTATGTTAGGATTGGTTAGTTAAATTTCAGTAAAATGATTGGAACAGGAGTACTTGTGGCACCTTAGAGACTAACAATAAGGTGCCACAAGTACTCCTGTTCTTTTTGCGGATACAGACTAACATGGCTGCTACTCTGAAACCAGTAAAATGATTGGTTAAGGTATAGCTAAGCAGAACTCAAGTTTTACTATATAGTCTGCAGTCAATCAGGAAGTAAGGGGGAATGGGAACAGGGACTAGGGTGGGGGAACTGGAATCATGTTTTGCTAAGGGGGGGAAATGGAAACAGGGACACAGGCAAGGCTCTGTGGTGTCAGAGCTGGGAAGGGGGACACTGAGGAAGGAAACTGGAAACATGCTTGCTGGAAGTTCACCCCAATAAACATCGAATTGTTTGCGCCTTTGGACTTCGGGTATTGTTGCTCTCTGTTCATGCGAGAAGGCCCAGGGAAGTGAGAGGGTGACGGAATAAGCCCCTAACAGCGTGCAATGCTGCTTCAGAAGGCCCTGCTACCAATTCCCTTCAGTCAGCAGCTGGATGGATTTCACTTATTTCGTGCCTTTACAAGCTGCAAAACCTGCAGCTGAGCTCCGACGCCCTGCAGCTCAGGGCCAACGTTACAAGCCAAGTCCCGGCAAAATTCTGGCAGTGGATGGAGATGTCAAGCCACCCCCAGGGTGGGCCCCTCTCCCATCAGAAGCAAACAGGCCACCCGCCCTGCACCACAAAGGAGAAAATGCTTCAAGGCGTCTTTTGCGTTTCCCTTTCCCACTGATTCGTGCTCCCATAAAGCTATGGCCACAGCAAGTGCAGGTGGGGTGGGGTGGGAGAGGACAGCACTGCCTAGCATAGCCTATCCTAGTTTAGTTAGTTAGTCAGTCAGTCAGTCAGCCAGCCCCTGCCCAGCTCAGCTCAGCTCAGCTCAGCCCAGCCCAGCCCAGTGAATCAAAGAGCCCATGGCTGCTGTTCCTGCAATAATAAGGGTGAAAGAAGGGTGGGGCGAGAACCATTTTTGGTCCCTGATTGGCTGACGTCTCTGATTGATCATGTGATGAGCCCCGGGAAGGTACCTAAATTAGATCAGCCCCGCCCCTTTCTTGGGGGAATCAAAAGAGAGAGTGAAAGGCTGTGGGATGCCCACTCGCCCGCCTGGCTGCATGTCCTTATGCCCAGTAGCCTGGTGACTAGGGCCCTCCCCACTCTGCTTGACTGGGAGCTGGGCCTTCAGCCCAGGTCTGGAAGGGTGCGTCTACACAGCACAAACAAACCTGTCGCCGCCAGTCTCAGCGCCTGGGGCTCATGCTACAGCACTAAAAGTAGCCATGCAGAGGTTCCCGCTTGGGCGCTGAAACCCACCCGCTGGGCTTCAGAGTCGGGGCTCCAGCCCAAGCCAGAACATCTGCGTGGCTACGTTGGGTGCCGCAGGGTGAGCCCGTGGGCCTGGGCTGTGAAACTGGCTGCCCTAGGGGGGTGGGGTTGCTGTGAAGATGTACCCTCCCTTCCCAGCTGAGTGCTCTAACCACTGGGCAGTGGGGCCAGGACTCTCTCAATCTCTCCTGCCGGAGCGGGTCCACCTCGTGGGGGTTGGGTGTGGTTCTGCTGCTCAGGCAGGCTGTGGGAGAGTTGGGTTTAAGTCTCTGCTCCAATGAATAATACATTCTTTATATACAGTGGAACAGCTCCATCCCAGCATGGGAGCTGGGCACCTGTGAGCTGAGGTGCCCAGGGGAGCCTACGCTGAAAATGCCAAGGTCAGGGCAGGCTGCAAAAAGGAGAGCAGAGTCTCCCAAAACTGGGGCTTAACACGGAAGTTAGACTCATCAACCAGTCACACATTGTGCTCCTGATCTCCACCACCCCCCTCCCCCGGTTATCAAGAAGCTGAACAAAGAAATCACACAGCCCCCGTTAGTGCATCCCAGTTCTCTGGCTTCCAGTCAGCACATAGGGCCAGTACAGTGAGAAATGATTTCAAACTCTATTCGCTATACAAAATGTTCTTCTGATCCCCAAAGGGCCAGCCAGTCTTACCCAAAATACCACGCTGCCAGCCTGTCCTTTAGTAGCTAAAACCAAAGGTTTCATTAGAAAAACAAAAGAATGAGAAGAGCGTTGAGAAATGGTCAAAGCAATCAGATATGTACCTATGACTTCAAAGTCCATGTCGCTGACTTTTAGCAGCAGTACTGAGTTTGCTGGGAGGAGTAACTCAGTGGTTTGAGCATTGGCCTGCTAAACCCAGGGTTGTGAGTTCAATCTTTGAGGGGGCCACTTAGGGTTCTGGGGCAAAATCAGTACTTGGTCCTGCTAGTGAAGGCAGGGGGCTGGACTCACTGACCTTTTGGGGTCCCTTCCAGGTCTATGAGATAGGTAGATCTCCATCTATATTATAAATTCCCTCTGGAACACACCCAAAGCTTGATTGGGTCTGTCAATCCTTTGTTCAAAGCTTCAGTTTGTAGAGAAGTTGCTCCTGGGGTGGGAAGCAGGATTGTCATCCAAAATGAAGATGATGCAGCTGCCTTTTTATATCCTTTGCCATGTGGCTTGTGCATCCTCTGTCCCAAACACAAGCTCCCAGCACACGGGCATGGAAAAGCTCCTGGAGTCCCCTGTCCACATGCATGTCCCTACATGTCCTGCTGACTCATAGGCGTAGCCCCTGGCTTTTCTCAGTGGGTTTGTTGTACAGCTGATTGCCCTCGATCAGCCATTAAGCAGGCTGGGTAGTGCTGATGGCAATCTGTCTGGGTGTCACCCAGAAACACAGCACAAGTTTGAGATATCAATATATCACACATATTTATAACTCACAATACAAAGATGATACATGCATTTAAATAAGCTTATCATATTTAGCAAATCATAACTTTTCCACTGATACCTTACATGGCATATCTTGAATGACTCCTTGCAATTTTGTGATATTGGCACCCATAATATTATAAATGGTCACCCATATTCCATACAGCATCACAGCACTCACCTGTAATAGGGGAGACCAGAGGTCAAGTCCCTGCCCTATACGCAGGTGAGTGTGGCTGAAAACATAATTCTCCTACCTCTCACCTGAAGGCCAGGGCTCCTGGGTATTCTGGCCACACCAATTCCCAAAATTCTCAACCTGACTGTCTTTTGTGCAAATTAAAGGTGCTTTGAGCACGCCAAACGCATCGGCCCCCGCAAGCGAGATAGGTGGGGGAATACCTACTTTGAGAGTCCTGCTGGGGCTTAGGTCTGATAGAAGGCTCTGAGCAGCTCATTAGCTTTGGGGGTGGCATTTTTGTACATGCCCATCAGCAGAAGCTTAAACCCCTAGGGGATTTGGGCACCTACAGGATTAGATGGCATCTGGATAGTAGTTTTGTGAGTGTCAATGCCACTTCAATGTTGGACTTAGGTGCCTAAATCCCTTTGTGAATCGACCTCTTTGTCTCTCTGTGCCTCAGTTTCCCTGACAGTGACATGAAGATAATACTTCATTAGGACCAGATTCATCAGCCCTTGCTCAAGGGATTGTCATGACCAAGGGCTGCTAAATCTGGCCCTTGGTGCCGGTGAGGCTGGCAGCCCCTCGGATGGCAGCCACGGGAAGTGCAAAGCATCGCGTCAGACCTCAGCGTGCTTGACCCTGCTACGGGGAGTGATGTGAGTGGGAAAAACTGACTTAATGAAACAGCAGGGAGTCAGGATTCAAACCACAAGGGGGTGGGAGAAAGACAAGTGCCTCACTCTCCACTGGAATGGAGGCCCAGCCAAGCAAACAGTTGCAGAGATGGTAACTGACCGAAATTTCCCTGAATCCCAACCCAGGGCCTTAACCACTGTAATGGGCGGCGAAACTGAGTTTTACAGTTCAGCCACTAGGTTCTGGGAAGAAGCTCTGTGGCCAGTCCCTATATGCTACAGAAGCCCAGCCTGCTAGTAGCAGCCCCACAACCTACCACGTACAAGGTGTCCATGACATGGTGCCAGAAGGAAACTAATGCCAGAGAACAGACACGTAAGGACAACGGCAACCCCGGTTGCAAACAAAGGAACAAAGCAACAAAGGTCGCAAGTCAAAGGAAAAAAACCAACAAAAGTCTTAGGATCTCATCAATATGCCACTCTTCAATGCCCCCAGAGAATTTCAGCGTTGACATCACCTTCAGAATGGACAGACAGAAAGCAGTATTTTGCATTGCTTCAAAGATACACCCAATAAACAAATAGGCAGCACGCAAGCTCTGAAGCGTGTGCACATCTGAATGTACTGAGGAATCTCACACCCACCCCGTACACATTTCAAGCTGTCAGCAGATAATGGTTTAAAGATTTGACACACTAAAATGGGAAGAAAACGAAAATCTGTATAAGAATACGTTTCAGAACACAAGGAAGTATTCAAAAGTTTAAAAAAGACAAACACAGGAGAAAAGGATGAAGTGGAGTGTATGCACTGCAAATGGTGTGGCCCAATTATTAAATGTAAATATTTATAGTCTAATTATAGTTCTAGGTCTACAACCGTAAACTGTTTATTCAAATGAAAAGTTTGATTTGGGGATTAGAGATATATGGTCTTCTTAAACTCAGGGGTGGGGTGTTTTGAGTTCTGTTTTAGTTCTGCAGCAAACCACATTGATTAATGGAATTCAAAGCATTAATCTACTGAATACTTGTTCCCCCATCTTTCCGTCCACCAAAATAAACCCCGATATTTACCCAGAAAAAATGTTAATCGTTTTTTTTGCACTGATTTTCACCGGTTTTTATTATTGTGATAATAAACACTGATAAATTCCCAGGGAAAATAAAATAAAATAAAATAAAATAAAAACTGAAAACAAAGGGCTCTACTTATGCTACAGGGAAGCAAGCAAAGAATATCTTTCAATTCTTTGACTTTACTGAAGACAGTCACAAGGATGACTATAAAGGGTCCTTCCTGGGGATGTTTGGTGCATACTTTATACCTCAGAGAAATGTGGTTTACGAAAGAGCATGTTTTCAGCAGAGAATGCAGGAACCAAAAGAAAATGTTGAATCTTTTATAAAAGCTTTGCATACATTGTCAGAACACTGTGATTTTGGGAAAGCAAAACATGAAAATATCCCAGAAAGGCTGGTTATTCGGCTAACAGACAAAAATATTTCACAGCAGCTACAATTACGGACAGACTTAATCCTATCCACAGCTATACAGATAGCAAAGCAGTTTGAACTAGTCAAACAGCAGAACAAAAGGCCGGAGCAATTAAAAAACCTGAAACTAGCTTAGAAACTGTAAAGAGCATGACGGCTAAAAGTCATTATCCTAAAACTCCTGAGGCAAGGAGAGAGAACTCCCAGGCTAAGAGGGACAAATTCAAGTCAAAACCCAAAGCCTTTGAGCCTAAATGCACAAGAGGTGGAAAAATGCATAGCCCAACAGATGTATGTTTAGCCAAAGGTGCAAGGTGTAATAAATGCAAAAAATAGGACATTTTGCAGCTGTTTGCCGTACCAAGGCAATCGGGGAGTTGGCCCATATACAGACAATCGAGATCCATTGTTTCTGGGCTCTATCACATCTGATGACACAGAGCCTGCCTGGGGAGTGAAAATGAATATTCATAGCAAGACTATTGACTTTAAAATTGACTCAGGAGCAAACGTCACAGCCAGCGCAGAAGGGACTTAAAATCATCTTCAACCCTTCCCAGAGCTGAAATCACCTGACACAGCCTCGATTAGCCCTGGAGGGATTCTGAACTGCACGGGCCAGTTCACCAAAGAAACAACTTACAAAGACAAAAGCTGAGCATTCAGAGTGAACTTGATAAAAGGATCAAAGACCAACAACCTTCTCAGCAAAACTGTGACAGCCATGATGGGCCTAGTGAGACAGGTGGAAGGATGGAGGATTTGATGATATTGGACATTTGATAGGACATTCACTACAAATCAACTTAAGAAACAATGCTGAACCATATAGTGTACAAACACACCTACCAGAAAGCCCTTGGAAGAGACTAGCTGCAGATTTATGCAAATTCAGAGAACATCATGACCTGATTGTAGTGGACTATTTTCCTAGGTATATAGAAATAACGTATTTGAAAGACATAACATGTTGCTGTGTAATAGAGAAACTGAAGTGTACTTTTACTCACTTCGGTATTCCAGCATAACTAGAGACAGACAACAGACCACAATTCATTGCAGCAGAATTTAAGTCATTCCAAACTAAATATGATTTTGATCATATTACTAGGAGCCTCCATTCCCCACAAGTGAATGGAGAGGCTGAGAGAGCTGTACAGACAGCCAAGAAAAGCCCACAGCAGGAAGATCCACTCCTTGCTCTTCTGAGTTACAGATCAACACCGATAGCAGCTACTGGATACAGTCCAACACAACTCCTGATAGGAAGACAACTCAGAACTACTGTTCCAGCTTTGGAAAGGAACCTCTCTCTGAAATGGCCAGACTTGACGAGAGTGGCCGAATCTGATAAAAAGGTAAAACGAGCTCACAAACACTTTTCAAACAGCTCTCCCTTGGTTAGAAAACTGCTGGGTCTAGAACCTGGTGACAGTGTTCATGTCATATTGGATGGAGGAAAAGGATGGAGACCTCCAACTGTCACGAAGAAAAATAAGTCAGAGCCCTGATCACGTGAGCAAGACCGACAATGGAGAGTCCAACAGAAACTGTCAACATGAACTGTCCCTCAGAAACAATAATCAACAGAGCAAACACCCTAGAGGGCGGATGCAGAACAAGAAGATGACTCAAGGATTTAAACCAACCACAGCCAGTTGTTCTAACTAAGAGACAGCCAGATGTCCAAGTTGTTATACACCCGGGTTGTGTACTTAGAAAAACAGTCTGATCCAGAGACACTTCGCAGACTGGTCCATACTGAACTTCAAAGGCAGCATGATAGAATAAACACTGTCAATGGCAGGAATGTAGAACTCAAAGAGGGAGATGTGATGGAAAGATAAAACTGTATCATACTGTGCAGCCACTCGGTGGCGCTGTGTGTGACAGACCTTATTTAAGCTAACCTCGGCCACACCTGGCAGAGCATTAAACGATCTCATAATAAACACATCTGGGGTGTATCTCTCTGGGAAGGAAGCTCCGTGGCCAGTCCATATCTGGTGTTAGCCTGACTTGCTAAGAGCAGCCCTGCAACCTATCATGTACAAGGGATATGTGATAACCAGCCTCCCCCCTTCCTACAAGAATGCAGTGTGCAGCTTGCAAGGAATCCCGACAAAGCCCCACGCACTGCCCACAGCACACACATCTTGGGAGCAGCACCAGGAACCCTGCTGATTCGGTTCCCTAAATGCAGGCCTCTAGCTCGACGAGAGCGCTCCCTTAGCCAGCACTGGTAGTAGGCCTCTCATCCTGTCTGTGGCCACCTCACCAGCACACACATTCACAGCCAGCACAGCCAAGCTGGCCCATAACGCACCTGTCCTTGAGGCTTTCCTCCAGTGGCAGTTAATCCGTTTGATGTTCTGAGAACGAAATAGCCCCAGGTTGACCTGAGCGGCAAATCAAACACCAGGTACTTTCTCTTGCCTTGTTTGGATTTAATGAAACGGCAATAAAGAGGCAAAGCTCCCAGCCGCGGCTGCCAAAAGCATGAATTCCAGCCGAAGCACGTCTTGGGAGGCTGTCAGGAAAAGGTCACAGGAAACGGAGTTGGTTTTCAGAGATTGGCAGCCAGGGCGAAATCGAACCCTCTCCTTGTAAACCTTCTCATTACTCCTTGCGGGCACAGAATTGTTCCGGGCCCTCCCCCAGCTCTTCCCCACTCCCCCTCCACACAAAGCAGTTTTGCCAAAGTCTCCTTTACCTCCTGCCCAGCAGATCAGATCTCTGGCCTGGAGAGTCTGATCTAGGGTGACCAGATGTCCCGATTTTATAGGGACAGTCCCGATTTTTGGGTCTTTTTCTTATATAGGCTCCTATTACCCCCCACCTCCTGTCCCAATTTTTCACACTTGCTGTCTGGTCACCCTAGTCTGATCACCCTTGCTAGCTACCACCAGGGGCTGCAAGCCTCAAGCCACGTGGGCCCCATCACAGTGGGTGCTGCACCAGGTAGGATCCTAGGGCCGAATCCTGAGGCCCTTCTTGAGTTCTGGTGCAAGCAAATGCCCACTGAAGCTTTGTCTGAATCAGGGACTGCAGGTCTGGCCCTGGACACTAGCCCTATCAAGTCACCTTGGGCTGGATCCTGCTCTTGGTCAGTCCGCTGTGAGCCTGCAATAACTCCATTGCAGTGGGTGCAGTCACTCCAGATTCAAACTGGTTTAACTGAGATCAGGCTCTGCCCCCTTGTGCCCTTGGGGTCAGGGTGTGCCCCGTACCAAGCAGCTGGGTCTGGACAGGTGGGAGCAGGTCGGGTGTAGATTGATATTCGCAGCAATGAGCGTGCTGGAACCACTAGGGAGTAGGGTGACCAGATGTCCCGATTTTATAGGGACAGTCCCAATATTTGGGGATTTTTCTTATATAGGTACTTATTACCCCCCACACTCCATCCCGATTTTTCATACTTGCTATCTGGTCACCCTACTAGGGATCCTCGCTCTGCAATCCACATGGATCTGGCTGAGGAGTTAGCCCCGCATGCATCTCTGGCTTTCTGTTTAAACCTTGGAACTCGGCCACTAAGCAGCCCCAACAGCTGCATCTCCCCTCCCTGTGATGTCATCACCCCTCCCACGATGTCATTATGACAGAAACTGGGCCCAGGGAGACCTCTGCAGTGCAACCTGCTCAGCTGGGCGACTCACCTCCAGGCCTGGCCAACGACAAAGGAGGCAGGGCCGCTCCTGCAGCTCCCCAGGCCACGCAGCAAGCCTGGGGCACCAGCGCTTTCTGGTGAGACTCACTCACGCCGCTGGGCTGCGGTTAATGCACACACCAAAGGTGGGGGGCTGTCCCTGCACAGAAGGAGCCTGCTGTCCTGGGACATCCCTGTTTTGAAAGGGCCAGAGAAGGGGGCAGAGGCATCACCGAGATAGAATCATAGAATATCAGGGTTGGATGAGACCTCAGGAGGTCATCTAGTCCAATCTCCTGCTCAAAGCAGGACCAACCCCAACTAAATCATCCCAGCCAGGGCTTTGTCAAGCCTGAACTTAAAAACCTCTAAGGAAGGAGATTCCATCACCTCCCTAGGTAACCCATTCCAGTGCTTCACTACCCTCCTAGTGAAATAACAAGAATTTTAGTTATAAGTTAGGGACGCATAGGTTGGAAGTGACGGAGGAGGAGAAGGACCTCGGAGTCCTGGTTGATCGCAGGATGACTATGAGTCGGCAATGTGACGTGGCTGTGAAAAAAGCTAATGCGATTTTGGGATGCGTTAGGCGAGGTATTTCTAGTAGGGACAGGGAGGTGCTGCTTCCGTTATACAAGGCGCTGGTGAGACCTCATTTGGAGTACTGTGTGCAGTTCTGGTCTCCTATGTTTAAAAAGGATGAACTCAAACTGGAACGGGTACAGAGAAGGGCCACTAGGATGATCCGAGGAATGGAAAACCTTTCCTATGAAAGGAGACTCGAGGAGCTCGGTTTGTTTAGCCTAACCAAAAGAAAGCTGAGGGGGGATATGATTGCTCTTTTTAAATATATCAAAGGGATTAATACCAAGGAGGGAGAGGAATTATTTCAGCTCAGTAGTAATGTGGACACGAGAACGAATGGATATAAACTGGCCGTGGGGAAGTTTAGGCTTGAAATTAGAAGAAGGTTTCTAACCGTCAGAGGGGTGAAATTTTGGAACAGCCTTCCGAGGGAAACGGTGGGGGCGAAAGACCTTTCTGGCTTCAAGATTAGGCTTGATAAGTTTATGGAGGGAATGGTTTGAAGGGATAACGTGATTTTAGTCAATTAAGCATTAACGTGCCATCGCGGGTAAAATGAGGGTCCGGCTGTAGAATCTTGCCTGTATGCTCGGGGTTCTGCTGATCGCCATATTTGGGGTCGGGAAGGAATTTTCCTCCAGGGTAGATTGGCAGAGGCCCTGGAGGTTTTTCGCCTTCCTCCGCAGCATAGGGCAGGGGTCGCAGGCTGGAAGATTCTGTTGTGGGTGGGTCAGCTTTTGTGGCCTGCATCATGCGGGAGGTCAGACTAGATGACCATATTGGTCCCTTCTGACCTTAAAGTCTATGAGTCTATGAGTCTAAATAGTGTTTCCTAATATCCAACCTAGACCTCCCCCACTGCAACTTGAGACCATTGCTCCTTGTTCTGTCATCTGCCACCATTGAGAACAGCCGAGCTCCATCCTCTTTGAAACCCCCTTCAGGTAGTTGAAGGCTGCTATCAAATCCCCCCTCATTCTTCTCTTCTGCAGACTAAATAACCTCCTAAATAACCAGTTTCCTCAGCCTCTCCTCGTAAGCCATGTGCCCCAGACCCCTGATCATTTTTGTTGCCCTCCACTGGACTCTCTCCAATTTGTCCACATCCCTTCTGTAGTGGGAGGCCCAAAACTGGACGCAATACTCCACATGTGGCCTCACCAGTGCCGAATAGAGGGGAATAATCACTTCCCTCGATCTGCTGGCAATGCTCCTACTAATGCAGCCCAATATGCCATTGGCCTTCTTGGCAACGAGGGCACCCTGCTGACTCCTATCCAGCTTCTCATCCACCGTAACCCCTGCCAGCTCAGCAGAAGATTCTGACACGTCCCTGCTAGGAACTGTGATGAGCCCATCGTGCCCAGTTCGCACAGGCCACTGGCCGATGGGCCTGGCGCCAGGACTCAAACCAGTGCCCCCGGTGGGAAGAGGCTCCACAGCGAACGTCCTGAGCAGTTCATTGTCAACGGAGCTTGTATTGTTTAACACCCCGCCCGTGCGTTGGTTACTTTCCTTGCTGTTGCCTCTGGGGAGTGAATATCTGGCTGGTTCCCCAACTCACAGCATGTTTTAGTGACCACCATACAGCACCATTCTCATAATTTCATATGCATTAATGATACACATGTATGGACAGAGAAATGACTTTCAGCAGATCATAACCTTTCCCCTGATCCCTTACAAGGCATGCTTTCTATGTGAGATCACAATTATATGAAAATGAGGCATATGGGGGTTACAGTACGCTCCCCCAAGGTACAGAATGTCACAATCGGACAGCAGCACACCTGAAATGGATAGAAGGAGAAACGTCTTTGCACAGAGCACGGTGAACCTGTGCAACTCCCTGCTGCAGGGAACTGCCGAGGCAAATGGCTTCATGAGAGCCCAGAAAGGGTTAAACTAGGAGCCCTGAAAGCAGCCCTTTGGGGAAGCCAGAGTCCGGGTCCAATTCCAAACCTTGAGCTGGTGCCTATTCCTATAGCAGCTGAACCAACAGCCTGGCTACGAACACCCCTAAACTGAGCAGCGGCCTGGATCTAGCTCCGGAACGAACCCTGCAGGTCCAGCCCATCTTTAGAGTGGATGTTTGTGTGCCTAGAAATGGAGTCTGCAGTTATCCTAGCTAGGATAAAGTTATAAGGGCAATCAGTCCTCATGCTGCAGGACCCAAGCAACCAGGGTCAGGAGGAAACACCCTCGTGCACGCACACACACACGGGCTGCACAAAAGCATGCACACGCACCCTCACTCACAGACACACACGTGCACAAACACACACACGTGCACCATGTGCCATGGCCCAGTAGGGTCAGTGCAGCACAGGAATTGTTTGCCTTCATCTGCAGGATCTGACATTGGCCCCCGTTGGAGCCAGGACACCAGAGCAGACGGCCCCTGACAATGCCTGGCTTCCCCGAATGTTGTCACTGTCCGCAGTCCTGTGAGGAAGTGCTGGCAGCTCGCAGGGGTCAGTGGGGGGCATGCCACCCTTTCCGGCCATGCAGTGCAGTGTGTCACCTCTCCCATGGGGCAAGGTGTCCTCAGACAGCCCGGGCCCCCACCTGGGGCACCTCTCGCCTCCCCTGGCAGTGGGGCTGGGCGCTGCTCCGGGAGGATGCACCATGGAGCACAGAATGACAGAAATGTCGGGCCGGAAGGCCATTGAGAGGCCCTCAAGTGCAGCCCCCAAGGAAATCTCGCCCCTCCCTGATGGGGGTCTCTCAGCCCTTTCCTGTGTCAGAGGCCAGTGCAAGAAGCCAGGGAGCTGTTACAGAGGAAGAAGAGCACCCCCTGCAGTCTAAGGAAACCCACTGCCATTACAGCCAACCTGATGGGCCAGGATCCAGCCCCAGAGCCGCGCAGTGGCTCTCCTGGCTGCGGAAATGCCTGGGTTTCTGAGGCTCCCACCCCAGCCTGTCTCCTGGGGTGCTGGCGGGGGCTCTTGGGAGCTGTCCCATGGCCCTACAGGCAGGGGTAGCCCTTAGACGTATAGAGCGACGCCCCAGCCAATGCGCCATCCCTGGCTCCCGTAGGGTCACCTCCGTGGAGAGGCCAAGGAGCGAATGGGGACTCAGCCCCCTCGCATGCTTGCCACGGTCCCTGCAGAAGAGGGGCGAGCGGGGCTGGCTGAGGGCCAGCGTGGGGTTGGTGTAATGATGCGGTTCTGGCGGGACCCAACTGAGAGTGCCAATTCAGGACAAATCGCTTAAAACAGGGCAGTTACAGCCCAAGGCTGGGGTTTTTCCACCTCTAAGGCAAACCAAACCAGCCAGACTAAGAGGACTTCGGTCTCACCCCACTGGCTAACCGCAAGTCTCACAAGCAATTCCCTTAGACACTCCAGTTTCCCAGTATCACCACCAGTGCAACGCGTTATGGGGATGAATGGTTATGAAAACCAATACCCCAGGAAAAGAAAAAAGGTTCTCCTGATCCCATAGGACCAAGCCCCAGACCCAGGTCAATATACAAATCAGATCTTACCCACAAATCACGCTGTTGCCAATCCTTTAGAATCTAAAATCTAAAGGTTTATTCGTAAAAGGAAAAAGATAGAGATGAGAGTTAGAATTGGTTAAATGGAATCAATTACATACAGTAATGGCACAGTTCTTGGTTCAGGCTTGTAGCAGTGATAGAATAAACTGCAGGTTCAAATCAAGTCTCTGGAACATCCCCAGCTGGGATGGGTCCTCAGTCCTTTGTTCAGAGCTTCAGTTTGTAGCAAAGTCCCTCCAGAGGTAAGAAGCAGGATTGAAGACAAGATGGAGATGAGGCATCAGCCTTTTTATAGTCTTTTCCAGGTGTAAGAACACCTCTTTGTCCTCACTGTGGAAAATTACAGCAAAATGGAGTCTGGAGTCACATGGGCCAGTCCCTGCATACTTTGGTGAGTTGCAAGGCGTATCTGCCTTCTCTCAATGGGTCAGTTGTACAGCTGATGGTCCTTAATGGGCCATCAAGCAGGCTAGGCAGAGCTAACACCAACTTGTCTGGGATGTCTCCCAGAAGCATAGCATAAGTTTGAAATACAGACAGTTTAGAGCCAATATTTATAACTTCAACTTCAAAATTGATACACACATATAGACAGCATAATCCTAACCAGCCAACCATAACCTTGTCTTGGACACCTCGTTTGACCCCCTTTATACAAGATTTGGTGCCACTACAGGACTTTGGTTGCAACCATGTTCTGTATGGTCCCAGATTATATCAATAACATCACAGCTGGGAGGGCAGGTGTCTGTGTGTCGGGGGCGGGGGGCACTGTGTGCCCAGTCTCACAGGCCTCACCTCTGCAGGGGTTTGACCCCCGCCTCTTTGCTCCACTCCAGGGACCTTCTTTGCTCCAGACACTGAGGGGGAAGCTGCAGGAAGCTGCTGCCAGAGGCAACATGAGGCCGAGAGTCCAGAGGGGCCCCCACGGGGGAACACAGCCCCCCACCGCCCCAGAGCGTGGGGCCGCAAGAGATCCAGCTGCCTGAACGAGCCCAGCACGCTAGACCAGGGTTTGCAATGGGAGCCGGCCGCAGTAACCCAGCGCTGGGGGGCGACAGCCCCTCCCCACATGGCTCTGGTGTGACAGGCCCATCGGCCCCGCTCCTGGGCTGCAGTGAATGGCCCCGGCCTCCGGCTCCATGGAGCTGCGCTGATTTGGGTCAGCCGAGGAGCTGTTCTTGCAGCCAGCTCTGGGCACAAGGGAGCTCGATCCCAGGTGGAGACAGCGACCGGAGGGGCTCACTCCCCCTCAGCCGATGGTGCCAGCTCACAGCAGGAGTCACGTTGCCCTACCTGGGAGTGACATATCAGAAACTGCCTGTGTGAGTCTGGGGGGCCCTTAGCCGAGACCCCACTAGACAGGCACCCATGGGCGCTAAGCAGGACCCCAGCTGGGGGGGTTGGCTTGTGGCTTGACTGATGTCATTCTTAGCTGTTATTCCATTGGATGCTAATTGCTAGAGTTGGCTGCATTCCAGGCATGGCTAGTTTGCATGTATTAGGGAGTCAGGCGAATTCAACCACTTTCAAGCCCTTTTGTGTCTGCCCGGCTTTGGACGGAGTTTGTGGCATTCAGCCAAGCCTGAGGGTTGCACTGTGGTGCAGACGCTCCACGCAAAATACAGGAGAGCAGCCCTGGGAAAGGGGAAGGAGCCAGAGGCTGCGGTTTGGTCCCGGTGATAGTCACAGTAAATTTCCAAGTATCGGGGTAGCCGTGTTAGTCTGTATCCACAAAAACAACAAGGAGTCCGGTGGCACCTTAAAGACTAACAGATTTATTTGGGCAGAAGCTTTCATGGGTAAAAAACCCACATGCATCTGAAGAAGTGGGTTTTTTACCCACTAAAGCTTATGCCCAAATAAATCTGTTAGTCTTTAAGGTGCCACCGGACTCCTCGGTTTTTTAGAAAATTTCCAGATATCTGAGAGATTCACAAATCACCAGCACCAGCCCCGCCCGCTGCCCAGAGCCACAATCAAAGCCGAAATTGGCGGAATATTTTCCAGCCAGCTCCCCCCAATCTCCCACCCCCAGACTGATGGCAGAATGTACCGGGAGGATCCTGGGCTCAGAAGGAAATGCCAGCGGGGCTGGCTGGCGAGTTTCAGGGGTGTTTCTGACACATCGATTGGACTCCTCAGGGTGCTGTATGCCACACCTAGGTGGACAACACACATACACACTGACACACACACACTTAGGGCACTTAGGATTCTCCCACCTGGTGCCGTGTGTTGTCGTTTATATCTGTACAGGGCGGGCGTGAGAATGGAGAGCTCTGAGCTCAGTGCACGTCACGCTCAGCTACCCACCTTCTTAGATGTCAAAGCTAGAAAGGATCGTTAGAGCCTCTTGTCGGACCCCCTGCAGCACCCAGCCCACAGAACCTCACCGAGGAAACATTCCGCCAAGGGCAAACCTTTGAGCTATGGCAGATCTTCGCTACCCACACCCAGCCCTGATGTAAAGACTCCAAGGGATGGAGACTCACCAGGCCCCTAGGTAAGTTCTTGCCAAGCCATCCGTCTTCTGCTCCCCACTCCCACGTCCGTGCCAGCTCTCTCGGGGTGTGCACCACTGCCCGCTGGGGGGCAGAGTCCTGGGAGCGGGCCGGGGGCAGCTGGGCCTCAGGGTTGGAGCGGGAGTTGGGAGCCAGGAATCAGAGCCCAGGCGGCAGAGCCAAGGGCCAGTCAGGCAGCCAGCTGTACTCGTTAGGATATCTGGGCGCTGGCTCTGCTGTGGTCGTTAGGTTGCCCAGAGCTGGCTCTGCTGAGAGCTCTGATTCCTGACACACAGACTGAATTGCTCAGGGACCAGTGGCACCGGACTGGGGGGTGGGGGGGAAGCAGAGGGGCCAGGGCCCTCCCACTTTTTGCCAGAGTGGACCCCACCTCTTCCCCTCAAGGCCCCAGCCAGGCCAGCTTGGAGCCCAGCTGGGGAGCACAAGCAGCTGTGGGAGCCGCACGGACCCTCCACTGCCTGTAGTGCGGGGGGCTGAGAGCAGACCCGTTTGCAGGGGCAGGGTCCACGTGTGGGTGCAGCCCTTAGGTTGGCCTGCCGGGTTGGGATGTAGCAGCTGTGAGTTGTGAGCCTCCCCCAGCCCCTCGCTGGCACTGCTCTGCCAGGGCTGCCAGCGTTACCCCTCCGGTCGCCCAGCACGGCCTCCTCCAGGAACGCAGGCTGCTGGCACCGGGCACCCCACAGGGCAGCACGCTGAATTTCCTGGGCTTGACGTTTCTTATGGCAACAGGCAGCCCAGTGTGTTCTCTCGCTAACACCTGGCCAGCTCCGGAGGTCTACGCGCCGTTAGCGAGCGTAGCAAGTGCATTGGGTGCGCTCCCTGGGGTGGGGACTGGCTTGCTGCCGCCAGGCTGGGCATGTGGGGCAGGCACGGGTTGACTAGTGTGCTGACACTTGCTAGCTCCATCCCTCCCGCCCCGTGCGGAGCAGCCGTGCTTCATCCCCGACGTGCCCCTGGCTCCTGGGCTGCAGGGCCAAGCAGCTGGGCGTGGGGTGACGCCTCTGGAGCTGGCAGTAGGCCCAGCCCATGGCTGAGAGAGTCACTGTGCAAACTCTGCTGCCATCTAGCGTTGGCACAGCCGTGCACCCTCACGGCCCTGCGCGCTGAGGCAGCATTTCCCAAACTCGGGCTGCGATCCTGGCCCCGCTCCGTGGGCCGAAGGGGAGGGGGAGGGGCACTCTGTGCCAAAAATGGCATCGCCTGTTTCCCAGTCACCCACTACTCGCAAGGAAATGATCCTGGGTGCGTCTGGCTCAGTGTCCGAGCAGAGATCGCGCAGGAGGGGGTGTTAGTTGGTGTCTGCTCCAGACCAGCACAGCACACTGGGGAACAGGACGACCGGCTCCTTACGCACCAGCTATAACGTATGGGGAAAATGCTGCGTGAGCACAGGGGACTTCAGTTTGCCTGACAGATGCTGGGGTCTCCTTCTGCCAGGGCTAAAACATCCTGGGAATGTATTAACATTACAGATGAGAGTTTCCTAACACAAACTGTGTTGCAGCCAACACGGAGATTTCTAGATCGGAGCTCGTCTTGAGGCTGGTGCCACCTCTTCAGCCAATTCGATCCTGCCGGGCTCCACAGCTGCCCCCCTTTAGCCAGGACACTCCCCCTTCACCTACTCAAGCCAAAAGTTTTAAGAAGGGCCCAAATGGATCCTAGTGGGCATGGGGCCTGTCAGCCTGCGACGGATCCGGCCCCTACCGGCTGGGCTTCTCTCCAGTTCTCGGAGTAGGAGGACCCGTCACTTTTATGCCCTCGCACTGCAGGCACCTGGCCTTATTTTCCCTCTTGGGACTGAGCTACAAAGCAGGGGAAGGGGGCAGAACTTTCCCCCTGACTTCACGAGCTCTCAGTCCTGTGCCAAGGAAGGTGGGTGGGCACCAGAGGAAATGGCCCTTTTCTCACGGGCGGGATTTACAGTCTGACCGGATTGACTGGAGTCCCTAAGAGCACATGCACCAGCCACCCAAAGCAGCTCAGCTAGCTCTCCCCCGACTGCCATGGGATTATCCAATGGGCACAGTCTCCCCCGCTGTGCCAGAGACCCGGCTGAAATTTACTGCCTGGGGCCAGTCAGAGCAGTTCCTGCCGGCCTGTCCAGCGCCCACGGCTATTTAGTCAGCTATCAACATACATCTTGGCCCTGCTGTGAGGAAGCTTACCGTGAGCCCCACGCTGGTACAGCAGCAGGTATCTGCGGTTACGCAAGGGAGATTTCATCACGGTGGCACCAGCAGCACACCCATCATTGGGACCACGTGAACTCCCATGCCACTAGCAGCACCATATTGGAATTGGAAAAGGTACAGAAAGGGCAACAAAAATGATCCGGGATGTGGAACACCTTCCACATGCGGAGAGACTAATCAGACGGGGACTGTTCAGCTTGGAAAAGAGACAACTAAGGGGGGATATGATAGGGGTCTGTAAAATCATGACTGGTGGGAAGAAAGTAAATAAGGAAGTGTTATTTACTGCTCGGAACACAAGAACTAGGGGTCACCAAATGAAATGAATAGGCAGCAGGTTTAAAACAAACAAAAGGAAGTATTTCTTCACACAACGCAGTCAACCTGTGGAACTCTTTGCCAGAGGACGTTGTGAAGGCCAAGACTATAACAGGGTTCAAAAAGAACTAGATAAATTCATGGAGGATAGGTCCATCCATGGCTATTAGCCAGGACGGGCAGGAATAGTGTCCCTAGTCTCTGTTTGCCAGAAGCTGGGAATGGGCGACAGGGGATGGATCACTTGATGATTACCTGTTCTGTTCATTCCCTATGGGGCACCTGGCATTGGCCACTGTCGGAAGACAGGACATGGGGCTAGATGGACCTTTGGTCTCAGCCAGTGTGGCCATTCTTATGTTTTTACCATAACTCCAGAAGTTAGCAAAGAACAGCAAGTGAGCCACAACGCAGTTAACGTCTGAGGATTTTATTCTGGTCCACAAGTAAGTGTAATAGATTCACGTTTCCGTCATATCCCAAACAGTGAGCTGAGCAGGGAGTTTTAAATAAATTAGAAGTCAGTTATTTCATGGAAGTGCAAGTCAGGAGGAGTGCAGACAGTCGAGTTCGAACAGGACGCCAGTCAGCTGACTTCATTTTTAAGAGGGGGGGAGGGCAAAGTGCAGCTCAAAGGCCAAAAGTGGGTTACAAGAACCTATGGCATCACTGGCAGCCACCTTCATCTCCAATATGTAGGTGCAGCCCACTGAGACTACAAGTCCCAGCATGCAGCGCTCTGCTCCAAGCAGCCAGGCCAGAGCATTGCATACTGGAACCTGTGGTGCCAGTACAGCTGCAATCCTCCCCAGTTCACCCAAGCTCGGTGCTGCCCTGCAGGCTGCAGGCTGCATTTCTCCTGGTGATACATCGCTGCCATCACTCTGCCGTAGGCTTCACCTGCTTGGCCGCTTCCAGCTGCGTCAGCATTTCATCCCACTGGACGAACTGCTTAGACAGAAGCAGGGTCTGAAGAAGGCTTTTAAGGAAGAAGAGGTAGAATGTGGCAAAGAACGTGGTAGCGAAGCCGAGGCTGGCGTGGTCCCGGAGAATGAACCCAGGAGACTCTCAGAAGCCAGACTGAGCCCAGCCACTGTCAGACACCTGATTCGTACAGAGGTGAACACGGAACAGGCCTGGGGCCTCCCCCTCTCCCCTGTGACAGGTAACAGCGGAGCCTGGGCTCATGCACCACAGCAAGTAGAGAGCAAGCGATCAGATTCAAGCCCAGGGAAGCACTGTGCTGACCCTGAGGAGGCTCTCCCAGAGCTGGGATTGCAAGGGCCCAAGATGACAGCGGAGTTTAGTACAGAGTCAGAACAGCCCACCTGACGCCCTGCTCTCTAGTCTGCCACGCCACAGGAAGGAGGCCTACAGCCTTCATTTGGCATCCACACTTCTCACTCTGAAGGTAGCAGAGCCATTAATGACAGGTTTCAGAGTAGCAGCCGTGTTAGTCTGTATCCGCAAAAAGAACAGGAGTACTTGTGGCACCTTAGAGACTAACAAATTTATTAGAGCATAAGCTTTCGTGGGCTGCATCCGAAGAAGTGGGCTGTAGCGTACGAAAGCTTATGCTCTAATAAATGTGTTAGTCTCTAAGGTACCACAAGAGCCATTAATGTAGCTCAGGCAGTGCTCTCAGTGATCAGCAGTCCAAGCGACCCACATGCTGACGGCTCCCGGTCCAGGATGGGCTCTGGGCAAGAAGCTGTTAGAATGGAGAGTGCAAACGAACAGGTTTCTCTGCTGTTGTGTTGAGACCAGCCCTCGTGAGGCGTTCAGGCCGCAGGGCTCCTAGCCCAGCGTGAGCTCCTCTCAGTGAGGGGGGATCTAGGCGCTCACTCACTGGGCTAACTGGACGCTCAGGGCAGTATCAGCGCTTGGGTAACATGACACACGCTGTGTGTCACACACCGAACAGAGGCTGCGCCATAGGGGACAGCACGATACACAGATGGCTCTCTCTTTTCAAAAGCTGGGGGCTAGAACAGTCAGCTACCCAAGATATCCAATGAGCTGAAGAATCCTTAGAGTGTCGTTCTGCCACTTGGTACAGCTATTTTCAGATTAACAATGGTCCTGCAAGCCGCCAGCGCCCCACCTGCTGGCTGGGCTGTGCCCGTGGCCCTGGGTTAAAGGATACCATTTTATTGTAGTCTTCTAGGAGCATCCGGACGTTTTCGGTTACTGCTTCGCACTGGTCCTGCAACAGGAGGAGAGCGCTGAGTGAACAGGCAATAAGGGACATCCTGATCTGGATACAGCACTTTCCAGCTCCAAAGCACTTCAGAGCATTTACCTCCCAGCCCCCGGGAGGAAGGTAACTATCCTAGGGAAACTGAGGCGGGGGAAGCGCCTCGGCCCAGGTCAGAGCCTGGCTTCGCATTTGGCTGTTCCAGGCTGCGATCAGGGTTGCTGCGGGAAGTTCTGACGGTCACGGAAAAGGACAACCAAATGAGGTGCAGGAAACCACAAAGCAAATGAAGTGTCTAAAGCACAGGGGCTGGCAGTACTGGACACTCAATGGCAACATCTATGCTAATGCAGAGAGAAGGCTGCTGGGCGGAATGTCATCCCCCTGCAGAACACGGAGCTGAGCAAAACCCAAGCTTCTGAAACCCAGGCAACGCTCAGGTTGCCTAGGCAACAGCCTTCGCTCCCTCTTCCAGCAATGCCCCAGTGCGCCCCAGTACCACACACACATTCTGGGGATCACCCAGACCTGTAAGGGGTTGTCCCCGCCTGCCTGTAACTTCGGGTGCCTTCTGGCTGTGCTGCTGTGGCTCAGAGCCCTGACACCACTAGCCAGCCTACAAGCATAAGGTTCTCAACGCTGGCTTCCACCCTCCACTAGCCCTTCTGGTCCCGAGTCACCCCCACCCCCCAAATCCATCTCCCTGAGTTCTTAACTACCAGACACTCAGACTTTTCCCCTCTGGTTCGTCACCCCCGAAGGAGTGAAACCTGCCCCCAGTTATCACTTCACTTTGGTGCACACACTCCCCACAGTTTGCACACCAGACACCTGCTTGGGGTAAAAGCAAACAGGATTTCACAGAAAACGCAGATCCGAAGATGAAATAGTGAGGAAAAGCAAAGTTACACAGAAAAGAGACACATGCAATCTCAGGCTTCACTTCTGTATTAGCTAAATTCTAGAGATGTCGATTAATCGCAGTTAACTCACATGATTAACTCAAAAAAATTAATCGCGCTTAATCATACTGTTACACAACAGAATATCAATTGAAATGTATTAAATATTTTTGGATGGGTTTTTACATTTTCAAATACATCGATTTCAATTACAACACAGAATACAAAGTGCACACTGCTCACTTTATATTATTTTTTATTACAAATATTTGCACTGTAAAAATGATAAACAAAAGAAACAGTATTTTTCATTTCCCCTCATACAAGTACTGTAGTGCAACCTCTATCGTGAAAGTGCAACTTACAAATGTAATTTTTTTGTGTCACATAACTGCACTCAAAACCAAAACAATGTAAAACTTTAGAGCCTACAAGTCCACTCAGTCCTATTTCTTGTTCAGCCAATCGCTCAGACAAACAAGTTTGTTTACATTTACGAGAGATAATGCTGCCTGCTTCTTATTTACAATGTCACCTGAAAGTGAGAAGAGGGTGTTCGCATGGCACTTTTGTAGCTGGCATCGCAAGATATTTACATGCCAGATGGGCTTAAGTTTGATATGCTTCTTCATGTTTTGGCCATCATTCCAGAGGACATGCGTCCATGCTGATGACGCTCATTAAAAAACTAATTGCGTTAATTAAATTTGTGACTGAACTCCTTGGGGGAGAATTGTATGTCTCCTGCTCTGAGTTTTACCCACATTCTGCCATATATTTCATGTTATAGCAGTCTCAGATGATGACCCAGCACATGTTGTTCACTTTCACCGCAAATTTGACAAAATGCAAAGAAGGTACCAATGTGAGATTTCTAAACATTGCTACAGCACTTGACCCAAGGTTTAAGAATCTGAAGTGCCTTCCAAAATCTGAGAGGGACGAGGTGTGGAGCATGCTTTCAGAAGTCTTAAAAGAGCAACACTCTGATGTGGAAACTGCAAAACCCAAACCACCAAAAACGAAAATCAACCTTCTGCTGGTGGCATCTGACTCAGATAATGAAAATGAACATGTGTCAGTCCGCACTGCTTTGGATCGTTATCGAGCAGAACCCGTCATCAGCATGGACGCATGTCCCCTGGAATAGTGGTTGAAGCAAAAAGGGACATATGAATCTTTAGCACATCTGGCATGTAAATATCTTGCGATGCCGGCAGCATTATCTTCTGCAAATGTAAACAAACTTGTTTATCTGAGCGATTGGCTGAACAAGTAGGATTGATTGGACTTGTAGGCTCTAAAGTTTTACATTGTTTTGTTTCTGAATGCAAGTGGTTTTTGTACATAATTCTACGTTTGTAAGTTCAACTTTCACGATAAAGAGATTGCACTACAGTACTTGTATTAGGTGAATTGAAAATTATTTCTTTTGTTTTTTACAGTGCACATATTCGTAATAAAAAATAAATATGAAGTGAGCACTGTACACTTTGTACAGTTGTAATTGAAATCAATATACACCTCTACCCTGCTATAACACGGTCACGGGGAGCCAAAAATCCCTACCGCGTTATAGCTGAAACCCCGTTATATCGGCGTAAGGGCGGCAGGGCTCCAGCGGGGATTTAAAGAGCTCCGGGCTCCAGCCGCTGCGGGGAGCCCCAGGCTCTTTAAATTGCCGGTGGAGCCCCGCTGCCGCAGCCCCGGGGTAGGGGCGGCAGGCCTTAGTTTTCCAAGACCTTAGGATTTCTTTTCAGTTTCAATGTCTATTAAACATAATGGTCCCCATTGTCTTTCCCTCGGTTTGTACAGTGCTAGATCCTTGCAGTTACCTTTGCAAACAGCTAGCCTGTAACCCGCCCTGCCTGATTCATTCACCTCCTGTTGTGAGGTGATGCTGCAGTTGCATTGTAGGGCTTGTCTACACCTGAAATGCTACGGTAGCACAGACGCAGCATGGACAGTGCCTATGCTAATGGCAGGGGCTAGGTCAACTTAATTTCACTCAGGGGGCTGGATTTTTTACACCCTCATTGGCGTAAGATGGGCTGACCTAACTCTTTAGTGTAGGCCAGGCCCTAGTTACAATTACACTGTTCTACACACATAAAACCATTACCTGTGTACATATCACCTCATGACCATCACAAGCTTCCATAAAAGACCTTACTTGACACATTTCTACACCATAACACTGCTAATACATCTGTTAGTCTTAAAGGTGCCACAGGACTCTCTGTTGCTGTGTATAACCAGTTGATTCAGTTGCTTATTCTTTGGGGTTCAGACCCTTGTTGACTCCTGGGGGGCCTGGACCTTGTCTGTCACAAAAAGCCCATCTACCATTACCCACAGGATGCCATCTAGCACTACTGAAGGAGCAAAAGGCTGCCCCATGTCACCCTCCCTCGCCTCTCTTCAAGCAATGCCTCAATAGCACACACTCATACTGGCCCTTGGCACTGTATGATTCTGGTGGTTCCAGATCCTGCCGTACACTCACACACGTAGGCCTGGTGTACACTAGCAAACCAGGTTGGTTTAACTACATTGCTCAGGGATGAGAAAAATCCACCCCTGAGTGATGCAGTTCAGCTGACCTAATCCCCAGCGTAGCCAGCGCTAGGTCATCAGAATTCTTTCATCATAGAATCATAGAATATCAAGAGCACACTGTCGACTCATATCCAGCTTCTCGTCTACTGTAACCCCTAGGTCCTTTTCTGCAGAACTGCTGCCTAGCCATTCGGTCCCTAGTCTGTAGCAGTGCATGGGATTCTTCCGTCCTAAGTGCAGGACTCTGCACTTGTCCTTGTTGAACAAGGTTTCTTTTGGCCCAATCTTCATCAGGTTTCTTTTGGCCCAATCCTCTAATTTGTCTAGGTCCCTCTGTATCCTATCCCTACCCTCCAGCGTATCTATCACTCCTCCCAGTTTAGTGTCATCTGCAAACTTGCTGAGAGTGCAATCCACGCCATCCTCCAGATCAGTGGTCCCCAACCTTTTTCGTCTGGTGGGCGCCAGATGACGAGCCGCGGAGGACGAGCATCTGCCGAAATGCCGCCAACTAGCGGCAACGTCAATAGGCGTTGCCGCCGAAATGCCGCCGACAAGCAGTGTCATCCAGAGGCATTGCCGCCGAAATACCGCCAAAAATCAGCGGCATTTCGGCGGCGACACCTCTGGATGACGCAGCTTGTCGGCGGCATTTCGGCGGATGCTCATCCGCCAGACAGTACACGGGCGCACTTAGACCATGGTGCCAGCGGGCACCACGCTGGGGATCCCTGCTCCAGATCATTAATGAAAATATTGAACAAAACCGGCACCAGGACCGACCCTTGGGGCACTCCGCTTGATACCAAGCTACTGCTTGAGGGGAGGTGGATTCCCTATGCCAATGGGAGAACCCTTCCCGACAGCATAGGTTGTGTCTACACTGAAGCAGGACAGCAGTGCCGCTGCAGCACTTCAAGTGCGGACAAGCCCTTAGCCAGCTCCCCAGAAAGAGCACAAGTGTACAATTTAAGAACCACTTCTCAGCCTTTTACAACTCCCTTAAACCTACTCCTAGGAGACCATCTCATTTCACTTATCTATCACAAAAGCATTAGAACCCTCCCTGGCACAGCAGTTAAGGGAAACTGGCAGAGCTAGGGGGTGCTGTACCTCCTGCACCTGAGCCCCCAACCTCTCTTGCCTCCCCTACCATCCATCCCCATTTATCCCTCTCCCCATAACTCCCCTCGCTGCATTCCCAAACCCATCTCCCTCTATTTCTCTACTGCCCCACCCCCAGATACCTCTCCCTTCCCAGGAAGCCTTCACCTGTCTAGTCTCCCCCCCCCCCCCCCCCCAACATTCCCCACAAAATAAAATTGCTCCCCATGATTCACAAATTATAGCAACCTCCAGTCACTCAGTCCAAAACAACTTTTAACCTAGGTGGGGGCCTGTGATGAATTTATCCTTTGTTGTGTTCACTAAAGGGTGAGTTCACAGCCGTCAACAGGTCTGAGATTCATCTCTTATTAGTGCTGTTAAACTGAGCAGTACAAGGCAGCAAAAGGAAGTCATGGGGAGGCAGTGGACAGGAAGGCCTGGCATTCAGGAACCTTTCAGTCAAATGACTCCACCAATATAATATTTGACTGCCTCCCTCTCGCTGCACCCTTTGTACACGGCTTATCTCCCCAGAGCGCAAGTGTCTTGGGACAGCAACAGCTCCTACACAACAGGATCCCGAGTGAGGCCTCCAGGTACTACAAAATCTACACGGCATTAGTGGCCACATGCCCCAGCTGGGATCAGGCCCTTATTGGGCTAGGCAATCTACAGACACAGTCAGCGAGTCACCCGCCCAAGGAGCCTAAGGCTGCAAAAGAGACAAGCCCTAATGCGGAGGTACAGAACTGGGGGAAGAAGAGACAAAGGAGCTAGTAATACGAACACACCAGGGTACAAGGGTGAATGGTTTGGGGAGTAAGACACTGGTCTGGGATTCAGGAGCTCTGGGTTCACTTCCCAGCTCTGCCCCAAACTTCCTGTGTGATGTTGGGCTGGTCACTTCACCTCTCCATGCCCCAGTTACTCTCTCTCTAACGTAGAAATGTTACTCCGTTAAATCCACTGTGGTTTTTAAAAAGCCACCCAAAGCTATTTGTACACGGAGATGTCCCTGAGCAGAGATCTCTTCTGACTCCTGGAAATTCCATGATTTGGACAAACTGAAAACAATGTAATGGAAAGAAGAAATACTGATAATCTTAACTAGAGTGGCTGTAGTCTGTGCTACTAGTTACCCCATCCTTGCCCAGGAATTACCTATGGTTAACAAGAGGCCCCATCCTTGCCCAGGAATTACCTATGGTTAACAAGAGGCCCCATCCTTGCCCAGGAATTACCTATGGTTAACAAGAGGCCCCATCCCTGCCCAGGAATTACCTATGGTTAACAAGAGGCCCCATCCCTGCCCACTGAAGATTAACCATTTTGAGTATTCACTCTACCTGCTGCTGGATGTGGATTTGAGCAAGTCGCTGCAGTCTGGCAGCATGGTCAGGAGCAGCTGCAAAGCACACAGAACAAGAGTCAGTCCCTGCTTAGTTCTGACATCCAGGAATTGCAGCTACCAAAGTAGAGGCGACTGTCTAAGAGCGTATTTAAAATCTTTCTATTGGGATTAATTTAATACATTTCTTTGTCAGCCGAAGCACATTACAGCTCAGAAATGCCCCGAAGCTAAATACTACTGGCCACCAGACCACCACTGGTTACTGCCACTGTCCTGCAAAGTAAGTGAAATGCCAACGTTTTAGTTGTTTGTGTATACGCTGATCAGAACCAGCTGAAAACAACTTTCCAAAGTCACCCCTCTGCTGCTTCTGGGGCCAGGAGCTATGGGTCCCAAGCTGAGGATTAGATGCCCAAGAGACTTGTATGAAGCACACAACTGGATTACTATATGTGACTGTTACTGGTAAGCAACTGCATGGAGACTACAGAGACCTCACCATGCAAGGAGCAGGGATACTCAGTGAACGGGAAGCTACACCTTAGAAAGGAGATGTTCTACTGGGTTTCCCCCTATAAGATTCTAAGGATTCTGTAGCGTAAAGTGTGTATCTGTTGGCCTCCATTTCCCCCCACGATTACGCTGGCTCACTGGACCAGCATCTCAGGACTATTTAACAGCCTTGCTAGTAGAACATGGCTCTGGGGTCACTTAAATTCAGCCTCCCTGTACAGTGGCAGTGTCGTAGCCAGGAGAATACATTCACGCCCATGTTGCTGAAGAGGACGGCCAGGCCACAGTCTGCATGCTGCTGCACTGCTTTAGCGCTCAGATTGCAAACTCGTCAGAGATGGAAACTCTTACAATGGTTTCCGGTTCTTTGAGGCAGGCAGCTAGAGAACTTTTAAAAACAGCATTTCCACACTGTTCTGAGTGCCAGGGGAATGAAAGAGGCCACTTGTCTTCGCTAACTGCAGGACAGCCGCTATGAAAAGGTAGCTTGCAGATGAGCATGTGTTACCTTTGATGTGTGCACTGTCCAAGAACGGCTGGAGGTTGTTCACCTGGTCCAGAAGGGCGACTTGGGAAAGAATAAACTGCTCCTCTGGTTTAAAGGACAGAGAAGGAGAAGTTTAAGGCAAACACTATTTCAGCTTTTCACAGATGAGAAAAAGTAAGTTGATTAATTGGCCTGGTTCAGCTTCCCCTTCTCATAAGGCAATCAACCCTACATGCAGCAGAAAGACTTCACCGCAATGATACTTTGCGTTACCATCGCACCTTTCAACCAAGGATCTCTGTGCCTTTCGCAAACATCCCCCATCTTTTCTGGGGTAGGCATTATCAGATGGGGAAACAGAAGCTCAAAGGCGGCACACAGTATATAAAGGGAAGAACCAAGAGCAGAAGCCAGGATGTTCCTCACTAAGCTAGCAATGGAAAAAGCACATGCTTTTTGCTCTTTCATTGGCTCAGTTGTTGAGCCCCATTAAAAATCAACCTCATGGCTCTGACTCTCCCACACTTACACCAGTCTGAATCGGGGGAAACGCCACTGGAGTTACACACACCTACCACGGGAGAGGGGCGACTCAGATCCCCTGTGTGAGAGCTGGACAGGGTATGGATATTTAATGCACATCACAGTATATATACACTTAACTGCTCTTATGAACACTATTGTTACAGCAACAGTTGCGAGACATAGGGCAGCAATTCCACACACCCCTTTCCTCACACCCCCCCCCAAGCTTCTGACCAAAGGCCAGACAGACTCAGAGGGAGCCAATGTCGCTCCTTAATCATTCAGGGAAGGCCTTCAATAGCGAGAAAAGCACTCCTCATGCAGGAACTGGCTCCACTGTGCCAGTTGCATTCCAAGTGCTTGCCAGGGATCCAGAGACTGGGGACTGAACCACACTTGTTCTTCTCTGTACAATTCATACTGTAGTTTCTCCATTTCTGATCTTTTACTGAAGCATTAGCCAGTTTACAGGGGAAGACTAGACACTAAAGGAGGCATTTCTGTCCTAAGCCCATGACTGAGAGAGATTAAATGAATTGCATTCAATTAAAATCCCACCCCCCACCCCTCAACTTGTCTTGTGAGCTTTTGGGGAATGAGCATACTCCTTCCATTTCATGACATACCTGCTAAGATGAACTGCAGTTTCATGGCATCGGGAACAGCCATTCGATCAATGTACTGAGGATCCAGATATTTTATTAAATCTTCAACTAAGATCAGAAGTAGATGACAGGGAGGGAGAAGAAGAGAAGTGACTACTTCTGGAAATACTGCCTGTCACAACTTCCTACTTACTACAAGATGTTGTTAAAAAGAATCAGCAGCTACAGTACTTCTACAGTACCATGAACTTACACAGCATTTTATAGAACATCTGAAAGACACACTCTGCTTCAAAGAGCTTACAAATCTGAGCTGGCTAACTGTATTAGACAACAATTCAGATGTACCAAGATGCAGAGGCATCTTCACTGGGGGATCGGAGAGGAATGGCTTTTGAGTCAACAGTACAAAGTTGACTTGCTGCACCAAGCCTGTAAGTTTCTTTGTTTGATCTTATTAAAAAAGTGTGTACTCACATGGCCCAACGCCAATAGGCACCCATTATTTACAGAAGGTCCCACTAACCTGATAAGTATCACATTAGCCAATTTTAAATTCAACTGCAGAATTCACAGTCCATTCTTTAAAGGGAGGGCACAGAGTGCTCACTTTCCATCATGTGGCCTGCTACTTCCCCTGCCCTCTGAAATGTCTTTCCTTTACACACGCAAGTCTTGCCTTCTGAAGCTGGCTGAGGGTGTGCTAAAGTGGCACCACTCTGTCTCCTCCAGGCACAGCATGCTCTTTCTGCGACATCTCTCCCCTGTTACAAAAATCCCAAGGTTGTTTGCAATCTGAGGGTATGGCTACACTCAACAGGGAGAAATAAGCTCCAATGCCAGTGAGCAGTCAAAGCCCCTGATTTTCTGCAGGTGGACATACATTGAACATGTACTACCCCTTTCTGATGACATCAGGCCTGATGGGCTGCGGATTTCTAGGGGGATCTGATCACAGGGGAATAGCACACACAGTCCTAGGGAAGGAGTAAAGCTGAAACCTTAGCTTTTAGATCTCGGATACCGAAACAGAAACCAAAGTAGATTCCTTATTCTCACCTCTCAAGAGGTACACTGCTCTCGAGAGATGCCAGCTTGTCTACTCAGTCCTTTGCCTCCCAAGGAGCTAATTATCAGGGTTGTTTTTAAACCCACTCCGAAACACAACTCAAATGATCTCAGACAGGCCACCCAACAAGACCACCATGTAAAATACAATTTGGATCTAAACCCTGGGGGTTAAAAAAAAAAAAAAAAAAAACCACAAAACACAAATGCTGGACGAATACTTACTTTTCTTATACAAAATTTTAATCCTCTCTCTTTTGCTTGCAATGTTCCCCAAAGCCACCTGAACTTTCACCAAGCCATCTGCTGCCTAGAAGGAAAGCGATGGTGTTATAAACCAAACAGTGATTAAGTGACACTTCTAACTAGGATCCCACAACTAAACTGTCAGGAACAGACCAGCAGTGAGAAAAGATAAAATGTCTATTTAAAACTGTTTCGGTTACTAACATTCACATGCAGCATATTTAACAACAACATATGGAGATATATCTATCTCATAGAGCTGGAAAGTCTATGAGCCCAAAAGGTCATCGAGTCCAGCCCCCTGCCTTCACTAGCAGGACCAAGTACTGATTTTTTGCCCCAGATCCCTAAGTGGCCCCCTCAAGGATTGAACTCACAACCCTGGGTTTAGCAGGCCAATGCTCAAACCACTGAGCTACCCCTCCCCCCTAGCGGCCTGAATAGTTCCAGAACGTTACTACAGGCTGCTAAACAGAGCCCACGTTGTACCCCAGGGGTGGCTGCAGTTCAGAAGTAAATGAAGCAGCCCCGAGCTAGGCAGCCCGTCGGCGGCATTGGGACAAGAGGCTCCGCCCTATCCCTCAGGGCCCCGCCCCCGGGGGAGCTCTGCTGGCCGGGGAGCATCGCTCAGGGCAGGAGTGGAGCGAGCAAGGCCCGCGGGACAAGAACCCGCAGCCGGGGGCGGCAGGGAGCAGGGTCTGGCTGCAGAAAGAACAAACAGCCAGAGCTTGGCTGCCCCCCCCCCCCCATGAGCCCCTCGGGGGCCAATCCCCCCCCCGCGCCCCTCCCCCCATAGCCCCTCGGGGGGCAACCCCCCCGCGCGCCCCCATGAGCCCCTCGGGGGCCAATCCCCGCCCCCCCCGGGCTGCTACCCCCAATGCGGAGGCTGGAGCCACCTGCCCGGGCACTAGGCCCCGAGCCGCAGGGAACGATCCCCTGGATGGTCCCCTGGGGAGGGGGGGGGGCAGCTCCCCGCCCGGGCCCCGCTCCAGAGGGTCACATACAAGCCGGGCGGGGGGTGCTCAGGAGCCCGGCCCCGCACCTTGCGCGGCCCGCGGGCCTCCCCGGCCCCGAACACCCGGCGCTCCAGCGCCTCCACCCGGTCCTGCAGCCCCCCGATCGCCGCCATCTTGTCAACACCCAGCAAGCCGGAAGTGGGGGCGGGGCTTCTCCGTGACAGGAGCCAATCGAACGCGGCCTCTCCTCAAGTCAGAGGCGAAGGCGGGGGCTAATGACCCGGACGTGGTTAATTTAAAAGGACGGTGTGTTGCCATGGAGATGACATGTCCCCGCACGCCCTGCTCCCCCCAGCTCCAAGTGTTGCCATGGAGACGGTGTGACCCAGCCTGCACTGAGCTGGGTGACAAACACGGACACTGTAGCCAGCTGGGCCCCCTGCCCCGAGCCGAAACGGCGTCAGCCCCCGAGGATCCTGCCCTGGGTGTGACCCTGGGGGGGGGGGTTATGGGTCTAATGGGGGCCAGGCCCACTGACCCTCCGGCCAGGCTGTGATGGGTTTCACAATGCCCCCTGGCAGGCCCTCCTCTCTCACCATCTCCACTGGGTCCCCCGCTGGGAGCCCAGCTCCCCTGGGATGGAGCCCGGAGCCCCCTCCGACCACCCCCCCACGGCTGCCCAAAGATCTGTCCGCGCCTTCTCCCGTTCTCCCTCCCCGGCCTGCCCAGCCCGCCAGGGGCCCGGGAAAGCTTGCGGCTTCGGGAGGGTTTGCTGGTCACAGCCCAGCTAGCAGCTCAGTCCCAGGGGGAAAGAACCTGGCTGTGGGGCTTCGGCTTCCCTGCGCGTAGGGCAATACATCGCCAGAGCCGGGTCGCTGCCGGGGAACCTAGGGACCAGGGGGGAGAGCCCTGGCGTTTCTAGCACTAGCTGGGGCGGGGAGGGGGCAGTAGCCACGAGCTCTGTCTGTGGCCGTGTCTCTCTCTGCGGATGTGCCACGCCAGCCCAACGGGGCCTGGTCAGAACAGGGGCCTCGGGCTCTCCATGGGCTGTGTCAGGGCAGGGCTGAGAGTGCAGGAAGGCTGCAGAGGGCTTCGGGGGTTGCTCCCACCATCCTGCTTCTCCCGGAGAAGCTGTGCTGGGTCTCCCAGGCTATCCCGATCATGTACGCCTGTGACATTCTGGCCGTGCTCAGCAGGCAGAGAATCAGCTCTGCGCGACCCCCACCACCACGCCAGACATGCTGGGGAGTACGGCCGGGACGCGCGCTGGGGCGGAGACACTGCACTCCCTGCTGCCGCGGCTGGATCTCCCCTGAGGGGCAGTTTGTTCCAATGCGCATCATACAGGGCCAGGCCCAGCCCGGTCCTGACATCACAAAGGCACTGCAGGCACCGGAGGTGGGCAAGAGGCGTCAGTCCAGCCCCTCGGCTCCCTGCAGCCCGTCCCCAGGACCCTGCTCCAGCCCTTTCCCTTGGCAGAGTACCAGTCTCCCTGCAGCTCCGCTCTGTCCCACATTGCGCCCTGGCCGAGCTCCCCCTGGCCGAACCCTCCCCGGGCCACTGTGCTTGGGGCTCGTTCGACCGGACCCTGTGTGCTTTAACCGTCCAGAGTCTGAGCAGAGCCCAGACACGTCCCCTAGGCTGGGTCCCTGGGTACATTCTCAGGGTGCGGCTCCTCTGTCCAGCCCCCCTTCGCTGGTACCACTATTTCATAATCACAGCTCCGTACCGTCGGCCAGAATTCATACATTGCCCCCAGACAGATCCCCCCAGTCATCACAAACTCTGCTAGCAATTCTTCTGTCCCACGGCACCCTCGTTAGGGGGGACATTGACCCTCCAGCTCCCAAAGACTTCCAGAAAGGGCAGGACAGCTAATCCCAATATCCGGGCAAGTTCCCAACTGACTCCCGACTGATTCCCCAGCCAGTCTCACTTGGGTACAGGATCCTCCACCTTCTCCCCCAGACTCTTCTGTAGCGTTGCTGTTAAACAGCTACTGCATCCCAACCCAGAGGTGGCTGCACTTCAGTGCCAGGTGAGATATCCCTGTGAACACAGATCCTGACCGTACAGTCCTAATGCCGAGAACTCCCACTGAAGACAAGGCGAGTTTGCCTGAGTCAAGGCGCGAGGCCAGGTGTGTAAAGCACTAAGGGGTCTTTGGGCAGAAGGCACCATTTCCCCGGGAGGGACGTCTTGGAAAGGAAAGGATTCGCACGGCTCTGCACTTGCTTATCCCACCCGGCTGAGGGGAGGTACATGCCGCCTGAGTCCTGACCAGGCCTTTGGAACAGCTGAGCAGGAAGCTCAGGGTCGAGAACTCCAAGGCTCTCCATGTGACGCTGCCTCTTCTGTGCCTCATGCCCGTGGGTGAATTGCGTAGGCTATGATCCTGGGCCATGCAGAGTAGCTGTGACCCCCCACTCCCGTGGCTTCAGGGGGATTTGTGGGTGCTCAGTCCTTTTGGAAATCCAGCTCCGTAGGCACACAGGGCTATAGGTGGATTTAGGGGTCTGGCTTGAGGTATCTCGGGGGAAATCCTGATTCTGTTGACATTAATGGCCAAACTCCCATTGATTTCTAGATACACAGGTTCCAGGCTGTGATCTAGTCTGCCCTCCTGCACAGCTCAGGCCAGAGACCTGCCCCACACTAATTCCCAGAGCAGAGCTTTTAGACAAACAGCCAATCCTGATTTAAAATTGTCGGCGATGGAGAATCCACCACGCCCCTTGGGAAGTTGATCCAATGGTTCATTACCCTCCCTGTTAAGTATCAGAGGGGTAGCCGTGTTAGTCTGGATCTGTAAAAAGCGACAAAGAGTCCTGTGGCACCTTATAGTCTGTTAGTCTATAAGGTGCCACAGGACTCTTTGTCCCTCCCTGTTAAGACTTGTACGCCTTATTTCCAACCGGAGTTCATCTGGCTTCAACTTCCAGCCATTGGATCGTGTTAGGTCTTTGTGGAAGAGCCCACTAACCAATATTGATTCCCCATGTAGGTATTTATTGACTGTGAGCAAGTCACCCCTTAACCTTCTCTGTGTTAGGCTCAATAGATTGAGCTCCGTAAGTCTCTCACCAGGAGGCAGGTTTTCTAACCTTTGAAGCATTCTTGAGGCTCCTTTGTGAATTCTCTCTAATTTAGAACAGCCTTCTGGAAAGGTGGGCACAGAACCGGGCAGTATGCCAGCAGCGGTCGCACCAGCCTCAGACGAGCTCCGATCTAGAAATCTCCGTGTTGGCTGCAACACAGTTTGTGTTAGGAAGCTGTCATCTGTAATGTTAATACATTTCCAGGATGTTTTAGCCCTGGCAGAAGGAGACCCCAGCATCTGTCAGGCAAACTGAAGTCCCCTGTGCTCACGCAGCATTTTCCCCATACGTTATAGCTGGTGCGTAAGGAGCCGGTCGTCCTGTTCCCCAGTGTGCTGTGCTGGTCTGGAGCAGACACCAACTAACACCCCCTCCTGCGCGATCTCTGCTCGGACACTGAGTCAGACGCACCTAGGATCATTTCCTTGCGAGTAGTGGGTGACTGGGAAACAGGCGATGCCATTTTTGGCACAGAGTGCCCCTCCCCCTCCCCTTCGGCCCACGGAGCGGGGCCAGGATCGCAGCCCGAGTTTGGGAAATGCTGCCTCAGCGCGCAGGGCCGTGAGGGTGCACGGCTGTGCCAACGCTAGATGGCAGCAGAGTTTGCACAGTGACTCTCTCAGCCGCGGGCTGGGCCTACTGCCAGCTCCAGAGGCGTCACCCCACGCCCAGCTGCTTGGTCCTGCAGCCCGGGAGCCAGGGGCACGTCGGGGATGAAGCACGGCTGCTCCACACAGGGAGGGAAGGATGGAGCTAGCAAGTGTCAGCACACTAGTCAACCCGTGCCTGCCCCACATGCCCAGCCTGGCGGCAGCAAGCCAGACCCCACCCCAGGGGGCGCACCCAATGCACTTGCTACGCTCGCTAACGGCGCGTAGACCTCCGGAGCTGGCCAGGTGTTAGCGAGAGAACACACTGGGCTGCCTGTTGCCATAAGAAACGTCAAGCCCAGGAAATTCAGCGTGCTGCCCTGTGGGGTGCCCGGTGCCAGCAGCCTGCGTTCCTGGAGGAGGCCGTGCTGGGCGACCGGAGGGGTAACGCTGGCAGCCCTGGCAGAGCAGTGCCAGCGAGGGGCTGGGGGAGGCTCACAACTCACAGCTGCTACATACCAACCCGGCAGGCCAACCGAAGGGCTGCACCCACACGTGGACCCTGCCCCTCCAAACAGGCGCCGCTCCAAGCACAGAGGGCGGGCAGGACTCGTAGTGGCATTCGCCCTGCAGCCGGGGCTGGTGGAGCTGCCCTCATGCAAACACTCTAGAGTTAGTGCAGGGCCTCCAGAAACTAACCCTCGTTCCCAAAGGTTGCTAAGTGCCCAGGGCACGCTGAACCCATCGCGTGGGTACCACACCCAGCACCCCCTGATGCCCAGGAGCCGAGGGGCAGCTGGCTGGGCGCTGTCTGCACAGGCCTGCAGGGAAGGACTCCGGTAGAGGTGCCGGCTAACACTCAGGACAGGGACTGGCCGGTAACAGGGCACAGTCACTAACAGGGGTGCGTCAGTGACACACACACACCCCACCCCCACCCTCCCTAGAACGAAGCCACATGTCCCTGAGCAGCTCAGTCTGTGTGTCAGGAATCTGGGCCTGCAGCAGAGCCAGCGCCAGGTATCCTAACGTCAACGAGCACAGCTGGCTGCCTGACTGGCCCTTGGCTCTGCCGCCTGGGCTCTGATTCCTGGCTCCCTTCTCCTGTTCTAACCACTAGGCCTGACTCCCGCTCCAACCCTGAGGCCCAGCTGCCCCCAGCCCGGTCCCAGGACTCTGCCCCCCAGCGGGCAGTGGTGCACACCCCGAGAGAGCTGGCACAGACACGAGGGTGGGGAGCAGAAGACGGATGGCTCGGCCAGGTGCCCCCTGCACTCCAGCAGCTCAGCCGAGGAATATGCGGAGAAGGAGGCACCTGCTGCTTCCACAGCCCAGGGCTGGCGCAGTGACCTCATCTCACCACGGTGCACATCAGGTCGGGGTCACTGAACTCAGGGGCTGAACCCGAACGCTGCCCCGAATCTGGAGTGACTCCCCCACCGCCCAGCACCACTCAGAGCTTTGTTCAGGGATTCACAAGCCCCCTCCTCGAGCCCTGACCCAAAAACCCTGCAGCATCCTACAGCGAGGGCCCCGGATGCTGCCCCGGGCTGGGCTAGGGCCGCGGGCCTGCGGTAGTGCTTGGTACAGAGAGGGCAATGTAGGGCCGCTGGAGGTGGGGCAGAGGCAGGGGACTGTCCTGGTTCCGTGCCTGTGGCAGCTGGCAGGTTCTACCTGCACTCCACAGCCCAGAAAGCCTGGGCCACAGCATCCTTGGCAAGCGCGGCTGGACTGGAGCGTCTGTGATGCTCACGGGCGGCTGCCCGGCTCCCATCACCTCCCCTCACTCCGCGTTTCAGTGTCCCCCAGCAGAACGGCCCCGTCCCGGGAGATTTCTTTGCATTGAAATAAAACACGCAGCCCGGCAACAGCCGTTTAATCGGCAAAACTGGGGCAGTGGTGCCAGCCCAGGGGCGATCTTATCAGCGCTCGCAGGCTGCAGCCGCCACTCACCGTGCACAGCGGCCTCATTCCAAAGGGGCCAGTACTGACGTGAGTCGGAGCTGGGCGCTCCCTGTAGCAGGAGCCTCATGCGTGGGGCTGGTGCCTTTCCTCCCAGCGCCGCCCATCCTGCACGGAGAGGAGTCATCGCCCTCTCCCCTGGGCCTGGCAGCTGATGGGAAGCAATGTACAGAAGCGGGGGGCGGATCCCATCCACAGCTGCGGGCATTCGCAGACCCGACACCCCCATAACCCTGCAGGACATGCCAAGCGCCCACAGTCAGAGCCTTGGCTTGACCTCTCCCTTCTAACAGCGCTGCACCCGTGGGTGCCGAGCTGAGTTCAATACGAGGCCAGGTCTATGCTAAAAAGTTAGGTCGACCCCGCTCCGTGGCTCGGGGCATGGAAAATCCACCCCCTGAGCAATGGCAGCGCCGGGTGGACGAAAGATATCTTCTGTCAGCCTAGCTCCTGCCTCTCGGGGGGGGGGGGGTGGATTACTGGCGATGGTAGAACCCCTCCCGTCGCTGTAACCTGCACCTCCCAGTGCTAACCTAAGTGTAAGCGGGGGAATGGTCCCGCTATTGTGGGGAACTTTCCTGGCTTCTGCACTACCCCAGTGAAGTGGGCTAGCGAAAGGATCTGAGTCCTTGCTCCCACTTCCTTTACCCAGAGGCCTCCCTGCCCTTGAGGACTCCCCTTCCTCTCTCCTGTCTGGCAGAGTCCTCGTAAACCCCGACAAGGCTGGGCCCAGGATTCCTGGGGGGCTCGACCCCCAACCCTGCTGTGGTCGCCTGGGACAGGGGCTAGGGTGTCCCCACTCTGGGGTACTTTCTCTGCACTGGGCACCTTCCTGACCCACTGATCATTTCATACAATTTAAAGCAAATACAAGTTGTTTAATTAACAATTAATTTTAAAAAAGAATAAGGAAAAATGGGAAAGGTTAAAGGAAACACATCACCCTGCTCTGTGGGGGGGAACATCACAACCAGTGTCTCTGGTACGTCAGGGCAGTTCACAGTCTGTTCCTTGTAGGTCCCAGGCTCCTTCTCAGGCCCTGGCTGTGCTGCAGGGACGCTGTGGGTTGGACACTTGCTCTGGCGGTGGCCACACGCTCTCAGGCTCTAGGGGGCAGGACCCTTCTTCCCAGCGTCGCCCCCGCCCTGTCAGGGTTACGATCCCCCTCCAAGTCTGGCCTGCAGAGCCTCTGGGCTGAGGTATCTCCCTGCGCTGGGCCCACTGCCAGGGTCCCCCTCACTCTCCCCAGCTGCTCACCGCACCCAGCTCCGGACTGCTCCAGCCCCAGCTCCAGCTCCAGCTCCAGCTCCAGCCCCAGCTCCAGCTCCAGCCCCAGCCCCACTCTGCCTCAGCCCGGTGGCTGCTGCTGCTCTGCCTCCAGCTCCCTGGGCTGCTTGTCTGGCCCCTCTGGCTCTGGTTGCTGCAGCTCTCCTCCCAGGGCAGCTCTGCTCTCTCTGGGCTGTGCTCTGGCTTTGGGGCTGCAGCTCTGCTCCCAGCAGCTCAGCTCGGGCCCCTGCTCTCTCCTTAGCTCTGCCCCCTCTGTCTGACCCAGGCCATTCCAGTTCCCACGGAGGACAGGACCCCCCTGGCCTCCTGACTCCCTGATTAGCCTGCCCGCCCTGTCAATCAGGCTGACCTGGAGCATTGGCCTCTCGCCATTGGTCCTGGGGACTGTCAGTCTCAGGCTCCTGATTTCCCATCGACCCTTCCCCTTTTAGTGCTGGGAGCTGGCAACCAAAACCCCCCCACTGAGTGTTAGTAAGGGGCAACAGTCCCCTTACATAAGGACTTCCCAGGCTGTGCCCAGCTGACTAATAAACCCGACTGTTTGCAAAATGCTGCCTGAGTGTCACTGCAAATACTGTCTGTGGGATGCGCAGGGCAGAGCTCACGGGGGGCAGCAGGAGGGCTGCAGCCCGGGGCTCAGTCCCCAGAGGCGGTGAGGCCGGTGGCCTACCCTGAAGAGTGAGACCCCTCGGGGGTCTGGCACATCTACGAGGTCCCTCCCAGAGACCGTTCCGAAGCTGGGGGCGTAGCACCGATCCTGTGGCTCCGTCACAGGGGGCATGTTGGGGCGCTGGTTGGGGGAGTTGATACTTCAGGGATATAAACCCTTTGAAGTCTCTGGTGCGGACACCATTTAGCGCACGCTGGGCGGGGAGGAGAAAAGTTGAGCGGGGGAGAGAGACAACTAGTTCACATCCATCCGACATGGCGACACCCTGACGGCACCCGGCACAAGGTGGCTGAAATCCCCTTATAGCCCCTTGTATTGCAACAGGGCACAGGACACAGCCTGGCAGAGCTCTCCTCCCCAGCTCTGGCGGGCTGGCCTTCTGCCTGGGTTTCGGGGGCATCTCTGGCTCCGTCTCTGCCTGAATCTCTGGGGCGGGGTTAGGTCTTGCAAAGAGCATCCGGGGCAATTTCCTCCAGGCCAGGATCCCTGGTCACTTGGGCACCTTCTGATGCCCCAGCCAAGCTGTGCAGAAACCCATGCCAGGACCCAGTGGTGGTCTCCCGGCAAACATCCGGTCCAGCTCCTCAGAGGAAGTGCAGGCAATGGGAGCATCACCGCAGGTCCTGTTCTGGATTGTGATTCTGCCAGAGCTCCCTGGCTTCAGCCCCTTCCCCCACATTTCTCTGCTAGCTGCTGACTTCTGTTCCGATGGGACTAGCCATGCTCCTGTCCCCAGAGGCCAAGGGAGTCCAGCACCTCCGGACCAGACACGCAGACGCCCGGCTGCAATAATGGGTCCGTGCCCGTGTTTGTGAACTCGCCACACCGCTGGCCATGTGCCAGCATTGACAAAGGGAGGTGACATCTGGTCAAGAGAAGCCCAGAGCAGCAGAAGGCACAAGGCCAGGAAGCAATGCAGTGTGGGATAGCAGGGGGAGGACTGCCAGAAGCATTCTGGCGAATCTGGGATGCAGCCACACACCCCTTATGCCAGTATCACTCATTCCAAACCAGGGTTTGTCACTTCCAACATGGCTTAGCAAGAGTGGGATAGGACGCCGGAGAAGTTGAGAAAACGCCTTGTGTGTGTGGGGACGCACAGCAGCTCCTGCCAGAAATCTAAAGTTCCACTGAAAACACGTTCCCATGCCTACAAGCCCTTACAGTCAGACCTGGCGCTCTGTCCTGGGCCTTTACTCCTTTGCGGCCTGTTCGCTACGTTCCCATGCACTCAGAGCAGATGCAAACTTCCAGTGGAAACAGGCTTTGATGTAGGGTGACCAGACAGCAAGTGTGAAAAATCGGGACAGGGGATGGGGGTAATAGGAGCCTATATAAGAAAAAGACCCTTCTTTTTCTTATATAGGGACATCTGGTCACCCTACTTTGATGCGAGAGTAAGGGAAACAAGAAAGAACCAAAGTCAAGTCTCCAGGCGAGAGCGGGGTGTGTGCAGTTCCCGTGTACCCACCTGCAGGCCATCCCAGGTTCAATCCTGGACTGAGGCAGGGGGAAGGCGAGAGCTGTGGAGGCAGCGTGCTCAGCTCAGGGGAAGAGGTGGCCGCTCATGTCACTCTGCGGTGCCCCCTGTGGCCAATCTAAGCAAGGCAATGGTGGGCTCCGAAAGGGGTCCCATCCAGTCCAGCTCCAAGGGTGGTCTCTCTCAATCAGCGTCTCTCCTCTGGGCTTCATTTATTCCAGACACCGGGCTCCTCCCAGGGCTCTCACCTTTTGTCTCCAGCTGATTGGCAAGATTGGCAAATGAATTCAAACGTGAAATGTCATTCCTGCTGCTCAGGCTGTGGAACATGGCAGGAGTAATACAGATGGTACCTTCCCGCCAGCCCGCCAGCCTTTTCTCATGCTAATGCGCCGGCCGGATTTCATTCTTACCTCCCATTAACACTCATTAAAGTGTCGTGTTGTGCGGCCGTTCAGCTGAGTCTATCACATCTCTGCCGTTATTAAATCGCTGTGTTAATTGGAGGCTGTCTGTGAGACAAAGGCACCAACTTTAGGCGTTCCCGGGGGGTTCCCGACCCCCGCCCCGCTCCAGGCCCCGCCCCCACTCCTCCCCTTCCCCCAAGTCCCCACCCCCACCCCGCCTCTTCCCGCCCCCACCCCACCTCTCCCCCGCCTCTTCCTGCCCCCACTCCTCTTCCCCCCCCCCAGTGCCTCCTGCATGCCGCTGAACAGCTGATCATGCTGGGAGGGAGGGGGAGGAGCTGATCGGGGCTGCCGGTGGGTGCTGAACACCCACTATTTTTTTCCCGTGGGTGCTCCAGCCTCAAATGACTGATCACTTCATCCAAAGTGGGAGCTGCTAGGGAACCCCGACCAGAGCAGATCACGGATCCCCTGGGGCAAAATTCACTCTGCCCAGAGGCTATCACAGCCACTAGGTACCAGGGAAATGAGTCGGAATTGGCACTTGGGCCTGTGTACAGAGGGTGAACCTCACCCTTTAGGATTGTTTGGGTGTGGAGGTTGGCCTGGCCCGAAACCTGCCAATAGCTGAGTCTGGAGCAGGAGATACGCCCTGAGCCCAGCCCATTCTGGGTACCACCCGCGGCTCCTATGGGGGATAGGCCGGCCACACCGGGGAAGCAGTGGGAAGGGCTGGGATGGCTACTCCACCCAGGATTCCCTTCCTAACCAGCCAGCTCCTGAGTACATGGGGGGATCTCACCTGACTCCCCACGCATTCCTCCTTCTCCAGCTTCATGGCAGCTTGCGGCTGCTGCTGAGTCTCATAGGCTCATAGACTTTAAGGTGAGAAGGGACCATTATGATCATCTAGTCTGACCTCCTGCACAACGCAGGCCACAGAATCTCACCCACCCACTCCTGTTACAAACCCCTAACCTATGTCTGAGTTATTGAAGTCCTCAAATCATGGTTTAAAGACCTCAAGGTGCAGAGAATCCTCCAGCAAGTGACCCGTGCCCCACGCTGCAGAGGAAGGCGAAAACCCCCCAGGGCTTCTGCCAATCTGCCCTGGAGGAAAATTCCTTCCCGACCCCAAATATGGCAATCAGTTAAACCCTGAGTGTGTGGGCAAGACTCACCAGCCAGCACCCAGGAAAGAATTCTCTGTAGTAACTCAGATCCCACCCCATCGAACATCCCATCACAAACCATTGGGCATATTTACCTGCTAATAATCAAAGATCAATTAATTGCCAAAATTAGGCTATCCCATCATACCATCCCCTCCATAAACTTATCAAGCTTAGTCTTGAAGCCAGATATGTCTTTTGCCCCCACTGCTCCCCTTGGCAGGCTGTTCCAGAACTTCACTCCTCTAATGTATCAGAGGGGTAGCCGTGTTAGTCTGAATCTGTAAAAAGCAACAGAGGGTCCTGTGGCACCTTTAAGACTAACAGAAGTATTGGGAGCATAAGCTTTCGTGGGTAAGAACCTCACTTCTTCAGATGTTGCATCTGAAGAAGTGAGGTTCTTACCCACGAAAGCTTATGCTCCCAATACTTCTGTTAGTCTTAAAGGTGCCACAGGACCCTCTGTTACTCCTCTAATGGTTATAAACCTTCATCTAATTTCAAGTCTAAACTTCCTGATGGCCAGTTTATATCCATTTGTTCTTGTGTCCACATTGGTACTGAGTTTAAATAATTCCTCTCCCTCCCTGGTATTTATCCCTCTGATATATTTATAGAGAGCAATCGTATCTCCCTCAGCCTTCTTCTGGTTAGGCTAAACAAGCCAAGCTCTTTGAGTCTCCTTTCATATGACAGGTTTTCCATTCCTCGGATCATCCTAGTAGCCCTTCTCTGTACCTGTTCCAGTTTGAATTCATCCTTCTTAAATATGGGAGACCAGAACTGCACACAGTCCTGGATGGAGCAGGGGCTGGCTGGGTGCAAAGCAGCAGTTCTCGGGTGGGCGGCAGATCTGCAAAGGTGCGCCAGCTGCTATCCACCCCCTGCCTGGCGGGACTGTCAGCCTGCAGCTTCTGTGGACAGCAGGGCCAGCACCCAAAGCCATGGCAGGGCTCCAAACTCACGTGTTTGTCCCCAAAATCTTCAGTCTAAAAATAATAAATGGTGGGGTGCGGAGGTCTTTTGATTCGCCTTTGAGCCTTTTAGAGTCACAGTTTCAGGCTTTTCTCCACAATCAGGAGGGCCAGAAACTGGCTTTCTTGTTTTTTTAAATGGAAACTGAGATTCTCACATCATCCCATGACTCCAGGAGCTGGGGGGTAAGAAAAATCCTCCCGGACATCCTGAAAGTGGCTCACAGTTGGCAACACTGCTCTCAGCCCAGCCCGGTTCCCTGCCTCGGAGCCTCCGGGTTCCCCAGCAGAGACAGACAGATGCATTGGGGACCCAGGCCTGAGCCCCCTCGCCCCCCAGGCACTGGCTTTCACCTTGGAGCTTTCAAGGCCCTCCCCTGGCCCTCACTTGGGCAAAACAACAATTGCAGAGCCAGAGTGAGACTACAGAAGGAGCTGAGGACAGACAGACAGTGGGTGGCTTGTGCTGAACCGGAGGGTGTTAGAACTGGGTTACTTTCTGCTGTTTATGTAAATGAGAAAATGTGTATTCGTGAGCTATGCAAATCAGGGTATTACGTCATTGGCATTTGCTCTCCAGATTTCTCGACTGTCAACCTCAATCAGTTGCTGCTGGGGGTGGGGGAGGAGCAGGGCCCTGTTTAAATCAGCAAGAAGGTTCCTCACAGTACAGGAGACCCACGGAGGAGTTTATACTACTGCAGGGTGCTTTACGTCTGCAGAACTCCCAGCCCCCAGCCCACGCCCGGTGTCACGCCCGCTTTCAGACTCAAGGCGCTGCAGGGGCTTTACCTCTGCAGAACTCCCAGCCCCCAGCCCACGCCCGGTGTCACGCCCGCTTTCAGACTCAAGGCGCTGCAGGGGCTTTACGTCTGCAGGACTCCCAGCCCCCAGCCCACGCCCGGTGTCACGCCCGCTTTCAGACTCAAGGCGCTGCAGGGGCTTTACGTCTGCAGGACTCCCAGCCCCCAGCCCACGCCCGGTGTCACGCCCGCTTTCAGACTCAAGGCGCTGCAGGGGCTTTACGTCTGCAGGACTCCCAGCCCCCAGCCCACGCCCGGTGTCACGCCCGCTTTCAGACTCAAGGCGCTGCAGGGGCTTTACGTCTGCAGAACTCCCAGCTCCCAGCCCACGCCCGGTGTCACGCCCGCTTTCAGACTCAAGGCGCTGCAGGGGCTTTACGTCTGCAGAACTCCCAGCCCCCAGCCCACGCCCGGTGTCACGCCCGCTTTCAGACTCAAGGCGCTGCAGGGGCTTTACGTCTGCAGGACTCCCAGCCCCCAGCCCACGCCCGGTGTCACGCCCGCTTTCAGACTCAAGGCGCTGCAGGGGCTTTACGTCTGCAGGACTCCCAGCCCCCAGCCCACGCCCGGTGTCACGCCCGCTTTCAGACTCAAGGCGCTGCAGGGGCTTTACGTCTGCAGGACTCCCAGCCCCCAGCCCAAGACCGGTGTCACGCCCGCTTTCAGACTCAAGGCGCTGCAGGGGCTTTACGTCTGCAGGACTCCCAGCCTCCAGCCCACGCCCGGTGTCACGCCCGCTTTCAGACTCAAGGCGCTGCAGGGGCTTTACGTCTGCAGGACTCCCAGCCCCCAGCCCACGCCCGGTGTCACGCCCGCTTTCAGACTCAAGGCGCTGCAGGGGCTTTACGTCTGCAGGACTCCCAGCCCCCAGCCCACGCCCGGTGTCACGCCCGCTTTCAGACTCAAGGCGCTGCAGGGGCTTTACGTCTGCAGGACTCCCAGCCCCCAGCCCACGCCCGGTGTCACGCCCGCTTTCAGACTCAAGGCGCAGCAGGGGCTTTACGTCTGCAGGACTCCCAGCCCCCAGCCCACGCCCGGTGTCACGCCCGCTTTCAGACTCAAGGCGCTGCAGGGGCTTTACGTCTGCAGGACTCCCAGCCTCCAGCCCACGCCCGGTGTCACGCCCGCTTTCAGACTCAAGGCGCAGCAGGGGCTTTACGTCTGCAGGACTCCCAGCCCCCAGCCCACGCCCGGTGTCACGCCCGCTTTCAGACTCAAGGCGCTGCAGGGGCTTTACGTCTGCAGGACTCCCAGCCCCCAGCCCACGCCCGGTGTCACGCCCGCTTTCAGACTCAAGGCGCTGCAGGGGCTTAACGTCTGCAGGACTCCCAGCCCCCAGCCCAAGCCCGGTGTCACGCCCGCTTTCAGACTCAAGGCGCTGCAGGGGCTTTACGTCTGCAGGACTCCCAGCCTCCAGCCCACGCCCGGTGTCACGCCCGCTTTCAGACTCAAGGAGCTGCAGGGGCTTTACGTCTGCAGGACTCCCAGCCCCCAGCCCACGCCCGGTGTCACGCCCGCTTTCAGACTCAAGGCGCTGCAGGGGCTTTACGTCTGCAGGACTCCCAGCCCCCAGCCCACGCCCGGTGTCACGCCCGCTTTCAGACTCAAGGTGCTGCAGGGGCTTTACGTCTGCAGGACTCCCAGCCCCCAGCCCACGCCCGGTGTCACGCCCGCTTTCAGACTCAAGGCGCTGCAGGGGCTTTACGTCTGCAGAACTCCCAGCCCCCAGCCCACGCCCGGTGTCACGCCCGCTTTCAGACTCAAGGCGCTGCAGGGGCTTTACGTCTGCAGGACTCCCAGCCCCCAGCCCACGCCCGGTGTCACGCCCGCTTTCAGACTCAAGGTGCTGCAGGGGCTTTACGTCTGCAGGACTCCCAGCCCCCAGCCCACGCCCGGTGTCACGCCCGCTTTCAGACTCAAGGCGCAGCAGGGGCTTTACGTCTGCAGGACTCCCAGCCCCCAGCCCACGCCCGGTGTCACGCCCGCTTTCAGACTCAAGGCGCTGCGGGGGGCTTGTTGAATCAAACTACGTTTGTCTTTTGTCGCTTTCTGGATCGTGAGCCGTGCCAGCCGCGCCAGCAGCCCCAGCACCACACAGCAGGCCTGTGGCACACCAGGAGGGTTCTCCTCGCCCTAGGAATTCGCTAGTGCTGCTAACGCTCATCCTCGTTTCCCTGCGGTGGGAGCATGGCAATGGCAGAGTTAACGTACTTCTGCAGGGGGCCCAGAGCCGCGCTTCCAGAACGCTCCTTGCAATTACACGCCCACCACAATAGATCTGAGTGATTAATATTTATTACAGTGAATTATTCAAGGCTCCTCAGGAGCCTGTTGTTTAAGTCCGGCTCAAGCTCTCCAGTCGAGTGATGACAAAGTGGCTTTCCAGGGGAATTACAGTAAATCATTCCTTTGGAGACGTGCCAGGCAGCTCCACGCGCAGCCAGCGCTTCCCAGGAATGAGTCTCATGCCAAGATGGTCACAGCTAGGAAATAGCGCATGGGAGCCAACGGTGCGCGGGCCCCCCGGGTGGGGAGGGGTTTGCCTGGCGTAAGGGGTCCTCCCTCCCTGTCTCAAATGTCAGGTTCAATCCAGTCGGCAAGGCTCTTAACATCTCCTTAAGAGCTCTTACTATGTCTGCAAGAGAGAAAACAGGACAGGGCGATGCTTCAGACCCGCCCACCCCGGTCTCCACCCCATGATCTGTGATGATTTCCAAAGGACAAAATGTCCTGTGGCTGGACATGCCCTGAGGCAGGGCCCGGTGTCAGAGAGGGAAGCTGCTGGGGGTGGGGGTCCTGCCCCAAGCCCGTCAGCCCAGAGGCCTGCCCCATTGCCATCTCCACACTGTCCAGGCACAGGGTGACCAGATGTCCCATTTCTATAGGGACACTTCCCAATATGTGGGGCTTTGTCTTGTACAGGCACCTATTACTCCCCACCCCCGTCCCGATTTTTGACACTTGCTGTCTGGTCACCTTACCCAGGCAGCCGTCCGGTTGGGCTGTCACAACCCCCAGCCATCTCAGATGAGCCCCGCCCCCCTCCAGTCCCCCCGCGTCCCGGGGCGCAGCGAGCTGGCTTCCGGCCCCCTGCCCTCCGTGGGCAGCCTGGGTCCGTGCCAGTCTGTCTGCAGGGCAGCGGGGGCTGCAGCCTGTCACGCGTGGTGCCCAGTGGCCAGCAATCTCCCCCGGCAGTGAGGAAGGGATCAGAGCCTGGGATCCCCGTCAGTGACCAGCCCCCCCCCCCCCCCCCGTTATTTCCAACAGACGCTTGTCACTGGGATTTCAGCAGCGTGTCCCCCTCAGGTGACTGCCCCTCCTCTCCAGAGCCCCCCTCGTGGTCACTCAGCAGAGAGCCCCTCCACAGCCCCCGAGGCAGGGCAGAGCCAAGCTCGGAAGTCACTCAGCTCCCTTTGCGGGGTCTGCTCGGCCTGCCCAGAGCTCCCAGATCCACCTGGGGATCCCCGCACACGGGCTCTGGGTTGTCACCGGGACTGCTCACAGGGAGCCCTGAGAGCTTCTCCCTCGACCGCAGGGTGCGGCTCTCCCCCGCCTGCCTTGCTGCCGCCCGGGACGGGAAAGCTGGGGGCTGGAAGGCTCCTTCATTCTCCGACCCACGCTGGGGCGCTGAGCTGGTGGGGAATGGGCACAGGGGGCAGGGCTGAGGCAAGAAAGCCCATGCCAGGGTCTGGGGGAGCCAGCAGGGAACCGCTGCCCCATCAGGGAACAGGGGAGACACGTCTGCCAGGTCCCGAGACAGGCTAGTAATTTATCCTGCTGGGGCTGAGGAGCAAGGGAAAGGGGTTCCTAGCATGGCACTGCCAGCCAGCTCTACTGCACGTATCCTGTCACCACAGCTCACTGCCTAGCGCACTCCGCCTCAGGGTCCTGCACGGGGACACTAGGGCTCAGCACTGACCATGAGGGGAGAGCGCCCCCTGCGGGGTCACCAGTGTCACTCTCTGCAGCGCAGCGGCGCCCCCTAGCACTGCGCTGGGCCATTGGGGTGAGCACTGACCGTGAGGGGAGAGCGCCCCCTACGGGGTCACCAGTATCACTCTCTGCAGCACCCCGTGCAGTCCCTGGTAAGATCCCAAAGAGGCAGTGGTGGAGAGCACAGGGGTGTAAGACGGGCGTCATCCAGCCCTGGTGGTACATGAGGGAAAAGCAGGAGTGAGGAAAACGCTGGGGGAAAATAAGACGCCTGGGCCCAGATTAACATGGGGAGAGAGAGACGGGACACTGAGGAATTCATCAGGGCACCAGCCCCGGCGTCCACACCATTGAGCAGCCCAGGCCAGCTGGAGGGGACTACAGCAAAGGAGGCCCGGCACAGCCGTGATTTCCTCACCACCCGGCAGCATGGAGGCCGCAGCAGACACCAGTGACGCAGGCTCCCAGCGACGCTTCATTTTCCCTGGGCGATGGCACCGAAGATGCTCCGCAAAGAGCCCAGCTCCAGGGACAGGGTCACACTGCACCCTGGGCCCAGCAGCTGCCAGCAAGCGTTGCAGGGGGAGGGCCATGAGAAAGCAGAGAGGAGCCTGAACAGGACAAAATTCATGTGACCTGAGCAGGGCCGGCTCCAGGGTTTTTGCCGCCTCAAGCGGAGAAAAAAAAAAAGAAAAAAAAAAAGCCGCGATTGCGATCAATGGCAATTCGGCGGCAGGTCCTCCTGTCTGAGAGGGATCCGCCGCCGAATTGCCGCCAAAGAGCCGGACGTGCCGCCCCCTTCCAAGGGCCGCCCCAAGCACCAGCTTGCTGCGCTGGTGCCTGGAGCCGGCCCTGGACTTGAGTAGGAAACGTGTGTAACAATCCCCCACCTGCAACCCTCAGCACCAAAGCACAGACCTCTGCCTCTTGAGCCAAAGGAGTAGCTCCATCAGGGGGCAGAAGTAGTAGGCTGTTATCCCTCTATGGACTAGCTCCAAAGTGGGTGGCATATGAATGGATGTTAGTGTACATATGTTTTGTGTATGTGCAGGCATAAGTCAGAATGTGTGTATGGCCATGCACGTATGTTTGTGTGCACTTGTGCATCTGCAGAAGCTTGTACACGTCGGTGTGTGTACTTGTGCATCTGCAGAAGCATGCGTGTCTGTGTGGGCTCACGTGCCAGTGCCTTGGTTTCCTCTGGCTTTGTCACAGCAGATGAGTTTGATGCCTGTGATTCTGTCCCTATGACAATAGCTTTGCATGTAAAGTATTCATTAGCCTTTCCCCGTGTGTCTCAAGGCTGCTGCCGTGTGCACGCCAGCCTGCTCGCACTCCCCTCTGGAGAAGGGCTGTCCCTGACGTCAGCGAGTGCTCGCCGAATCGCACTTTATAAGTGTACCTGCTGACTGAAGGAGGTCACCAACCGGCCGTGTGAATGAAACTTCAGATTCCTGCATCCCTCTGTGTCTGGAGGGGGAGTGGCAAACACTAGGCTGCAAACTCTGTAGGACCCCGAGGAGCCTGCACCATGGAAGGGAGCAGGGCCGGTGCTACCATTAAGGCGAACTAGGCAGTTGCCTAGGGCGCCAAGATTTGGGGGCGCCAAAAAGCGGTGCCCCCAATTTTTTTTTACAGCGTTCCTCCCCGAGCGCGTGGTCGCCGCTCCACCTCTCCCGCCTCCCAGGCTTGCAGCGCCAATCAGCTGTTTGGCGCCGCAAGCCTGGGAGGAGAATTAGAGCGGGGGTGCCGTGCTCGGGGAGGAGGCGGAGCAGAGGTGAGCTGGGGTGGGGCGGTGCCGCACGGCTCCCCGGGCCGGGAGGGTGGGAAGCTGCCACGGGGGTGCCTCAGGGCGGCGGGGGGAGCTGCCGCAGGGCTCCCCACCTCAGCTCACCTCTGCTACGCCCCCTCCCCGAGCACGCCGTCGCTGCTCCACTTCTCCCGCCTCCCAGGCTTGCGGCACCAATTAGCTGTTTGGCGCTGCAAGCCTGGGAGGAGAATTAGAGCGGGGGCGGCGTGCTCGGGGAGGAGGCGGAGCAGAGGTGAGCTGGGGTGGGGAGCTGCCGCACGGCTCCCCGGGGGGGGGGGGGAGCTGCTGCGTGGGGGGAGTGCCTCAGGGCGGGGGGGGGGGGCGGGGAGCTGCCACAGGGCAGCGGGGGGTGCAAGGTAGAAGGGAGGGAGCAGGAGGGAGGGTGATTCACAATTAGCATGGAGGAGACGTGGGGTAAAGAGTCTGGGTGGGGAAACCATAAACCAGAGAGTGACCAGAAGCAAAGTTCCAGCCCCAGCCCTCCCCACAGTACTGGGGAAGTTGGAACCAAACCACAGGCCAGACCCAGCTTTTACAAATTGCCCCTCCCTTCAAACCGTGCTGACCCCGAACCGTGCGGGATCCAAACCACCTCGGGCTTTGCGCTGCACGGAGGCTGGAGGTTGGAGGTTGAGTGGTCTCCGTTCTATATGCTGTCAGTACACGCGATAGGACTCACGCTCCAGTGCAGACTCCTGCAGGCCGGCCTGTGGCACCGAGACTATGGATCCCAGAATGAAACGTAGTGAGGCCACGGTGCACCCAGCTGGAGCACAGCATGCTGGCACCTGTAGTCTCCATTGGCCCTCACCTCTGTATTCAAGTCAGCAGCAGCAGCATCAAGGCAAATCCCAAAGGGACATCGCCTCCTTGCAGATCACACACCACCCGGCTCAATCTTTAGACCTGCTGGCTGGATGTTCCATCTAGGTCCTACTGCGCCACCAAAGCATTTGGTGACCACGTGCTCGCCGGCCGTCCAACAGCATTCTTTGGAAAACACGCTTCATAATTCATGGTTTTCCATCCCAATAATATGTCCCTACCAAGAAAGCCACCACAACCAAATCAGTGCTCACTGAGGCGACTGGTAGATTTGGCTACAAATATCCTCATTGCTGATCTTGTCCTGCCACTTAATACGGAGCAGCTGACAAACACAATGAGATGCATTCAAGATAAGGGAAGCTCTAATCTGTGACATTTTTTGCAGGCTATCTGCAGCCCTCGGGCTCTTGGTAAGTTGCCAACAAAGCCAGCAGTTGGGCCAAGCATGGCCATCACACTAACACACTGTTCAATGTGAGCTTCGGCTGCTGGAAGAGCTCCTCGCTGCATCCCGGTGAGATTCCACGCTGGGCGTTGGGGTGAACCTTCTGAGGAAGCATAAGCGCATAAGAAACACCACACTGGGTCAGACCAAAGGTCCATCTAGCCCAGTATCCCGTCTTCCTACTGTGGCCACTGCCAGGTGCCCCAGAGGGAATGAACAGAACAGGGAATCATCAAGTGATCCATCCCCTGTCATCTAGTCCCAGCTTCTGGCAGTCAGAGGTTTAGGGACATCCAGAGCATGGGGTTGTTTCCCTGAGCATCTTGGTTAATAGCCACTGATAGATCTATCCTCCATGAATTTACCTAGTTCTTTTTTGAACCCAGTTATACTTTTGCCCTTCACAACATCCTCTGGCAACGAGCTCCACAGACTGACTGCGTTGTGTGAAGAAATACTTCCCTTTGTTTTAAACCGGCTGCCTGTTAATTTCATCGGGTGACCCCTGGTTCTTTATGTGAAGGAGTAAATAACACTTCCCTACTCACTTTCTCCACACCACTCATGATTTTATAGACCTCTATCATATCCCCCCTTGGTTGTCTCTTTTCTAAGATGAACAGTCTCAGTCTTTTTTCTTGCTTCTCCTATGGAAGCTGTTCCATACCCCTAATCATTTCTGTTGCCCTTCTTGGAACTTTTTCCAGTTCTATTATATCTTTTTTTGAGATGGGGTAACCAGAACTGCAGGCAGTATTCAAGCTGTGAGTGTACCATGGATTAATATAGTGGCATTATATTTTCTGCCTTAATATCTATCCCTTTCCTAATGGTTCCTAATACTGTTCGCTTTTTTTACTGCTGCTGCACATTGAACAGATGTTTTCAGAGAACTATCCACAATGACTCCAAGATCTCTTTCTTGAGTGGTAACAGCTCATTTAAATCCATCATTTTGTATGCATAGTTGAGATTGTGCTTTCCAATGTGCGTTACTTTGCATTTATCAACACTGAATTTCATCTGCCATTTTCTTGCCAAGTCATTCAGTTTTGTAAGATCCCTTTGTAACTCCCCACAGTCTGCTTAACTACTTGAATTATTTTGTTCATCAGCAAACTTTGCCACCTCACTGTTTACCCCGTTTTCCAGATCATTGATGAATATGTTGACTAGGACTGGTCCCAGTACAGATCCTTGGGGGACCCCACTATTTACCTCTCTCTATTGTGAAAACTGAACATTTCTTCCTACCCTTTGTTTCCTGTCTTTTAACCAGTTACCGATCCATGAGAGAACCTTCCTCTTATCCCATGACTCCTTACTTTGCTTAAGAGCCTTTGGTGAGGGACCACTATATCCACTGGATCCTCCTTGTCCACCTGTTTGTTGACACCGCCAGAGAATGTTAATAGATTGGTGAGGCATGATTTCCTCTTACACAAGCCATGTTGACTCTTCCCCAACATATCGTGTTCATCTGTGTCTGATAATTCTGTTCTTTACTAAAGTTTCAACCAATTTTCCTGGGACTGAAGTCAGGCTTACCGGCCTCTAATTGCTGGGATGGCCTCTGGAGCCTTTTTAAAAAATCAGCATCCCATTATCTAGCTGCCAGTCGTCTGGTCCAGAGGCTGATTAAAGCGATGGGTTCCACACCTCAGTTAGTAGTTCTGCAAATTCATATTGGAGTTCCTTCAGAACCCTTGGGCGATACCATCTGGGCCTGGTGACTTGTTGCTGTTTAATTGATCAATTTGTTCAAAACCTCCTCTATTGATACCTCAATCTGGGACAGTTCCTCAGATCTGTCACCTAAAAAGAATGGCTCAGGTGTGGGAGTCTCCCTCACATCCTCTCCAATGGAGACGGATGCAAAGAATTCATTTAGCGTCTTTGCAACAGCTTTCTCTGAGTGCTCCTTTAGCACCCCCATCATCCACTGGCCCCACTGATTGCTTGACTGGCTTCCTGCTTCTGATGGACATAAAAGAAATTGCTGTTAGTTTTTGTGTCTTTTGCTACTTACTTTTCAAATTCTTTTTTTGGCCTGCCTAATTACACAGTTACATTTGTTTTGTCAGAGCTTATGCTCCTTTCTATTTTCCTCAGTAGGATTTCACTTCCAGTTTGTAAAAACTTCCAGTTTTTGCCTCTAAATGCCTCTTTTACTCGGCTGTTTAGCCATGGTGGCATTTTTTGGTCCTCTTACTGTGTTTTTTAATTTGGGGGGTACATTTCATTTGAGCCTCTATTATGGTATATTTAAAGTTTCCATGCAGCTTGCAGGCATTTCACTCTTGTGATTGTTCCTTTTAATTTCCATTTAACCAGCCTCCTCATTTTTGTGTAGTTCCCGTGTTTGAAGTTAAATGTTACTGCGGTGGGTTTCTTTGGTATCCCCCCCCCCAAAAGATGTTACATTTAATTACATTAGGGTCCAGCTGTATTCACCTCTTGGACCAGATCCTATGCGCCATTTAGGACTAAATCAAGAATTGCCTCTGCCCCTGTGAGTTTCAGGACTAGCTGCTCCGAGAAGCCGTCATTAACTCACACTGTGCCTGTCCAGAACTCCGACTGGCCCGGGACTCCCTCAGATTTGCAAAGCCCAGCTCAGTCCTTTTTCTGGCTGATGCTTCTCATTCCAGCTGCCTCTGCACTTCCCAGGGGCAGCCAGGTGGAAGTCTGTTCCCAAGGTATTTTTGACCCCAATTGAATCCAGGCAGATATGGGAATGCCGGGTAAGCATCTGTTCTGTGTGATCATCGCTGGCAGCAGAGCCCTGGGACAGAGACTGGTCAGAGCTGGGGTGATGCTGGGAGCCTCATTCCCTTAGGCTATTAAAACTAGATTGGAGAAGGCACTGGGACCATCCTGTACTGGCCCCCAGGGAGGCTAGACTAGGTGGGGGCTTAGTAAGCCTCTTCGGCTGGCTCACAGTGCTCCGGGCAGGCGGCACCATCTGTTGATGCAGCACCAGAGGAGAGTGACGGATGGATTCATAATCACAGCAGCAATTCTAGGTTGTAATTTTCGGTTCATTTAAGGAGCTCCTTAATCAACAATGCAATTACTGCTACCGCCCTCAGCCTGGGGAAAGAGTGCAGCGAGCGTGTGCTGCTGTGGTCTCCAGGGGCGAAGGGAGGGGGGCTGGAAGAGCAGAGAGGTAGGTGGATGTTGTCTATATTCTTCCCCGCGCCCCTTAAGACCCAGGAGAGGAGGCTGACTGCAAGAGCTGCGGAGGCCTTGGGAAATGATATCGCTAGGCTACGGCTTGTTCCAAGAGGCTGGTGGTCTCACACCGGCCTGCGTGACCTCGCCCTGGCCCCAGCCCTACCTGCATTGCTAACGTGGGTCTAACACCCACACTACACAAAGCTGCTGCTGTCCCGTGAAGGAGGTCGGGCCAGCTGTCACCTTGACTCCCTGCCATTCAGCACCCTGCAAATCTAGCTCCTGGTGCCCACTCCTCCCCGAGATGCATGGCGTCTGCCAGGCTCCTGCTGGGGGCGGGAGTTTCATGGGAAGTGAATGGACATTGCGGGGGCATTTTGCAGCATCCCTGATTGAGGGAGTTTCTGGAGCGCTTCCCAGCACAGCCCTGCCGTCCATCCCTGGCTTGCACCCCATGTCTCCTGCTCTTTCCCTAGGCAGGCGTTCCCAGCGTCTCACCCCCTCCGCCCCCCGTCTCATGTGAAAGTCACTAGGTTCGGGAAACCTCGCCGGACCGAAGCGAGCCCGGGGGGCCGGGACCCATCCTCTTGTTCTACAGCAGCCCAGGTCGGAGTCCAGGGATGACGGGGATTGAGCGTGTCTGCACTGACATGCGCTGCCTACATGGCCGAGGCCCAGCGTTGAACACTGGTGATCTCCGACGTCCCATCACCACGCTGAGACCACACCAGCCCGGCATCCAGAGGGCTCGGGGGAGGAGACCAGGGCATTCAAACACAGGTAGGCAAATGCATCAGGGCTACATACATGAAAAACACCTACAGCAGAGCCAGGCCTGGGGCAGGTAATTGCAGTAGGGCTTGGCACACGCAGGGTAAATGCAGCAGAGCCAAGCTTGTAGTGTAGATGTAGCCTAAGTGTTAGGGGTTTCCTGGTCCTATTTGCAGGCTAGGGGGCTCTGTAGGGAAGTGTGTGATCTAGCTCAGTGGTTCTCACTCAGGGGTACGTGTATCTTTGGGGGTACGCAGAGGTTGTCCGGGGGTATGTCAACTCATCTAGATATTTGCCTAGTTTTACAACAAGCTACATAAAAAGCACTAGCGAAGTCAGTACAAACTAAAATTCCATATAGACAATGACTGTTTGTACTGCTCTATAGACTATACCCTGAAATGTAAGTACAATATTTATATTCCAATGGATTTATTTTATAATTATATGGTAAAAATGAGAAAGTCAGCAATTTCTCAGTAATAGGTGCTGTGCCACTTATATTTTTATGTCTGATTTTGTAACAAGTCGTTAAGTGAGGTGGAAGTTGGGGGTACGCAAGACAAATCAGACTCCTGAAAGGGGTGCAGGAGTCTGGAAAGGGTGAGTGCCGCTGATCTAGGTCTTCAGCGGTCAGTCCGCAAAGAGCCAGTTTAAAGCAAGGTGGTTTGAGTTGTGCCACGCTGCCTTGGAGAGCAGCCTGCTTTGTTTCTCTCTGGTTTTGTTGTTGTGTGTTAGGATCATGGATTCTAAGAAATAAAGTTGTGTTACGTTACCTCAAACACCAAATCTGTGTCTCTCAAGTGTGCTCCAAGGCTGGGAGCAGGAGTGCATCTGCTAGTCACCCTTCTTCCCAACTTACAAACAAGAGGCTGGTCAATGACAATGGAAGGTGTCAAATTCAGAATGGATCAAAGGAAACATATTGACACACAACACACAAGTAGCCAGTGGAACTCACTGCCACAAGATAGCACTGAGGCCAAGAGCCTAGCAGGACTGAGAAAAGGACTGGGCATTTCATTGGGAGCAAGACTATCCAGAGTTACAGCAGTCAGGATTGAAAGAAAACTAACCAGGAGATCGGGAAGAGGCTGTGAACCCTCCTGCTACAGTGCATAAGCCAAGCTCTGACTGACAGCATCTGTGGGAAATTCCCCCAGGGGCAGCTTATCCCATCACTGCCACCTACAGGGTTCTTGCATCTTCCTCTAAATCATCTGGGCCTGGCCACTGCCAGAGCCGGGATACTGGGCTAGCCGGTCTGATCCCATCTGGCAGCTCCTAGGATACTCAGTGTGACACGGACGTGCCCAAACATGCCTGGCAGGTAGATTACATCTCTGCCCGACCATGTGCTCAATATCACATTGAAGGGGGTCATGTGGGGTGTGACGGAGTGGGAATTGTTCATAATATTTTGTGTGTGCCTCAGTTTCCCCTATGTGCTGCATGGTTAACTAGTATCAGAGGGGTAGCCGTGTTAGTCTGAATCTGTAAAAAGCAACAGAGGGTCCTGTGGCACCTTTAAGACTAACATAAAGCATAAGCTTTCGTGGGTAAGAACCTCACTTCAGACTTGCATCTGAAGAAGTGAGGTTCTTACCCACGAAAGCTTATGCTCCCAATACTTCTGTTAGTCTTAAAGGTGCCACAGGACCCTCTGTTGCTTTTTATGGTTAACTAGGTGAGGGGAAAAGGTTGTTTACTCTTTGCAGCAGTCCAGGTGTGATTGATGACTGGCTGTGTGGGGCCTGAGCCCCACGCCCATGGAGAGTCCCAGAAGACAATGGCCACTCCAGTTGCCCGGACATTTCGCACCTAGCAACTAACGACCATGAATGGCCGACCCTCGGCAGGAAGCCAGCGGGGTCTGACCAGCTGGAGAACAAAGGGCTAAGGAGGAGGCCAGGTGACAATGGCTGCCAAGAACAAGGACAAAGGACGCAGGAGGGGCCAGGTGGGGTTGTTAAGTGTGGGCTGTTGGAAGTGGTGGGAGACGTTCCTGCACCGGGATTGAGGGGGGTCAGAGGGCTCTGGGACTGACCCAGCTGAACATTGCTGTAACTTTCCGTTCTCGGTGTTAACTAAGGACTTTCTACTCTGTGTCCCAGACAGCTAATACCCCTCCTGCTGCTGCCCCACTGGCTGGGAGTCGCTGCAGAGTCAGGAGGTCGGGGGGGGGCACTGCTCCTTTTGGGGGTGCACGTCTCCCTCCAGTGTCCAGCTCAGGTGGACTTGCAGCCCGGAGCTCACGGCGTGAAGCAGGGGGGCTGGAGGCTCCGAGGGTCGGTCCCAGGAGGCTGTGAGGCTATGGGGCTGACCCCAGTGAGAATGTGACCCTAAAGGGGCTGACACACCGAAGGGGTCCTCCCAGGGACTGTTCCAGAGCCGTGCGAGAGCACCGGACCTGTGGATCTAGGACATGGGGTCTCTGCCGAGAGCCAAGAACTAGCTGGTCGTCATGGTTCTTCTGAGATGTTTGTCTGGGAAACAATTGTAGAGCTCTGAGACCTGGTGGGAGTGAGACGTCTCACCTGAGACCTCTCACCTCAACATGAGAACAATGGACGTCCCTGGAGACAGCCTGTGTTTACTGTCTGGGGAAGATTCAGGCCTCAGTGACAAAGGGAACCCCAGGAGATTTCCCAGGAGAGGGGCCCCTCTCCTAAGAGACAATAGCCTGTCCCTGTATCAGAGAGAGGAAATGGCCCATCACAGAGGAGAGGGGGTCTCATGAACTCCAGCTCTCTGAACTGTAAGAACAAACGGATGGGTGAGAAATCCCGTGGTAGACAGGGAAGGTCCTTGTTAATAAGCGCAGGTTCTAGACGCCATTTCATGTTGTTCTTTTTCCTGTAACCTCGTGTTTCTGAATCCTTTTACTCGCCTTGATGTGGAGTCGTTACCGCAGGCGCTGTGAAATAACCTTCCATCTGGGCTGACTGTAAACCCATCTACACGTAAGGAGAGCCCTAGACGCGGTGAGAGCAGTGAGCTGGGGGGCGCTGTCTCCACGGCAGCAGCGGATCGGTGTGCACCGTGGGTGTCCTGACGATAAGGGCCTGGGCGTGCGAGTGAAACAAAGTGGGGTGTGCCAGTTGCTAGCCTGCACTGGGAAAGAGCCGGGTTCGCGGAGCCCGGAGCACCTGTGTTGCTAGTGGCCGGAGAGCGTTTCCCCTGCTGGCCCCAGACAAGGGTCCCTCCTGCCACGAGCAGGGGGTAGCCATTTGCCCCGGTCACCTGGGCACCCCCGAAAAGTGTCACGCTCCGTCACTGCGTAGCCAGCCAGTGACGTGGATGTTGAGGGCCAGCATCCCCTGGGCTTCCCTAGGACGAGGCAAGGAAGCCTGCTTGGGGACTGTGGCTGTTCTTAGCCCCCCTGGGACCCCTTTCCCTGGGGCTGCCCAGCTGGGGCTGTCTCCCAGCAGCGGGACATTCCCCCAGATCAGTCGCAGTGCTGAGGGCTGTTAGCATTGTGGTGGATGGGCTGGCTGGCTGCGTAGCGGGGGAGTGATTGATGGAGTGACCGACTGGCTGGTTAATGGATAAGATTGTTGCCGGTGCGGCCAGCCTGGTACGGTGCCTAGAAGAAATTGGGCTCCTACCCAAACTGATGAGTCAGATGGTGCTGGTCAGAACAGATCTCCCCACGGAGCTGAGCAGGGCTGGGGCCAGGGCCCTGCCCCAGGAGATACCACTGTAGTCAGTCTCCTCCCGCTCCCCTTTGCTCTGAGGGGCAAGCAGCCAGTCCGGTCAGCACCCCCTGTGCCAGCTCTGCTGCGCTGGCCAAGGTCCAGGTGCCCCTCCCTGCTCACCCCTGCACCAGGACTCCAGGTCCAGGTGGAGGGAGCAGTTCTGACTCCCCTCTACCGGCACATGGCCAAGTCGTGCTCCAGCACCGATGCTGCATAGAATCGTAAAATCATAGAACTGGACGGGACCTCGAGAGGTCATCTAGTCCAGTCCCCTGCCTCATGGCACGACTAAGTATTATCTAGACCGTCCCTGACAGGTGTTTGTCCAACCTGCTCTTAAACATCTCCAGTGACAGAGATTCCACAGCCTCCCTGGGCAATTTATTCCAGTGCTTAACCACCCTGACAGTTAGGAAGTTTTTCCTAATGTCCAACCTAATCCGGCCTTGCTGCAATTTAAGCCCATTGCTTCTTGTCCTATCCTCAGAGGTTAAGGAGAACAATTTACCCCCTCCTCCTTGTAACAACCTTTTATGTACTTGAAAACTGGTATCATGTCCCCTCTCAGTCTTCTCTTCTCCAGACTAAACAAACCCAATTTTTTCAATCTTCCCTCATAGGTCATGTTTTCTAGACCTTTCATCATTTTTGTTGCTCTTCTCTGGACTTTCTCCAATTTTTCCACATCTTTCCTGAAATGTGGCGCCCAGAACTGGACACAATACTCCAGTTGAGGCCTAATCAGCGCGGAGTAGAGCAGAATTACTTCCCGTGTCTTGCTTACAACACTCCTGCTAATACATCCCAGAACGATGTTTGGTTTTTTTTGCAACCGCGTTACATTGTTGACTCATATGTAGCTTGTCATCCACTAGGATCTGCAGCTCCCTTTCTGCAGTACTCCTTCCTAGGCAGTCATTTCCCAGTTTGTGTGTGTGCAACTGATTGTTCCTTCCTCAGTGGAGTACTTTGCATAGGAAGGGACAGTCAGCACGGTCTCTGCCCGGGCACTGCTCTCTCCAGCGCCCAGTTTGAGACGGCCCTCGCCATGGGGCTCGTCCCCTGGGAGATCGGGGCTCTCCTCCTGCCCCGACTGGAAGACAGCGTGGTTGATGGGTGTTGCTGTGACCGCCGGCCACTCTTTGGAGGCCTGGGCAGGGTGAGCTGATGGGTCTCGGCCTGGCTCCTCGTGGGAAGGTGCCACATCTCCAGAAGCGTCGGGGTCCCTCCAAGGCAGGGGTGGAGTGCCCGGGCGGGGCCTTATGTTGGAGGAGCGAGCGAAGGGCAGCGTGCAGAGGGTGATGTAGCGAGAGCCTGTAAGTGCTTTGCAGATAAGCTATCTCTGTCCATGGTGCCCTGCCGGCTCAGCAGGGATGGGTCTGAGAGCTGTCACCTGGGGGAGCAGGAGCCGGTGACCTTGCCACGGGGCTGCTGCTGACATGGCCCAGCGTTGGGGGCCCAGCTGAGGCTGTGCGAGCTGCCACCATCCCCCACCGGCCACCGCTCAGAGCTATTCCCAGCTCCCCACACAGGCTCCAGCTGGCAGAGGCAGCGTTCTCAGCACTCACACGCTGGAGTGCTCCGGAGACACAGATGATGATGAGCAATAATGACTGGCATCCGCAGAGCGCCTGTCATTAGCTATGCAGAGTGCTTCCAGCCCCGCCCTGGGTGCCTGACAGTTGGCACGCTGGATGGGCAGAGACAGATTGCCTCAGCTCGTGTGGAAATGCACCCCCTCTGGGGTGGAGCGGGGCAGCTGTTTAACAGCCACCCAATAGTGCCACAGAGCCGTTTGGGGCAGGAAGGGAGGAAGAATCGCTAGGAGCACTGGGACTGCCAGCCGCACCAGGGAGCAGCAGCAGGCCAGGAGGGGTTCCCTGGACTGCACTGAGCAGAGCTCCCAGCCCAGGGGTCTCCCCGCCCCGCCCCGGAGAACCCACACACATCAGCGATGTCAGCGGGCTGCGCATTCATTTCTGTCTGCCAATGGTTGTTAGGTCCAATCTCCACCCTGCCACTGATCTCACCCGCCTGCCTGCCAGGCTCCCTCTAGCTGTCCCTTCCCCACATCGCCCCAGAGCCCCCTGCCCCTCCCAGCCCTTGCCCCTAATCGCTCACCCCTCCCACTCTCCCCACCTGGCCCCAGAGATAGTAAGTTGTGCCACCACTAGAGTCTCTTACCATGGGATCCCAGCACTGCTGGCCCCCTCCCGCCCACCTGCCGCATCTGAGCACTTCCAGGGTAGCCCCGTCCAAAGCAAACACCCCCCAGAGGCTCTGACCCAGGCTCCCGCTGGGCCCAGTCCCTCCTTCCTGAGGGCTCTGCCTTCTCCCCCCTATTCACACTCACTTCTGCCCAGCCCACCCCCCTGGGCTCAGCTCTCACCCTTCCCAGGCTCCTGTCCACCTCCCATAAGGCCATTGCAGAGAAACTAAATGAATTCTTTGCATCAGTCTTCACAGCGGAGGATGTGAGGGAGATTCCCAAACCTGAGCCATTCTTTTTAGGTGACAAATCTGAGGAACTGTCCCAGATTGAGGTGTCATTAGAGGAGGTTTTGGAACAAACTGATAAACTAAACAGTAATAAGTCACCAGGACCAGATGGGATTCACCCAAGAGTTCTGAAGGAACTCAAATGTGCAATTGCTGAACTACTAACTGTCATCTGTAACCTATCATTTAAATCAGTTTCTGTGCCAAACGACTGGAGGATAGCTAATGTGACGCCAATTTTTAAAAAGGGCTCCAGAGGCAACCCGGCAATTACAGGCCAGTAAACCTGACTTCAGTACCTGGCAAACGGGTTGAAACTATAGTACAGAACAGAATTGTCAGACACAGAGATGAACATAACTTGTTGGAGAAGAGTCAACAGGTTTTTGTAAAGAGAAATCATGTCTCACCAATCTACTAGAATTCTTTGATGGGGGTCAACAAGCATGTGGATAAGGAGGATCCAGTGGATATAGGGTACTTAGATTTTCAGAAAGCCTTTGACAAGATCCCTCACCAAAGGCTCTTAAGCAAAGTAAGCTGTCATGGGCTAAGAGGAAGGTCCTCTCATGGGTCGGTAACTGGTTAAAAGACAGGAAACAAAGGGTAGGAATAAATGGTCAGTTTTCAGAATGGAGAGAGGTAAATAGTGGTGTCCCCCAGGGGTCTGTACTGGGGCCAGTCCTATTCAACATATTCATAAATGATCTGGAAAAAGGGGTAAACAGTGAGGTGGCAAAATTCGCAGATGATACAAAACTGCTCAAAATAGTTAAGTCCCAGCAGACTGTGAAGCTACAAAAGGATCTCACTGAGCAACAAAATGGCAGATGAAATTCAGTGTTGATAAATGCAAAGTAATGCACATTGGAAACATAATCCCAACTCTACATATAAAATGATGGGGTCTAAATTAGCTGTTACCACTCAAGAAAGATCTTGGAGTCATTGTGGATAGTTCTCTGAAAACATCCACTTAATGTGCAGTGGCAGTCAAAAAAAGGAACAAAATGTTGGGAATCATTAAGAAAGGGAGAGATAATAGGATGGAAAATATCATGTGGCCTCTATATAAATCCATGTTACACCCACATCTTGAATACTGCGTGCAGATGTGGTTGCCCCATCTCAAAAAAGCTATATTGGAATTGGAAAAGGTTCAGAAAAGGGCAACAAAAATGATTAGGGGTATGGAACAGCTTCCATATGAGGAGAGATTAATAAAACTGGGACTATTCAGGTTGGAAAAGAGATGACAAAGGGGGGATATGATAGAGGTCTATAAAATCATGACTGATGTGGAGAAAGTAAATAAGGAAGTGTTATTTACTCCTTCTCATAACACAAGAACTAGGGATCAACAAATGAAATTAATAGGCAGCAGGTTTAAAACAAACAAAAGGAAGTACTTTTTCACACAATTCGCAGTCAACCTGTGGAACTCTGCCAGAGGATGTTGTGAAGGCCAAGACTATAACAGGGTTCAAAAAAGAACTAGATAAGTTCATGGAGGATAGGTCCATCAATGGCTATTAGCCAGGATGGGCAGGGATGGTGTCCCTAGCCTCTGTTTGCCAGAAGCTGGGAATGAGCAACAGGGGATGGATCACTTGAGGATTACCTGTTCTGTTCATTCCCTCTGGGGCACCTGGCATTGGCCACTGTCAGCAGACAGGATACTGGGCTACATGGACCTTTGGTCTGACCCAGTCTGGCCGTTCTTATGTCATTTCCCCCCGCTTCCTGGCTGGCCCCCTAGGCCTCCTCTGGCTCCCCACAGCCATCTACCTCCCCTGCAGCCCACTCTCCACTGCTGGCCTTTCTTCTCTCCTGTTCCACCCAGTGCAGGTGTAGCGGGTTGGGACTAATTGAACAGGGCCCTTCAAGAGGCCGGCCGCCCTATTCTAGGCCCCCTGCCCTCCCAGGTATCATCATGGTGCACAGAGATGGTGGGGCTCCACGTGCTGGCAGCCCAAAGGTTTGCTGCGTCTGAGGTTTCCTTTTTCTTGTTACACTCCTGTTCTCTCCAGCACTCCATGGCAGCCCCTGGTTCCCCAGCGGTTGGGTTTGGGGTGGCGGAGAGCCCTGGGTTCTGGGAGAGCACGGGGGTCCGGAGCAGAAGGCCTCACTGCAGGGTGACCCTCAGCAAAGTGCTTTGTAAGCAAATATTTTCATTCTACACTGAAACCTGCCCGAATGGCCATTTGCCCCAGCCACAGCCACTGCCACCCCCCTGCCCCACTCCTCCTTAAAGGGTTCCCGAGGTTTCTAGCATGTTTGTTCCACCTCTGCATAAAGATCCCCCGCTTCAAGGCTGCTCGTTTTGCCAGTCCCTTGGTTCACCACTTAAGGCAAGTTTCACTGGCTCGTTATTTCGCAGTATGCTTTATTCATCCAGCACCCAGATGAGCCCTGGACAACGGGAACGAGCCACTGTCCCAGGGACTTCACAGGCTGCAGCGAGTAATTCCTCAAGCCCGGAACAGGGGGGCAAGAGGCCAAGGGAGACGGAGTGAGACCTGCCGGGGCTCAGATTGGCGCCTGATTGAGGGCAGGTTGAGGAGCTGGGGCAAGGCGGCTTCTCCGCCACTTAGAACCATAGAATCTCAGGGTTGGAAGGGACCTCAGGAGGTATCTAGTCCAACCCCCTGCTCAAAGCAGGACCAATCCCCAGACAGATTTTTTCCCAAGATTCCTAAATGGCCCCCTCAAGGATTGAACTCACAACCCTGGGTAAAGCAGGCCAAACCACTGAGCTATCCCTCCCCCACCTTTAAATCAGGCCGAGGGGTCTCTTTCCCAGCGAGGCGCTGTGGCTGTAACAAAGGTGACGGACTGCCTGCAGGGGTCACTGGCCGAGACCTGGCCTGGGCTGTGGGGGAGACCAGACTGGATGTCAGATGGGTCCCACGAGGAGAGGAGGTGGCGAGGGACGGTCCTGAGGGAGCGGAGAGGGGATGCGAGGGTGGAGGCCAGGGCGAGGTGCAGGGCGGGTGGGAGGGCGTGAGCAAGGCCAGGCAGCAGTGGGAGATTAGACTAGACTCCCCGAAATCCCCCGGGGGCGGATGGACATGGGAAGGGCGTGGCGGCGCTGGAGCCCTTGACAAGCTGGCAGGGGGCTGGTGTTACCCCAGGCAGGACGGCTCCTGCCAGCGCCAGCACCCAGCCTGTCTTGGAGCAAAGGGTGAAGGGGCCCAGGCTGCGCTGGCCGGGGGCGGGGGCGGCAAAGCTGCTGGCGGGCTGGGGAAGTCTCGGTGGAGCCGGGCTGTGGCTCTGGAGACCAGGCAGCCAGACGCCAGCGTAATTAAAAGCCAGACGTCAAGGGGCTGGAGGGAAGAAACACTCCATGGGCGCCTCTCCCGCCCCGCTGCCTCCAGCAGAACTCTACCCGGGGCGCTGGGCGCTGAGCAGGGACCAGAGATTTCCCCTCGCTCGCTCGTGGTCAGCGGCCAATCTCTGAGCCCAACGGCTGGGGGCTGAACGCAGCCCTTTGTGTCACCCGTGGGCGAGGCGCTCACACGTGCATCTATCGGCCGGTGTGATTGCCTGGGGGGGGTGCCTGTGTCCGTGTGTGTGTGTGTCCCGGGGTGTGTGTCTCGGTCGTTGTGGAGGGGGTGTGTGTGTCCTGGGGTGTGTGTCTGCGTCGGTGTGGAGGGGGGGTGTGTGTGTCCCGGGGTGTGTGTCTGTGTCGGTGTGGAGGGGGTGTGTGTGTGTCCCGGGTGTGTGTCTGTGTCGGTGTGGGGAGGGGGGTGTCCCGGGGGGTGTATCTGTGTCAGTGTGGAGGGGGGGGTGTCTGTGTCGGTGTGGAGGGGGGGGGTGTCCTGGGGTGTGTGTCTGGGTCGGTGTGGAGGGCGTGTGTGTGTTCAGGGGTGTGTGTGTGTTCAGGGGTGTGTGTCTGCGTCGGTGTGGAGGGTGTGTGTATGTGTCCCAGGGTGTGTATCTGTGTGTGTTTGTCCCAGGGTGTGTGTCTGGGTCAGTGTGGAGGGGGGGGGTGTCCCAGGGTGTGTGTCTGGGTCAGTGTGGTGGGCGTGTGTGTGTTCAGGGGTGTGTGTGTGTTCAGGGGTGTGTATCTGTGTCAGTGTGGAGGGGGGGGTGTCTGGGTCAGTGTGGAAGGGGTGTGTGTCTGGGTCAGTGTGGAGGGGGGGGGTGTCCCAGGGTGTGTGTCTGGGTCAGTGTGGAGGGGGGGGGGGTGTCCCAGGGTGTGTGTCTGGGTCAGTGTGGTGGGTGTGGGTGTGTCCCTGTGAAGGGGGGTTGTGTGTCTGTGCCATGTGTTTGCAGACAGGGACACAGTGCCCTTTGCCGGGTGCCTGGGAAGCTGCTGTCCCCAGCTCCCTGTGCCTGTCACACTCCCCTAGCCGGCAGGGCCCGGGCTCCGGGCTGCTCCCTTTGGGGTGGTGCGGGCCGGGCCACAGCAGGCTGCACAATGGGAGGAGGGATAATGTCTGAACATCCCTTAGTCTCCAGAAGAGAAGAGTGAGGGGGGATTTGATAGCAGCCTTCAACTACCTGAAGAGGGGTTCCAAAGAGGATGGAGCTCGGCTGTTCTCAATGGTGGCAGATGACAGAACAAGGAGCAATGGTCTCAAGTTGCAGTGGGGGAGGTCTAGGTTGGATATTAGGAAACACTATTTCACTAGTAGGGTGGTGAAGCACTGGAATGGGTTCCCTAGGGAGGTGGTGGAGTCTCCTTCCTTGGAGGTTTTTAAGGCCCGGCTTGACAAAGCCCTGGCTGGGATGATTTAGTTGGGGATTGGTCCTGCTTTGAGCAGGGGGTTGGACTAGATGACCTCCTGAGGTCCCTTCCAACCCTGATATTCTATGATTCTATGAACCTCTGAACCTATTAATGAGGGCGGCTGCCTGGAGGTGCCCATGGGACAAGTTCAAGGAGACAGACGCGGCTTTGAACCGGTGCAAACTGCCAGCGGCTTCCCTTTGGGTTTAGTTCGGTCACGTGTTTGCCAGGGATTGCAGCACTTGCGTAGCAACAGTCACTTACTGTTCATTTTAAGAAGTCCCCTCAATGGGGGTGTGTGAGCGACTGATGACATGGATGACCCAGATACCCCAAATAGCACATGCAAGTCAAAGAGCCGATATTTGTTGGTATCACAAAGGCGAGAGCTACTGCTGGATCCCTGCCCCTGGAGCCGTGACAAAGCCAGATCTGCTGCAGTCCCCCCCGAAGTATTATTCCCATTTTGTACACGGGGAAACTGAGGCACAAAGAGGGGGCATGAGTTGCCGAAAAGAACCATGGAGTTAGAGGCAGGATCATCTCGCAGTTTTGTGCTCATCCAACTGTGGGTGATGCTGTATAGAGCATAGAATATCAGGGTTAGAAGGGACCTCAGGAGGTCACCTAGTCCCACACCCTGCTCAAAGCGGGACCAATCCCCAGATAGATTTTTGCCCCAGATCCCTAAATGGCCCCCTCAAGGATTGAACTCACAACCCTGGGTTTGGCAGACCAATGCTCAAACCACTGAGCTATCCCTCTCCCCAAATGATATGCGTGTAGGCTTGGAGGTGATGGGCTGTGGGTGATGCTATGGGTTTAGGCTTGGAGGTGATGGGCTGTGGGTGACGCTATGGGTTTAGGCTTGGAGGTGATGGGCTGTGGGTGACGCTATGGGTGTAGGCTTGGAGGTGATGGGCTGTGGGTGATGATATGGGTGTGGTTTGGGGGGTGATGGGCTGTGGGTGACACTATGGGTGTAGGCTTGGAGGTGATGGGCTGTGGGTGACACTACAGGCTGTGGGTGCTGTAGGTTTAGGGTGTTCTGGAAATGGAGCCGAGCCATCACCCTCTGCCAGGCGAGGATCACCCTGCGGACCATAAGCTGATCCAGGCATCTTCGCTGGAGACCAAACGGCCGCTTCACTAGAGAGGTGGGCACTCGGCAACACTTACCCACGTGGTCTGCAGCTGGGCACCGTGAGTAAGAGTAGCTAGCTAGAGAGCTTAGATTGGCATGAACTCCTTGTGCCTGGCCAGCTGCCTGGGGCGAGCGGGGGGAATGGGGAAGAGGTGCCATGCTGTTACTGTGGCAGATCCTGTAGCGGCTGGAGACTCAGCCCTGCTGATGCTGGAGGAAGGAAAGGAGTTAAGTGACCTCCGGATGGGCTGGGAGGAGGCAGGGCTCAGCACTGGGGCCAGTCTGCAGGGGCCCTGGGTCAGGGCAAGGCCTGGACACTGCTAACCTCTCTCTGTCACTAGCCCCTAGCAGCCCAGCCCAGCTCGGGAGCGTCCGGTCCTGGAGATTTCAGTTGCATCTGACCGGAAGCGGGGACTGGGGGCAGGCTGGCCCCCAGCCCAGCTCCGTAGCCGGGTGCATTTGAAAGGCTGCCCAGGCCCTCAGGGGGATCCTGGTGGGCTCACTCTGGGGCAGCCTGGCTGTATCCACGTAGCTCCCCCCGCCAACAGCCCCTGGCCCAGCCTGTGCGGGGGCACGGGGAGCCTGCCCGGGGGCAGGGTATCCCCCTGCCAGTGTCTGGAACCTGCCCAAGAGACCCGCCAGCCCCCGGCACCAGCCAGACGAGCTCTGAAAAGGGTGTGATCTGGGCCCATCCCACACACACACACACACCCTGCTCCCCTCTGCTCACAGCCAAGGGGCTTCAGCAGCCGGGGCCCTAAAAGGCAAGTGAAGTGAGCGGCACCCGCTGGCCCCTCACTGCTCTCCCCGTGGGAGCAGCTCACACACGTAGAGCCCAGGGAGCAGAGGGGACCCACCTGCTGCCTGCAGCGCTGCCCCTCAGGGGTGAATGAGGGCAGGATTCGGCCCCTGTTGTGGGGTGTTTCTGTGTCGTGTACGTGTCTGAGAGAACAGGTTGGGGGGTGTTGGGGGGTATAGGTTTGGGGTGATGTGGGGTGTATGTTTGGGGGTGGAGGACTGTGGATGGTGGTATGGGGTGTAGGTCGGGGTTGATGGGCTGTGGGTGACACTATGGGTGTAGTTTGGGGAGTGATGGGCTGTGGGTGACACTATAGACTGTGGAGAAGCAATGTCATCAAACGGACATGGCACCAGACTGGGACTCAGGAGAGTTGGGTTACCCTGGGCCTGCCCTGGGCCTCAGTTTCCCCTCTCACCCTGTGTCTGTCTCTTCATCCCGGCCCTGAGCCAAAGTGGAGACAACGGCGTGACTCCCCCTGGTCCCGCTCCTAGTGACGGCCCCGTCTCCGTCCATCCCAACAGCCCTGGGCCAACGCGCGCCAGAGCCTTCTGCTCCGCAGCTCCCGCCTTGGGCGGCTCCCCGGCCCCTTCACGCTCCATCTCTGCTGCTTCCGCTGCTCCTGCTGTCTCCTCCGGGCCATTGCTTTCCACGCCCGCAGCCCAGAGGGGGCAGCCGCCGGGCGCTGGCTGGGGCTGGAGTGCAGGGAAAGGCCGGGAGCGTTATTAACCAGGAGGATGATTTGATTGCTGTTGAGTGATACCGCTGCACATCCAGCCCGGCCTGCAGTGCGCTGAGAGCACAATCAATGCGGCGCTTTCCCGGAAGCCCCGGCGAGCCGGGATCCAATGGCTGCTCATTAGCCCACGAGATGCTGGGTCTAGACCTGTGTCCCAGCCACATTGCCCAACCCCGGCCCCCTTGCCAGTGCAGGGGGCTGAATGAGCCGCAGCTCCCCAGAAGGGGAGGTGGTGTGAACCCCTTTAAATGTGGGGTGCCGCGTCCAGGGGGCCCAAAGCCAGGGATCGCCCTGTGCGGAAAGGAGAAGAAACAAATGTGACAGGAAGAAACTTTTGGAGGGGGGGAGGAGCCGGGAGGGGTTAAATTTGGATTTAAAACAGTCCCATCCCCCTCTGCCCCCCCTCGGCTGCAGGCAGCCCCGAGTGGATATGGCTCTGCCAGCCCCCACGGCTTGACCAGACCTTTCCTTCTGTGCGGAGAAATACAAAATCCCCCGGTGCCTGCCTGACGGGGGCGGTGAGCGGCCCTGGCGCTGCTGGTACAGAGGACGCCACCTTGCCAGGCAGGACGGCTGAGTACCAGGGGCGATTGGGCTCCTACCACAGAGCCGGGCAGGCTGGAGGGAGCAGTTCCTCTCCCAGCGCCATTTCTGGGCAAGGCTGAGTGGATCTTGGACGGGGTTAATGGGTGCTGGAGGCCAGGCCTCAGTGCCCCGTGAGATGGGCTCCCTGACTCTCCGTGGCTGCATCTCGGAGAACCAGCCTCCCCTCCGCCCCCCGCAACCGCAACGCTGGTTGCAGGGCACTGAGGAGGCAGGGCTGGCAGGCTGTGAGGGGGAATCCTGGCCAGCTCTCCCCAGCCCACGGGGGGCGTTGCTAGGAGGAGAGGATGGGGGAGACCTGGGGCCCCTCTCCCTCTGCAGCAGCATGAGCACTGGCACCCAGGAGGTGCCTCTGCTCCCCAAGAGCCTCCCCTGGAGATCTGGGGCTCCCCAGGGGAATTAACCCCACCTTGCCCTCAGCCTGGCCATTAGCAATGGTGTCTTCACCTGAGATCACTTCCTGGGACGTATGACACCTCCCACCGCCCCACCCCTGGTGCCCCCTGGCTTGGGCCCAACTAGCCCCCAGGCACCCCAGCTGTGCCCAAGTGAGGCAGCGCCGTGGGGCTTCGGGCAGGGGCCGGCGGGTCCCTGGCCTGCGGCTAACAGCTCCAGCCGGACGGCAAATGCGCCGTGAAGTCAGCTTCCTCAGCCCAGCCCTGGGCACCACCAGCCGGCCCTCTGCCTGCGATGGCACCGGACCAGGACACAGACAGGGAGCGGCTGGCACTGCAGGGCTGGTATCCCACGTTGTGGGCAGCAGCTGGGCATGAGGCAGGCGTGGCTGGTGATGCCCTGGCCCTCAGCACTGAGCACACATGCTGCCCTCTCCTGCTGCGGGAGCAGCTGGCTGGTGGCAGAGGGAGCCTAACGGAGCAGGGAAAGGAGAGTCCTGGCTCCATGGGCACAGAACAGGCTTTTGGGGGGATCAATAAAAAAAGAGACCACACAGGGGATCTCACCCCCCTCAGCCTGGGACCCTGCCCCAGCTCCAGCCACCTGCCCAAGAGCCTGGCCCAGCCCCCCTCAACCCAGGCCCTGCCCCAGCTCCCCGCCACCCGCCCAGGAGCCGTTCAGCCGTGTACCCAGCGGGGCTGCATGGGACTCGGCTGGGGAAGTGGTTGCAGCACGACCCACATGGCAGCTAGTTAATGACAGTCCCAAGCCCTCAGTCTCCCCGCTGGCACAGTGTGTTCCCAGCAAGTCAGCGTCACTCTCCCCCCTGCATGGGGCAGGAAAGTGAGGCAGAGGGCAAGGGGACTTGCGGAGCGAGTTAGTGTCAGAGCCAGGATTAGAACCCCTGTCTCCTGCCTCCCACTGCACTCAGCAGCGAGGTAACAGCCAGGGGGCAGTGAGAGCGGTGGGACTTGGGAGAGGGGGCAGAGCAGCGTGGGGGCCCTGCCCCCAGAGCGAGGGAGCCAGTGAAGGCGTCCCCATAAGCATCAGGGAGACAAGGAAACTCATTAACGGCCCATAGTTCATCTGCGGCTCCGAGAACTTCTGCCGCCCTCCACTGGCTCCTCGTCATCGGCCTCCCTGTCTGCCCCCTCGCCCCCCAGCTCGGCTGGCTCTCCAGACCTGGCGCCAGGCTAAGCCATGGAAACAGCACAGGTGCCCAGCTCACCGCCACGCGCCCTGCCGTGGCTACTCGGACAGCTGCAGGCCCACGGTCAGCTCAGGCCCGTGGCCGGAAGGAGGCGGCCGGCCGCAGCAGAGCCCTCACCAGCCCCGGCTTCTGCTGAGCTTCACCAAAGAAAGATTCATTGAATACGAACTGGGGAGATCCTCAGGCCTGGCTCTCTGCCGGGGCTGGGCTACTGCCAGGCGGTCCAGCAAGCGCCTCTCCCTCCCCAGGGCTCCGTGGCTCTCGTCCCTGGCTAGTTGTTAACGCCGGTTGTGAGAGGGTGTCCTACAGAGGGGCGCAGCCGTGCCCCCGCAGCACCTGCCCCACTGGAGTCTCACACTGCGGATTGATTTCCTGCCGGCCACGTTGCTGTGTGATCTCCTCACGACAGGGGAAATCCACTGGGCAAAGGACTGTGGGAAACACTGTCACTGCTCCAGGCCCCTCGCTGGCTTTCCGGGGGGGCTGGGAAGAGGAAAGACGGGAGAGGAATTTAAGAGCTGGGGGGTGAGGATGCCGCCTCCCAGATGAAAGGAGGGGTTTGAACAGGCGGTTTGCGGGGAGCCCCCCCATGATCAGCTAAAGCCCCCACGGGCTTGTGACGTGCCAGTCTGTGGGGCTGCAAGGCTGTCTTGAAAGTGCCAGGAGAAATCCCAAGCCTGGCTCCAGTGGCTTGGCCGGCGAAGCACACAGGGCAGCCCGGGCAGAGCTGGCCCGTTCACAGGGGGTCAGGACACACCTCTGGCCCCGTTCCAGATTCAGCCCAGAATTAAGACACGAGAAAGAATCGAGGTTCCACGACTGGGGGGCCGGACAACCTGCCTCCTAGCGAGAGACTCAGGGAGCTCAAACCATTTACAGCATCCAAGAGAAGGCTGAGAGGTGACTCCGGCCGACACGTACTTCCTGGGGGAGGGGATCTCTCATTGCAGGGCAGGCTGGAACGAAGGTGGAGGGAGCAGACCACCGGAGAACCCCCCCCCCCCACCACCACCCTAGGTAAGATGTTCCATCACCCGCAGTCCTTCAAGCAAGACTGGGGGTCTCTCTAGCTCAGCCAGAAGTGTGGAGCTGGATTCAGGAGTCTCGGGGTGGGGTCTCCGGCCTGCCTGGTGCAGGAGGTCACGTGAGATGAGCATCATGGTCTCTTCTGGCCTTCAGCTTCTATGAATTCTGGGACTTGTAGTTCTCAGGGAGCAGGGGACTTAGAGGCTGGGCTGCAAGGCATGCTGGGAAGGTTGCAGGGAGTATAAAAACCAGTCTTCGCTCAAAAACAGGGAAAGAGCTGGAGGGCGCTAAGGGCTGTGTGGGGGCCTCTCCACGGAGGCAGACAGAGAGGAGGGCTGCTGAGCGGTGGCCACGTGGGAGGACTGGGGGCCAAGGGAGGTTTGGCTGGGAACTGTCCTTAGCCTGGCCAGAGAGGAGGGTTTTAGTCTAGCTGGAGGGCTGAGAAGAGGCTTTGCCGGCAGTCGCCGGGGGGCTGAGCTCTGCCGCAGCCTAGGCCTGGGCAGCGTCTCCGCGAGCTGTCAGCGGCACAGCTCCAGGCTGGAGCAATAAGGAACAGGGTGAGCGTTGGGTGCTCCCAGTTCCCTCAAGGGGGACCCAACGGCAAGGCTTTGAGTCCACCCAGCTGTGGGCACTGGGCCAGCATAACCTGGTCACCCCTCCCAGGGCACTCTCCTGGGCTGACAGACAAGTTCTGCCTCAGCTTCTCCTCTTTGCAGGGGTTCGTCCTGTCTCCCCAAACCCGGATGGACGGACACCCAGCCTCAAGTCCGGTTTGACACCATTTCCTCAGGCTCTCGCTTTACACCCTAGAACCAGAGCGATTCTTGCCTCACGTTCTGCCAGCCCAAATCAGCTTTTACACCAGATTCAACCCCTGACTCCCCTCCATCCCGGCCTGGCTGCCCCATAGTTCTTCTCGGGCCCTACGCTGAGATACGGACCTTTCCGAGTCATTCCCCTTTTATCCACGGCCTTCAGCCAGCCCCGCTTGGTCTGTAGGTTCCTCGTCCACACACCACAGCTTGCTCCTGGCTCCGTTCACACTCTAGCCCTAGATGCAGTCTCCATTCACCAGCCCCTCCCAGGTCTCCCGCCGAGCATCTCCGCACCGGACGCCCCCTCCCTATTCTCAGGGAGGCCTGAGCACTTTCCCATCTCTGCAGCATCTTCCTGGGCCCTTTTCTCAACCGCTGCCCGGCTCTTTAGAGAGGCCAGGTGCCCACCATCAGGACGCAGCTGAAGGAGTCCAGCAGTTAGCGGTGATCTCCAGGCTCCCTTAGAGCTGCTGCTAACGGCCCACGGATCCGTCCTTCTCCCATTGAAGCCAGTGGGAGTCTCCCTGTGATTTCAGGTGCAGCAGGACCTAGCCCCGGGAGAGGAGGGGCAGGTGCCCGGGTGCTGTGTTTGCACAGACAGTGGGTACGCAATGGTGAAGGAACTCAGGGGGCCAACCCCCCCACACACACACACACACTCCTGACGGCGTCGAGCTGGAGTAACTCCTCTGCATGAAGAAAACAAAGGGCAAGCCTTCAAACCCTCCCTCCCTGCATTGCAGTGGGTCAGCGGGGCTGGTGGCAGCTCTCTGCAGGGCCAACACCCAGGCCTGGCATTCAGACAAGCGCACCCCGTGACGGCAGCCTGACGTGGGACATTCTACCCCGCTGCAGCTCCTTCCACCTGAGCCTGGTAGGGCCCTTTGGCTCCTTTGTCTGCAAGCCCCAGGGAGCGAGGAATGGACAGAGGGGCCCCAGGCTGAGATACGCTCAGGGACACACGGGTGGCTGGGGGGGTCTGTCCAACGCCCAGTGTCAATTAGAGGGGTCGCAAGGCTGCTCTAATTTATGGCCGCAAGGGGCCATTTTGGCAGCTGGGAATAGCCAGGTTGCAGCCACGCCCGCTTTTCCCAGCCATGCCCCCAAGACTGGCGCTGTGCTGCGGGGGGAGGGGCGGGCGAGCCAGCAGGGGGCGCTGGGCTGCAGGGAACGGGGCAGGCGAGCCAGCAGGGGGCGCTGGGCTGCAGGGAACGGGGCGGTCGACCCAGCAGGGGGTGCTGGGCTGCAGGGGGGCAGGGCGGGCAAGCCAGCAGGGGGCGCTGGGCTGCGGGGGGCGGGGTGGGCAAGCCAGCAGGGGGCGCTGGGCTGCGGGGGGCGGGGCGGGCGACCCAGCAGGGGGCGCTGGGCTGCAGGGGGGCAGGGCGGGCAAGCCAGCAGGGGGCGCTGGGCTGCGGGGGGCGGGGTGGGCAAGCCAGCAGGGGGCGCTGGGCTGCGGGGGGCGGGCGACCCAGCAGGGGGCGCTGGGCTGCAGGGAACGGGGCGGGTGACCCAGCAGGGGGCGCTGGGCTGCGGGGGGGCGGGGCGGTCGACCCAGCAGGGGGCGCTGGGCTGCAGGGGGGCGGGGCGGGCAAGCCAGCAGGGGGCGCTGTGCTGCAGGGAGTGGGGTGACGAGTACTGGATGTGCGACTCGCTGAATAATACTGTGTCCAGTGCCCAGGCAGTGCCCCGGTGCCCTCTCTCTGCCGGAGCCAAGCACAGCTCCTGCCCCCGTGCTGTCACTGGGATCCGAAAGGAATTTGTGAGTGCGGCGTCCTGGCCAGTTCCCGCGTGTGCAGTTACTTTCTGCCTCCCTCAATCCCCACTTCAGCTTCACTCAGCCATGGGATTCCTCTGCACTTCCCTGCCCAAACTCTGTCGCAGCTGCTGCTGCTGCCGCTGTCCACCCCAGAGGTGGGCGCATTTCCGCGGCAGGTGGGCGAGTGAGCCCTGGGTGGGCAGTCCGGGAAGGATGTGGGTAGCGTTGGGATGATAGGTCATGAGCAGCACTCCTGTGTATCGGGGGGGGGGGGGGAGGATTTCCCTCGCCCCACCTTGGGCACAGATAGTGCTTTTAGCAGTTGCCTGGGAGAGCGATGAGGCGGCCAATGGGCGGGAAGCAGCCACATCTCTCCTCTGCCTCTATGGGACAGTCACAGGGGTCAGCTGGGACCCACTGCCCCGTCTCCCCCATGTCCTTCAGGCTCCCCCCGTCCTGCTCTCCTGGGAGCGCCCGTTCCTGCCTGGCCGTGAACTGGTTCCTTTGGCGCAGAAGGGGTCAGCAGAGGCCGCGGGTGCCGTTATGAGGTTTGGAGTATAGGTCTGTCCTGCTGCCCGTGATGGAGCAGGGAGCGGGGCGGATTTCACCTGGGAATGTTGCAGGGGAGTTACATTGGGGATGAGAAGGAAGCTACCTGAGCTGTAACCTGAGCCAGGAGGGGGGGTGGGAGAAGTGACACCTTCTGCCCCGGAGACTGAACAAAGGAGAGGAGGGGCAGAGGGGAGTGGGGAGAGAGCTGCTGGAGGGATTTGGGAGTTTTCAGTTTTGGGCTGGGAGGTGCAACGCAGGGAACCCCAAGCTGGGGTCTAAGCTCCCTGCCCCCCAGAAGGACTTGACTGAGGAGTTGTTATGGTCGGGTTGTGAGCTCAGGGCTGGTTATTATTGTCAGGCGGAGAGCCCAGTGCTGGGTTGTTATGGTCGGGTTGTGAGCTCAGGGCTGGTTATTATTGTCAGGCGGAGAGCCCAGTGCTGGGTTGTTATGGTCGGGTTGTGAGCACAGGGCTGGTTGTTATTGTCAGGTGGAGAGCCCAGCTTTGGGTTGTTATGGTCGGGTTGTGAGCACAGGGCTGGTTGTTATTGTCAGGTGGAGAGCCCAGTGCTGGGTTGTTATGGTTGGGTTGTGAGCACAGGGCTGGTTGTTATTGTCAGGTGGAGAGCCCAGTGCTGGGTTGTTATTGTCAGGTGGAGAGCCCAGCTCTGGGTTGTTAAGGTCCGGTTGTGAGCACAGGTGTGACGGAGCTCCGGAGCAGGGAGCGGGGCGGATTTGACCTGGGAATGTTGCAGGGGGGTTACATTGGGGATGGGAAGGAAGCTACCTGAGCTGTAACCTGAGCCAGGAGGGGGCTGGGAGAAGTGACACCTTCTGCCCGGGAGACTGAACAAAGGAGAGGAGGAGCTGGGGGGAGGGGGAGAGAGCTGCTGGAGGGTTTTTAGTTTCAGTTTGGGCTGGGTGGTGCAACGCAGGGAACCCCAAGCTGGGGTCTAAGCTCCCTGAACCCCCCAGAAGGACTTGATTGAGGGGTCCTGGTTGTGCCTACAAGCTCTGCTGTAGACTGCGTTCCTACTGTCCAATAAACCTTCCATTTTACTGGCTGGCTGAGAGTCCCGGTGAATCGCAGGAAGAGGGGTGTAGGGCCCTGACTCCCCGACACTCCGTAACACTGCCCCTCTGTTCGCACCGCCCCACTGCAGTTCTGCCCCGTGAGTCCTAGGGGCTGGATTCTGGTGCAGAGCAGAGAGGGGACAGGTTGCTGGTTCCCCTGCGGGGGGGGGGGGGTATGGATCAGCCCCAGGATGGGGCTGACCCCCCAGCTCTGCCAGTGTCCCTCCATCCTGCCCCCTGCTGTCCCAGCCCTGGGCTCGCAGACACCCATCACCATCTCTGTCAGAGCCCTTCCATCCCGGCCTCCGGTCCTAGTCCTCTCCCAGTTACCCCCTCGTGTGGCCAACCCCGTGGCCCATTCAGAAGGATGAGAATCCACCAAACTCATTTCACTTGTGACCTAGGCTGGGATTTGATCCCAGCTCTGCAAGGGAGACGGGCCAATTCCCAGAGACCCCCCAGACCAACTGACGTGCGACAGGGGCCAGGCGGTATGAGCCACATGCCGAGGGCAGCTAGCCGCACCCAGCTCACCTTGACCTTCCATTCGCTGGATGGCCAGGAGAGAACCCGGCCTACAGTAGGGACCCAGGGGCGTGGGCTGGGGAGCCCCCAGCCCCTTCCCTCTCTGCTGCTCTGGCTCTGTGAAGGTACCTCTGCTAGGCAGGGAAGGGTTAAAGCACCCAAAGGCTGCCGGATCTTCGGGGCTGGGGCTGGGCGGGGTGGGGAGAGGCTGGGCTGACCTTGCTCCTCTCTCTCCTGAGTGGATGCAGTCCCAGCGCTGCAGTCCTTGAGGTTGTCACTAATGAGAGCAGAGACGTGGGGAAGGATTTTATTGGTATGTCCCAGCCAACGTCAGAATGGTTAAAAACCCGCTTCCTCTCCCAGCGAGGAGTCTAGCGCAGCTCCGGCAGTAGCTGGTACAGGGCCAGCAAGCCAGGCGGCATCTGCTCAGCCCCGCTTCCTGCTCGCAGCCGTCTGCGCGCGCGCTAGGCTCTGCCACCAGCTGCCAGCATCTTCCTCCTCCCGCATCCTCCGGCAGCATCTGCTCCGGGTACCAGCCTCCCAGCTCCAGTCGCAGGCATCGCCTCTCCGGGTGCCCACGTCCCAGCACCCCCTCTCTGGGGCCGAGGGAGTCCCGCCAGGGATGCAGTGAAGGCGGGCAAGGAGGAGGCGGTTGGGAGAAGCAGACGGAATGGGCACAGTGCGGGCAGCTCCTTAGGGTTCACGCCGCGGCGCGTCCGGATCCCCACTCCGGTAAGTGAGGCGTAGCCCGCCGAGCCCGCTGCGAATGCCCGGCAGAGAGTGTTCGGGAACACGTTAGTGACAGGGCGGGGCACTTCGCCCCGCTGGCCCCCCTCCTCTCCAGAACAGGCACCCCTCTCGCTGGCCCGGGGAGCAGGGCTTCGGACCCGGTCTGAGCCGGTGGGGGACCTGGCCTTGGTGTCGCCTTGGGGCGGGCCAGTCCGTTGGCTCTCTCCCTTGGGTGCAGGGTCCCGATGTGGGTGCTGGCCGGAGGGGGTCTCTGGTGGGCGTGGGAGCGCCGTGCAAATGGGGGGGGGCAGAGGGGTGCTGAGTGTGCTGTAGGGCAGGGGACTGTGCCGTCTTGATATTTCTGCTGCCCTCTGGGAGATGGAGACGTGCGACAGAACAACAAAATCTCCTGCTCTCTGAGCCCGCAGAGCCCAGCCTCCTGCCCCAGGGCCGGGGTGCCAGGCCGCCCTGAGCCCCATCGGCTGCTTTGCTGCAAGCTCGCTCAGCAGCCTGGAAAAGCCCCAATCCGAGCTGCTCCAGCCCTTCCCTTCCTGCTGCTGCTTGAATCTTGTCCGAGTGACCTGAGTGCTGGGGAAGGTGCTGGCTGGCAGCCCCGGGGCTAGCCACACAGCAGGGGCAGCTTGGGCACCGGCTCCACCCCTGTGCCCGCGGGGGCTGCCACTTGGGTCCCGGTGCAGCTCAATGCCAAGGCAGGGGGCAGTCAGAGCCAGTGGAAAGAGCGTCCTGGGCCCCTCAGCGCTGCCTCCGGAACCCGCCTTTGCTCAGCCGCGCAGGCCTGCCCCAGCCCACGCCCAAGCCAAGCGAAGGGGGCCAGGAGGGGGACCAGCTGCACTGCACGGGCCAGGCATGGCTGCTGGTCAATCCCTCTGCTCTCCCCCCCCCCCCCCCCCCCGGCAGGCGATCCTGCAGCGCCCCGGCCCCGGCGCGAGCAGCGAGCAGGACCACGCCGGGTGAACAGAGCCAGGGGGCCCTGCCCCAATGAAGCAGGAGCAGGGGGTGTGGGGAGCGCCCCTCTTTGGCTTCCCAGGAATGCTAGCCCAGCCTCCTACCCGCTGCCAACCGGCCCACGCTGCCTGCTCCCCAATCTCCAAGAAGGGGCCGATGCTGAATGCTTCAGAGGAGACTGTAGCCCTCTCCCAGCCCCCCAGCCGTGGGGGAATCGCCCTGAGCCCAGCTGGGGGGACAATGGGCCCTGAGACCCTGTCCCCTCTCCAGCCCCCCGCAGTGCCCCCAGCCCGCCCAGATTGTCCCTCTTGCCCTGCGCATAGATGGGGCCGTCAGCCCCTGCTGGGTCATGCCCCACACAGGGACCCCAACGAGGCCAGGTCCCAGGGTCGTTCCTGCCCTCCTGGGGAGTGTGAGCCCACAGCTCACTGCTGAGCCCCGGGGCAGCGCCCCTGCAAGGTCTGTCCTGCCTTGGCAACGCCCAGACACGGGCTCCCCACGCTTCTACCTTCCTGGGCCATCACCCGGAGTCACTTCTGGAGCTTCTCCCGGCCCGAAGTCTGTCTGTCCGTCTGCCCCAACTGGGGCCGGGCACCTCGGCCCCAGGGCAGCATCACAGGCTCCAGGTGCCCACCTCAGCCCTTTCCTCGCCCGGCCAGCGTCAGCTGGAATCCGGAGAGCGCAGCGCGGTGACTCGCTCCCAGCCCTTCCTTCCCACAGGACCGTCAGGCCTCGGGCGCTCAGTGCCCCCGGCTCCCTGCTTCCCCAGCTGGACACACCTGGCACTCAGCAGCTCTTCCTGGCTGTCTCTCGCCCTCCCCTCGCCCCCGGTGACCCCCCCCCTGGGCTGCCCCAGCCCTCCCCAGCCTCTGACTGCAGCCTCCCCTCCGCGCCCCCAGCGCCCTGCACACACGCCAGCCCCATGAGCTGGGAGGCCGGGCAGCCGCGGGCTCCGGTGGGGAAAAGCGAGGGGTGAAGTGACGGGTGGCAGAGTCGACAGAGGGGCAGGGTGCATGCCTGGAGCGGAGGGAGCCGGCGAGCTCCCGGGCTCCGTATAACAGAGCAGTGACCGTCCCGCTGCCCTGCTCCTCCTCCCCAGGGCACTCGGTGACAGCGACCCGGCTCAGCACCGTGTCGGACAGGGCACCCAGCTGCATCCTCCTCCACGAGCCACACAGCGGCTCCCGCAGCCACCGCCTCCAGCCGCACTCTCCCCCGACCAGCGCAGGCACCAGGGCCCTGCTGCCAAGGCAGGGATTCGGGGTAGGCAGCAGGAGGCGTCTTTCCCTCTCCGCCTTGTGCCGGCCTGGGCGTCTGGCTGCCATGTGCTCCCCTCAGCGAGTATAAGGGGAGCCGCTGCCCTGGCGCAGATTCCATCGCTGCGCTGTGCAGGGTGGCCACCAGCCGGGGCAGAGCGTACGCCCACCGTCAGGGAGGCCTGCCCAGCCGGGGATCTCCTCCAGCCGTGGGCCGTCAGCCGGGGGAGCCGCCCTGACATGGCCGCCCGTAGCGGGCAATGGTGGTGCCCACATGTTTAGCCGGCACAATCCACGGCAAGGCTGTAACCCTGCGACAGGCTGCAGCGGGCGGGGAGACCCAAGGAGGGAGGGGGAGCTGCACCCAGACCGGGCGGAGCGGCTGGAGAAGATGCCAGCCCCAGGGGCAGCCCGGCAGCCCCACCCCAGACCCAGCACTGAGATACCGGTAGCTAGACCTGCAGCCACGGCTGGCTTCCCTCCTTCCCAGGGGCTTTCCCCCGAGGGGGCGAGATTGGCGCTCCTTCCCTCCCGGCTCCAGGGAGCCTGCGGCACAGGAAGCCCTGAGGGCTCCAGGCAGACGCCAGCTTTGAGCCGGCATTTGTACTAGTGACAGAAGTATGTGCTGGGCCCAGTTACTGGAGTGGGGACAGAGCAGGGGGCGGGGTGCAAACCCACAGCGCCCGGTGCACCCCGGAGAAGAGGCGCCTCTCCGAGGGCAGGAGGGTGGAGCCGGCTGTAATCAGCCCAGCACAGGTCCTGCCGGTCCCGTTCCAGGGCGGGCGGGAGAGGAACGCAGAGGGGATCCATCGTGCTGAGCACTAGGCTGCAGGGGACAGACCGACGGAGCCCAGGCAAAGCCCAGCCAGACGGGCTGGAGGGCGCAGGCCCACCCTGGGGGGCTGGATAGGAGAGGTCAAACCCCAGGACCCCGTCTCCAGAGCAGGGGCTGATGCTGAACTGCACCAGCCTGGGGTGGATGGTTCCCCCCTGGGGTCCCAGCTCCACGTTAGCTCTCGCTAAGGGCTGAGGCCTTCGGGTGCTTTCGTTCTCCACACAAAGGCCACACGCTGAGTTCTCATTAGCTCACCAGATGCAGCCTGAGACCTCAGGAGCAACTCAACCTTAACAACCCAGCCCTGTGCTCACAACCCGACCATAACAACCCAGCACTGGGCTCTCCGCCTGACAATAACAACCAGCCCTGTGCTCACAACCCGACCATAACAACCCAGCACTGGGCTCTCCGCCTGACCATAACAACCAGCCCTGTGCTCACAACCCGACCATAACAACCCAGCGCTGGGCTCTCCGCCTGACAATAACAACCAGCCCTGTGCTCACAACCCGACCATGACAACCCAGCGCTGGGCTCTCCGCCTGACAATAACAACCAGCCCTGTGCTCACAACCCGACCATAACAACCCAGCACTGGGCTCTCCGCCTGACAATAACAACCAGCCCTGTGCTCACAACCCGACCATAACAACCCAGCACTGGGCTCTCCGCCTGACAATAACAACCAGCCCTGTGCTCACAACCCGACCATGACAACCCAGCGCTGGGCTCTCCGCCTGACAAAAACAACCAGCCCTGTGCTCACAACCCGACCATGACAACCCAGCCCTGGGCTCACAACCCGACCATAACAACCCAGCGCTGGGCTCTCCGCCTGACAATAACAACCCAGCGCTGAGCTCACAACCCAACCTTATCAACCCAGTCCTGTTGTCACGGAGTGTGGGGGAGTCAGGGCCCTGCACCCCTCTTCTTGAGATTCACCGTGACTCTCAGCCAGCCAGTAAAACAGAAGGTTTATTAGATGACAGGAACACAGTCCCAAGCAGAGCGTGTAGGTACAGCCAGAACCCCTCAATCAAGTCCTTCTGGGGGGTTTAGGGAGCTTAGACCCCAGCTTGGGGTTCCCTGCGTTGCACCACCCAGCCCAAACTGAAACTAAAAATTCCTCTAGCCACTTTCTCCCCCCCCCCCCCCGCCCCTCTGCTCCTCCTCTCCTTTGTCCAGTCTCCTGGGCAAAAGGTGTCACTTCTCCCAGCCCCCTCCTGGCTCAGGTTACAGCTCAGGTAGCTTCCTTCCCATCCCCAATGTAACACATTCCCAGGTCAAATCCGCCCCGCTCCCTGCTCCATCACACCTGTGCTCACAACCCGACCTTAACAACCCAGCCCTGTGTTCACAACCCGACCATAACAACCCAGAGCTGGGCTCTCTGCCTGACAATAACAACCCAACCCTCTTTCTCACAACCCTAGGACAGCACACTGACAGGTGCTTGGGGGTCAGCAGGATTTCAGCTGGGCCGGGGCGGTGACTGGCATGGGGAGCGGAGGGGGCCGAGGGTGAATGGATTGTAGCCCGGGGGGCGGGGCATGGATTGTAGCCCGGGGGGCGGGGGCATGGACTTTAATGGTGCAGGAGGGTGGGATGGGGGATCTGGGGCCCAGGACCCATCGATTTGGGTTGGGGGCTGGGTAAGTGGTTTGTAGTTGTAGGGGGAGGGGGGAGATTCTTGGGCGTATGTGGCTGGGGAGCGACACCGGGGGGGGGGGCTGTGCACTTTGCTGGAGAGCGGTGACTCGAATCCTGGTTAGCACAGCTCCAGCAGGGCCGGCGCAGTCAGGGCTGAGCAGAGGGGCCGGAGCGGGGACTAGCTGGGGAGGGCAGGGGGCTGCAGGGCAGGGCTGAGGGGCCCTTGGCAGATCGGCTTGGGGGGCCCAGGCCTGGACTAGTTGCTGATGGAAACGGTGCCTGACCCCAGCCCCCCAAACTGTCCTGCCTTCAGTAGCGGAGCAGAGGCAGGCAGGATGTCTAGCGCAGCACCCCACCCCCTCTCCTCTGTAGGCAGCGGGGGGCGCTCGGGGCATGGCCCCTCCGGATTCCGGACTGGGATTTCAGACAAGGGGCCAGCCCCAGCGACTCCATGCCAGGGTCCAGGGAGCCCTGGCCAGGCTGGGGCAGAGCGTGGGGAGCCCAGGTGGTGCTGAGGAGAGCAGAGTTGGTTGCACCCTGGGGTGGGCTCAGGGCTGTCCAGCTGCTGTGCAGACGGACGGGCTGGGGCGGGCCCAAGACGCTCGCCGCCTGGGAGATGGCCAGGTGCCTGTGCAGATGGGCCAAGTGGTGCACACATTGCCAGAAGGCAGCGACCTGCAGGCATTGCTGCCAGTGCAGGGGCTGGTGGGGTAGGAGTGGGACCTGGCAGGAAGGGCAGCTCTGAAGGTGGCAGGGCCGGGAGCAATTGTTTTACAGGTCAGAGCTGGCAATGGGAAGGTGCCCGTGGTGCCAGGGCTGGGTCTGTTACCTCCCTATATAAAATATAAAATCATGAGTGGTGTGGAGAAAGTGGAGAAGGAAAAGTTATTTACTTGTTCCCATAATACAAGAACTAGGGGTCACCAAATGAAATTAATGGGCAGCAGGTTTAAAACAAATAAAAGGAAGTTCTTCTTCACACAGCGCACAGTCAACTTGTGGAACTCCTTGCCTGAGGAGGTTGTGAAGGCTAGGACTATAACAGCGTTTAAAAGAGAACTGGATAAATTCATGGTGGTTAAGTCCATGAATGGCTATTAGCCAGGATGGGTAAGGAATGGTGTCCCTAGCCTCTGTTTGTCAGAGGGTGGAGATGGATGGCAGGAGAGAGATCACTTGATCATTGCCTGTTAGGTCCACTCCCTCTGGAGCACCTGGCATTGGCCACTGTCGGTAGACAGGATACTGGGCTAGATGGACCTTTGGTCTGACCCGGTACAGCCATTCTTATGTTCTTATGTTTTCCCGCTGGAACAATCCCTCCCTCCCTCAGCCCAGCCCCTCACCCCCCCTACCACCACACTGACTGCGCCAGCCGTTCCCATAGCGGCTCCATGCCCTGCAGACCCCCCCACCCAGCCAGCTCTCACCCCCAGCCCCTGGCACCTTCCCATCATGGACCTTATCACCTGAGCGCCGATCCCAGCCCCTCTCCATGTCTCAGTTTCCCAACTCTAAAGGGGGGGATCTCTGTAGGGGGAAGCCAGGTGCAGGCACTGGGCGGGGGGCTGGGGAAGGGAAAAGGGGCTTTTACTAGGGGGATACAAAGCGGGAGAGACCTGCCATCATGCAGGTGCCTCTCCCAGGGAAGATCAAGACAGGTGCGCCCCCCCCCCCCGCTGGGCTGGAGCTGAGCCCGGGGGGAGCCGAGAGGCGTTTTTAATGCCGTCTGCACTGGAGGCCGCCCAGCGGGGAAATCTGCTGGAGGGGAGCAGGGCGTGGGGGGTTTTGGCAGCTCCTCTCTCCAGTGTGTGTCTGATGGGGCTGCTGGGCACTGGGCGGGGCAGGGCGGCACAGAGCTGGGGCCACCCCCCGGGGTTTAGGGAACCGTGTTCTTCGCCCAGGGAAGAGGAGAGGCCTGACGTGCCCCGTGCACAGAGCCGGCAGTACCAGCACTACGCCCCCCCCCCAGGCACCACCCCCGAACCCCCCCAGTGCCTGAGCCCTGCCCCGGACGGGGGGTCAGTCCTCACAGCCAGGGCGGGGGAGGGTGTCCCCGAGGTGGGCACTTCTCCCCTAGGAACCAGGCTGTGACTCGCCAGCTCGCGTAGCATGGGATCTCAGCCAGCTAGCAGACCATGCCGGCTTCCTGCCGCTGCAGGCCTGAGCCGCCCCGGCCGCCAGCTCGGCCCCTCTAGCTGTGCGTGGGTCATGCCGCGGCTGGAGCGGGGCTGGCCCTGGCGGCCGGAAGAGAGAGTGAGTTCTCCCGTTCACCTGGGCCGGGGGTCAGAGCGGGAGAGGAAGCTGGGCCTGCGACCAGTCAGTGCCTGGGAGGGGGACGGCAGGGTCCAGGAGCGGGCAGGGCGGGGATCCCCTGTCTCCCAGTGGGGCCAGCCAGGGGTGTGGGGTGATGAGACCCGCCTGGGGCCAAATGCCTGGGCAGGTGGCTCAGAGAGGAGGCTCCAAACGCAGCCAAGGGGGAGCTGCTGAGGGGAAAGGTCAGTGCAGATGGAGCCCTGGGAAGGCGGTCGGGGTAGCCCCTGGACCTGGTGGGGAGAGGCAAGAAGGAGGGTGCAAACCCCTGACTCTAAAAGGGGAGCAGGTTAATCTGACTCCATTAGGCCCCACGAGAGGGGGGCTGTTATTGTAAAGGCGCTGGGTGTGAGTGAGTTACTTTTGGAACCTGAGGGAAACTGAGGCAGGGTGTCTTCAGGGCCCCCCAGGCCAGGGGGTGCAGCCCTGGGATGGCACCTGTCTATACACTCCTCCAAAGATCCCCCCCCCCGGAAAACCCTTCCCGTTCCTATGTACCCCTCCTGTCACTGGGACTTTATTTCTCTCCCTGCGAAGAGGCCCCCTGCCTCAGTTGCTCTTGGCTGTCCCCTGGGCATGTGCTGCTCCCAGGGCCTGGGGTCATTGCGCTGCGCTGTGGAGGGAGCGGGGGAGCACAGGTCTAGGAGCCAGCTCCTCCTGAGGGCTGTGCCCAGCTCTGACACATATGGGGTGTGACCCTTGGGCCTCAGTTTCCCCTTCCGTATGTGGGGGTGCAGTTCCGGGTCCCCTTCGCAGGGGAGGGGAGGATGCGTTCGTTCGAGCCTGGGATGATGTGCCGAGCGCTTTCACCCCCAGGGCTGAGCTCTTTGCCAGCGGGGCGGTGGCCTCTGCCCCCAGCCCTCAGTGGGGAGGGACGGGTGGCGAGCTGGCGAAGGGGGTGGGGAGATGCTGCAGCCTCTTGCGTGAAGCCTGGCACTCCCATGCGAAGGTTGAGGACAGCCAGCGTGTGGAGACTGCAGCTGTCTGCGGCCAGATTTGGAGTCTCCAGAGAGGAGAGCTAAAAATAACCCCTAGGCTGCGCCAGGCGACAAGGTCAGGCTGGCACTAGCCCGTGCCAAGGTGAGCGGCAGCACCGGATACTCCATGCCAAGGTGTCAGCACACGCTGAGGGGCCTGCCAGCAGGGCTCAGCGTGTCCCAGGCGTGTCCCGGGGGCAGGGCTCAGCGTGTCCCAGGCGTGTCCCGGGGGGCAGGGCTCTGCGTGTCCCAGGCAGGCGCAACGTGTCCCGGGGGGCAGGGCTCAGCGTGTCCCAGGCAGGGCTCAGCGTGTCCCAGGCGTGTCCCGGGGGGCAGGGCTCTGCGTGTCCCAGGCAGGCGCAGCGTGTCCCGGGGGGCAGGGCTCAGCATGTCCCAGGCAGGGCTCAGCGTGTCCCAGGGGCAGGGCTCAGCGTGTCCCAGGCACGTCTGGCACGTCAGCACCACTGATGCGCAGTGTCTCTGCCATGGCTGTGGGGCGGGAGAGCTGGAGACAGCCAAGCAAGGGTCAGGGGCTAACGTGTCCTGGCTGGAGGGAGACGGGAGGCTGTGCCGGGGCGGGGGCTGCAGAGGGGAAGGCTCTCACACCCAGAGCGGACGCGCTGAACACGTGAAGGGAGCGGGGAGAGACGCAGGCCCAGGAGGTTGGCTGGACCCAGTGCCCGGGAGAACCGTGCAAGCTGAGGCCTGCAATGCACAGGGAGCCCAGGGAGCGCCGGGGAGACTGCGACACAGGGAGCGTGGGTCCAGGGACGGAGCCCAGGGCAGGGGCAGCTGCACCAGCAGCCTTTGCCTGCCTGCCCCGAGGGCCTGTGCACTGACCCTGGGGCATGGGGAGCGCAACCTGGGAGAGGGATGCTGCAGCCTGAGGTTCTAGCCACGTTGTTCGGTGTTCCCAGGGCCATGGCGACGCCCTGGAGCACGCTAGGCCCAGCTCACGCCAGTCTGTAGTAGTGGCAAGGGAGGGGAGGCTGGGGTGGTGGGAGCCCAGAGCCCTCGGCCAGGCAGGGAGGCACAGAGAGAGCTCACGACGCTCTGAGACCATGAGAGGGTGGAAGTGGAACAGGCCCTGTGCCCTGCGGCAGCTCTGCCTGGCGGGGAGGGAGGGCTTGGCAAAGGGGTCCCGGGGCTGTGGGAAGAGCCCGCGCGGGTGGGGGGCTGATAATAAATACAGGGGAGTCGTCTGTTCTGGCCGGGCAGGGCTGCCAGCGGAGCCGAGACGCGTTGCTGTTGGCTGGAGACAGGGAGCGCTAAGGAGATTCTAGGCCCAGCCTGCGGGAGGCCGGCATGGGGGATGAGGAGTGATTGGGAGGCCCAAAGAGGAGATGTTGGTCTCGGCCTCAGCAAAGGAAAATCAATAATTCCTCTGGCAATAGTTCAGCGTGGTGGAGCCATGGAGGCAGGCGAGGGACATGGCACCTTTAGCACCAGCTGCCTACAGCGGGCAGGCGTCAGACGGGCACTGCCCCTGCGGGACAGGGGCCTGGCACTCTGACTGGTGGTACTGTTACCCTGAGTAGTGCTACTGCACTTGGAGTACTGTTACTTGGGGTATGGATAGGGTTGTTTGGGGTACTGTTATTTGCAGTATGGTTACTCCAGACATATTGATATGGGATATGATACTGTACTTGGAGTACTGTTCTTCAGGTACTGTCACCTCTAGCACCATTGCTGTTGTAAAGGGCACTGCTACTGGTATTTAGAGGACTGTTATTTGGGTACTGTTCCTGTTGTTGAGGGTACCAGTACTGGTACTCAGTCTGCTGTTACTTGAGGCACTATTACTGTTATTCAGGGTATTTGTGGTGTTACTCTGAGGGCTGTTTCTCAGGGTACTGGCGCTCAGAGGGCTGTTACTTGGGGTATTGGTGGTGTTACTCTGAGGGCTGTTTCTCAGGGTACTGGTGCTCAGAGGGCTGTTACTTGGGGTATTGGTGGTGTTACTCTGAGGGCTGTTTCTCAGGGTACTGGTGCTCAGAGGGCTGTTACTTGGGGTATTGGTGGTGTTACTCTGAGGGCTGTTTCTCAGGGTACTGGTGCTCAGAGGGCTGTTACTTGGGGTATTGGTGGTGTTACTCTGAGGGCTGTTTCTCAGGGTACTGGTGCTCAGAGGGCTGTTACTTGGGGTATTGGTGGTGTTACTCTGAGGGCTGTTTCTCAGGGTACTGGTGCTCAGAGGGCTGTTACTTGGGGTATTGGTGGTGTTACTCTGAGGGCTGTTTCTCAGGGTACTGGTGCTCAGAGGGCTGTTACTTGGGGTATTGGTGGTGTTACTCTGAGGGCTGTTTCTCAGGGTACTGGTGCTCAGAGGGCTGTTACTTGGGGTATTGGTGGTGTTACTCTGAGGGCTGTTTCTCAGGGTTCTGGCACTCAGAGGGCTGTTACTTGGGGTATTGGTGGTGTTACTCTGAGGGCTGTTTCTCAGGGTACTGGCGCTCAGAGGGCTGTTACTTGGGGTACCGTTACTCAGGGAGCTGCTGCTCAGTTCTCTCTGTCCTCTCCCCTCCTGTCCCCGTTGGCCCGGTGGCACTGTGTAACTCCGTCTCTGGTTGCCCCCTCCCCTCCCTGCGTAGCCACAGGGCCAGGGCCAGTTTCTGTCCCTTCGGAACCGGGGCCTTCCCCGCGCCCCTCCCAGCAGTAGGTTTGGCCTCGTGCCAGGCAGCTGGGCAGAGTGGGGGATGGAGCAGCATCCCATGGGGGGCAGTGGGGGGGCACCTGTCCCTGCGTCTCTCCAGCGCCTGCTGACAGGGCAGGGCAGCATGTGGGGGAGGCGAGGCTGGCGAGAGCAGATTAGCCGAGGATTCCCGGAGCTGGCTGCCCACACAGACGCAGACACGGAGACGCTGCGTTGCCACTCACACACCCGCCTTGCCTTCCCTCTCCACTCACGCCTCTCTGGAAATCACGTATCAACACGGTGGGCTGGATTCCAGACGGGGCTGGGGGGTGCATGAATACACGCCTCTGTGTGTGCGTGTGTGGATACACACCTATGCGCTTGTGTGTGTGTGAATACACACCTCTGTGTGTGCATGTGTGAATACACACCTATGTGTGTGTGAATACACGCCTCTGTGTGCACATATGTGTGAATACTCGCCTCTGTGTGTGAATACATGCCTCTGTGTGTGCATGTGTGTGAATATACACCTCTGTGTGTGCATGTGTGTGAATACACATCTCTGTGTGTGCATGAATACACACCTGTGTGTGTGTGTGCATGTGAATACTCACCTCTGTGTGTGCATGCATGTGAACACACACCTCTGTGTGTGCACGTGTGTGAATACATATCTTTCTGTATGCGTGTGCATGTGTGGCTGCATGAATACATGCCTCTGTGTGAGTGTGAGTGGGGGGTGTATGAAGACACACCTGGGTGTGTGTTTGTGTGTGCACATGAAAATGCTCCTCTGTGTGTGTGGTTGTGCAAGAAAACGGCCCTCTGTGTGTGGGTGTGCATGAATATATGCCTGTATGTCTGCCTGAACACACAAGTGGCCATGAACATATCCTGATGCATGTGTGCCTTTGTAATTCTACCGCAGGCATGTCTGTGCATGTGACTAGAGAGCTGCGTGTGAGTGTATGTATGTGTGTTTTTCTGCCTGGGTGTGTATGATCATGCCTCTGTGCACGTGTGTGCAGTAGTCAGTGTTTGGGGGTGGCTATACGCCTAGCTGAGTATGTTTGTGCAGAATTATGTCTGGGGATCCGAGCACGGTAGAGTGTTTGTGTTTGCAGGTGTGTATCTGTGTGTGGGTGTCTCTGATTGTGTCTACACCAGACCCTGGCGAGCGCTCACTGACTGGGAGAGCCATTGCCGGGCACCATATTTTACAGCCTAGCGAGCAGGCGAACAAACACGATCAAAGCCGCTCACGTCTGCTCATTTCCTTTGACAAGCGCCGTGTAGCTGTAATTATTTCAGATGATACTTCCTAGCACAACGGCGAATGCACCGGGGCGTATTTTATACAGCAAGGCAGGTTCTCTCCCTACAGCTCCTGCTCCTCGGGACTTTCCCAGCCCTATAACCGTGATAATGATTGTCAAGGCCCTGTGGGCCCATTAGCTCATCTAGTCTGACCCTCCTGCAGCTCACAGGCCAGGACATTCCCCCTGTTCCCCCTGCCTTGAGCCCAGGAACGGGTTTGGCTGATGCACCCTCCAGCTGGATGCAAAGACCCCAAGAGATGGGGAATCCGCCACGTCCCTGGGCAGGTTGTGCCAATGGTTAGTGACCTGCACTGTTCAACATTTGTGCCTCATTGGAACTTGTCTGGCTTCGGCTTTTGTTCCGCCCTTCTCTGCTAGGCGACAGAGCCGTTGGTACTGGGCTTTTCTCCCCGGGGAGGTGCGTCAAGCCGCCTCTCAGGCTCCGTTGATAAGCTAAGCAGATGGCACTCGTTAGGGCTCTCTCGTTAAAGCATTTTTCACCAGCCCTCAAATCAGTTTGGTGACTCTTCTCTGCCCTCTCTGCAATTTTTCAGCATCCTTTTTAAACGGTGGCTGCCAGAATTGGATGCAACGTCCTGCCCTGGTCCCACCAATGCCGCATGCAGGGGGAACACCCCCCCCCCCCCCGTTCTCCTCCCAGCCGTACAGCCAGGGATCCCATTCGCCCTTTTGGCCACAGCCTACACTGGGAGCTCGTGTTGAGCTGTTTGTCCGCTCTGGCCCGAGTCGCTGCTTCCCAGGGCACAGCCCCGCTGGCCGCGTGCCCTGTTCCTACGTGTAGAACTCCGCCTGGGTGTATTAAACCCCGCTTCGCTTTTCACAGGCCCAGCTGACGCAGCGACCCCGATCGCTCTGGGTGGCTGCCCGGCCTCGTCACTGTTTGCCACTCCGCCAATCTGTGTGCCAGCCGCACCTTTGACCAGCCGGGATTTTATATTTACTGCCCGATGGGAGCGGGGGGACGTTGACAAGCGTCAGGCCCAGGACCGAGCCCAGCGGCATCCCGCCAGGACCCCATTCGATGAGGCTTCCCCCTCCCGTAGCCAGCCCTGAACCGGTTACCGGTGATATTGCACAGCGAGCGCTCGCTTTTTAATCAGAATATCCGTGTCCTTGAGCCCTTGCAGTGCTGCGGCAGGGCGGGCCCGGGCTGCGGCTCTCCACACGGCTGTGGCTGCAGATTAGCAGCGTGGGAATTAGGGCGGTTCCGCTCTGTGTTTGTGTGCACATACGCACCTCTTCCTGCGGCGCTGGCAGGGGGAGGGAGGGTGCCTGCTGTGTGTGTGTGTGGGAGTGTGTGTGTGTTTCTCAGTGTGTGTGTGCGTAAAGGCAGTGTGTGTGTGAGGGCAGTGTGTGTGTTTCTCAGTGTGTGTGTGCGTGAGGGCAGTGTGTGTGTGAGGGAAGTGTGTGTGTTTCTCAGTGTGTGTGCGCGTGAGGGCAGTGTGTGGATGTGAGGGCAGTGTGTGTGTTTCTCAGTGTGTGTGTGCTTGAGGGCAGTGTGTGGATGTGAGGGCAGTGTGTGTGTTTCTCAGTGTGTGGATGTGAGGGCAGTGTGTGTGCGAGGGCAGTGTGTGTGTGTGTGAAGGCAGTCTGTGTGAAGGCAGTGCGTGTGTGAGGGCAGTGTGTGTGTGAAGGCAGTGTGTGTGTGCGTGAAGGCAGTGTGTGTGTGCGTGAGGGCAGTGTGTGTGTGTGTGTGTGAGGGCAGTGTGCATGTCACAGGCTCTAAGGAACGAGGACACTGGTTTTTCGGCTGCATCCCTGTGGCTGGGGGAGGCTCTCAAGGAAGGAGATGGGCCCTGCCCCATGGCTGCCAGCCAGCCGGCCCAGCCTCTCCCATTGCAGCAGACGGTACTTCCACTGCTCTTACTCCTTGGCACTAAGGTGGGGGAGGGGATGTGGGGCAAGGCCCACGGGTCCCAAAAGGGTGGCGGGAGCCTGAGACCCACATGCACAGCGTGACCAGTGAGCAGCCCCATTGCACAGGGCCCCACGACGCCCGCCGATGCCCTCTTGCCCCAGCTGTGCTCATGTCCTCTCCCGGTGCCATGGTGCCCCCACGGCAGAGCCCACCATGGCCCTGTCCCCCAGCCCACGGCACTCCCAGCAGCTGCTGTCTGCCTGCCCCGCGCCCTGGGCCTCCTTCCTGGCATGGTTCTCCTGGCGCTGGGCCGATGCTCACGGCTGCGCCTGCAGCGTCGCTCTCCCAGGGCCCCGGGCATTTGGTTTGCAATGGCAGCGCCTCCCCCGGCTCCCCTCCCTCATCAATGGGCTGTGCCACAGGGAGGTCTGGGCCCCTCTCCCCTCCCTCCGCCCTGCGGGGCACTAGGACTCCGCGGGCACGCTGTAGTGGGGGGGCGATTCCCCCAGCAGAGCATCCGCAAATCAACTACCTGCCAGCCCTGGCCCTCGGGAGCCTGGGTTGCCCTGGCAACCGGGGAGGAAATCAATAGATTGATTTCTATTGCAGAGCGCAGGGAGATGGGCAGCGCTTTGGGGTGGGGGCCGCCAGCTGGCACAGCAGGAACGCGGGGGGGGGGTGAGTGCACGCATGATGTGGGGGCAAGTGGGACCGCTGGGAAGCCTCGCTGATAGCACGTGACTGGCAGGGGGTGCGGAGTTGCCCGGGTGACCCCGGGTCCAATAACAGAGGGTGCAATGGGGCACCAAGGGTTGGTATGTACTGGGGTTTTGTGTCCTCAACTTGAACTGCAAACCCATGGATTGGGGTGTGGGGGGGGGGGTCTGTGCACGTACCTGTGTTTGGGTGTTTGTATTGCATGTGACAGAGAGGGCTGTGGGGGTGGGAGAGGGAGGGGTGTGTGTGTGTGTGTGTGCGTGTGCGTGCCGGTGTTTGGGTGAGTGTGTTGCATGTGACAGCGGGCTGTGGGTGGGAGAGGGAGGGGTGTGTGTGCGCGTGTGCGTGCCGGTGTTTGGGTGAGTGTGTTGCATGTGACAGGGGGCTGCGTGTGGAGGAGGGAGATGCGTGTGCACTGGCATGCGGAGCATGTTGAGTGTGACAGCCAGCACGGGGTGCAGGCCGGGGGCTGACCCATGCTCACACTCCCTGACCCAGCCAGGATTCTCTGAACTGTTCATGGGACAGACGACGCGCAACGCACAATTTCCACACCAGCTTAGGCACGATGTGCTCCCGGAGAGACAATCCCGCTGCAGGGTTTGCATCTGCAAAGCTGGCTCCTCACACTGGCTGACGCCCCTTCCCCGTGGCAGGGCCAGGAGAACACCATGGGCTCCGCTTTCCAGGGGCGGACAGGAGATGGGTGCAGGGACTTGCTCAAGGCCCTGGAGCCGGTGTCTGAGCTGGGCCTGGAGCTGCCACAGCCTGGCCCAGACCTCACCTCTGCCACTCCGGGAGGGGTGGGAGCAGGTCACCGGAGCCAGCTGCCACCTGACGGGGAGCAGCGTGAGGGCTGGGGCTGCCCAGGCCCCGGGGAAGGGTCAGAGGGAGCTGAGGGGCTTCTCCATGGCTGACCTCTGTTTGTCCCATCCTCCCCTGAGCGCCTCTTTCAGGCCAGAGCCACAAGCACACCGAGGGCAGGACCTGGGCACTTTCTACAAGAATCTGGGTATAAACCCTGGTCAGAGCCTAACATGGGTCAGTCGATTCCCCACAACTCTCCCGTAGCCCTGCCCGGAGCTTCAGCTGGACAAGGAATTCTTCTTCACCTCCTGTCCTACTCTGTGGTGCAGCGTTGCTGTGCGCTGTTAAACAGCTGCTGCGCCCTGCCCCAGAGGTGGCTGCATGTCAGAGTTGGGTGCATGAGTCTTGTGCAGCGTTGCTGTGCGCTGTTAAACAGCTGCTGTGCCCTGCCCCAGAGGTGGCTGCATGTCAGAGCTGGGTGCGTGAGTCTTGTGCAGTGTTGCTGTGCACTGTTAAACGGCTGCTGTGCCCTGCCCCAGAGGTGGCTGCATGTCAGAGCTGGGTGCGTGACTCTTGTGCAGCGTTGCTGTGTGCTGTTAAACAGCTGCTGTGCCCTGCCCCAGAGGCGGTGGCCTTTCAGTGGTGGGTGAGACCTGCAGAGGCAGCTGCCATGGCACACCCCAGAAGAGGCTGGCTTTCGGTGATGAGAAGGGCTGTGAGCTGTCAGCTGGTAGCTGTGAGGCAGGCTGCCTCTGAACCCCCCACCCCGTCTTTCCTGCCAGGAGAGCCATGGGGGTGCTGATGTCCCGGCGCCAGACGGTGGAGCAGGTGCAGAAGGTCAGCCTGGCTGTCTCCGCCTTCAAGGATGGGCTGCGGGAGCGGCCCTCCGCCAAGCGCAAGGCAGACGCGTGGGGCGGGCGGCGGGGGACACTGGAGCACGTGGTGCAGGAGGTGCAGGAGGAGGAGGAGGAGAGACCGGAGGCCGCCGGCCCCTCGCAGACGCAGCGGGAGGAGAGCCATGCCAACCGGGCAGCCTGGGAAAGGCTGCGGGACGGACGGGGCGTGGAGCCGGAGGAGTTCAACCGTGCCAACCGCTTCACTCCACCGGCCTTCGTCCGGCCCACGCGCGAGCTGCACGACGACGAGCCGCTGGAGATCAGCCTGGAGCAACGGGAGCAGGTGAGTGCTGGGGAGGCACCGGGCATGGAGATGGGGCAGCTCAGGTGGACACTTTAGAGGAACCGGCATAACCTGCTCTCCCCGTCACTCCCCAGGCTGGGGCAGGCAGCAGCAGCCCGCAAGTAGGAAGGGGCAGGGGGCTCCCAGAGGTTGGGGCTGGCAGACGGACCCGCTGCTCCAGGGCAGGTCACATCCCCTCGTCCTGGGCACCAGGGCCCAGCGGGTGACCATGCCGAGGTGGGCGATGCCGCTGGTGCTGCTGAAAGCCCCTGGCTGCCCCTCGGCGTGGGGAGACCGTCCGGGGGCTGCAGGCCCCACGCCCAGGGCACAAATCACTGCAGAAATCACAGGCCATGGGGGGCTTGGCCCCCTCCTGCCTTAACCTTTGACCCTCGGCCACATGCCTGGAGCCTGGGTCAGCTTGGCAGCACACGTGGGGGTGGGGGGACCATAGGTCCAGCCTGTGCCCAGCCCTGTGGCCCGGGGGTGTTTGTGCTGCTCTGGAGGCCAAGCTCAGCCACTGGCCGGTGGGTGCTGGAGAAGGGTCACGTGCACGGGGAGTCGGGGCTCTTGGTCCCAGAAAGGCCTTTATGGTCCCTAGGAGAGGAGCCCAGGCGGCCGTGCCAGCCTGCCCAAGCCAAGCGGAGAGCCAGTGCCCCTCAGTCCTGACCCCTGCTCTCCCGGCCCTGGGCTCTGCCAGTGCCCCTCAGTCCTGACCCCTGTTCTCCCGGCCCTAGGCTCCGCCAGTGCCCCTCAGTCCTGACCCCCTGCTCTCCCGGCCCTGGGCTCCGCCAGGGCCCCTCAGTCCTGACCCCTGTTTTCCCGGCCCTGGGCTCCGCCAGGGCCCTCAGTCCTGACCCCTGCTCTCCCGGCCCTAGGCTCCGCCAGGGCCCCTCAGTCCTGACCCCTGCTCTCCCGGCCCTGGGCTCTGCCAGTGCCCCTCAGTCCTGACCCCTGTTCTCCTGGCCCTGGGCTCTGCCAGTGCCCTCAGTCCTGACCCCTGCTCTCCCGGCCCTGGGCTCCGCCAGTGCCCCTCAGTCCTGACCCCTGCTCTCCCGGCCCTAGGCTCCGCCAGTGCCCCTCAGTCCTGACCCCCTGCTCTCCCGGCCCTAGGCTCCGCCAGGGCCCCTCAGTCCTGACCCCTGTTCTCCTGGCCCTGGGCTCCGCCAGGGCCCCTCAGTCCTGACCCCCTGCTCTCCCAGCCCTAGGCTCCGCTAGTGCCCCTCAGTCCTGACCCCCTGCTCTCCCGGCCCTGGGCTCCGCCAGGGCCCCTCAGTCCTGACCCCCTGCTCTCCCGGCCCTGGGCTCTGCCAGGGCCCCTCAGTCCTGACCCCCTGCTCTCCCGGCCCTAGGCTCCGCCAGGACCCCTCAGTCCTGACCCCTGTTCTCCCGGCCCTGGGCTCCGCCAGGGCCCTCAGTCCTGACCCCTGTTTTCCCGGCCCTGGGCTCTGACAGTACCCCTCAGTCCTGACCCCCTGCTCTCCCGGCCCTGGGCTCCGCCAGGGCCCCTCAGTCCTGACCCCTGTTCTCCTGGCCCTGGGCTCTGCCAGGGCCCCTCAGTCCTGACCCCTGTTCTCCTGGCCCTGGGCTCCGCCAGGGCCCCTCAGTCCTGACCCCCTGCTCTCCCGGCCCTGGGCTCCGCCAGGGCCCTCAGTCCTGACCCCCTGCTCTCCCCCAGTGCCCCTCAGTCCTGACCCCTGCTCTCCCGGCCCTGGGCTCCGCCAGGGCCCCTCAGTCCTGACCCCTGTTCTCCCGGCCCTGGGCTCCGCCAGGGCCCCTCAGTCCTGACCCCTGTTTTCCCGGCCCTGGGCTCCGCCAGGGCCCTCAGTCCTGACCCCCTGCTCTCCCCCAGTGCCCCTCAGTCCTGCCCCCTGTTCTCCCGGCCCTGGGCTCCGCCAGGGCCCCTCAGTCCTGACCCCTGTTTTCCCGGCCCTGGGCTCCGCCAGGGCCCTCAGTCCTGACCCCCTGCTCTCCTGGCCCTGGGCTCCGCCAGGGCCCCTCAGTCCTGACCTCCTGCTCTCCCGGCCCTGGGCTCCGCCAGGGCCCCTCAGTCCTGACCCCCTGCTCTCCCGGCCCTGGGCTCCGCCAGTGCCCCTCAGTCCTGACCCCCTGCTCTCCCGGCCCTGGGCTCCGCCAGGGCCCCTCAGTCCTGACCTCCTGCTCTCCCGGCCCTGGGCTCCGCCAGGGCCCCTCAGTCCTGACCCCCTGCTCTCCCGGCCCTGGGCTCCGCCAGTGCCCCTCAGTCCTGACCCCCTGCTCTCCCGGCCCTGGGCTCCGCCAGGGCCCCTCAGTCCTGACCTCCTGCTCTCCCGGCCCTGGGCTCCGCCAGGGCCCCTCAGTCCTGACCCCCTGCTCTCCCGGCCCTGGGCTCCGCCAGGGCCCCTCAGTCCTGACCCCCTGCTCTCCCGGCCCTGGGCTCCGCCAGGGCCCCTCAGTCCTGACCTCCTGCTCTCCCGGCCCTGGGCTCCGCCAGGGCCCCTCAGTCCTGACCCCCTGCTCTCCCGGCCCTGGGCTCCGCCAGGGCCCCTCAGTCCTGACCTCCTGCTCTCCCGGCCCTGGGCTCCGCCAGGGCCCCTCAGTCCTGACCCCCTGCTCTCCCGGCCCTAGGCTCCGCCAGTGCCCCTCAGTCCTGACCCCCTGCTCTCCCGGCCCTGGGCTCCGCCAGGGCCCCTCAGTCCTGACCCCCTGCTCTCCCGGCCCTGGGCTCCGCCAGGGCCCCTCAGTCCTGACCCCCTGCTCTCCCGGCCCTGGGCTCCGCCAGGGCCCCTCAGTCCTGACCTCCTGCTCTCCCGGCCCTGGGCTCCGCCAGGGCCCCTCAGTCCTAGGGTTACCATATTTCAGCAAGCAAAAAAGAGGACGGGAGGAGCCCCGCCCCCGTCCTGCCCTAGCCCCGCCCCATCCTGCCCTAGCCCCGCCCCTGCCCCTCCCACTTCCCCCCCTCAGAACCTCCAACCCTCCCCCCGCTCCTTGTCCCCTGACTGCCCCCTCCTGGGACCCCTGCCCCTAACTGCCCCCCCAGGACTCCGCCCCCTACCTAAGCCTCCCTGCCTTTTGTCCCCCCGCCTGAGACCCTCCCCCCATCCTAATTGGCCCCCTAGGATCCTACCCCCTACCTGTACCCTGACTTCCCCAACCCTTATCCACACCCCCACCCCCGGACAGACCCCTGGGACTCCCACGCCCCATCCAACCACTCTCCACCCCCTGACAGCCCCCCCCCCAGAACTCCCGACCCATCTAAACCCCTCTGCTCCCTGTCCCCTCACTGCTCCGATCCCTCTCCCCACCCCTGCCACCTGACAGCCCCCCCCCCAGAACTCCCAACCCCCCCCTCGCTCCTTGTCCCCTGACTGCCCCCTCCTGGGACCCCTGCTCCTAACTGCCCTCCAGAACCCCACCCCCTACCTAAGCCTCCCTGTTCCTTGTCCCCTAACTGCCCCCTCCTAAGACCCCCCCCACCCTAACTGCCCCCTACCTGTACCCTGACTGCCCAAAACCTTATCCACACCCCCACCCCCAGAAAGCCCCCCCCGAACTCCCCCCCCCGTCACTTGACTGCCCCCTCCAAAATCTCCCTGCCCCTTCTCCGACCCCCTGGCACCCTTGTTGTTGGCCTTCGCCTAACGTCTCTGTGAACTTGCTCAGGAACGGCCTGAGCCATTCGTCCCGGCACGCTGGGCAGCGGGAGAGGAGCTCCAGACTGCCGGAGGCCATCTGCGAATGCAGGGAGGGAGGGAGGGAGTGATCTCTGCCGCAGGGGAGAGGAGGAGGGGCTCTCTCTGGCTGTCAGAGCCCCATGTAAGTGGCACCATCCGGCCGGCTGCCCTGTTAGCCGCACGCGCGCTCTACATGGGGGGGGGAGAAGTCCGGACATTTACAAATTCCCCCCAGACGCTATTTTTAGCTCAAAAAACCGGACATGTCTGGGGGAATCCGGACGAATGGTAACCCTACTCAGTCCTGACCCCCTGCTCTCCCGGCCCTGGGCTCCGCCAGTGCCCCTCAGTCCTGACCCCCTGCTCTCCCGGCCCTGCTAGGTGCTAGGGAAGCCATGGAGGGACCTGGTGACCCCTGGGTGAGGGTGGGGGGTGGTCGTTCCACAGCACAGGCAACCTCAGCTTGGGGACAGGGAGAAGGAGCTCCCCATCTATCCATCCTTCCTGTACACACCCCTCCCCTTACACCCCCCTCCATCCTTCCCCTTACACACCGCTCCATCCATCCATCCATCCATCCCCCAACACACCCATCCATCCATCCCTCCATCCTCATACACACCCCTCCATCCCTCCCCTTACACAACCCTCCATCCATCCCTCCATCCATCCATCCCTCTACACTCCCATCCATCCATCCATCCATCCATCCATCCCCTACACACCCCTCCATCCCCTTACACACCCCCACTATCCTTCCATCCCTCCCCCTACACACCCCTCCATCCATCCATCCATCCATCCCCCAACACACCCCTCCATCCCTCCCCTTACACACCCCTCCATCCATCCCCATCCATCCCCTACACACCCCTCCAGCCATCCCTCCGTCCATCCCTCCCCCTACACACCCCTCCATCCATCCATCCATCCATCCCCCAACACACCCCTCCATCCCTCACACACACCTCCATCCATCCATCCATCCCCATCCATCCCCTACACACCCCTCCAGCCATCCCTCCGTCCATCCATCCCCCTACACACCCCTCCATCCCCTTACACACCCCCTCTATCCTTCCAGCTCTCCCACTACACACCCCTCCATCCCTCCCCCTACACACCCATCCCTCCATCCCTCCCCTTACACACCCCTCCATCTCTCCCTCCCTCCATCCATGCATCCCTCTACACACCCCTCTATCCATCCATCCGTCCATCCCCCAACACACCCCTCCATCCCTCCCCTTACACACCCCTCCATCCATCCATCCCCATCCATCCCCTACACACCCCTCCATCCATCCCTCCGTCCATCCATCCCCCAACACACCCCTCCAGCCATTCATCCATCCATCCTCATACATACCCCTCCATCCATCCATCCCTCTACACACCCCTCCATCCATCCATCCATCCATCCATCCATCCATCCCCCAACACACCCCTCCATCCATCCATCCATCCATCCCCCAACACACCCCTCCATCCCTCCCCTTACATACCCCTCCATCCATCCATCCATCCATCCTCATACACACCCCTCCATCCATCCATCCATCCATCCATCCATCCATCCCCCAACACACCCCTCCATCCTTCCCCTTACACACCCCTCGATCCATCCATCCATCCCCATCCATCCCCTTACATACCCCTCCAGCCATCCCTCCGTCCATCCATCCCCCAACACACCCATCCATCAATCCATCCTCATACACACCCCTCCATCCCTCCCCTTACACACCCCTCCATCCATCCATCCCTCCAGCCCCCTACACACCCCTCCATCCATCCCAACACACACCCCTCCATCCATACATCCCTTACACACCCCTCCATCCCTCCCCTTACACACCCCTCCATCCATCCCTCCATCCTCATATACACCCCTCCATTCATCCATCCATCCATCCCCCAACACACCCCTCCATCCCTCCCCTTACACACCCCTCCATTCATCCATCCATCCATCCCCCAACAAACCCCTCCATCCCTCCCCTTACACACCCCTCCATCCATCCATCCCTCCAACCCCCTACACACCCCTCCATCCATCCATCCATCCCTCCATCCCCCTACATACCCCTCCCATCCATCCTTCCATCCCTCCCCTTACACACCCCTCCAGCCATCCCCCTACACACCCATCCATCCATCCCTCTACACACCCCTCCATCCATCCATCCACCCATCCATCCAGCCCCCTACACACCCCTCCATCCATCCCTCCAGCCCCCTACATACCCCTCTCATCCATCCCTCCATCCAGCCCCCTACACACTCCTCCATCCATCCATCCATCCATCCATCCATCCCTTACACACCCCTCCATCCATCCATCCATCCATCCTCATACACACCCCTCCATCCCTCCCCTTACACACCCCTCCGTCCATCCATCCCTCCAGCCCCCTACACACCCCTCCATCCATCCCTCCACACACCCCTCCATCCATCCATCCCCCTACACACCCCTCCATCCATCCCTCCATCCTCATATACACCCCTCCATTCATCCATCCATCCATCCCCCAACACACCCCTCCATCCCTCCCCCAACACACCCCTTCATCCATCCATCCCTCCAGCCCCCTACACACCCCTCCATCCATCCATCCATCCCTCCAGCCCCCTACATACCCCTCCCATCCATCCCTCCATCCATCCCCCAACACACCCCTCCATCCCTCCCCTTACACACCCCTCCATCCATCCATCCAGCCAGCCAGCCAGCCCCCTACACACCCCTCCATCCATCCATCCCCCTACACACCCCTCCATCCATCCCCTTACACACCCCTTCAGCCATCCATCCTTCCCCATACACAGCCCTCCATCCATCCATCCATCCATCCATTCCTCCCCCTACACACCGCTCCATCCATCCAGCCCCCTACAAACCCCTCCATCCCTGCCCATCCATCCATCCCTCCATCCCTCCCCATCCATCCATCTCTCCCTCCCCAGACACACGCCTCCATCCATCCATCCCCCTTACACACTCTTCCATCCATCCCTCCATCCCTCCCCTTACACACCCCTCCATCGCTCCCCATACACACCCCTCCATCCCTCACCATCCATATCCCTCCATCCATCCATCCCCATCTGTACCCCTCTATCCATCCATTCCTCCATCCCTCCTTCCCCCTACACACCCTTCCATTCCTCCATCCATCCCCTTACACATCCCTCCATCTCCATCCATCCCCCTCCATCCATCCATCCTTCCATCCCTCCTTCTACATACCCCTTGTGATGGGTTCGGTCACAGAGACCCCCTTGGGACTGTCACCTGGAAGTACCTCTGAGCATGTCTTCCCTGCCAACTTGGGACTCCAGAACCCTGCCTTGTTGAGCCAGACATGCTAGCCAGCTGCAACACAGACCCAGGGTCTGGACCACACCCCCAAAGCTGCAGACTTAACTGAAAACAGCTCAGCAGGTCACCTATCTCCAGCACACAGACACCCAATTCCCAATGGGATCCAAACCCCAAATAAATCCGTTTTACTCTGTATAAAGCTTATACAGGGCAAACTCATAAATTGCCTGCCCTCTCTAACACTGATAGAGAGATGCACAGCTGTTTGCTCCCCCAGGTATTAATCACGTATTCTGGGTTAATTAATGAACAAACGTGATTTTATTAAGCATAAAAAGTAGGATTTAAGTGGTTCCAAGTAATAACAGACAGAACAAAGTAAGTTACCAAGCAAAACAAAACAAAGCACGCAAGTCTAAGGCTAATACATTAAGAAACTGATTACAGATGAAATCTCACCCTCAGAGATGTTCCAATAAGCTTCTTTCACAGACTAGACGCCTTCCTAGTCTGGGCCCAATCCTTTCCCCTGGTACAGTCCTTGTTAGTTCCAGCTCAGGTGGTAACTAGGGGATTTCTCATGACTGGCAGCCCCCCTTTGTCCTGCTCCACCCCCTTTTATAGCTTTGGCACAAGGCGGGAATCCTTTGTCTCTCTGGGTCCCCACCCCTCCTTCTAAATGGAGAAGTACCAGGTTTAAGATGGATTCCAGTATCAGGTGACATGATCACGTGTCCTGTGAGACCTCATTCTTCATTAGCCATGTCAGGTACACAGGAAGACTTGCAGGTAAATAAACCCATTCAATTGTCCTAGTCAATGGGAGCCATCAAGATCCTAAGCCACCATTAATGGCCCACACTTTGCATAATTACAATAGGACCTCAGAGTTATACTTCATATTCCTAGTTTTAGATACAAGAGTGATACATTCATACAAATAGGATGATCACACTCCGTAGATTATAAGCTTTGTAATGATACCTTACAAGAGACCTTTTGCATAAAGCATATTCCAGATACATCATATCCACACTCATTAGCATACTTCCATAAAACATATGGAGTGCAACGTCACACCCCTCCATTCCTCCATCCCTCCCCCAACACACCCCTCCCTCCATCCATCCATCCCCTTACACACACACACAGACATTCCTCCATCCCCATCCATCGCTCCCTCCCTCCATCCCTCCATCTCTCCCCCTACACACCCTTCCATCCCTCCATCTCTCCCCATCCATCCCTCCCCTTACACACCCCTCCATCCCACCCCATCCACCTACACATCCATCCCCTTACACACACATCCCTCCATACCCATCCATACCCATCCATCGCTCCCTCCCTCCCTCCATCCATCTCTCCCCCTACACACCCTTCCATCCCTCCATCTCTCCCCATCCATCCCACCCCATCCACCTACACATCCATCCCCTTACACACACACACATCCCTCCATGCCCATCCATCCCCATCCATCGCTCCCTCCACCCATCTCTCCCTCCCTCCATCCATCTCTCCCCCTACACACCCTTCCATCTCTCCCCATACGCACCCCCTCTATCCCTCCATCCCCCTACACATCCATCCCCCTACACACACCTCCATCCATCCATCCCCCTACACACCCCTCCATCCATCCCCATACGCACCCCCTCTATCCCTCCATCCCACCCCATCCCCCTACACATCCATCCCCCTACACACACCTCCATCCAACCATCCATCCATCCCCCTACACACCCCTCCATCCCTCCCCATATGTACCCCTCCATCCCTCCCTCCATCCATCCCTCCCCTTACACACCCCTTCATCCAATCATCCATCCATCCATCCATTGCCATACACACCTGTCTATCCACCCTTCTCTCCATCTACCCCACACACCCCTGTGTCCATCCCCCCCCCCACACACACACCTCCTACATCCATACGTACCCCTCAGTCTATCCATCCCCTGCCCTCTCTCTCATGTGGCCCTCATCCCCACAGGAGCTGAGTCCCCCTTCTCCCCGCACACAGCCCCCTCGCTAGTTACCAATCCTGGCCTCGGGGCCTTGCACCCTGCGTTGCTGCCCCGGGCAGGCCGAGGGCTGCAGGCCAAGGGAATGCGGGGGGGCGGGGGGGCGAGGCGGTCTGTGTGACGGCCCCCCCCTGCTCACTCCCCCCGTCTCTCCCGCCTGCCACGCCCAGGTGAGCAGCGACGAGATGTGCGAGATCTGCGAGGTGTGGACGGCGGAGAGCCTGTTCCCCTGCAGGGTGTGCACCCGGGTCTACCACGACGGCTGTCTGCGCCGCATGGGCTTCCTGCACAACAGCAGCGCCGTGGAGGTGACGGAGACAGCGCACACCGAGACGGGCTGGAGCTGCTACTACTGCGTGAGTGTGGTCCCGGGGGGGCCCGGCCTGGCCGCTGCACTAGGGCCAGCACCGGGCCCCATGGCTCCCCGGGGAGCCGTGCAAATGGTGGGCAGGGAGCTCCAAGCTGGGGACACGCACAGCAGGCACCGCCCGGGCAGCAGCAGGCAAGTCCCTGACACCTGCCCCATGCTGTAAACTGCGCCCTGACCTGCCCCGAGGCCGAGGGCCGGGCCTGCACCAGGGCCCCGCTGCCCCATGGGGTACAGGACAGGAGCCAGAGGCTGACGGAGGCACCTGGCTGGGCCCAGACCCACAAGGCAGAAGCTCTGCTTCCCATAACCAAAACCCTGTGTGTCCCCCCCACAACCCCTTCAGCCCCGGGAAACGGTGTCAGCCCCCACCGAGCCCAGACAGATAGCGTCACCCCCCCAGCCCAGCTAGACGGCGTCACCCCCCAGTCCAGACAGACGGCATCACCCCCCCAGCCCAGATAGACGGCGTCAGCCCCCACCAAGCCCAGACAGACAATGTCACTCCCACACAGCCCTACAACAACACACTGGTGTGCTCCCCCCACCTGCACTCCCACGCAACCCTACAATAACATACCAGCGTGCCCCGCCCCCGCACTCCCACACAAGCCTACAATAACACACCAGCATGCCCCGCCCCTGCACTCCCGAGCAGCCCTACAATAACACACCAGCGTGCCCCGCCCCCGCACTCCCACACAACCCTACAATAACATACCATCGTGCCGCGGCCCTGCACTCACTCTAATAACCTGACAACAGGCCTCGCCAAGTTCAGAACAAAATGCAAAACCTGTTTTGTCACTTCGGCTTTCCCTTGCTAAATCCTTCTCGACCCTGCTGCGGGACACCGCACTGCATGCACACCCCTCCACGCTCACATGTGTGTGCACACACAGAAACACAGTACCCCGCCCCCATCCACACGCACGGAGCTACTTCCACTGCACGCTGGGAAGGGAGAAAGAGACAGACAGGTGGCTCTCCGTATTTCCATGGCTAAACGCTTGGGAGGCGCCAGATGCTGCGGCGATGGGACCGGCGAAGTCCCTGGCGGGATTACGGATCCTGCCATGCAGCTGGGGTGGAGCCTCGGGGGCTATTCTCCAGGTACTAACTAACCCCTGGGTGTTTCTCTCTGAACGTCTCTCCCTGCGGCAGGATAACCTCAACCTCCTGCTGACGGAGGAGGAGATGTACAGCCTGATGGAGACCTTCCAGCAATGCAAGATCATCCCCGGTGAGTGCTGCCCTTCGCCTCACCCTGCAACGTGCTGGCCCCTGGGTGTGTATATTGCTGCCCCCTAGGGGCCACAGACGATAAAAGCTCTACCACTGCTGACGGCGGGTGGAGTTTCTCCTTTAACTCAAGCAGAGAGACCGGGGTTGGCAGGCCCAGAGTTGGGCCCATGCTGCACATGTGTGGGATACCTACAGCCTCACTCAGGCACCCCGAATTCCAGCAGCGCACCCCCAGTCCTGAAAGCCCTGGGCCAGCAGGTGAGCAAGATTTTGGGCCCCGGTTTGCTTCTTGTTTATTCACCTGCCAAGATCTACACTCAGGTTCCATGTTTCCCTGGCCACATCGATGACATCACAGGTGCACAATGCAGAGTGTGCCTGTGATGTCATCGGTGGTTGCCAGGGGACCACGGGAGGCCTGGCTGCAGGTCCCGGCAGGCGCAAGGGGCTGCGTGACTGGGGACCCGCGGGTCAGTGCTCTCCCCTGGGCGCTTCACGGCCGCCCTCGGCAGCGCAGCGCAGCACAGGGCTGACGTGCGCCCGGCTTGGCCTTGCAGAGACCTGCCTGACGCAGGACAATTTCCTGCACTACAAGCACCTGGTCCACAAGCGCCACTTCGAGAGGCCGCTGAGCGAGGATCAGGAGGAGCGCGCTGCCCTGCAGTTCTCCGCGCTGGACCCCGATAAGAAGGGCCACGTCGAGTGGCCGGATTTCCTCTCCCACGAGTCCATCGTGCTGCTGCAGAAACTCCGGCCACAGGTACTGAGACAGCCCCCCCGAGCGCACAGAGCCGGGCCCCCTGGGGCAATGCCACGGGGCGGGGGGGCACCCCCTGGGGAGTTCGGGAGGCCAAGGGGGATCCTTGAGCATCCCAGAGACTGCCCCGGTGCCTCTCCCCATCCCAATGAGCTGCCCATTCCTCAAGATCTCTCTTTCTGCCCGCCTCCTGTCTTTGTGTCTGTCCAGCCCCATATCATCTATCATCTATCTATCCCCACACATCCCCTGGGTCTGTCTGTCTGTCTATCCATCCCCATAGATAGATAGATAGATCTATCTATCTATCTATCTATCTATCTATCTATCTATCTATCTATCCTCCATACACCCCCTCTATCTAATCTATCTATCTATCTATCTATCTATCCCCATCCACCCCATCTATCTATCTATCTATCCCCATACACCCCCTCTATCTATCTATCTATCTATCTATCTATCTATCTATCTATCTATCTATCTATCTATCTATCTATCCTCCATACACCCCCTCTATCTAATCTATCTATCTGTCTATCTGTCTATCCCCATCCACCCCCTCTATCTATCTATCTATCTATCTATCTATCTATCTATCTATCTATCTATCTATCTATCTATCTATCTATCTATCTATCTATCTATCTATCTATCTATCTATCCTCCATACACCCCCTCTATCTAATCTATCTATCTATCTATCCCCATCCACCCCATCTATCTATCTATCTATCCCCATACACCCCCTCTATCTATCTATCTATCTATCTATCTATCTATCTATCTATCTATCTATCTATCTATCTCCATACACCCTCCTATCTATCTATCTATCTATCCCCATCCACCCCCTCTATCTATCTATCTATCTATCTATCTATCTATCTATCTATCTATCTATCTATCTATCTATCCCCATCCACCCCATCTATCTATCTATCTATCCATCCCCATCCACCCCCTCTATCTATCTATCTATCTATCTATCCCCATACACCCTCCTATCTATCTATCTATCTATCTATCTCCATACACCCTCCTATCTATCTATCTATCTAGCTATCTATCTACCTACCTTAGTTATTTCAGAGCGCCAGTCTCCAAGGTCCATACCCAACACACCAAAGCAGACTGTGAGGAGTTACAAAGGGATCTCACAAAACTGGGTGACTGCGTAACAAAATGGCTGATGAAATTCAATGTCGATAAATGCAAAGTAATGCACATTGGAAACATAATCCCAACTCTACATATAAAATGATGGGGTCTAAATTAGCTGTTACCACTCAAGAAAGAGATTTTGGAGTCCTTGTGGATAGTTCTCTGAAAACATCCACTTAATGTGCAGCGGCAGTCAAAAAAGCGAACAGAATGTTGAGAATCATTATGAAAGGGATAGATAATAATAATGTATGGAGATATACCTATCTCATAGAACTGGAAGGGACCCTGAAAGGTCATCAAAGTCAGAAAATATCATATTGCCTCTGTATAAATCCATGGTACGCCCACATCTTGAATACTGCGTGCAGATGTGGTCGCCCTGTCTCAAAAAAGATATATTGGAATTGGAAAGGTTCAGAAAACAAAAATGATTAGGGGTATAGAATGGCTTCCGTATGAGGAAAGATTAAAATGACTGGGACTATAGAGTCTGGAAAAGAGATGACTAAGCGGAGATATGATAGAGGTCTATAAAATCATGACTGGTGTGGAGCAAGTGAGTAGGGAAGTGTTATTTACTCCTTCTCATAACACAAGAACTAGGGGTCACCCAATGAAATTAATAGGCAGCAGGTTTAAAACAAGCAAAAGGAAGTATTTCTTCACACAACAACCTGTGGAACTCGTTGCCAGGGGATCTTGTGAAGGACAAAAGTATAACTGGGCTCATAAAAGAACTAGATAAGTTCATGGCAGACAGGTCTATCAATGGCTATTAGCCAAAATGGTCAGGGACACAACCCCATGCTTTGGATGTCTGTAAACCTCGGGACTGCCAGAAGCTGGGAATGGACGACAGGGGATGGATCACTCAAAATTATCTTGTTCTGTTCATTCCCTCTGAGGCCAGCACCATCCACTGTCGGCAGACGGGATACAGGGCTAGATGGACCATTGGTCTGACCCAGTATGGCTGTTCTTATGATCTTATGTCTTTGTCCCACTCGAGTGGCTGGTCCACAAAAGAGGATAAGAGCCCACTACAGCAGCCAGCTAAGGAACTTCTCCTTTTGCTCCAGCCCTAGAGGCTCATACCTTCTCATGCTGAGAGAGAGTCCCAGATTTGAACCCCTCTGTCAGCCCAAGAGGGGTAGATTATATGGAGGCCCCATCACTAGGTCAGCCTCCCCCTTTGTAGGTCAGGCTGAGACAGTGGCCGTCCCAGCTGAGGTGTGGTCTCCTCTCCCCACACCTATCAGCAGGATGGGGTTGTATTCCCACCGCCCCAGCTTGGGATGGCTGGTGAGGGACCTGTCCAGGACATCCCTCAGTGCTGCCTGGGGCTGGCACGGCTGTGACGAACCCAACCCCTGTGCCTGAGGGAAGCTTTGCCCCCCTGCACCCTCTCCAGCCATGCCCAGGAGCTCCAGCCAGCCCCCCTGCCCTCCTCCATTCTCTCCCTCCTACAGAATTCCCTGCTGCGGCTACTGACAGCCAAGGAGCGGGAGCGGGCGCGAGCCGCCTTCCTGCCCCTCCACCAGGACAGCCAAGGGCTGATCAGCCAGAGCGAATGCCGGAAAGCCCAGCACACGTGGTTTCGGAAGCACCAGAAAGAGGCCCCGTCCTGCAACGTCAGGTAAGAGGGTCGGGCTGCCCAGGGAGAGAACCCCTTCCCCAGCCAGAGCCGGAGGAGCACCAGGAGGCCCAAACTCCTGGTTAGTTAGCGGAGCAATTCCACCCAGAACCCCTGCTCAGTGTCTTCCCAGCGCAGGCCAAAGCGTCAGCCAGATCCCCCAGCACCGCCCCCAGCAACAGCTCCCACTTCCCTCTGCGTCCCCCCATCTCCCTCCCACCTGCCTGAGAGAGGCATGGGGAGCCCCCCCATCTCCCTCACACCCCTGATGCCACATGCCCAGCGTGGGAGGCCCAGCTGGAGCCCGGCCGGCGTTTGTCACACGGCTACCCCAGGGCGCTGGTGGAGTCCCAGCCCGGCTGGGGCAGTCCCAGCCCGGCTCCTGCGGCCCAGGGGCAAAGGAGGGAAATGCCCTTTCTCCTCCGCAGCATCAGCCACGTGGGGCCCATGTCAGAGAGCAGCCCAGCCAGCAGCGGCAGCAGCAGGAGCCAGGAGAAGACCCTGCTGGGCACAGAGCAGGAGGAATCCAGGTGAGCGGGGCGGGGCGTGGGGGGAAGATGGGTTCTGCCGCAGGAGCCTCCAGGCCCATGGCTGCAGCGTGCGTTCAGCTCTGCTGGGCACAGTCTAGCTGGGCTCCCGCACAAGCCAGTGCAGCTTGTTCGGAGGGCCCCTCCCGGCTGCTGTGGGGTGTGGTGTTAAAGGGGGTATCAGAGCAATGTGGGGCTGGAAGGGTCCTGCAGAGCTCACCTAGGCCAGCCCCCTGCGCTGAGGCAGGGCCAGTAAATTTGGGCTCTCCGTCCTGCCTGGCCTTAAAATAGGGCCTCCAGTGACAGGGATCCCACCACCTCCCTTGGGAGCCTGCTCCAGAGCTTAACAACCTGAGCATTAGAAAGCTTCTCCTAAGAGCTAACCAACAGCTCCCTTGCTACAGATTACGCCCCCCACGTGTCCTGCCTTCTGGGGCCACGGAGAACAATTGATCTCTGTCCCCTTTAGAAGGGCCCTTGCCACAGCCGAGGGCTGGTATCCGGTCCGGTCCGCCCTCAGCCTGCTTTTCCTCAAGCCTAAACAATACTAGCCTGTTTCACAACGACCTCGCCCCACTGACTGGGGCTCGATCCACCCTACCGCCCAGCCAGTGAGTCCCCTCGTGCACTGGAGTTTTCCTTCCTAAGCGTAGTGCTGGCGAGAAACCAGTGTGTGCTGCTGGAGGTGCCATCTGCCGGGGGAGACTGAGCTGGTACCTCCTTGGGGTCAGTAGTAATTACAGCACTTTTCACCAGTAGACCAGTGTTCTTGCCCCCATTTTGCACATGGGGAAACCGAGGCACAGGGCAGTATAGTGACTTGCCCAAAGTCACCCAGTAGGCAAGTAGCAGAGCCAGGACTAGAACTCGGGTCTCCAGAGTCCCACCCTAGTGCGCCATACACAAGCCCACGCAGAGCCTCAGGTGCCTTTTTGCAAGAGTGGTGACATTTTCCAGGAAAACTTGTCTTCAGCAGCTTTCCTGGAATCCACAGAAATCAGCAGCTTAATCACGATGGCCTTCTCCTACAGCTAGAGCAGAACTGCACTCCCTCAGCCCGGAGAGTCATGCGGGAGATCTCCCGTCACAGCCAGCAGCAAACAGATGTACTGCTACACCCCAGAGGTGGCTGCATTTCTGTAGTGTGGGGTGGTGGTGAGGGGAAAGCAGTCTGGAAAGCAGCCGGAGAGTCTCCAGGGGAATGAAAAACACTATAGCTATATGAGGCAGACAGTATAATTATCCCACCCCAGTCCATGCGTCTGGAGAAAATGTTCTGTCTCCTATTAAAATCACTAGGTGGTTGAGGAAATTCACCCAGGTGGGAAATCACCTCGGTAAGCCGTAGCTCCATGTATTTCATGGCGTTCAGCCCACGCAGAAAGGGCCAGCTTCATCACTGAAGTTAGCAGCGTCCAGCAGTGCATAGCTGCAGGGACAGAGGGCTGAGCGGGGCTCTCTGTGTGCTCTTGCACCCAGGGAAGGATGGCATGATGGCGTCCCTTTCCCAGGCGGGCGGGAGCGCTCTGCTCTGGTAAAAGCACCCGGCTCGTTAGCAGAATCCTCCCGGGGGACAGATTTCTGCTGGCAAGTGAATACATTTTAAAATGGAATAGTCAGCAAAGCCGCTCTTCCTTTTCGTTCTCCTGCCCAGGAAAGAGGGAGCCGGGGCTAGTGGTTAGAGCAGGGGACTGCGCGTCAGGACTCCTGGTTTCTAATCCTGGCTCTGTCACCGACGCGCTGTGTGACCCAAGTCCTTTCCCCTCCCTGTACCTCAGTTTCCCATCTGTACTAATGGTGCTGGCCTGTCTCCCGGGGGTGTGGGACGACTCGTTCATGTTTGTGAGGTGCTAAGTATTGGTAACTTCAGATCAGGATCCGACATTTCCACGGTGACGGCACAGGCACAGACACCTAAATCAGCTCCACAACTGTTGCCGGAGAAACCCGGGACTTAGGGGTCGGGCCCTGAAAGGTCAGAGCATGACGCAGCAGGTGGGCGGGCAGAAGACACTGGAGCTGCGCCAAGCACTGCAGAAACCAGCTGCTGGGCTGGAAAATGTGCTGCTCTGTGTTCTTGCCATCTGCCGGCCCCCCTCATCGCCGGCTCCACCGCCCTGGCTGCTACGCAGGCCGGGAATCACTGGGGGACCCGAGAGCGCTACCTACGAGCTCCTTTGTGCAGCGTCCCAGTGTGGTGATCACAGCTGCTCCGGGCGGGAGTGCCCCAAAGCCCCGGGCCAGGAGCCTGCCGGCTGCACCGCGACTCGGAGACAAGCACTGAAAAGCACTTGAGCTGCTAGGCCCTGCAGGCACTAGGCTGGCGGTCCCGTCACCACTCAGACATGTGCTACGGGAAGGCTGTTTTACGGGGGCTGGCAGGAAAGGGGAAGGTAGCCGATACCCTAGGTACCGAGGCTTGAAGAGCAATAGCGGTTCTTGGTTGGGTCTGGGGGGCAGCCCACGCAAGGGTCATGGACGGCTCTTCCGTGCCTGGGCTGCCCTCTCCAGTCTGGGCTCTATTCCAGCAAATAGGCACTTGCAGGCTCCCAGGCAGGATCACTTAGTGGTGTGTCTCATCGGGATCCCTCTGCCCTGGCTCCCTGCCCAGCTGCTGCTGCTGCCCCCTACGCCCCACACAGACCTGCACCCAGCTGTGATGTCCGGCCCCACAGCCTTCCACCCGGGGCTCTGTATCCAGTTCCTGGGGGTTCCTCTGCGTCCGGCTTCTCCGCTGCTCCTGGCTCGCCAGGCGGCTGCTGCTTCCCCTAGGTGCCCAGTCAGATCCTGGTTCAGGGTCTTTCACAGGGCTTCTGTGCCCCCTTACCTGGCCAGGAGGAAGGGGATGTGCAGTGGGGAGGGGGCTGATGGGAAATGTAGACCCCTGCTTAGCAGATCCATCATGCCAGGCTCTGGCAAGGGGACCCTGTGTCCCCAATGGTCCCTACACAGGCAGAGCCCCGATGGAGCGCTGCACACTGGGATCTGTAGGGCCCATGGGCTTGCTGCTCCGTGGTCAGGCCAGGAGCTGCTGCGTAGCACACATGGGCTGGGCTGGAGACCGAGCCCCTGCCTGCGTGGCCCCCACGCTAACCCCCCTCCGCTCTCCCCAGCAGGCCTGTCGACTGGCCGACCTTCCTGAAGGAGAACGTCATCTACATCCTCGCCGCCCGCCCCAATAGCGCCGCCATCCACCTGAAGCCGCTGGCGTAGCCGCCGCCTGGGACAGGGGCCGGGCGAGGGCTCCCAAGCTGGACGATGCATGAGCGGGCGGGAGGCCGGGCACACGGAGCCCAGTCCTAGCCATTGTGTTCTGTAGTCGCTGAGCTTGCAGCTGGAGGAGCTGACAGACTGCTTCACCCGCTAGAGGGGCTGCCCCGTCTCCCATGGGCCTCAGGTAGCCGCACCCAGCTCCCCCGCCCTCACCCACGTCCCAGCAGCCTTCTGATTGGCGGAGCGAGGCCCCAAATCCCGCACCACGCCCGGCCACACCCCCAGCTCAGTAGAGTTCTGGTTTCTGATTGGCTGAGAGGGAGCTGCCCCCCCCCCAACCCGCACACAATTCGGCAGACTTCTGATTAGCGGAGAGAGGACTGAACGCAAACAGTCCAGCAGCGCTCTGGCTTCTGATTGGCTGAGAAAGCCCATGAGAGCCCCCACATAGCGGCTGGACGGTTTCCAGCGTCGAGGTCGCCCTGTGCCGTGGCTGCGGGTCGGCGGACCGGGCGTGACCGGTGGCTGTGGACTAACGAGCCCCCTGCTGGCCTGGCAATGGCACTGGCGTGCCTGCTGGAGAGCAGAGGGAGGCGTGTTGGCTGGGCCGGGGCCAGCACGGCCTGCGGGGCTGCCCTGCAGCTGGCAAGCTGGGCCGGGCGCCGTGCCAGCCTCTCCCCTGCCCTCTGGGACCACCCCCGCCCCCAGACTGGTCCCCTCTCTGCTCTGCACGGCGTCCATATTCCAGCCTCCCTGGGTGAACAGATCTCTGGCTGGGAGAGCTGGGCACGGAGCAAGAGCCGAACGCCGTGAGACCCCAGCGAGGACGTGGCATACCGGGCCTGGGTCGCCTCTCACCACCACCAAAAGGACAGCAGTGTGACCGCCACCACGGAGCAGGCCCTGGTCTCTGTCCGAGCGACAGTCCTGCCTTGGCCGGGAGGGCTGGGTGGGGGACAGGGTGGATTCGGGGCCACCAAGCAGAACAGCTCAGTGTCCCCAGGAGCTGGCATGTGGGGAGCTGCTTTCCTCAGGCTGGCGAACACCCGGCCCACCACTGCGGCTGCATAAACGAGCCACAGAGAACTCCCTTTGAGCAGCTCCACCTCCCGGCCTCCTCCCGGCTCAGGCGCCAGGAGCTGCTCTGCCAGCCAGGGGGCCCGTCAGGACAATCCTGAGAGTTGGGCGGTGTGTCGGCTGCTTGTCATGGGGCCGGATTCTCCTCTCGCTCCCACCAGTGTCAGCTCCAGGGAAGTGAGCCTGGTTCACTGCGGTGAGGTTGTGGGGGGGCGATCAGGCCCCCTGTTCTTCTGGAGCGAGGGCATGGTAGGAGCCGTAGAAGCGTTGCCGCTAACGTAACCTGGGCCTCGCACCAGAATGTCTTTCTAGAAGACACTTGCTAGCTCACCCCCCAGTGCCGGGCTGGATGCAGGTGTCACTGGGCGGGGTTAGGAAGGAGGGTCACAGTGGTCCCTTCTGGCCTTGCCATGTGCGAAGAAGGGATGCGAGTTTCTTGTGATTTCTTAGTCCTCTCAAAGTTGTCAGACGCCAGCTACCTGCCTTTACTACACAGCATCGCATGTCTGCGAATTCTGAGACCTCCGTCAGACTTTATGGAATCCGTAGCCACCTGTGACTTCACAGCCATAAGCCAGGATAGAAGTCACGCCCTCCGGCTCCAAAAGCACCGGCCACTGCCCTGAGCCAAAGAAGAATCTTCTTTCATTGTTAGCAGTACAGGAGCTATGACACACATTGAGCAGTTCCAGTTCCACCCACCGGGGGGCAGTGGTGACATATGTGCACTAGCTCTGCACACCTTTCACAGGCACAGTGCTAGCAGCCCCCCACTGGCACTCGGTACCTGATAGCTATTCATAATAGTGCTTCCTGTTCCCTACAAAGAGAAGCCAGTATTGCACCATGAAGCAAGATCAGCAACTCATCGGAGACACTATCAGGAGGGGCCAGATTTCCACCCCACCCAGCTTCACCACCACAGAACGCAGCCGCGGGGACCAGTTACCTTCCCCTTGAACGCGAAGGTGCAGCCGGCAGAGAATGCAGTGCCTTGTCACAGAGACAAAGCAGTGCACGCTGGAGTCTGGAGTCTCCGCACTTACGTATTCATTAGGAAGGTGGCCATGGATTCCTCTGGCTCCTTGCCCCACAGTCCCCTGCCCCTGGAGCCTGTAACAGGGCCTGGATCATCGGGGAACTAGGAACCAGCCTGCGTTCATGACGTCTAGAGCCGGTACAGAAGCAGAGCTGCCTGAGAGCGGAGATCCGTGGTGAGCAACAAGAGGTCACTGGATCCCCTTAGCCTCCAGCTCCAGCCAGGGCAGGGGCTCAGAATCAGCGGGCTTGGGCCTCTCCGGGAGCAGTGCTGGGCAGAACTGAGCTTTGCTCTCGTCCTGTTTCTTAGGGGAGGGAATGCAGACGGCGTGAGACCCCGTGAGCTGCCCCAAGAACATCAGAGCGCGCTCCCCCCCCCTTCCCCCCCCTTGGCGGGCTCTGCCTCTCGTTAATAAGCACTTGGCCGTCCCCAAAGCCAGCCGCATATGAGCTGAGCGGCTGCAGCAAATGCTGGCTCAGCTAATGGGAGAGGGAAATCGGTCACAGCTCAACCTAGCGGAGATAAAACGGTTACATCAGGCATGGCCTGCTTCAAAGCCGTGCCCAGCTACCGCCAGAAACAAAGTCCTTCCCGACAGCTCTGCCTGGAGCACCGCAGGACTCAGGAGGGAATTGCCACCCATGGGGCATTGTCACGTGTCGGGGGGTTCCATCGGAAGCACCCGATAGCCGCCCTTGCCAGAGGCAGGATCCAACTCTGGTCCAGGGTGGCAAATGCTTTCGCTTTCGCTTTGCTAGATCTGCCCATGGGCCTGGCTTGGGCAGGCTGAGAGGAGAGGACCCAGCGCCAGAGACTGCGCTGGAGGAATCCATCCCGTTGTGATGGGAGGGTCTAGATGCACCCACCCCGGCGTCAGCGAGTCCATGGTCACTGGATGGCCAGCGGGGTTGCTCTGTCTCCTGGATGCCCGCTCACTCCAGATCCTGCAGCTCTCCATTCCTGGGGGTTCACTGGCCAATTCGCCTTGTATCAAGTATATTCGGAGCACAGCAGCTCTTGGTTTCTCAGGGAACTGCCCAGAACATTGTCCTGTTTTTAGAAGGAAGCCTGCCCCGCTGCCTGCAACGCCCCCTCCTGCTCCATCCCAGTTGTCGTCTGGACTGTAACCTTCCTCGTCACCGTCTCAGCAGCCCTGCCTCATGTCCACCGGGACGGTGAAGGTAGCCTGGGGCCACACATGAGGTGCGTGGGGTGGGCCCGGCGTGGGGAGAGGATGAAGGATTGCTGCTGCTGAACGTAAAAAGATTCAAGTGCACAGGAGTGACCCAAACGGGAGCCCAACCATGCTGTCTATCTAAGGGGTTCCTCTGGCACCTCTCGCCCTGGGACGTGGGCACAGAGTGGAGCAACACACCCAAACTTAGCCACCGCATGACTCCGTTCACACCTTGCAAACAGCTGCCAAGCTGCACCGACCGTGCCTAACCCGGAGCAGATTGTGCCCACCCTCACGTCCCCGGAGGAGACGACAGGCCACAGCCCGCGATGCCCCCCAGATCACGATGGAGCACAACATCCTGGGACCCACGGTCAGAAAGGAGTGGAGCCGTGGGCAGCATTGCAACGCACCCTCGGTCACGTTCGGCCCGTGGGCGTCCCAGGGCATGGACCGCGATGCCGAGCCAAGGCCGCTCCCCCACAGGTCCTGCTTGTGAAAGCCTCCCCTCCCTGGGGCAGCCCGTTTAACGATGGCAGAGAGGGAAGGAACATGGAGCTGCCCCAACAGACACCACCAGGGACATGGCGAGAAGCCGCGCGAGGCAGCTGCCGTGACACCACCCACCAGGGCTACCGAACGAGCTGCACGTCTGAGCCAGCCCACGTCAGCTCCCCAGCGGTGCCTTTCCTCCCCGGGGGAGTTGGGAGCAGCGCTCGCAGCGGGTCCGGAGCGCTCAGGCAGCACTAACAGCCAGTGTGCCAGGGACGAGCGCTCCTCGTACTTGCACTCCAGGGCTGGCGCATCGCCGAGTGCACTTCAGTGTTGAAATGAGGGCGGCAGGAGGGCGCACGTACAAGACAGGGATAATATATGGGGGGGCTCCCTCCCAGAGGCCCACTGCTGAGTTAATGGGACGGAGGAGACACGGGCAAAGGAAAGCTCAGGGACCCAGGGGCAGGTAGCTTCCTGGCTCTTTCTGCTTGAGCCCAGGAGGTAACCAAATGGGGAGCTAGACACATTCTCCATTGAAATGAGGGCAGTCCTGCCTCTGTACCCTCAGCCTGCTTGTCTCTGGCTGGTGACCCAGGGTGATGCTCAAACTCTGGGCCCCGAAGGCTGCCCTTCGTTTGCAGAAAATGGAGCTGCGTGAAGCCTCCATCAGCTTTAACAGAGGCACAAGCCGCAGAGACTACACATCCCAACATGCATTGCAGCGTGTGCACTGCTGGGATGTGTAGTCTCCGTGGGCCACGCGGTCTTGTGAATGGAGCTGTGGTGGTGAGCCCCGCGGGCTGGTTGGGGCACTTGGCTCGCTGGCTGTGTAACAAGTGCATGGGTTTCACCCAGCCAGGCAGGGCAACGTGGAGGCCAGGGTCATGGGGGGCTGGAGCCAATGGGTTACCCAAATTCCCACACACCATGAGGAGGTTGGGGGGCAATGTACAGATAAAAGGGCCCGTTCCCCTGCGCGGAGCCCGACCCTTCTGCCTGGGCTGCATTTTACCCCCGCTTTGCGCAGGTGCCAAGGACTGCAGCGGGAGTGGGGGCATCAGCCCTCCAGGTTTGACCCTGCCGGCGGCGCTGCTGAGACAGCACCATCGCCTGCTGTCGGTGGGACCGGGGGAACGGCTGGGGCCGGCCCGCGGGGTGTGAGAAGGGCTGTGCAGCGAGATGTGTCCATTAAACAGCTGTGTCCAACCTCAATAGATCTGTTGGTGTTTGGATTTCGGTATCGCTCAGGCACCAGCAGTTCTGGGGGGTTCCTAAGGTGCCCCCCCCCCGGTCCAGCCCCTGCTGGTTTGCCCCAGAGGGGCTGCTGCAGTGACCAGGGTCCCTGTCTGGTGCATCATGGGCCTGCAGCACCTGGTGAGTCCAGAGCCCAGTTGCTCAGATGCCCTGGGGCAGGGAACTTCGCTCTGTGGCCCCTTCTGTCCTGGGCCGCTGCCCTCGAGTGCCGGTGGCTCGTGAGGATTCCTGGTTCCCTCGCTCCAGAGAGCAGCCCCTCCCCAGCACCAGCCCCCTGGGCAGAGCTCCCTCCACCAGCTCTTTGAACTTGAACTCAGTTCCCGCCCGGGCCTTTGTTTAACATCCTCAGCAGTGGCAGGGCCTGTGCAGCTCAGGCCTAATACACTCCAGAAGTGGGCGCATCCATTCTGGGCAGTCTGCCCCACCCAAATCAGAGGGGAACAGGCTGCCAGGGCCCCTCCAGGGAGACGCCATCCAGGTGCCCTCGTGCCCATCGCTGCAGTAACTGAGCGTCACCCCAGCATTAGCCGCAGCTGGGGAACCGCAGCACAGCAAGGCAAAGGGACTTGCCGAGGGTCACACGGGGAGGCTGTGGCAGTGCAGGGGCTTAGAACCCTGGTCTCCCAAGTGCCCTAACCATTGGGCCATCCTTCTTGTCTGAGCCTCGGCCCGTGACACCAAGGCTCCTGCCTTGGGCTGGGCTTTGCAAAGGGGCCGCGCTGGCTGCAGCTTTGGGGGGCTGGGAGCTGAGGAAAGCGCAGAGGGGAGATGCTCTCTCCAGCCCCAGGCTCGTGCTCCCTGGGGTGCTGGGAGTTGTACCAGCAATGCCCCCACGCCCCCAGCCATGATGACCCCTCTTGTGTCTGGCTTCCCAGATCAGTGCTCTCGGCCAGGCAGTGGGGAACAGCTGGCATGGCAAGGCAGCGACCCCTCTGGCCCATTAACGGGCCCCTCGGGGACTCCCGGCTGGTTCCCGCCCTGGAGGTGGGCGTGTGTAGCCCGGATCTTTGGGGACCTGGTGGGAATGCAGTGGGGAGGGGCGAGGAGACGTACTGGCCTTGGAATATAGGATTATTCTGCAGAGGGAAAAAACCAGAGGCTGCATTTCGGATCATGGAGCTTGTGATGTGCTGAGTCACAACCACTGACGTCTCTCCCCAGCCTCGCTCAGAGCCGCTCACGGCTCACGGCCTGCTCGGAGGCAGAGGGTCTGGCGCGTTTATATGGGGCACAGGTCTCTGGATTTCCCCCAGGGTAACTGGGAGCAGAGTCTGGCATGCTGAGCTGATGCAGCCAGGCGGTTTGGGAGCCTGGCACAAGGGCACGGGACATAAATGAAGAAGCAGCACATTAAATGAGACCGCTGACAATGGAGACCACACGCCCAGCCCCCTCCCTGCACCGCCCCACATCTTGACAGGCAGAGGGGGCAGCGGGAATTCCCGCCCAGACGCGACTCCGGGGGAGGGGCCAGCGGGAATTCGGAAGACGGGACACTGGGCTAGACGGGGCGTTGGTCTGACCCAGTCTGGCCGTTCTTCTCTGCTAGATGTACACGCTCAGGATCAAGGACAAATGATCCCTCCAAACCCAGCAGCTTTCCCCGTGGCTGAGCGCTCCAGCCAGGGAGTAGCAGCCGATTCTGAGTGAGCTCGCCCCCGACAGCTCGTGATGAGCCAGCGGCTGGTGGAAAGGCTTCGGGATCATACTGGACACCTCAGCAGACAGAGCTGGGCTGCCCCAGGGATCCATTTTGGCTGGTGCCGGGTTACAACACTGATCACTTGCTAGCTGTCAGGGGAGAGCTCAGCCAGACCGCGCTTACAAATCATTTCAGGAGTGTTTCCATTTCAATTCAAATTTCCAACCAGCGACTACACTGGCAACACTGCATGGAACTGGGGGGGTGCTGGGGAAATCCCTGCCCCCCCTCACAGCCCCCTAGGGCTGCGCCGGGCGGAGGAGCAGCAGCCCAGTGGGGGAGCGAGCAGCAATGGGAGCTGCTTTGTGCATCCAGGACCAGCCAGACCCCGTGGGGAGACAAGGGCCACGCTCTCCCCCAATTGCAGATGTGAGCGGGGAGGGAAGCCCTAGGCCCGCAGAGGGAGCGAGGGCAGGCCCACCGACGGGGGGAGGAGGGGCAAAGGGGGCAATTGCCCAGGGGCCCCGGGCCCTTTTAAATCACCGGGGGGGGGGGCGCAAGGCTCCTAGGTGCGTGCAGCCCACCAGCTCCCAGACACACCCCAGGCACTTTCTCCAGCGCGCACATGGGGTGGGAGCCGCTGCCAGGCACCGGGGAGCGCGGTGCCCGAACCCCTTAGCCCCAGTGCCACCGTCTCCGCCCAGTGCCCGGGCAGCTGTTCAGCAAAGCCACAGGGCACGGACCCGGGGAGAGGAGCTGAGCGCTGCCGGGGGGATGAGGAGAGACCCACACCGAGCCCTGGGGATTATTTCCCAGCCCAGGATGGGGGACTGGAGCCGCCGGCCCTGGGCAGCAGCCAGTGAGCCTCTCTGGACCGGGAGAGCTGCTGTCCTGGTGCTGCTCCTCTCCCACTTCTGCCTCAGTGCTGCAGTGGAGGAGAAGAAAGGTACCGATCGCGCCCCGTTGCGCTGGCCACGCTGTGGGGAGAGGGAGCGTGTCCTGATGGGGCGGCTGGGGGGAGGGGGAAGGAGCCCCGCTGGAACTAGGGGTGCTGGGGGCAGCACCAGCCAGTGTAGGCCCAAATGTCAGGCGGACCACGTGGGCGCGGCTTCTGGTAGGGGGCTCATTGACGGTTCTGCCCTGGGGCCCGGAATTGCTGTTGGCGGGCCTGGGCGAGGGGCTCCGTGTGAAGGGCAGGAGGGGCCCAAGCTGCATTGTCAGCTCTCCCGGTTTTACCGCAAGTCTCGCTGCACTCGGTGCTTTCCACACAGCTCAGCTCCTGCAACTAGGGCGTTACCGGGGAACCTCAGCTCTCGCTAGGAGCGCCCGGACGTTCCCAGCCCTGAAATCCTGCAGCGCTAGAGGCCAAGTGTGACGATGCTGCCTGTGGGAGCCAGCTGAGGTCACTCAATCAGGGTGAACTGCAAACAGAACGGGACAGACAAACTCCAGAAGCTGGTGGATATTCCAATACTTAGATTTACCAACCAGCCCAAAACAGCCTCTGTAGTACCTCACTGGTTACTCAGAAGTTCAAACAACGCAGTTCCCTTAAAGTGCCCAGCCTCAGGCCTCTGTCCAGACACACCTGTCAGATATGATGATGATTACTGAAAATCTTAACTCATCATATAAAAGAAAAGGTTCTTCCAATCCCAAAGGGTCAGCCACACACCCAGGTCCAATTATAACTTAGATCTTACCCAAAATACACGCTATAGCCAATTCTTGTTAACTAAACTAGAATTTATTAAAAGAGAAAAGAGAGAGAGTGTTGGTTAAAAGATCAATATACAGACAGACTTGAATTCAATTCTTGAGGTTCAGGTACATAGCAGAGGTGAGCTTGTAGTTGCCAAGAGTCCTTTTAGAAATAGTCCATAGGTTATAGTCCAATGTCCATATTCAGGGTGACTCCAGTCAGTGACTGGGGATCTCAATCCTTATGGCTTAAAGTTTCCACCTCTTGAAACCCAAAGCAGATCTGAGATGCAGAAGGATCATGTCCCAGGGTTTTTATACATTTCCAGCAGCCTTTCTGCCTGAGAAAACAATAGGCTTAACTCTCCTTCCAAACATCCTGGCAATTAGCACAGGATAATCTATCCATTAAACAGTTCAGATACAGGTTACCACAACCTTCAAAGAGACATATGGACAATAATATTATTTCCCTCAAGTGTCTTCCTAAATGTTAATATTCCTTTTTTGATCTTTGAATGAAAGCTATAGCAATAGACAAGACTTGTTTGCTTACATCACAAGCCCTGAGCAAACATCTACCCTTGAGATCTCTAACAATGCCGGCTGCATTTCAAAGCTCTATTCATTTACAGATCTTCCTAACCAGTCTCTAAAGTTCGGCCATGGGTCAGGTCAGTCTGGGAGGTAATTAACTCTTTCTGGCCCTGTCCCCTTTCAATGAGATATTATTACACTCATAGCATCACACCAAGCTCCCAGATGCTCCCTGGGCCTGCGGTGTGGATAATCTGCCTGCTTCCTCCACCCTCACCCTACCCCCCATGCTGCAGCCAGCTTCGCCTGCCTGCCTGCCTGCCTGCCAGGGGAAAGTCCCTGCCTCCGCTGACTGGGAGCTGGCTAATTAGTACAGCAGGTGGCCAGGGCTGGCTGGCGTCCCCCCGCCCCGTTGTTCCGCCGCAGTGAGCGCGTGCTGTGCCCCTGCGAGCAAGGAGGCTTTTAGCAGCTCCACTGGGGACTCTCCGTGGTGCGGGCAGCCCCCGGGGCCTGGGGGGAGCTGGGGTCAGCAGGAGCATCCGCAGCTGGCGAAACAGAGCGTGGGCCGCAGCCCGGCACCGGGAACAGCCACGCCCAGGGCTTGCCCCATGCTCAGGAGGGGACTGAGGAACACAACCCCTCCCCAGCAGGACCAACACACACCCCCTGCCCTGGCAGCTGCCTCAGCCGTCTGGTACCTGAGACCCCTGGCAGCGTGGGCTCCGATCCCGGCCTCTCTGCGGAGGCTGTGAGCCAGAGGCCAGCCAGTGCCTGCCATGGGGACGGGGGTGGCTGTGACATGGGCCCGGGGCTGAGACCCTCCAGCTCATCTCACACATGGGGCCACCAAACAGCCTGGTCGGGGGGACAAAGTTTGCCCTTCCTGCCTCTGGCTGGCCCCTCCTGGCCCGGGCTGCACTGCCAGCACTCCCCCTTTCCAGCTGCACGTGGGGCAGCAAGGAGGTGTCCCACCAAGCTGGCTGGGGACCCATGGCTGGGCCCAGACTGGAGCCAGGGCAGGGTCTCGATCACAGGCTGACTCAGGGCTGCGGGTGGGTCCGGGAGAGCTGGCCCTGCCGGCTGCTCCCCCCACGCACGCCAAAGTGGGGAGAGCTCCTGGGATCAGCTGTTCCGGAATGAGAAAACAACCGGGTTGGCTGGCGCGTGTCTCGGGCCCAGAATTGTGATGGGGCGACCCCCAGTCCCTCCCCCGCACACTTCCCAAGTGGTTCTGGTCCCGGCCCATCTCTGCCTGGGTCGCCCCCGAGGGGTCTGCGAACAACTCGCCCCGGCAGGAGACGAGGCGCCAGGATGAATCCTGAACGGCCTCCTGCTGGCCCTGAGCCTGGGCCTAGGTCTGGCTTCGGCCGTCTGCTCTCGCTGCCTCCCGGCTGGATTCCTGTGAGCGCTGCCCACGCCCGGCACGGCGCCCCGGCAGCAGTGCCCAGGCTGCCCTGTACTGTCGGCCGCTCGCCTCTGAGAGACCAAGGACTGCGGTGCCCGGAGAGTACCCAGCAGGGCTGAGGCAAGACCCCACTTCACTTCCAGGCCTCACCTCTGGGCGGCTGGGCCAGGCCGCTCTGCGCCCAGGGGCAGCAGATTCTTCCTTGGGAATCGGGTCAATGCCGATCCCAGTGCTCGGGGCACTGCTCTGCAGGGAGCGGTGTCATTGTGGGGGTTCCTAGGGGCCCTTTCCCCGATGCCCCAGCATGGAGGCACCATCGTTCGGATGAGACATCAAGCCAAAGAGGATGGAGCTCGGCTGTTCTCAGTGGTGGCAGATGACAGAACAAGGAGCAATGGTCTCAAGTTGCAGTGGGGGAGGTTTAGGTTGGATATTAGGAAACACTATTTCACTAGGAGGGGGGTGAAGCACTGGAATGCGTTACCTAGGGAGGTGGTGGAATCTCCTTCCTTAGAGGTTTTTAAGGTCAGGCTTGACAAAGCCCTGGCTGGGATGATTTAGTTGGGGATTGGTCCTGCTTTGAGCAGGGGGTAGGACTAGATGACCTCCTGAGGTCCCTTCCAACCCTGATGTTCTATGATTCTACGGCCCTCCCTGCATCTGGCTGAAAGACCCCACGGCGCTTCCACGAGCGTCAGGGCCATTGGCCCCACTGGCCTGCCCAGTGCCCCACCTGGCTCATTCCCTCTGGAGTCAGTGCTTTGCCAGAGGGGAAGGAGGGACCCAAACCCGTGTCCAGACCCCCTGCAGAGCCCAGCAGGGCACCGTCACTGCTGAAACCTGCCCTGTGTCCACAGCTGCGAAACGCTCCTGTCCTCCAAACGCTTCTCATCATCCGCACGTCTCAGGGGAGGGCTGCCCAGATGGCTGGGCCATGCCGGGGCTGAGCCAGAGGGCACCCAGGAAAGGCATCGTGCTCAGAACCTGGCCAGGGGAGCGGGCTGGGGTGGGGACCCCAAGCAGAGCAGGCCCTTGCCACAGGTGGGCAGATCCTGCAGCGGTCCCAGCTCCCGGGCTGGGGCAGGCGGTCCCTGGTTTCTGTCTGTCCTTCCGGGCTGGGTCTCAGGTGGGGTCCTGCCGGGAGGGGGGCGATCGAGGTGCGGGAGGCTGCTCCATGCGTGAGGGGCAGAGGGGCGGGCGGTGCTGGCGGAGGGCACAGGGAGGGGCCGGCCAGGCCCTTGCAATGAATGGGGAGCTGGTGGGAAGGGCTGGGGTGGGGCTGTGGGGTGGGACCGTAGGAGGCAGCAGCCTGGGGGGGCACAGGGAAGGGATCTGCATTAGCCCTCGGGGGCTATGCTGCGCCCCTCCAAGCCCCCTCGCTGCTGAGGTGGTCTGTGAGTGCCACCTGCTGGGCATCTTGTGAACCATCCCACCTGCCACCCAGGCGGACCGCGGCTCCTCGGGCACCAGCCGGGCCATGGCTCTTTAGAGAGGGTCTCGCGATCCTCTCCCCAGTGCCCGTCAGAGGGCAGCAGGCCAGGGCCCGGTGCCGGCGATTGGCATGGGCTGGCGCTCTACTGGCGAGGATGGGATGGTCCCTGAGCTCTGAGCACCAGCCTCTCGCTCGGGGCAGGAGCTCAGGCCCCGCTGCTCTCTAGGCCCAGCAGATCCTCCTCGCCCCAGCAGCCCCGTGCCCCAGGGAGACCCCGCACGCTGCACTGCAGCATTTACACACCCCGGCCAGTCTAGCAGGGCATGGCAGTGACACCCCTGGGCCACCTAGAGCAGGGGGTCGCAGCCTTTTTCTTTCTGAGGCCCCTCCAACCTGCTATAAAAACGCCACGGCCTGCTTGTTCCACAACTGTTTTTCTGCATATAAAAGCCAGGACCAGCGTTCGGGGGTAGCAAGCAGGACAACTGCCCTGGGCCCCACACCACAGGGGGCCGCATGAAGCTAAGTTGCTCAGGCTTCGGCTTCAGCCCCGGGGGGCAGGGCTCAGGGCCCTGGGCGCAGGGCCAGCGCAACCCATTAGGCGACCTAGGCAGTCGCCTAGGTCACTTCAATTTGGGGGGCGGCAACCGCGGCGGTATTTCAGCGGCAGGACCTTCCGCCGCCTCTGTGGGGGGGCGGCATTTCGGGGCAGGACCTTCTGCTGCCTAGGGCAGCAGAAAAGCTGGCGGCGCTCCTGCCTGGGCGTCAGCCCCATGCGGTCGGGCTTCAGTTTTCTGCCCTGGGCCCCAGCAAGGCTCATGCCGGCCCTGCTTGGCAGCCCCCCTGAAACCTGATCAGGGCCCCCCAGGGTGCCCCACATCCCTGGTTGAGAACCACTGACCTAGAGCATCCCAGTTGCTCCTTAGGGCCACTGACAGCTTCACACCCACAGGCAGCACCAAGGTCAGGCAGTGCCATGGTGCCAGTGGGCAGTGCCATGGGGTGCCAGTGAGCAGTGTCATGGTGACAGCAGGCAGTGCCAGGGGTGAGAGCAGGGAGTGCCAGGGTGAAAAGCTGCCAGTGCCAGGGGTGACAGTGGGCAGTGCTGGGGTGACAGCAGGGAGTGCCAGGGTGAAAAGCAGGCAGTGTCTTGGTGACAGCAGGCAGTGCCAGGGGTGCCAGTGGGCAGTGTTGTGGTGACAGTGGGCAGTGCCAGGGTTGCCAGTGGGCAGTGCTGTGGTGACAGCAGGCAGTGCCACAGTGAAAAGCGGGCAGTGTCAGCAGGTAGTGCCAGGGGTGACAGCGTGGTGACAGCGGGCAGTGTCGTGGTGACAGCGGGCAGTGCCAGGGTGAAATGCGGGCAGTGTCATGGTGACAGCGGGCAGTGCCAGGGGTGACAGCAGACAATGCCAGGGGTGCCAGTGGGCAGTGCCATGGTGACAGTGGGCAGTGCCTGGGTGAAACGCGGGCAGTGTCATGGTGACAGCAGGGAGTGCCAGGGTGAAAAGCGGGCAGTGTCATGGTGCCAGTGGGCAGTGCCAGCGGTGCCAGTGGGCAGTGCTGTGGTGACAGCAGGCAGTGCTGCCAGGGGTGCCAGTGGGCTGTGCCATGGTGACAGTGGGCAGTGCCAGGGGTGCCAGTGGGCAATGCTATGGTGACAGTAGGCATTGCCATGGTGAAAAGCGGGCAGTGTCGTGGTGACAGTGGGCAGTGCCAGGGGTGCCAGTGGGCATTGCCATGGTGACAGCAGGCAGTGCCAAGGGTGCCAGTGGGCAGTGCTGTGGTGCCAGAGGGCAGTGCCAGGGTGACAGCAGGGAGTGCCAGGGTGAAAAGCAGGCAGTGCCATGGTGACAGCGGGCAGTGGTGGGGTGACAGCAGGGAGTGCCGGGGTGAAAAGCTAGCAGTGTCGTGGTGACAGCGGGCAGTGCCAGGGTGACAGCGGGCAGTACCAGGTTGGAACACAGGCAGTGTCATGGTGACAGTGGGCAGTGCCAGGGTGAAACACAGGCAGTGTCGTGGTGACAGCGGGCAGTGCCAGGGCGACAGCGGGCAGTGCCAGGGTGAAAAGCAGGCACTGTTGTGGTGACAGTGGGCAGTGCCATGGTGACAGCAGGCAGCGCTGGGGTGACAGCAGGGAGTGCCGGGGTGAAAAGCAGGCAGTGCCGTGGTGACAGCGGGCAGTGCCAGGGTGAAAAGCAGGCAGTGCCGTGGTGACAGCGGGCAGTGCCAGGGTGAAACACAGGCAGTGTCGTGGTGACAGCGGGCAGTGCCAGGGTGAAACACAGGCAGTGTCGTGGTGACAGCGGGCAGTGCCGGGGTGAAACGCAGGCAGTGTCGTGGTGACAGCGGGCAGTGCCGTGGTGGCAGCGGGCAGTGCCGGGGTGAAACGCAGGCAGTGTCGTGGTGACAGCGGGCAGTGTCGTGGTGACAGCGGGCAGTGCCGGGGTGACAGCGGGCAGTGCCAGGGTGAAACGCAGACAGTGCCGTGGTGACAGCGGGCAGTGCCAGGGTGAAACACAGGCAGTGTCGTGGTGACAGTGGGCAGTGCCAGGGTGAAACGCAGGCAGTGTCGTGGTGACAGCGGGCAGTGCCGGGGTGACAGCAGGGAGTGCCGGGGTGAAACGCAGGCAGTGCCGTGGTGGCAGCGGGCAGTGCCGGGGTGAAACGCAGGCAGTGTCGTGGTGACAGCGGGCAGTGTCGTGGTGACAGCGGGCAGTGCCGGGGTGACAGCGGGCAGTGCCAGGGTGAAACGCAGGCAGTGTCGTGGTGACAGCGGGCAGTGCCGGGGTGACAGCGGGCAGTGCCAGGGTGAAACGCAGGCAGTGTCGTGGTGACAGCGAGCAGTGCCAGGGTGAAACGCAGGCAGTGTCGTGGTGACAGCGGGCAGTGCCGGGGTGACAGCAGGGAGTGCCGGGGTGAAACGCAGGCAGTGCCGTGGTGGCAGCCGGCAGTGCCAGGGTGAAACGCAGGCAGTGTCAAGGGTGACAGCTCCTGCCCCCAGCCCACGTTCCCTGGCAGTGGCAGCAGCCCGCAGAGCCAGGCTGTATGGTCCAGGCCCCGTGCCCCAGGCTGGTCCCGGTGGGACCCTCAGGGTCTCCCCCGCACTGCCCCAGGCCCAACTGGCCTGCAGAGCTGTTTAGGAGAAGGTCTGTGATGAGCCATTGCCCCCCATCCCAGGCTGAGGACACTCACCAGCCAGCCACCTGGCCCTGCTGCATGCGGGGGCCTCACCAACAGCCGTGGAGCAGGGCTGGAGATGTGCTCAGAGCCAGAGCACCAGAGACGGGGCAGCACCCGCTCCTGGCCTGGTCCAGTCCTGGCCTGGTCTGATCTATTGACTCCACTGCCTGGTGCGGAGGAAGAGGGGAGGCTGCCCAGCGTGGTTATTCCTTGCACTGGCCTCACTCGCCCTGCGTTCACCATCACCCTGCTCTGCACCTTGGGCCTGGGGCACCAGCTACATGTTGGACCCTAACTGGCCACAGAGTGTCACTGCTGCGCCATGTCTGGGGAGCCACACCTCGCCAGCTCCAGCTCCGCCCCGCTGGATGTTCCTCATCCGCAGACTCTGAATGCCCGTGGCCCCCAAGAGGGCACGCCTGGGTCACCAGGGGATGGAGAGCACGCCTGGGTCACCGGAGAACGGAGGGCGCGGCTGGGTCACCAGGGGATGGAGAGCACGCCTGGGTCACCGGAGAACGGAGGGCGCGGCTGGGTCACCAGGGGATGGAGGACACGCCTGGGTCACCGGAGAACAGAGGCCATGGCTGGGTCACCGGAAAATGGAGGGTGCGGCTGGGTCACCAGGGGATGGAGGACACACCTGGGTCACCGGAGAACGGAGGGCACAGCTGGGTCACCAGGGGATGGAGGACACGCCTGGGTCACCGGAGAATGGAGGCCATGGCTAGGTCACCAGGGGATGGAGGACACGCCTGGGTCACCAGAGAACGGAGGGCGCGGCTGGGTCACCAGGGGATGGAGGACACGCCTGGGTCACCGGAGAATGGAGGCCATGGCTAGGTCACCAGGGGATGGAGGACACGCCTGGGTCACCGGAGAATGGAGGGCGCGGCTGGGTCACCAGGGGATGGAGGACACGCCTGGGTCACCGGAGAACGGAGGGCGCGGCTGGGTCACCAGGGGATGGAGGACACGCCTGGGTCACCGGAGAACGGAGGGCGCGGCTGGGTCACCAGGGGATGGAGGACACGCCTGGGTCAGCGGAGAACGGAGGGCGCGGCTGGGTCACCAGGGGATGTAGGACACGCCTGGGTCACCGGAGAACGGAGGGCACAGCTGGGTCACCAGGGGATGGAGGACACGCCTGGGTCACCGGAGAATGGAGGCCGTGGCTAGGTCACCAGGGGATGTAGGACACGCCTGGGTCACCGGAGAATGGAGGGCGCGGCTGGGTCACCAGGGGATGGAGGACACGCCTGGGTCACCGGAGAATGGAGGGCGTGGCTGGGTCACCAGGGGATGGAGAGCACGCCTGGGTCACCGGAGAACGGAGGGCGTGGCTGGGTCACCAGGGGATGGAGGACACGCCTGGGTCACCGGAGAACGGAGGGCGCGGCTGGGTCACCAGGGGATGGTCTGAGCAAGGCCCGGAACTGTGGACAGGCAGTAGCCGAGAACGCCAGGCCATGGCAGAGCACCTGGATGACTATTGCAGGTCTGTAATGACTCCCCCACTCCTCCCACCGCCCCACAGCAGCTTCTCCTGGTCACACGCTCCAGTGGGCCCCAAGCTGGCACATACAGCAGTTGCCACGTGGGCTCAGGGCCTGGTCCCTGGGGCAGATCCAGTATCTTGGGCTGAACTGTTCCCACAGGGGCTGAACAGTGGCAGGGCTGGAGTGAGGGTCACTGGCTCAGACCCATCAGGCAGCTTTTTGGGGGGGCCTCAGGGGCATTTCAGCTCAGCTTCCCAGGGACAGGGCAGTGCCCAGGGGAACAGCAGCAGCAGCCTAAAGCGGCCCACTCGAACCCCTCCCGTTAGCGGGATGGGGGTGGAAATCGCCCTCCATCTGCCCAGCAGGGGGCACCCTCTAGCAGCCAGCAGCCTGCGGCTCTGGGACCCAAGGGAACCCCCCAGCCCCCCACCAGGGAGAGCTCAGCTACCCCCTCCCCCACGGCATGTGTGTATGTTGGGGGGGGGGGGGCGTTAGGTGCCAGTGAGCTCCGGTGCTGAATGAGCCCTGGCATATGCCATCCTGCGCAGCGCCGGGTCACACAGCCCCATGGCATGTGCTCCTGGGATGCGGCTGTGACCCAAAGTGGGTGGGACCCAATAGGGCTTTTCCCTCTCTGACTTTGGGGTGGGGGGCACGAGCAGCCCGGGAGCCCAAAGACCTGCCAGGCTGGCATTGGCAGTACAGACAGCAGCGCGGGAGGCAGGTTGGGGAGCGGAGCCCTGGGGGGGGCAGGGCGGCTGGGAAGAAGCGGGGGCAGGCTGGTGGCGCTCACCCAGGTAGGGAGGCTGCTCTCACACAGCGCTTCTGCCTCACGCCAGGACAGCTCCGCTCATGCACACAGCCTGGGCAGGTGCCAGCCCCATGCCGCTGTGCCGCCCGGCGAGCTCTGCGGGGGCCAGGGACACCTGACGCTGCCACACCCATCGCAGAGGAGTCCTCCAACAGCCATCACATGGGAGCAACCCCTAGGCCGGCCCCTCGTCCCTAATGCATGGGGTGCATCGGCCACCCACCCGCGCCAGACGCCCACCTCTGCGCTAGTCACCTCAGCTGGGCTCCTGTCTGGCTTGGCTGCCGGGCTCAGGCCAATATCTGCGCCGCTGGCTTCTGCCCCCATCCCACTGCCAGCTCGGCCGCCATCCGCTTTCACCCCTGTCCCACTCCCAGGCTCCTGTGCCTCCCTCCCCCATGCTGCCCCTGTGCCTGGAGCTGTCCCAGGCCACCCGCCAGGGCTGGTTCCTGCGGCCTGGTTTCTAGAGCCGGGGGCAGTTGGGTCTGGAACACCCCAGCCCTGACTTCAGTCTCCCCCCCCGCTCCGAGGCTCCCCCAGGGCCTTTCAGCAGCGTTGCTGGAACGTCTCTGCAGCCCGCGGCGAGGGACCTGCCCTCTGCTGCGCCAGTTGGGGGTTCACAGAGACGACCCGGCGCCAGCCTGCCGGCACCTCGAGCATCCGGGAGCCGAACCGGCTGGGGCCTGGGGCAGGGCGTCTGCAGTGTGTGTTGGGGCGGTTGCTGGGGGCCCAGCACAGGGCTGGGTGGGGCTGGGAAGGGTGAGGACAGGGAGGGTCTGGCTGGCACCAGAGGGCAAGATGGAGCCCGGGTGCTGGGAGCAGGGGCTACGGCCGGGGGGTGGGGGATTGGGAAGTCGGAGGGGGAGGGGCTTGGATGGGATGTCAGAGGCCCACGGGAAGATCTGGGACTGAAAAGACCCCGAAAAGGGCAACGGGGACAATTCGAGGGGGGGGGGTCACACGAGGTATTGCACCACGAGCCAGGTGCATCGTGGGTAGCTTCACCTTCCTCTGCAGCCCCAGGTGGGAGGCAGGAAGCCAAATCCAAGGCGCTTTTGGTCCTGTTTCGAGGGGACCCTGCGTGCGGTGTCTGTGCAGAGCCTGTGGGGACGGGGGAAGCCGGGAAGGGGGCGGGGCAGCAGGAGGGCGAGGGAAGGGGAGTGTTGGAGATGGGGCCTGTAGGGACCAGAGAGCCCGAGATGAGCATCCTTTAGGAGCCATGGACAATGCCCTCCATTCTCTGGAGTGGGACAGCCCTGGGGGGCCGCCTAGGGTGTCTGTGACCCTGGCTCCCCGTCAGGGGAGGGAGCAGTGTAGCGGGGTGGTCACCCGCTCCTGCTTGGAAAGGCTTAAAACAGCCCGGGGAGAGGGCTGTGGCAGGGGAAAAGCTGGGCTGATTGGGGGAAGCAGGCTGAGCTGGGGCCGCGCCCCAATCAGCGCCCAGCTGGCCCTATAAAGACTTGAGCCAGAAGCTCAAGCAGCCAGACTCTCTCTCTCCCTTTAGAGGGAGAAGGGCCTGGCTGCTAGGGCGTGTACCTGGGTGAGCAGGGCTAGGGGAAGGGCCGGGGAGCTCTGGCCTGGAAACCCCCCAGGCTGCAGGCCTAGGGTAAGGCCAACTGGGTACTTGGGTTGCAGAGGGCAGCCCATGGGTAGGCAGAGACAGCAGGTCCAAACCCCTTTGCCTGTGATGAGTGGCTTATACTGCAGTCTGCCCCAGTGAACGGGGGCTAGATGGAGACTGGACAGTAGCCTAACACTGAGGCGAAGTGGGGATAGTGGGTGGGGGTTCCCCTGGAAGGGGGAGACCCAGAGCTGTCAGAGGTTACTGCCGGGGCAGCACCCCAGACAAGGGGCACTGGGTCCTGGGAGGGACACAGGGGATAGCGGGACACCGGCCTGCAGAGGCCGCTCCAGAGGCTGGAGGAGCTAATTCCTGAGATGACCAGCAGGAGGCGCCGCAGGGGTGAGTCCGCACTGTTGCAAGCAGGCTCGGGCTGCGTTGGCGTTGGCACGCAGCTCCTCATTGCTAGGTGGGAACACGGGCATTGCCCCAGCAGCTCGGCCCAGGCTCCGGCCTGCCCAGTATCCCGTCGCTGACAGTGCCCAGCGCCAGCTGCTTCCCGGGAGGGCGCAAGAGCCCCTGAGTGGGCAATTCTGGAACAGCCGGGTGAGGGGGGAGGTTTCTCCCTGGGTCCCTGCGGGCAGGACCCCCCTCTCTGAGTCACCCCCCCCCCCCGCCGGCTAATGCCTGCTGCTCACCCTGGCAGCAGCTACGGGGCCTGCCCACCCTGAGCCCCACCTGCGGGGCTGGGGAGTGGGCTAGGTTGTGCTAAGGACGCGTGGCAATGAGAGCTGGAAAGCCGTGAGCCGCAGGGTTAGATGCAGTGTGGCCATGTCAGAGAACCTCCTGCCAGCCAGATGCCAGGGGTCCCCCAGCCTGGGCCGGGTCCTGTCCCACATGGTACTGATCAGACACCAGCCTCCGGGTCTGCAGGCAGCAGCTCTCCCAGACGCCCCCCCGCCCCCCAGGCAAGCGGAGCTGGACTGGGCTGGGAGACCCCTCCCCGAGGGCACGGTGCTGAGCCAGCCTGGGCTGGGCCCTTGGCCACCACAGCAGTGCAAATAATGAGCCAGCGAAAGGCCTGGGGGAGAAGAGGAGGGGCCGGCAGGACCCCCACAGCGGGGGGTCCTAGTACTGGATAGTACCCAGCTGGTGACTGTGCTGTCACAGCCTTCTGCTGCGTACCCAAGCCCTGGCCCCAGGCATGCATGGGCTGGGAGCCGTTCCTCCACCACAGCTGGCTGGTGACGGTGAGGCCCGGGCATGTGGGCACAGCAGGCCCCGTTGGAGCCATCAGTAGCACAGACCGCACTGGGGCGAGCCAGGGGCCTCCCCGGGAGCAGCAGCACAGGGCACTGTCATGCAGGACCCTGCGGTGGGGGGCGCGGGCACCTCTAGCCCCCTCACAGACTCTTCCCTGGGGCGAGGGGCCCAGCTGAGGGGAACGGGGCTCCCTGCTGTCAGCAGAGACCACGGGGCTGGGCTGGGAAGGGAAGAAAGGCAGAGGGAATGAGTCTCTGGGCACCGGGCGCTCCGCAGACCTGTCCTTGGGGCCATGCGGGGCGGCCCTGGGGCTGGAGCTGACGTGGAGCAAAGCCCCATGGCCAGTGCAGGATTGTTCCCCCGTGTCCCATGCAATGGGGCTCCCAGCCCTTCCTTCGGGACACGATTCCAGTTTTCCTGCTGCCCGGCCTCAGCTTTCGCCCTGTTCTCCTAGCCGCTGCAAGGCCATTCAGTGCCCGGTGGGCAGGCAGGAGCAATCCGTGCCTTGACTCCCCGTGGGAGCTGGCACGCAGGGCGTCCTGTATCCCTTCCCCACTGTATTATGTGTGCCACCAGCTTCCACCACCCACGCGCTTTCAGTCCTCGCAGCTTTGACATGGAGCTGCGCTGCCAGACACCTTCTGTTCCGTACCCGGTGCCCGCTCCTGCTCGTCTCCTTGTCTCCCGCGCCGCGTGCTGGGACCCCGAGGGCTGTGCTGTGCCACTCTGCTCCCAGACAGGGCAGTGGGGACGCCAGGAGGAGATAAGTCACCCTGGTGCCGTGTTCCGCTCCCAGGGCAGAGCGGGACACCGCAGCCACTCACCCTGCAGCAGGGACAGGCCCTAGGAATCACCCACCAGCTTCTCCGCACCGGGGAGCCCCACTGCGTCCCCCAGCCAATGTGGCCAGGGGGGTGATCCCGGCAGGCCTTTCCAGGATCTCTGCTGTCCATGACTTCGCTGTCCCCCTCTCCATCTCCTTGGCCCCCTTGACTGGGACCGGGCCAGGCTGCATTGCGAGGGGAAGGCGCCCAATGGGATGGGGAGCTTAGAGAAGAGGGCATGGGGCATAACATAGATCATTCCTGAGGCTGAGAGCAGGGCTGGTGGCCAGGCAGCAGCAGGGCCAGCGCTGTCAAGGCAGCACCTTTGCGTGCTGGGTTGCACCAGGCCAGGCCCAAGGGCTTTCCCCTTGTTCCATTGACTATTGCTTGGAGCGGAGGCGGCGGAGACGCTCCTTCCCCCCGCGGCCAGCAGGGAGTGCCCAGGCGCATGCCCAGCACGTGGCATTGCTGAGGGCGGGTCCCAGCTGGGCACAGCTACATCGCTCAGGGTGTGACAAATCCCGAGAGACGGCCTAGCTCCCCTTCTCAGGATGAACTACGCCGACCGGAGAACCCCTCCAGCGCCGTCGCAAGTGTCTACCCCAAAACGCTACAGCCTGTCGCGTCGTCAGCAGAGACGTCTCCATAGCCTGCCAGTCCCGGTGCCCGGATAATGCTGCTTCTAGCGGGATGCCCTGGCTCTGCCTGGGCCCTTCTCACCCCTCGCTGCAGAACGGGGTCCCTAGCCCGCTGCGCCTGCAGTCACTGACCCCGAGCGCTCCTGGAGAGTATCGGTGTACAGCGTGCCCCCGAGGACTGTTGCTGAGCAGGAGAGCTGGGCATTGTGTTGTCAGTGTCAGCTGCTGACCCCAACTCTGGAGCGGGTGTGAGCAGGCAGTGTCCTCTGCCGGACAGCTGAGACCGGCACGTGTGACCATACAAGCTGGCTCTAGAGTCTGATCATAGCCATCAGGAAAAGCCAGTGCACTGCTGGGCCCGTGCACACAGAAGCCTCCCGTACCAGAGCCGGCAGGGGACAGGGCTCTGATCTAGCTGCACCTGGAGCCTGATTGTCAGTTCAGCCTCACCCTGGCTTTGAGGCAGGGATGGGGTGGCTTTAAGCCACCTTCATGCTCCCGATAATTTGGGGCAATGAAGGGGCCAGCCTGGCCCCCCCGGATAACTTAGAGCAGCCTTCAGACTGCTCTAACTTACATTCTGCTAACTATGCCCCCCGTGGGCCCTGCAAAGTGGAGAACAGCAATAGGCTAGTGTGCTCTGGCAACACCCCTTCTGCCAACTCCACTCCAGCTAGGGAGGCCCCTGCCTGGGGTGGGGGTCAGGGGGCTGTTTCCACCGCCCTTGAAGACCCTTTATGTTGCCAGAGCAGCGTAAAGGGGCGTTTGTGTAACAGAATCAGGCCCTTTGTGTTCAGCTCCGGGCACCTGCACCCAGAGATTCCGAGATGAGCAGCAGCTGTGAGCAGATGCAAAGAGCTATATCGGTCTAGCCTGGCTAAGCGATGACTAAGGGGAAGGGGACATGCTAGCAGGCTGCAGCCATGGAGCGTGTAAACAGCCAGGCAGGGGAGGAATTCGGCAGGCTGGAGTGTGGGGGTGGGCATGGAACAGATAAAGGGAAACTGGAAGCTCCAGACGCCTCGTTTGGCAGCACTTTACTCCCACTTGGCACTCCCTTGGCACAGTTGTGAAATGACGACACCAGGTGCCAGGCAAGAGAGAATCAGGCCCCGAACCTCCCCGTCTGCAGGTGCATGAGACTGGACTCACGTCCCCTGGGAGGGAGCTGCTGGGAGCCCCCTGCCTGGGACCTCACGCCGGGGCTGGACAGAACATTGGGAATCACACCAATAGGCCAGGGTTCGGCCCTGCCCCGGGCTGAGCAAACAGCCCTGCCCACTTCGCTCCTGTGGCTCTGGGATCTATTATCGTCATTCCAGAGTGACTGGAGTCCACTTTCCTGCCAGTCCCTCCCCATTTCCGGACTCTGCTGACCAGGGCCAGCTCCAGCATTTCTGCCGCCCCAGCGCAAAAAAACCAAAAAAAAGCCGCGATCGCAATCGCGATCGGCGGCGGCAATTGGAAAAAAAAAAAAAGCCGCGATTGGCGGCCGCAGTTCAGCGGCAGGTCCTTCGCTCCTAGAGGGAGTGAGGGACCTGCCGCCCCCGAATTGCCGCAGGTGCCGCCCCTCTCCCTTGGCCGCCCCAAGCACCTGCTTGTTAAGCTGGTGCCTGGAGCCGGCCCTGCTGCTGACGAGCCAGACTTTGCTGTCACCTGCCTTCCTGGTGCACAGAGCAGACAATGGCGCCGGGAGGGGATCACAGCAGACGCCTGCACCCTGCCGTGTGGCGGCACAGCCCCTCGCCGTGCTCACAGCACCCCACGGACAGTGGCCGGGGCACCAGGGTGTCAGGGGTCACTGAGGTTTCTTTGGAAATCTCCAGGTACTTCTGTGAATTGACTCCAACCTTCAGGGTTCCAGCAGCTGCTAGCAGCCAACCAGCCCTGCGCGGGTGCTCCATCTAGTCCAGCTGTGGGCGGGCAAGGCCAGACCCTCCCCTTCGTGCTCCATCTGGCCTCCCAGCCCCCCATTCCTCTGACTTCTCTTGAGGACTCAGCGCAGTGACATCACTGCCAGCGACAGGTTTGATTTAACTTGGCCCCCTCCCCGCCCTGGGCCTGGAGACGAGTCGCCGAGAGTCCGTCCTTCTCGGGAGCCGGCTGCCGCATCGACAGACACGCTATCTGTGGAGCTGGTTTGGCTCATTTCGACCCCTCTCGTTCTCTCGTCCGGGGCCGTGTCCGTCTGAAATCTCAGACAGCTAGAGAAAGAGGGGGCTGCTTTGTCGGATTTGGAATCTGGAGGCCAAGTTGCTTTCCGGTGGTATGGTTACCGCCTTTGGACTCCAGTGGTTAGCCAGTCTTGGGGGTCCTGAGGCTGTTTTCATTAGGGGGCACCATTGTTGCAGGAGTGGGGTGGTTTTTTGTGCAGAGTCCCCTTCCCTGAACACAGCAGGAACCAAACAGCCAGAGAGGGTTTCTTCACTCGCAGTTCCAAGCCCTTTTAAGCCAGCACTGAGCCTAAAAAACTCTCTCTGGGCTTCTTCTCAGGGCTTCATTCCCACAGCTTGTTCTGCCCGTCTCGTCTGCCTGCCTTCCTGCTGCTTCTTGCCCAACTCTCCCACTCACATACCCAGACGCAATCTAACCAATCCCCTGCCCTTGCATTTGTTCTCAGACCTCCAGGGAACCCCTTGGACGGCATGGCCCAGCCACTTCCTGGGCTTAGGATGACCAGACAGCAGGTATGAAAAATTGGGACAGGGGGTGGGGGGTAATAGGCGCCTATATAAGACAAAGCCCCAAATATCAGGACTGTCCCTATAAAATCAGGACATCTGTTCACCCTACCTGGGCTTGCACATGGTCTCCTCCTTGGAGGTGGTTTTTCTTTGTTTCGGCTATAGTTAAACAAAGGGGCATTAAATGGTTCCCTCCGCTAGCCTGAATGGAAGGCGGCTAGCCCACTCCAGAGCTTCATAACTGCCCAACCTCCCACCCCAGCAGTATGAATGAAGTGCTCTCCGCTTAGGAGAGCAGCTCTGAAATCCCGAGGGACGTGAAGCGGATCAAAGGCCAAATGAGGTGAGGTTAAATCTGGCTGAAAAGAAGGGATGTGAAAACAAGGGAGCTGGGGCGACAGCTGGCCTTGTGGGCAGCTTCTATCGATCCTTTGATCTTGCCAGCCAAGGACAGCACCTCCGGCCGGGGATCACCAGTAGCAGGGGAGCTGCTGTGTCCTCTGAGCACGCTTGCTCGGGATGCTTTTGCCAGCAGCTCAGTTCTCCCTTCCTGAGTGTCATCAGCACAGCACATGGCTCCGGGAGCCACAAGGCCTAGCATTCGGAGCAACTGCCAGGCAGCACACCAGGCCTGCGACCACCCGTCCAGATCAATGAGGTGACATGTAGGAAGGTCTCAACCAGTAAAAAGTACATTAACCTAACATCCTGTTCTGACACACTCAGTGTAGCATGGCAACGGCTGCGATGCCATGGCAACGGCTGCGATGCCATGGCAACGGCTGGGGTGCCATGGCAACGGCTGCGATCGCATGGCAACAGCTACTGCTAATGGAGAGAGAAAATGCCAGACATTCTCTTCAAACTTTAAGATGCGCCTGCAGGCATCTGTTGCTCCAAGTCTAGATGGTTGCAGTTCCCAGTACGATTCCCCATACGCCCCAGCTTGGGTCCCTCCCATCTCCCCTCTGGGCACCGGCTACCGCTGGTTTTTCCATTGCCCTTTATGGCGGATCCCTATTGACTGCCTTGCCCCGGGCCCGTTCTACAGCTGCTGCGTGGCAGATTGATGGCTATCCATGAGCTGCCGCAAGTGGGTGGATGGCCCGGCTCATGGAATTGGGAATGGGACGCAGACACCTCCACCTCAGCCTCGTCGGTTGGAATCAGCCCTGGGTTGGGAGGGACAAAAAGCTGCTTCCCTCCACTAGGCTGTGTGAAGCATCCACGGATGAGTTGGTGGGTCTCCGTCCTGGCACTGAATTCACTAGTGAAAACTCCTTTCAATGCGGCAGGGCACCGTGTAGCCAAGCTATCGGGGGGGCCCCACCTAACCAGGGGCACCCAGTGTAACCAGCTCTTACGGGGTCACCTCTTACTGGGTAGGATTCCATGTCCCCAGGAGAATGCAGGTGACAGGCACTGTTCTCCAGCAGCTCAGCTACACGCCGAGCTCGGAGCCCAGCACAAGAGCTGTGCAAACTACCCATGTGGATCTGCAAACCCTCAGCCCCGGCTCACAAAAGTCTGGTGACCTGGCGCTGAGGTTGCCCGCACAGCTGGGGATGCAGCCTCCCCAACTCCCTCCTGGCACCTGCCCCCTCAGAATAGCCCTAGGGCCTAGCCCCTTTTCTTACCCTATATATCCTCAGGGAAGTCCAGGCAGCTTGCAGTCAGGCTTTCCCTGTACACCACCCACCTTGGGCCTACACTCCATCGGAGTTCCTTTCACCCCTCCCACTTGCCCCTCTGGAAGGGGATCTAGAGAAGAGATGGCCATGCAGCCCGTGTCCGCAGGGGTGGGTACAGGTAGCTGGTGGTGACGGGGTTGGTTTGGCCAGGGACATGGGTAGTGCAAGTGTTGTGCCTTACAGTGGTGGAAGAAATGCACGTGGCGGGTGGGGTGGCATGCTGGGAATGTTGAGTTGTGCGGGTGCTGTGCAGGACACGACTAATGCAGCAGGTGTTGCGTTGTTGGGGGCCACCCTGGCCGGAGCGAGTGCTGGGCCCAGCATGGGGAGGGGCGTCTGTGAATTTCAGGCCCAGCAGGTGGCCTTGTGCTGGACCCCATAGCTTTAAAACTGCCAGCTCAGATTCATCTCCTAAAGCTCACACACCTACAATCCTGCCAACTCTGAGATTCAAACCTACCCGTTCAGAAAATGAGCAGGTCATAGAATCATAGAAGATTGGGGTTGGAAGGGACCTCAGGAGGTATCTAGTCCAACCCCCTGCTCAAAGCAGGACTAACACCAACTAAATCATCCCAGCCAGGGCTTTGTCAAGCCTGACCTTAAAAACCTCTAAGGAAGGAGATTCCACCACCTCCCTAGGGAACGCATTCCACTGCTTCACCACCCTCCTAGTGAAATAGTGTTTCCTAATATCCAACCTAGACCTCCCCCACTGCACCTTGAGACCATTACTCCTACAGATGCCAAATGTCACATAACAGGGTAGAAAATCTCCTCTGACCAAGACTCCTGGCCAACCTGGGACCCTTCTCCCCAGCTCCCCTGGGAGTGTCTTCAGAGTCAGCTCAGCTGAGTTCAGTAATCAAGGCACATCCTGCTCCTGTACAGTCGGACACGAGAGCCAGCGTCTCCTCTGCCTTGTCCATCCCCTCCACGATTGCCACTTCTGATTGCAGGCCAGAGCTTTGTGAGGGGGGGTGAGCGCACAAGGCAGGAATAATACGGCCTGGTTGCCGGGGTACGCTGGCCTCATCAAGCCACTAGAGCTGACCAGAAAATGGAAATCCCATCCTGGGAAAACCTTTGTGGCTTGGGGGAGAGGATGTGCCTCTTGAATTAGGACGAAAAGTCAAAAATGTGACTTTTTCCTAGGAAGGGGTTGCCAGCAAAACGCTCTCTCAGGAAATGCGAAACAGGACATTTCGACCTGCCCGCTTGCGGACGCAGCATGAGCTTGGCAAGAGCCTTCCAGGGACGCCAGCATTTGGTTTCCCCAACAGACAAATATTTTCAGCAAAATCGACTTTGTCTCCCAGAAAAATGTGATTGTGTGAAACGGGCGTTTTCTGTTGTGAAATCATCCCCGAGGGAAATTCCCAACCAGCGCTTTGCTGATGCGAAGAATCCGTTAGAAAGCCCCAAAATGTCAATCACGGGGGCACTCTTCTGCCTGCAAACTGCACTTTATTCTGCGGCCGCTGCCTGTTCAGCCACTTCCCCAGGTCTCGTGCGGCCTGGTTGAAGTGCCCGAGCCTGGCTATTCATCCGGCAGTCACGATCTCACAGCGGTGCCTATAATAATTCACTGAGCTGTTGACTGTACAGTCTGTGAGAGGCAGGGATGCTGGGACATACTGTACCCTTCAGCACTGACAGCGCCTGGCAGGGTGCGTTTCTGATGGGGAAGAAGCAAGCCACGACTATTCCTGGGGAGGGGGAGCGTTTTCAGTCTGCCCTGCTCCCCACCTTGCAGATGGAATGTCCTTCATCCATCCGGCAGGGTTTGCTGCTGTCCAGCTTTTCTCCCCGGGGGAGGAGATCCGGGTGGGGGAGCCGGAAATTACAGAACACAGCTCTGTACAATGCACCAACTAGACGAAGGAGCGAGCGTTGTGGAGGCGAGGCAGACTCTGCAGTGAATTCCCTGACGTGGCAGATATCTCCCGAAGCCCCCTCCCCACCCACATGCACACGCAAACACGCGCCCACTCACATACGCACACGAGCACCCACGCGCTCAGAAAAACACCTTCCTCCAATGGAGCAACTGGGATACAGCTATTGCTGAATCTCCTCATTCATTAATCTTCTCCGGAAGCCCCTCGACACAGGCACACACACACACACACACACACATACCCTCAGATGCATGTACACACGTGTTGACACACACACACTCACCCATTCCTCTGATAGAAAAACACCATTTCGTTGTGGTGAATTCTCTGACTTTGTGACCTTCTCCTGATGCCCCAAATGCAAAATCCCCTCTCCCCGCATACACTCACAGAAACCCACACCCTCACACACAAGTGTCACGTGTAACAGTCCCTGGGAGGACCCCTTCAGCATCCATAGGGTCACACTCTCACTAGTATAAGCCACCCGGCTTCACGGCCTCCTGGAACCAAACCTCGGCGCCTCCAGCCCCCCTGCTTCACGCCGTGAGCTCCAGGCTGCGCGTCCACCTGAGCTGGACACTGGAGGGAGACTTGCACCCCCAAAGGGAGCAGTGCCCCCCCACACCTCCTGACTCTGCAGTGACTCCCAGCCAGCGGGGCAGCAGCAGGAGGGGTATTAGCTGTCTGGGACACACAGTAGAAAGTCCTTAGTTAAGCTAGAAAACAGAAAGTTACAGCATGGTCCATTTGGGTCAGGCCCAGAGCCCAATGACCCCTCTTTAGCCCCAGTACCTCCCCAGCTTCTCTTTCCAACAGCCCCACACTTAACAACCCCACCTGGCCCTTCCTCAGTCTTTTGTTCTCCAGCTGGTCAGACCCCCTCTGGCTTCCTAGGGAGGGTTGGTGGTCCATGGTCGTTAGTTGCACTTGCTAGGAGCCAAATGTCTGGGCAGCTGGAGTGGCCATTGTCTTCTGGGACTCTCCATGGGCGCAGACAGCCAGGCGTCAGTCACACCTGGATCTCTGCAAAGAGTAAACAACCTTTCCCCCCACCTAGTTACCCAGGCAGCACATAGGGGAAACTGAGGCACGGACACTATTAATACAACATATTATGAAAAATTCCCACTTCATCACATGTCCATGCACTCACGCCTGCACACTCATTCTTCTAGTGAGAAAAACTGTGTTACGGCCAGTGCCTCTGCAGTTAATTCCCTCGTGCAGTGACCTGTTCAGAAAGGCCCTCTCTAACCATGCACACACCATCAGACATGTTCACACTCCCACACATACACCCGTTCCGCCAGTGGGGAAAACGTTGCCATAGATAACATCCCTGTAACAAATCGCTGGACACAGCAAAATTCCTTTGGCCACCCCTCTGCACGCGTTCACGCAGAAACACCTCTCCATGGATGTGCACATGCAAACATGCACATACACATACACACACATACAGACACGCACCCATCCATGAAACCCACTCCTGTTGTTAGCCGCAGGACCCCCACCTCCAGCCCTCCGGGTTCTCTCAACAGCCACGGTGCTTTTCACGGATTCTCCCACCATCTGTTCAGCCACCTCATCCTGCCCACAAAAGCAGACTGAGTTGGGAATCCAGTGCAGACGCAGAGCGGAGACCCGGTTCCAACGCGGGGGTGCCTTGTATAATATCCAAACCGCAGCCCACGGTGCGGGAGCGGGCTCCACGGGAGCTTACGGCACAAAAGGAGGCAAGAAAACACGTCATGTCCTGAAAACGTGTCAAGAAAGGGATTGTTTTCCCTTCACCCAGGGGTGCCTGGAAGAGAAGGGCCATGGCTGTCCAGGGACCTGTCTTTCTGCTCCTTTGCTTGCTGAGGGGGTTGTTTGGGGCTGGGGCAAACAGACCCATAAGCGAGTTGCCCTGAAGTACAAGGTGGAAGCCGGCCTGAAAAGCACTAGCCCCGGCCTGATATTTCCGTGTCCCTGCTCAGCAGCTTGTGTCTCCCCAGCTCACCAACGAGTTTCCTGCCCCACGCTCCTGTGTCACACTGTGCTTCCTCACCTAAAGAATGGAGGGGTGCGGCGTGGATCCTACCACTGCTACTCCTTAGTGCAGCCGCCTCCCCAGCACTCCCAGGCCCCATCAGCCCTAGTAGGAGGGAGGGAACTGAGCAGAAGACCTGGCACCAGCTCTCCTGGGGAGCACAGTCCGCGGGGCTGGCCCAGCCAGGGCATCACTCTGTGTGTGCAGATGTCGGCTGTACAAGTGTAGGGTTACCATATGTCCAGATTTTCCCGGACATGTCCGGCTTTTTGGGCCTCAAATCCCCGTCCGGGGGGAAATCCCAAAAAGCCGGACATGTCCGGGAAAATAGGGAGGGAGGGCCCGGCGGTGCTCGGCTGGGGCCGCTGGGGCTGCGCCGGCGGTGCGGGGCCGGGGGTGTGGGCACCTGGCCGGGGGCCGGTGCGGTGCTCGGCCGGGGACCAGGGGCCGATCCGGGGGCCGGCGCAGTGCTCGGCCGGGGACCGGGGGCCGATCCGGGGGCCGGCGCGGTGCTCGGCCGGGGGCCGATCCGGGGACCGGCGTGGTGCTCGGTCGGGGGCCGGAGCCGGGGGCGCAGGCACTTGGCCGGGGCCGGCGCGGTGCTCGGCCGGGGACCGGGGGCCGGCGCGGTGCTCGGCCGGGGACCGATCCGGGGGCCGGCGCAGAGCAGGGGCCGGGGGCGCGGGCACTTGGCTGGGGCTGGCGCGGTGCTCGGCCGGGAGCCGGGGCTGGGGCTGGGGCCGGGGGCACAGGCACTTGTCCGGGGGCCGGCGCCCCGGGGCCTGAGCCGGGCGGGAGACGCCAGGGCCAGAGCCTCTTGGCCTGGGCCGGCCGCCCGCCGAAGGGAGCCGCGCGGCCGGACTGGGCCCAGCCCCAACTTACCTGCTGCCTCCCTGTTTCAGGCTTCCCGCGAACATTTGATTCGCGGGAAGCAGGGGAGGGGGAGGAGCAGGGGGCGGAGTGTTCAGGGGAGGGGGCAGAGTTGGGGCGGGGATGGGGCGGAGTTGGGGCGGGGATGGGGCCCCATGGAGTGTCCTCCTTTTTAAAAATTAAAATATGGTAACCCTATACAAGTGGGGTGTAGCTGTGACATCCCCACACTAGCACGTACCGAGCTAAAATTAGTGTAGCCACACGGCAGCGTGCCTGGGCAGGAGGGGCTGCAGCCCTGAGGCCGAGTCTAGCATCTCCAGCAGGGGTCACGGGCCCACCACAGCCTCTGCACCATCAACATGCCCTCAGCACAGCTAGGCCCTCGGGGAATCCCACGTCTCCCTCCCCTCAGCGATTTCTGCCAAGTGTCCCTCCACCTCCCCTCAGTGAATCTCCCCAGGTATCCCCCCATCTCCACTCAGTGACTCCCCCCCCCAGGTGTCCCTCCACCTCCCCTCAGCGAATCCCCCCCCAGGGGTCCCTCCACCTTCCCTCAGCGAATCCCTCCCCCCCAGGTGTCCCTCCACCTCCCCTCAGTGACTCCCCCACCCCAGGTGTCCCTCCACCTCCCCTCAGTGACTCCCCCCCCCAGGTATCCCTCCACCTCCCCTCAACGAATCCCCCCCCCCAGTATCCCTCCACCTCCCCTCAGCGAATCCCCCCCCAGGTGTCTCTCCACATTCCCTCAGTGAATCCCCCCCCCCAGGTATCCCTCCACCTCCTCTCAGTGAATCCCCCCCCAGGTGTCCCTCCACCTCCCCTCAGTGAATCCCCCCCCAGGTTTTCCTCCACCTCCCCTCAGCGAATCCCCCCCCCCCAGGTGTCCCTCCACTTCCCCTCAGCGAATTCCCCCCCAGGTGTCCCTCCACCTCCCCTCAGCGAATCCCCCCCCAGGTATCCCTCCACCTCCCCTCAGCGAATCCCCCCCCCAGGTGTCCCTCCACTTCCCCTCAGTGAATTCCCCCCCAGGTGTCCCTCCACCTCCCCTCAGCGAATCACCCCCCAGGTATCCCTCCACCTCCCCTCAGCGAATCCCCCCCCCAGGTGTCCCTCCACCTCCCCTCAGTGAATCCCCCCCCCCAGGTGTCCCTCCACCTTCCCTCAGGGAATCCCCCCTCAGGTGTCCCTCCACCTCCCCTCAGTGACTCCCCCCCCCAGGTGTCCCTCCACCTCCCCTCAGTGACTCCCCCCCCCAGGTGTCCCTCCACCTTCCCTCAGTGAATCCCCCCCCAGGTGTCCCCCCACCTCCCCTCAGTGAATTCTCCCCCAGGTGTCCCTCCACCTCCATTCAGTGACTCCCCACCCCCAGGTGTCCCTCCACCTTCCCTCAGCGAATCCCCCCCAAGGTGTCCCTCCACCTCCCCTCAGCGAATCCCCCCCCCAGGTGTCCCTCCATCTTCCCTCAGTGAATCCCCCCCCAGGTGTCCCTCCACCTCCCCTCAGTGACTCCCCCCCTCAGGTGTCCCTCCACCTCCCCTCAGTGACTCCTCCCCCCAGGTGTCCCTCCACCTTCCCTCAGCGAATCCTGCTCCCAGGTGTCCCTCCACCTCCCCTCAGTGACTCCCCCCCCAGGTGTCCCTCCACCTCCCCTCAGTGAATCCCCCCCCCCAGGTGTCCCTCCACCTCCCCTCAGTGAATTCTCCCCCAGGTGTCCCTCCACCTCCCCTCAGTGACTCCCCACTCCCAGGTGTCCCTCCACCTTCCCTCAGCGAATCCCCCCCAAGGTGTCCCTCCACCTCCCCTCAGCGAATCCCCCCCCCCAGGTATCCCTCCACCTTCCCTCAGTGAATCCCCCCCCAGGTGTCCCTCCACCTCCCCTCAGTGACTCCCCCCCTCAGGTGTCCCTCCACCTCCCCTCAGTGACTCCTCCCCCCAGGTGTCCCTCCACCTTCCCTCAGCGAATCCCGCTCCCAGGTGTCCCTCCACCTCCCCTCAGTGACTCCCCCCCCAGGTGTCCCTCCACCTCCCCTCAGTGAATCCCCCCCCCCAGGTGTCCCTCCACCTCCCCTCAGTGAATTCTCCCCCAGGTGTCCCTCCACCTCCCCTCAGTGACTCCCCACCCCCAGGTGTCCCTCCACCTTCCCTCAGCGAATCCCCCCCCAGGTGTCCCTCCACCTCCCCTCAGCGAATCCCCCCCCCCAGGTATCCCTCCACCTTCCCTCAGTGAATCCCCCCCCCAGGTGTCCCTCCACCTCCCCTCAGTGACTCCCCCCCTCAGGTGTCCCTCCACCTCCCCTCAGTGACTCCTCCCCCTAGGTGTCCCTCCACCTCCCCTCAGTGACTCCCCCCCCCAGGTGTCCCTCCACCTCCCCTCAGTGACTCCCCCCCCCAGGTGTCCCTCCACCTTCCCTCAGTGAATCCCCCCCCAGGTGTCCCCCCACCTCCCCTCAGTGAATTCTCCCCCAGGTGTCCCTCCACCTCCATTCAGTGACTCCCCACCCCCAGGTGTCCCTCCACCTTCCCTCAGCGAATCCCCCCCAAGGTGTCCCTCCACCTCCCCTCAGCGAATCCCCCCCCCAGGTGTCCCTCCATCTTCCCTCAGTGAATCCCCCCCCAGGTGTCCCTCCACCTCCCCTCAGTGACTCCCCCCCTCAGGTGTCCCTCCACCTCCCCTCAGTGACTCCTCCCCCCAGGTGTCCCTCCACCTTCCCTCAGCGAATCCCGCTCCCAGGTGTCCCTCCACCTCCCCTCAGTGACTCCCCCCCCAGGTGTCCCTCCACCTCCCCTCAGTGAATCCCCCCCCCCAGGTGTCCCTCCACCTCCCCTCAGTGAATTCTCCCCCAGGTGTCCCTCCACCTCCCCTCAGTGACTCCCCACCCCCAGGTGTCCCTCCACCTTCCCTCAGCGAATCCCCCCCAAGGTGTCCCTCCACCTCCCCTCAGCGAATCCCCCCCCCCCAGGTATCCCTCCACCTTCCCTCAGTGAATCCCCCCCCCAGGTGTCCCTCCACCTCCCCTCAGTGACTCCCCCCCTCAGGTGTCCCTCCACCTCCCCTCAGTGACTCCTCCCCCTAGGTGTCCCTCCACCTTCCCTCAGCGAATCCCGCTCCCAGGTGTCCCTCCACCTCCCCTCAGTGACTCCCCCCCCAGGTGTCCCTCCACCTCCCGTCAGCGAATCCCCCCCGCCAGGTATCCCTCCACCCCCCTCAGTGAATCTCCCCGGGTATCCCCCCTCAGTGACTCCCCCAAGGTATCCCACTGCCTCCTCTCTGTGAATCCGCTGGTGATGAAGTGGTGGGTTCTCTTGGTTTTTCCAATGGTTTGCATGCAGAGGGGGTGGGCCTCAGTTTCCCTGGGTGTTACTGGTTTCATGGTTTCACAAGGGGAGGGGAGAGGGAGTTGTTGTTACAGAGGACCAGCGAGGGAACGTGGGACCCCAGCCAATGGTCTGGAGAATGGCGACCCCAGCGACTGGTGACCTGGGGACTGAGAAGCCCAGCTCAGGAGTCGCAGACGGTTCTGGCCAGTGGGAGGACAATGGGTTGCGCAGAGAGGACCCCAGTGACCTGATCAGCCGGTTCCAGCCAGAGGGGCCAGAGGACAGAAAAGGGGAGAGGAGGCCCAGGTGACCCTGCTTATCTGGAGAGAAGACAATGGACAGAGGCGGGGCTTGGGGGAGGTGATATCAGATGCCCATCTGGGAAGCAGGGGGTCTCTGAACTGGAGGGAGAGAACAGCCAGAACCCCCCTGGATGCAGGGGACTGGGATGTGCTGTGCTGAGGGAGGCCAGGCCTGAGGGCCCTGAGAGTTTCCCATGCTGTGTTCAGACACTCAATAAACCCTCCTGTTTTCTAGGGTTACCATTCGTCCGGATTCCCCCGGTCATGTCCGGATTTTTGAGCTAAAAATAGCGTCCGGGGGGAATTTGTAAATGTCCGGACTTCTCCCCCCACCCCATGCAGAGCGCGCGCACGGCTAACAGGGCAGCCGGCCGGATGGTGCCACTTACATGGGGCTCTGACAGCCAGAGAGAGCCCCTCCTCCTCTCCCCTGCGGCAGAGATCACTCCCTCCCTCCCTCCCTGCATTCGCAGATTGCCTCCGGCAGTCTGGAGCTCCTCTCCCGCTCCTTCCCGCTGCTTATGGGTAAGAATGGTGTCCCTAGCCTCTGTTCGTCAGAGGATGGAGATGGATGGCAAGAGAGAGATCACTTGATCATTGCCTGTTAGGTTCACTCCCTCTGGGGCACCTGGCATTGGCCACTGTCGGTAGACAGATACTGGGCTAGATGGACCTTTGGTCTGACCCAGTACGGCCTTTCTTATGTTCTTATGTTCTTATGTTCTCCCCTGCCAGCCAGCCTGCCGGGACGAACGGCTCAGGCCGTTCCTGAGCAAGTTCACAGAGACGTTAGGCGAAGGGCAACAACAAGGGGGCCAGGGGGTCGGAGAAGGGACAGGGAGGTTTTGGAGGGGGCAGTCAAGAGACGGGGGGGTGGAATTCGGGGGGGGCTTTCTGGGGGAGGGTGTGGATAAGGTTTTGGGCAGTCAGGGTACAGGTAGGGGGTAGGATCCTGGGGGGGGCAGTTAGGGTGGGGGGGGTCTCAGGAGGGGGCAGTTAGGGGATAAGGAACAGGGAGGCTTAGGTAAGGGGTGGGGTTCTGGAGGGCAGTTGTTAGGAGCAGGGGTCCCAGGAGGGGGCAGTCAGGGGACAAGGAGCGGGGGGGGGTGTTTGGGAGTTCTGGGAGGGGGCTGTCAGGTGGCAGGGGTGGGGAGAGGGATCGGAGCAGTCAATGGGACAGGGAGCAGAGGGGTTTAGATGGGTCGGGAGTTCTGGGGGGGCTGTCAGGGGGTGGGGAGTGGTTGGATGGGGCGTGGGAGTCCCAGGGGTCTGTCTGGGGGTGGGGGTGTGGATAAGGGTTGGGGCAGTCAGGGTACAGGTAGGTGGTAGGGTCCTAGGGGGCCAGTTAGGATGGGGGAGGGTCTCAGGAGGGGGCAGTCAGGGGACAAGAGGCAGGGAGGCTTAGGTAGGGGGTGGAGTCCTGGGGGGCAGTTAGGGGCAGGGGTCCCAGGAGGGGGCAGTCAGGGGACAAGGAGCGGGGGGGAGGGTTGGGGGTTCTGAGGGGGGCGGGAAGTGGGAGGGGCAGGGGCGGGGCTAGGGCGGGGCTCCTCCCGTCCTCTTTTTTGCTTGCTGAAATATGGTAACCCTAGTTTTACGCTGGCTGAGAGTCGCTCTAGGCTAGAGAACAGGGGGCATTATTCCTTCTGGGAGTGGAGGGCCCGGGGGTCCAGAGCGAGTGGACTCCCTGAAGGGGCCCACGGCGAGAAACAGGCGTGCTAAGGCTCAGAGAGGTACAGTTCCAGGAGGTGGAGGGGCCTGACCCCGAGAGAGAGTGGACCCCCGAGAAGGGCTGTCTCACTGAAGGGGGTTCCCCCCAGGGACTGCACGGGGCCAAGAGTGGGCACGACCTGTGAGTCCGTGACAACATGGTAGCAGAGGATGGTTGGTGGATGCACCCTGTAGACGTGGGCTGCGAGCGCCGGCGCTTTGCAGTGAGCGGCTGCCAGCGATAGAACGAGGGTATTGAACGGAACCTGCCTGGAAATGGCCTAGAACCAGCTCCGTAAGAGCGACCTGGCCCATCTGTGCAGGGAGAGGGGGCTGAGCGTGGGGAGGCTCACTAAGGAGCGGCTGATTGCTCAGCTTGTAGAGAATGACCAGTCTGAGGCACAGGCTCCAGACCCCAGGGGGGCTCCCGGGGTGCCCGGCGGAGAGCTGGGGCGTAGCCATGGGGGCAATCCGTGTAGCGACTGGGAGTCCATCAGACCCAACTCCCCGGTCGGCACAAGGGGACCCCAGTCAGGTTTCTCCCTGGAGGAGCTGCAGAGACTGGAGCTGGAGCTGAAAGCGAAGGAGCTGGAGAAGTAGAGGCTGGTGGACTGTGCAGAACAGCAGAAGCATGAGTTGGAGTTGGAGGAGCGGCGGGCCAAGAGGGCCTGCCGGGGGGTAAGTGGGGAAGGGCCCCGAGACGCCGGTGTTGTGGGGAATCTGGACATCAAACTGCTGCCCCAGTTCGAGGGGGGGGTGGGGGATATTGATGCCTACCTCACAGCCTTTGAGAAGGCCTGTGAACTGAACCAGATTGACCCCGCAGACAGGCTTCGCTGTCTGACCCCCCTGCTGGGTCCCAAAGCCATAGAGGCGTTCAGCCAAATGGATGGTATTAAGATGGGGGACTTTGCTGCTGAAGTTTGAACTGACCCCCGAGGCGTACAGGAAACGATTCCGGGGTGTGCGCAAGGCCTCAGGTGTCTCTTACAAGGAGGTCACCAACTTGCTGGGGGAATATCTCTGCAAGTGGGGGAAGGGCGCAGGGGCCACTACCGCAGAGGACGTGTATAACCTGGTGGGGTTGGAGCAGCCGTATGACCAGGGCCGGCTCTAGGTTTTTTGCCGCCCCAAGCAAAAAAAAATTTTGGCTGCCCCCCCGTCCCAGCCCTGGGCTCCTCGCCTGCACCCCCCTGCTGCCCCAGCCCTGGGCTCTCCCCCCCCCCCCACTCCCTGCCGCCCCAGCTCTGGGCTCCCTCATTGCCCCCACACACACACCTCCTGCCGCCCCAGCCCTGGGCTCTCTCCCACCCCCACCTGCACCCTCCTTCCGCCGCAGCCCTGGGTCACTGGTAACTCGCTCCCAGGGCCGGTCATTCAGCAGGAATTTTAGATGTGCACAGAACACAGACAGGATTGGTTCCCATATGGTTACAGAACTGCAGTAAAGTGGAACGATTTTCAGCTTGTGTGATTGGAGGATATCTGGATGGATATTATAAGACTGTCCTACATAAATGAGGAAAAGTTGAGGTGCCTTTATTATTCTTTTGTTCCACTCTTTCTTTCTATGGGGAATTTGCCAATGCAATATCACTGTCTTCCTTTTAAACAAACAAACAAACAAACAAACAAACAAAAAAGGCAATGGCTGTTGAAAATAGCAATTCCAGTCCTAATAACCACTGGGAAGCATTTCTTGCTCAATTTTATCCTACTTTTTCTACAGCAAGTTACAGTGGATCAGTATAGTTGATTTGGGAGAAATGAAGTAACAGCTGCCCAAACTGAGCTTGAGCACTGGAAGGCAGGTGCTGGGGGGGGGGGGGGTCTGAGTGGCACGGTAAAGGGACTGGGGGGTTGGATGGGGCGGAGGTTCGGGGGGCTGTCAGGGGCAGGGAGAAGGGGGGGATAGATGGGTCAGGGGTTTGGGGGGGCAGTCAGGGGATAGCGGTTGGATAGGCATGGGAGTCCCGGGGGTTTGTCAGGGGACAGGTAGGGGGTGGAGTCCTAGGGGGGAAGTTGGGGGGGTGTCTCAGGAGGGGTCAGTTGGGGACAAGGAGAAGGGAGGCTTAGATGGGGGTGGGGTCCCAAGGGGCAGTTAGGGGCAGGGGTCCCCGGAGGGGGCAATCAGGGGACAAGGACCAGTGGGGCTTAGATAGGGGGTGGGGTCCTGGGGGGCAGTTAGGGGGAGGGGTCCCGGGAGTGGGTGATCAGGGGACAGGGAGCAGGGCGGTTGGATGGGTTGGAGTTTCTGTGGGGGGCAGTCGGAGGGAGTGGATGGTGGCAGGGTGGGGCTACCCTCCCTCCCTGTGGAGTGTCCTATTTTTTAATGTTAAGATATGGTATCCCTGCCCTTCCCAGTGCAGCTCTCCATTCAGGGCAGGCTGCAGCATGAGGTCTCAGCTACCTCACTCCCTCCCCCTCTTTCCTGTTGGTAGTGGCCAAGGGAATGCTGGGAAATGTAGTTCTTTCCCTGCTCCAGGGCCGGCTCTATAGGCAGGGAGCTAACCAAGGAACTACAGCTCCCAGGGCCCCCTGTTGGTTCTCAGCTCCCAGTCTGGATCCCTGCCGCCCCTGCAAATGGGCTGCCCCAAGCACCTGCTTGCTTTGCTGGTGCCTAGAGCCGCCCCTGTGTATGACATCTGCCCTCCGGACCTTAAGATGTGGCTAGTGGACCGGAAGCCCAAGGATCTGCGCCGTGCAGGGGCACTGGCAGATGAGTTTGTGGACAGCAGATCGGGAGCAGGGGGGAGACCCACATCGGGGACTCAGAAGGGGAATCACCCCGAGACCTCTCCAAGGTGGGACTCCAGGAAGCCCAACTCAGGGGTGCCCAGGAATGCCGGGGCGGGCCGACCCCCATCGTGGGACTTGAGGGACCTGAAATGTAATTACTGTGGCCAAAAGGGGCACAAGGTGGCCCAGTGCCTGAAGATGAAGGAAATGGCAGCCAAGCAGAACCTGCGGGGTGTTAACTGGGTGGATGCCCACCGAAGGGCTGTCACACTGAAGGGGGTTCCCCCCAGGACTGTACGGGGCCAAGAGTGGGCACGACCTGTGAGTCCATGACACGGCTCCCAGGTGTCCCTCCACCTCCCCTCAGCGAATCCCCCCCCCAGGTATCCCTCCACCCACCTCAGTGAATCCCCCTCCCAGGTATCCCTCCACCCCCCTCAGTGAATCCCCCCCCCCCGGTATCCCTCCACCCCCCTCAGTGAATCCCCCCCCGAGGTATCCCTCCACCTCCCCTCACTGAATCCCCCCTCCCCCCCCCCGGCATACCTCCACCTCCCCCCAGTGGTGTCTGAGTTGGTGATCGGGGTCCTGGAGCTGGGGTCAGAACTGGCTGCAGGAATCTAGCCGGAGTAGGTTGCTGGCTGGATGCCCGCTTAGAGCAGCCTTCAGCGACGAGCTGAGGGTGTTTGCAGACCCTACAGGGTGATGTGGTGGTGTCTGTCCTGGCTGGGCAAAAACAGGGGCAGCCTGGGGCCAGACAGCAGGACACAGATTCAAAGGCACTGGCTCTGGCTCCCTCCTAAACCCATAGCCCTCATGAAGATGCTGCAGAGGATTGGACTCTTACACCCGTCGCTGACAGCCTCCTGAGATTGGCTTTATTAGTGTAACACCGACAGATCCTGGTCATCGGTGGGTGGGATCGAACCTGGGGCCTCGGGAGCTTAGTGCATGAGCCAAAAGCCAACTGGCCCTTACCTAAGGCTATAGAGTGTATGTTTCTCTCCCCCCCCCCTCCCCGGGGGGGGGGGCACCACTAGATAGGACAGAGCACCACACCCAAGAAGTGTGTGGGTTACATTAGTTTAGGACCTCAAGCCAGAGAAGGATGAAATGGGCTACAGGCTGCCTCCCTCACTGGTCCAGCTACTGGAAGGGAGATCTGGACTGGGAAAAGACTGGCCCCTTCCCTGGTCTTGCAGTTAAAAGAGGAGGATGCCCTTGGAATTGTAAGTATGTGGCCCACTGCCCTTCACTAGCCAGAATGAATCAGTCACAATCTCACGTGCATCAGTTCCTTTCCCTCTCTGGCATGCGTGCACACATGTATGTATGTATATGTATAGTAGAGGTGTGCGGGGGAAGTTCATGCAGGTGTGTGTGTCGAGGGGGTGAATACGTGTGTGCACTGCTGCCCGCTACTGGATAGAATTAGATCGGCTCATGTAGATATTGGTTCCACCTAGTGCAGCTGCTCAGAAGATTGTGGCCTGAAAAGAGACACCCGCATTTCGTATGAGTAAGACCTGGCCGGCTGCTACCTTCTTCTCCCTTCCCACCCACTCACGAGACAGAGCACAAAACCACACCCACAAGTGATACACGAGAACTGAACACACACGGCCTTGAGACACACATGCATACAGTGCACACACGTCAACTCTAGGCCGACACACATATACACAGCACACAATCATAGTCCACACTTAACACTGAAGCAAAGACCAAACAAACAAAAGAACAAGGGAATGAAGGAATGAACGAACAAACATATGAATGGACAAAAGAAAGCAGGAAAGAAAAGCCCTACACACAATCCCCTTCCCCTTTCACGCTCTTTGAAGCATCGAGGCCGTGTTAGAGTGCCCTTAAATAACTCCGTTTGGGTTCAGGAGAGGCTGGGGGAACAAGCAGATTCAGCTAATTTCTTTTCCTAGAACAATTTCTTTTTTTAAGCCACCATGAGGTGCCTGTGAAAACATCCCATCTCCTCCCACCGCCCCCTCAACTGGCAGCCTCCCCACCTTCCAGGCATGACAGCTGGCAGGCCATGTGCACAGCACTCTCGCGCACAGGCATCCGAGGGATACTGGCCGCTCGTTTCCCCTTCCCCTGGCTGAGCAGACAGGCAGCGGAAGGTGCCCCTCCTGAGCCAGGATAGCTCCACCGGAGGGCACCCTCCCTCGTCCAGAAAGACAGGTACAAATGTGGGGTCACCTGGCAAAGCTACTCTGCAGACAAACCTTCCTGGCGACAAAGTGCACTTTCATCTCACTGTTGCAACTGCTGCTGTCCGGCCCCAATGGGAGCTTTTGCAGTTGGCACTCAGCCCTCCTGCCTGGGCGAGAGCCGAGGAACAGAGCTCATTCTGCAGCCACTACTTTATCCAGCTGTTGTCTGGACAGCCTCAGCCCCTCCACCGGCAGTGAGTACCAGCGTGCCTACCGCCGCTCTCCGAGATGCTTATGGCTGCAGACACACAAACACCGGCGTTGCCAACACCTGAGCTTTTCCGCACCAAAGCACAGGCCTCTACCACTTGAGCTACAAGAGTAACTTCTTCCACTCTAAGTAGCAGGCTTTTATCCCCTCTGAAGCCAGCTGCTGGAGGGAGGCGGGATCACACATACTAAACCGGCGGAGTCTACTTCCTGCCTGCTCCCTGGATGGGTGGGTGATGGGGGAAGATGGCTGTGGATTGTTATCCTGCCATGCTGAAGAAACTGCTCTTTACTATCCTAGATGGTCTCCCCCGCAGGCATGTGGCGGGTGGGGACACACATCTGTGATCTCTAGTGCTGCAGTAGGAGAAAAGTGCTGAAATGGTTTTAAGGGCTCCGCTAGTGGGCGCAGCGCAGGGGTTAGGAAGGGATCCCTCTTCCCCCATGGGCAGCACTGCACAATTGGCCAGCTGCATTAGGGAGTTTCTCCATCTTCCTCTGGAGCACCAGGGGCCTGTAGGTCTGCGCAGCCGTCGTGAACTGCTCCCACACACCACGCTGTAGAACTCCATGGGCTCCGTAGGAGAGACATCGGAGTGCAGGCAAACCCTTTGTGTCCCACTCCTGCCCAATCTCAGCCCAGATGCTGACAGCATCCCGGAGCTTGGGGTCTGGCTGGGCCAGGGCACGTCCACTGAGAGATTGTCCTGTTCGGGGGAAGCGGCTTGAGCTTCTCTCGCTGAAAGCCCTCAGAATTGTCTCCACCCTTAGTTGTCACTAGCCGCTCTCACTGCCCTTGCCTATCTGTGTCCTCACTACTCAATGGCCCTCTTTAGCACTGTGCTTGCATCTCCCAACTGCGCAGCAGACACGAAGGCAGACTCAACTACTAAGCAAAGTCCTGCTCAGACACCGTGGCCAGCCTGCTGCTGTCCAGCTATGCTAGGAAGGGACTGGACCATCCGCCAGCTGATGCCACCTTGCTGGTGTCTTATCTGGACGGAGACCAGCAATAACTCTGGACTTTGATATCATCCGAGGTCAAACCTGAGACCTTATTTCACTTCTTAGGAAAACTAGCTTCTGAGTGACAATGGCTCAACCCTCCCTTTCTGCTGGCCTGGGAAGAGTTCAGCTCTGAACATTCCCAGTTAGATTCCCCATGTGATGGAATCTGATTATGGTGATTAGCTTCCGGAGCCCCTGCAGATGTGACCCCGCAGCTGGCAAACAGAACGGGGCTTATAGCTGCATTTTCACCCCCAAAGCAAGTGAATGCTTCTGTAATGAGCATGATTGAGTTGAGGAATGGTGTTGGCCTTTTGTTCAAGAATAATTCAGGCAGAATTCGCTATTCAGCTCATAGCAGCAGCAGCTAGTGTTCCAAACCCAGCCATTAGCCTTTTGTTCATGTTAATAGGCTTCTCTGTCCTCAGCAACCTTTCTGTGCCAGTCTAGGTCATTCACCTCTCCCCCTGTGTATCCAGAGCCTTCTCACTTGCTAACTGCCTCCCCCAAATCCTCTACAGTTATACAGGACACAGTCTGGCCTAGTGGACTAGTATGGGACAGGGTCTAGGAACTCCTGAGCGATTTCTGGCTCTGCCAGTGACTTGCTTTGCGGCCCTGACCTAGCCACTTGCTCTCTCCGTGCCTCAGTTTCCCAATAAGTGCTTTAAAGGTGTCACGGACTCACAGATCGTGCCCACTCTTGGCCCCGTGTGGTCTGTGGGGGGTGCCCCTTTCAGTGAGACAGCCCTTCTCGGGGGTCCACTCTCTCTCGGGGTTAGGCCCCTCCACCTCCTGGAGCTGCACTCTCTGAGCCTTAGCACGTCTGTCTCTCGCCGTGGGCCCCCTCAGGGAGTCCACTCGCTCTGGACCCCCCGGGCCTCCACCCCCTGAAGGGGTGGATGCAACCCTGTTCTCTAGACCGGAGCGACTCTCAGCCAGCGTAAAACAGGAGGGTTTATTGAGCGTTGAACACAGCACAGGAATTCTCAGGCCTGGCATCCCTCAGCACAGCACATCCCAGTCTCCCCTGCATCCAGGCGGGCTCTGCCTGCTCCCCCTCTCCAGCCCAGAACCCCCCTGCTTCCCAGCTGAGCATCTGAGATCACCGGTCCCAAGCCCCACCTCTGTCCATTGTCTTCTATCCAGGTAAACAGGGTCGTAAACCCGGTCGCCTGGACCTCCTCTCCTCGCTTCTGTCCTCTGGCCCCTCTGGCTGGAACCAGCTGGTCAGGTCACCGGGGTCCTCTCTTTACAGCCCATTGTCCTCCCACTGGCCAGAACCGGCTGCAACTCCTGAGCTGGGCCTCCCGATCCCCAGGTCACCAGTCGCTGGGCTGTCCATCCTCTAGGCCATTGGCTGGGGTCCCAAATTGTGTCGCTGGTCCTCTGCAACAACAAACGCCCTCTCCCCTCACCTCATTAAACCAGTAACACCCAGGGAAACTGAGTCCCACCCCCTCCGCATGCAAACCATTGGAAAAACAAGGAAAAAACAAGAAAATCCCCCACTTGGTCACAGAAGGTGAGACTTGCTAAGTGCTCTTATCCTGTTAAGTTTGCAAGGTGCTTTGGGACCCAGGGGCTGAGTGAGAAGGGGCCCCAACCAAACACCAGGTGCAAACATTGCAGCAGAGCTTTGGGTTGATCCAGATCTGGATCCCGGTTGTGCAGCCTGAGTCCCCCTCTGTTTTGGATAAAAGCCATTTGACAAAAGTGACTGAACAGGAGTTGGAGCCCGCCCTCACCAATTACAAATCAGAGCTGGCCCTTCAGCTACGTCTACACTGCAGCAGGGAGCTTGCCTTCAAGCCCAGGCTAGCGGGGCTCCTGCTGGCGCGGTAAGAATAGTAGCGTCGACGTGGCTAGACCGAGTCTGCGCTCTGGTCTGGGCTCTGGTGGCTAGACCGAGTCTGCGCCCGAGCCACAACCTCCACACTGCTTCGTTTAGCGCGCTAGCTCCAGTCCCGCTCGTTTGCGTCCGTCTGTTCATGCATCGAAGAACTGCATCAGCCCTGTTGGCCAGTGTCACACTGGGAGCTCATGTTCAGCTGATTATCTGCCAAGAGTCCCGACTATTTTTCAGAATCACTGCTTCCCTGGAGAGAGTCCCCCAGCTTCCTAGATGTATACATTTACATGTAGCTGTATGACAACGTATATTGTTTGCTAGCACCCAGCCTACCAAATCATAGAATCATGGAAGATTAGGGTTGGAAGAGACCTCAGGAGGTCATCTAGTCCAACCCCCTGCTCAAAGCAGGACCAATCCCCAGCTAAATCATCCCAGCCAGGGCTTTGTCAAGCCGGACCTTAAAAACCTCTAAGGATGGAGATTCCACCACCTCCCTAGGGAACCCATTCCAGTGCTTCACCACCCTCCTAGTGAAATAGTGTTTCCTAATATCCAACTTAGACCTCCCCCACTGCAACTTGAGACCATTGCTAATTGTTCTGTCATCTGCCACCACTGAGAACAGTCTAGGTCCATCCTCTTTGGAACCCCCCTTCAGGTAGTTGAAGGCTGCTATCAAATCCCCCCTCACTCTTCTCTTCTGCAGACTAAATAATCCCAGTTCCCTCAGCCTCTCCTCATAAGTCATGTGCCCCAGCCACCTAATCATTTTCATTGCCCTCTGCTGGACTCTCTCCAATCTGTCCACATCCCTTCTGTAGTGGGGGCCCCAAAACTGGACTCAATACTCCAGGTGTGGCCTCACCAGTGCTGAATAGAGGGGAATAATCACTTCCCTCGATCTGATGGCAATACTCCTATTAATGCAGCCCAATATGCCGTTGGCCTTCTTGGCAACAAGGGCACACTGCTGACTCATATCCGGCTTCTCATCCACTGTAATCCCCAGGTCCTTTTCTGCAGAACTGCCGCTTAGCCAGTCAGTCCCCAGCCTGTAGCGGTGTGTGGGATTCTTCCGTCCTAAGTGCAGGACTCCGCACTTGTCCTTGTTGAACCTCATCAGATTTCTTTTGGCCCAATCCTCCAATTTCTCTAGGTCACTCTGGACCCAATCCCTGCCCTCCAGCGTATCTACCTCTCCCCCCAGTTTAGTGTCATCTGCGAACTTGCTGAGGGTGCAATTCATCCCATCATCCAGATCATTAATAAAGATGTTGAACAAAACCAGCCCCAGGACTGACCCCTGGGGCACTCGACTTGATACCGGCTGGCAACTAGACATCAAGCCATTGATCACTACCCGTTGAGCCCGATGATCTAACCAGCTTTCTATCCACCTTATAGTCCATTCATCCAGCCCATACTTCTTTAACTTGCTGGCAAGAATACTGTGGGAGACCGTATCAAAAGCTTTGCTAAAGTCAAGATATATCACATCCACTGCTTTCCCCTCATCAACAGAGCCAGTTATCTCCTCATAGAGGGCAATCAGGTTGGTCAGGCATGACTTGCCCTTGGTGAATCCATGCTGACTGTTCCTGATCACTTTCCTCTCCTCTAAGTGCTTCAGAATTGATTCCTTGAGAACCTGCTCCATGATTTTTCCAGGAACTGAGGTGAGGCTGACCGGTCTGTAGTTCCCCGGATTCTCCTTCTTCCCTTTTTTAAAGATGGGCACTATATTTGCCTTTATCCAATCATCCAGGACCTCCCCCGATCGCCATGAGTTTTCATAGATTATGGCCAATGGCTCTGCAATCACACCAGCTAATTCCCTCAGCACCCTCGGATGCATTAGATCTGGACCCATGGACTTGTGCACGTCCAGCTTTTCTAAATAGTTCTTAACCTGTTCTTTCACCACTGAGGGCTGCTCACCTCCTCCCCATACAGTGTTGCCCAGTGCAGCAGTCTGGGAGCTGACTTTGTCTGTGAAGACCGAGGCAAAAACAGCATTGAGTACTTCAGCTTTTTCCACATCATCTGTCACTAGGTTGCCTCCCTTCATTAAGGGTCCCACACTTTCCCTGTCCTGTTTCTTGTTGCTAACATTGCTGTAGAAACCCTTCTTGTTACCCTTCACATCCCTTGCTAGCTGCAACTCCAGTTGTGTTTTGGCCTTCCTGATTACACCCCTGCATGCTCTAACAATATTTTTATACTCCTCCCTCGTCATGTGTCCAAGTTTCCACTTCTTGTAAGCTTCCTTTTTGTGTTTAAGCTCACCAAAGATTTCTCTGTTAAGCCAAGCTGGTCGCCTGCCATATTGGCTATTCTTTCTGCACATCGGGATGGTTTGTTCCTGCGCCCTTAATAAGGCTTCTTTAAAATACAGCCAGCTCTCCTGGACTCCTTTCCCCCTCCTATTAGCCTCCCAGGGGATCCTGCCCATCAGTTCCCTGAGGGAGTCACAGTCTGCTTTTCTGAAATAATCCACTCCGCTCTGTATCAGAGACCTGTCCTCTTAATGATTTCCCCTCCCCCAATTTCTGTGATGTCTGCAAACTTGATCAGTGATGATTTTATGTTTTTTTCCGGGTCATTGATAAAAATGTTAAATAGCGAAGGGCCAAGAACTGTTCCCTGTGAGACCTTATTAGAACCACCCCTGCTCAGTAATGATTCACCAGGGAGAGTTACATTTTGAGACCTATCACTTAGCCAGTTTTTAATCCATGTAATGAGTGTCATGTTAACTTTGTATCATTCTAGTTTTTTAATCAAAACGCCCTGTGGTACGAAGTCAAAGGACTTACAGAAATTGAAGTACATTATGTCAGCACTATTACCTTTGTCAACCAAAACTTGTAATTGCATCAAAAAAATGTATCACATTAGTTTGACAGGATCTATTTCCCATAAACTCATGTTGATTGGCATTAATTATTGTCACGGACTCACAGGACTCGTGCTCTCTCTCGGCTCTGTACAGTCCCTGGGGGGAACCCCCTTCAGTGCAACAGCCCTTCTCGGGGGTCCACTCTCTCTCGGGGTCAGGCCCCTCCGCCTCCTGGAACCGCACCTCTCTGAGCCTTAGCACGTCTGGCTCTGCCGTGGGCCCCCTCAGGGAGTCCCCTCGCTCTGGACCCCTGGGGCCTCCACCCCCAGAGGGAATAATGCAACCCTGTTCTCTAGCCCGGAGCGACTCTCAGCCAGCGTAAAACAGGAGGGTTTATTGAGCGTCTGAACCCAGCACAGGAAATTCTCTGGGCCTCAGGCCTGGCCCTCCTCAGCACAGTTCAGCTAGGTCTCTCCAGCCTCCAGGTGGGCTCTAGCTGCCCACCCCTGCCAGCCCAGAACCTCCCCCTTCCAGCTAGGCATCTAATGTCACCTCCCCCAAGTCCCACCTCTGTCCTTTGTCTTCTGTCCCAGGTAAACAGGTCACCTGGGCCTCCTCTCCTTCCAGCCTCTCCTCTCATCCATCCTTTGTTTGGCTGGCACGGGCTGGTCAGGTCACTGGGGCCCTCTCTCCGCAGCCCATTGTCCTCCCACTGGCCAGAACCGGTTGTGACTCCCGAGCTGGGCCTCCCAGTTACCAGGTCACCAGTCACTGGGGTATCCATTCTCCCGGCCATTCGCTGGCCCTCTAACAACAAACTCCCTGTCCCACCACCTCGTTAAACCAGTAACACCCAGGGAAACTGAGTCCCATGCCCGCTGCATGCAAACCATTGAAAACAACAAGAAAACCCCCTGCTTCGTTACAATTATATTACCCCTTTTTAATTCTTGATTAATCAAGTCCTGTATCCCAGAGGCTCCCAAGATCTAGCGCCGAGTCAGTATCCGTTTTCTTGTTGCAGCTCCTCCTTCTGCCTCCTCCACAGGTTGACTCTGTGGTTTGATCCTGACGCTGGATGACAACCCTCAAAGCGCACGCCGAGGAGCTGGCCACTGCCTCTGGACAAATGGGTCTCTGAATAGAGCAGCACAGAGAGACATCCAGCTGCTCTCTCTGGCTATGGCCGTGCTGACAGGCAGGGGCCCAAAGAAGGTTCAGGGGAGTTTGTGCTAGAACTAAATAAGATCCTCCTTAATTATACCCCTTCCGAGCCGCTGAGGCTGTGTGACGAGGGAGGCAACAAAACCCCAGCGCCACGGGGCCCCTCAGGCAACAGGCGCAGAAAGGATCCTGCGTGGGTGGGTGACTCACTTCCACTAGCGGGGAGCCGAACTGATCCGTTCTCCCCCGCAGCGGGGGTGGGGGGAGCTGGAAACCTCGCTGTGTATCCCTTGGGATAATTGCTCAATGCGCCAGCTCTCTTGCTGCCGGCTGGTGCCTTCCCTGAGCTGTGACGTCGCCTTCAGGCTGTGCCAGTCAGGGGGAGATGGGTGTTGGCATCGGCTCCTGAGAAAGCAGCCTGGGATGGACCCAGAGCAGCCACTGAGACACAGGGAACGTGCCACTGATCCCAGACTGGCACGGGGCCAAACCCAAGAGCTCAAGCACCAGTATTCAAAGTGAAATGAACCCAGGCGATTGATGTGCAGCCCAAGATGCTCATGGCCCTCCGTCTCCTGGTGAGGCCCTTCCGTCCCATGCACTGCAGTCAGCTAGCGCAGGGCAAACGATTCACCTCGCTCTCACTTCGGCAGCCCTGCAAGCAGCGCTGGGCTCTGGGAAGGCCCAGGAAGCTCGGCCCAGCTGGGGCTGGTTAATGCCACGCTCCCTATTTGCGGATCAAACCTGGCTGGGCATCTGGATTTTGTAGCGCATCGAAACACTCCGATGAGGAGCCCCTTAGAAAGGCCTATAAATAATGCATCAGCGACTCAGCTCAGAGCGCTCTTTCCTAGCCCTGGCCTGCAGTCCCAGGCAGCCCAGCCCACTCAAACCTACCTCCTGATGCTCTTCTGATCCCTAGGAGAACTCTGTGTTCTTCACGGGCTAGAGACGCTCGTGACGAGAGAGAATGGCCCTGAGAACCCTGTGCTGGCCTCCGCAGCCCAAGGTGAACTGCACCCTCGCGGGTGGGGTGGTCCGTGGTGTGCTCAGCATCGCACTGTGCTGCCTCCATGGTAACCACCTCTGACCCTAGGGTGCCCAGATGTCCCGATTTTATAGGGACAGTCCCAATATTTGGGGCTTTGTCTTACATAGGCGCCTATTACCCCCTCCCTCCCCCCATCCCCTGGTCCTGGTTTTTCACACTTGCTGTCTGGTCACCCTACTGCCAACCCCCAAAACTGACTGGAATCCATCCCCTCTCGCCATGGGTGGAAATGGGGCCAAGGGGGCATAGTCGTATGCTTCAGGCTCTGGACGAAAATCTTGGAGCTTTGGGTTTAATTCTGCCTCTGCTGCCAATTCCCCATGTCTCTTAATCTCCACGTGTTAACATCTGTAAATAAGGGTACTGACACTTCCTCGTCTCCCCACTTTGTCTGTCTTGTCTGCTGAGATTGCAGATTTGCAGGCCCCATCTCTCACTATGAGTGCCTATGGGATCCTGATCCAAGCTGAGGCTCCTAAGTGCTACTGGAATGCAAAGAAGTAATAAGAAATCCAGATCTGGATCAGAGCTTTCCCCAAATCAGGGGGCGGGGCTCAGAACCAGGATTTTCATTTGAAGCCATCTAGGTCTTGCATCTTAGTAGTCAAACAATAATACAGTCGTCTCATTCCTCATCCACCCATCTCCCGGGGCGCGTGACCACGCCTACAAGTGAGAGCTGGTGACGCCCTGTTAGGGCCCATTTAACCTCCCACCTCAGGGCAGGACTCTCTCCCATAGCTTAATCCCTAGTGATCTGTCCAGTCCAGATTAAGCTGTGTCAAGGCATGACTGGCTGAAGGGTCTATTGAAATCTGCAGCGCTGGTACTGAAGCAGAACACACACACACTTCACTTGCTGCCACCCAGAGCAGGCTGCATCCTCTCCGCCCACCTGCTGAGATGAGGATAAAGAAGCAAAGGCCACGACCGGCTCATCAAAGTGAGCTGAAAAGGCCAGTTGGGGAGGAGTGCAGAAAGGCTTGTGCGGCTGCCAGTGTCTGGGAGCTGTTGTATAATAGAGGCAGAAAGAAAAAAACAGACCAGCTGGCAGCACAGACACTGCCAGGGAAGGAAGCGTTCGGGTTGAAATGAGGATCCGGCTCATTAATTCCGCCCCCGCCGGTGCACTGTACCAAGCCGGAGCGGAGCGGCAGTGTGCTGTCCTCGCCTCAGCCAGCAATGCTGATTGTCCGGCTTTCTCAGTACAAACTAATCATCATCATTAGTGCAAATAACAGCTTCCAGCCCACCGCGCCGGTCACCCGAAAGGACCCAGTGGGCTCTACAGAGTGTCTGCACAGCCACACTTGTGGGGGACAGACGCTCTCCCCGGGGAGGGCAACCACCTCTGAGAACCACCCTTGAGCTCTAGGCCAGACAGCAGCTGGTTCTTGCAGGGATATGAGACCCCCATACGCCCCATACAGGGACTCCCCATCTGCAGTCCAAGCACCCAGTCTAGAGTTTGTGCTCTCAGAGGGGCCTGGTCTGGATGGGCCGGGAAGAATGAACACAACCCTTGTCCATGGAAGGGGTCTGCAGCTGTGACACATTCGTGGGGCTAATGTACGGGAGCTGTGTGGCGGCTGCCCCACTCCTGCAGAACAGGGGTAAAAGCGCCATGGAGAGGGCTGCAGCTGTGAAAGGCCAGGCTGATCGGGGGAAGCAGCCCCAGCTGTGGCTAGCTTAATCAGGGCCCAGCTGACCCTTATAAGAGGGCTGTGGGCCAGAAGCTAAAACACACACTCTCTCTCTCTCGCTTCTGAGAGAGAAGGACCTGGCTGCCTGGGAGCTGAGACGGGTACTTAGGGTGCAGCAGTGCTGGGGAGCTCCAGCCTAGCAAAGCCCCAGGCTGAGTTAAGGGCCCACAAAGGTACTGGGGCTGCAGAGAGGCAGCCCAGAGATAGGCAGAGGCAGCTGGTCCAACCCCCCTTGCTGGTGATGAGTGGTTTACAGACTGCCGTCGGCCCCAGGGAGCGGGGGCTGGATGGTGGTAAACTGTCTGGGCCTGGGCTCCCCAGCCTTTGTCTGTGTACGTTGTGAACTCTCGGGGCAGGAAGTCTCTCACTCTGCGTATGTGCAGCACCGTCACCTAATGACAACAAATGAACTCTCCTCCTCTGGTGTACAGAACCCCAGGCCAGGTTACTAACCCTGCAGCCTGCCCCAGATTCATTGGCAGAAAGCTGGGTTGCAGACCTAGTCTGGACTCCTTGCTCCCCAGGCTGGCTGAGAACTAGGCACAGCGCAGCGGTGACTTCCTCGAGTGAGTGACTCCACGCAGGCCCTCCTGGAATGATGGTGGGATGGTGTTGGCATCGGTTCCAAAGGGAATTGTCTCTCGGGCCAGGAGATGAAGTGTGACGATTCAGCAGCCAAAGAAGTCAATGAGAAGAGTTGTGCTGGACTAGACGACCTCTCGAGGTCCCTTCCAGTCCTATGATTCTATGCTTCTGTGCTGGTACGAATGCTCTTACAGAAACATATGGAGGCTACTTGCACAAGTGCTAAAAGTTAATGGGCCAAATCCATCCCTGGTGCATCCTCATCGATTTCTGGGGAATTAAAGCAAAGATGGATTTGGATCAGTGCTTTTGCTTATTAATCCCTTGGCTTCTATACATAAGACAAGGGAAAGGGGAAAGCCCTTGGCTGGTAACAAATAATGACTTGAGAAGACACCTTGTTGATGCTTCCTGGGTAGGAGGTAGCCTTGAGCTATGCACCAGCTAACCCTTTACAAGGAGAAGTGATTTCACCAGGGAAAATTGAAAGCTATGAAGGGCGGATGGGAGCCGAATTCCTACCACGTTTCAGGCTAAGAGCCAGGCTTTCGTCTCTTAGGCGTACGTCTACACTGCAGAGAAAACCCTGCAGAGTTCAGGTCACCTGACTCTGGTTCCCGGGGCTAAAAGTAGCAGTGTAGACGTTGCCACTGAGGCGGGAGCCGGGTTCTGAAATGCAGCGAGGGGGGAGGGTCTCAGCGCCTAGCTCCAGCCTGAGCCTGATGGCCTAGGCTGCTAGGTTTAGCCCCGCAAGGAGAGCCCCGCGAGCCTGACTCAGTTCACCTAGGGCCTAGGCTCTGCCACTCGCTGCCGCCGGCGTAGGGGGGGATTTGCAGTGTAGACGTACTTTTAAAGTCTCAGCAAAAGCAAAGGAAATGGAAGGCTTAATCTGTGGCCTCTCGTCTTTATGGGATCAGAACTGCTGATGGCGGAAATCTCATTGTGCCTTTACCACAGAGAGGGCGTGTTTCCATAGTCTGGTCTGGAAAAGACTAAGGCCTTGGCTACACTCGGGAATTCACAGCGGCAGCGCTGTGAAGCGCAAGTGTAGTCGCGCCGCCAGCGCTGCGAGAGCTCTCTGTAGAGCTGTATGTACTCCACCTCTCCGAGGGGAATAGCTTGCAGCGCTGCAGGCGCTGATTACACTGGCGCTTTACAGCGCTGCACTCGCTGCGCTCGGTGTGTGGGGGGGCGTTTTCACACCCCTCAGCGCAGCAAGTTGCAGTGCTGTACAGCGCCAGTGTAGCCAAGGCCTAGGAGTTTCTGAAGCTGAGAGTAGCGTAGCCAGAAGGGCAGTAGCTTGCACCTGCATGTTTGGAAGATTAATAAGACTGGGACTTTTCAGCTTGGAAAAGGGACAACTAAGAGCAGATATGACAGAGATCTATGTGAAGCAAGTGAATAAGGAAGTGTTATTTACCCCTTCACATAACACAAGAACTGGGGACACCCAATGAAATGAATAAGCAGCAGGTTTAAAACAAACAAAAGGAAATACTTCTTAACACAATGCACAGCCAACCTGTGGAACTCGTTGCCAGGGGATGTTGTGAAGACCAAGACTATAACAGGGTTCAAAAAAGAACTAGGTAAGTTCATGGAGGACAAGTCCATCAGTGGCTATTAGCCAGGATGGGCAGGGATGCAACCCCCTGCTCTGGGTGTCCCTAGCCTCTGATTGCCAGAAGCTGGGAGTGGATGACATTATCACTCGATAATTGCCCTGTTCTGTTCATTCCCTCTGAAGCACCTGGCATTGGCCACTGTCAGAAGACCGGATACTGGGCTAGATGGACTGACCCAATATGGCCCTTCTTATGTTCTAGAGATAGGGAGAGGAATTCCTCTTCTGTTGCCTAGATACCATAATGATTTGTGTACTAGACAAATAGACAGACAGATAATTTACAATAATAAGTGGTGGTTTAATCCACAATGACTCAGAAGCTGTGCTGATAATACATGGAAAATATTGATTCTTCTGGCTCTGTGAGATGCTCCATAACCGGTGCACAGAAGAAGGGCATTAGGGAATTATAGAAGTTACTCACATCCTGCAGGTGGACAATCAGAGTTTTGGAGTAGCAACTCCCCTCTGTCTTTCCCCTCAGCAAGGGCACGCACTCTAGGCGGCCGGGTCCCCAGCCAATGCCTCTCTTGAGTGGAGACCCGCCTCTCTCTCCCATCTGACCGGGGTATTTCAGACTGCACAGCTCCCTGGCTGTACTGTGATTTTCCCAGCTGAAGACAGTCTGTCTAAACAGTTCTGCTTCCCTTCTCGCCTCAGAGACGGTACATAGTGTGATCGCCACAGATCTAAGTGAACACACAGCTGTTTCTAAGCAATCAGATTTATTCATAAGGTAGAAAGCATTACAGAGAAAACCTATTACAAACAATAAAGGAACCTACACACATGCTAATAAGCTTCCCAGAGATCACCCCCTCTCTTCAACAAAGGCTCTGGCTGATGATTAGCCCTTCAGTCCCTCACCGAGGTGTGTTCCCTGCAGCCACACGTTCATCACAGCTTCAGCCCAGAACCGGCCACTGTGTCTTACGGGGCCTCGGTAGGTCAAAGTCCTTCCTTGGCCCACAAGGCCTGTCCTTTTGCTGAATCAGAAAGGAGGCTCTGAGCCAGGTTAACCCCAGGCTATTTATCCAAAACTCCTTTCTTGGTCTGTTGGTCCCTGGCAAATCCAGTCTGAAGTGGTATATATGGACCTCTCCGGGGCGGTATTTCTCTGGAGATGCTACAACCTGAGTGTGACAGGTTGGACCCCTTGGGAAACTACCTGATGTGCTGAGATACCGCTAAGTCTACCTGTTCTGCCAGCCTGGGCCCCCTTTAACCTGTCTTGCTGAGCCAGGCGCTTCAAACCTCCTCTAACACACACACAGGCAGGGCCACCCCCAGCTGCAGATCAGCTCTGGGCAGACTCAGCGTCAGGGACTTGCTCCAGCACTCAGATTTCCCCCTCCCTTGGAGTGCAGACCCAAAGATATACTCTGAAATTCGCCCCCTCCCTCAATGGAGAGAGAGGTGTGCACACTTCTTCCCCCCGCCCCTAGTTAGAAATGACAGAAACTGGGTTTAATAATAAACAAAACAAATTTTATTAACTATAAAAGGCAGATTTTAAGTGGTAAAAGGGGTAACAAACAGAACAAATCACATTACTAAGCAAATGAAATCAAACACGCAAACTAAGCTGGTTTCACTACAGAAATTGGTTACCAATAGTATTTCTCACCCTAGATATTGTTGCAGGCAGTTTGCAAAGCTTCTGTGGTTCAGAGTTCCAGTTATATTCCTTTTCAGACTGGACCCGTCTCAGTCTGGACTCCCCCCTTGCCTTCCCTTTTGCAGTCTTTCTTCTTGGGCAGACAGGCCATGGAGAGGAGGAGTCCTGTTTGCCTTCCTCCTCACCCTTAAATAAGATTTACATAAGGTGGGAATCCTTTGTTTCCCAAACTTGACCCTCCCCCCCCCCCACACACAGTGGAAAGTTTCAGAGGGGTAGCCGTGTTAGTCTGTATCCACAAAAACAACGAGGAGTCCAGTGGCACCTTAAAGACTAGCAGATTTATTTGGGCATAAGCTTTCGTGGGTAAAAAACCCACTTCTTCAGATGCATGGAGTGAAAATTACAGATACAGGCATAGATATATTGGCACATGAAGAGAAGGGAGTTACCTTACAAGTGGAGAGCCAGTGCTGACAAGGCCAATTCAGTCAGGGTGGATGTGGTCCACTCCCAATAATTGATGAGGAGGTGTCAATACCAAGAGAGGGAAAATTGCTTTTGTAGTGAGCCAGCCACTCCCAGTCCCTGTTCAAGCCCAAATTAATGGTGTTAAGTTTGCACATGAATTGTAGCTCAACAGTTTCTCTTTGAAGTCTGTTTCTGAAGTTTTTTTGTTCAAGTATAGCTACTTTAAAAGCTGTTATAGAATGTCCAGGAAGATTGAAGTGTTCACCTACTGGCTTTTGTATGTTACCATTCCTGATGTCCGATTTGTGTCCATTTATTCTTTTATGTAGAGACTGTCCGGTTTGGCCAATGTACATGGCAGAGGGGCATTGCTGGCACATATCACATTGGTAGATATGCAGGTGAATGAGCCCCTGATGGTGTGGGTGATGTAGTTAGGTCCTTTGATGGTGTCGCTAGAGTAGATATGGGGACAGAGTAGGCAACAGGGTTTGTTACAGGGATTGGTTCCTAGGTTAGTGTTTCTGTGCTGTGGTTTGTAGTTGCTGGTGAGTATTTGCTTCAGGTTGGGGGGCTGTCTGTAAGCAAGGACTGGCCTGCCTCCCAAGGTCTGTGAGAGTGAGGGATCATTTTCCAGGATAGGTTGTAGATCGTTGATAATGTGCTGGAGAGGTTTTAGCTGGGGGCTGTATGTGATGGCCAGTGGTGTTCTGTTATTTTCCTTGTTGGGCCTGTCCTGTAGTAGGTGATTTCTGGGTACCCGTCTCGCTCTGTCAGTCTGTTTCCTCACTTCCCCAGGTGGGTATTGTAGTTTTAAGAACGCTTGATAGAGATCCTGTAGGTGTTTGTCTCTGTCTGAGGGATTGGAGCAAATTCAGTTGTATCTTAGGGCTTGGCTATAGACAATGGATCGTGTGATGTGTCTTGGATGGAAGCTGGAGGCATGTAGGTACGTATAGCGGTCAGTAGGTTTCCGGCATAGGATGGTGTTTATGTGACCATCACTTATTTGCACTGTAGTGTCCAGGAAGTGGATCTTTTGAGTGGACTGGTCCAGGCTGAGGTTGATGGTGGAGTGGAAATTGTTGAAATCCAGGTGGAATTCTTCGAGGGCCTTCTTCCCATGGGTCCATATGATGAAGATGTCATCAATGTAGCGCAAGTAGAGGAGGGGTGCTAGGGGACAAGAGCTGAAGAAACATTGTTCTAAGTCAGCCATAAAAATGTTGGCATACTGTGGGGCCATGCGGGTATCCATAGCAGTGCCACTGACTTGAAGGTGTAAGTTGTCCCCAAATCTGAAGTGGTTGTGGGTGAGGACAAAGTCACAAAGCTCAGCCACCAGGAGTGCTGTGGCCTCATCAGGGATACTGTTCCTGACAGCTTGTAGTCCATCCTCATGTGGAATATTGGTGTAAAGTGCTTCTATATCCATAGTGGCCAGGATGGTGTTTTCAGGAAGAACACCAATGCATTGTAGTTTCCTCAGGAAGTCGGTGGTGTCTCAAAGATAGCTAGGAGTGCTGGTAGCTTAGGGTCTGAAGAGAAAGTCCAAATAGCCAGATAATCCTGCTGTAAGAGTGCCAATGCCTGAGATGATGGGGCGTCCAGGATTTCCAGGTTTATGGATCTTGGGTAGCAGCCCTGGTCAGGGCTCTAGGGGTGTGTCTGTGTAGATTTGTTCCTGTGCTGTAGCAGGGAGTTTCTTGAGCAGATGGTGTAGTTTCTTTTGGTACTCTTCAGTGGGATCGGAGGATAGTGGCCTGCAGAATGTGGTGTTGGAGAGTTGCCTGGCAGCCTCCTGTTCATAATCCGACCTATTCATGATGACTACAGCACCTCCTTTGTCAGACCCTTTGATTATAACGTCACAGCTGTTTCTGAGGCTGTGGATAGCGTTGTGTTCTGTACAGCGCTGCGTTCTTGTAAGGTAACTCCCTTATCTTCATGTGCCAATATATCTATGCCTATAATCTGTAATTTTCACTCCATGCATCTGAAGAAGTGGGTTTTTTACACACTAAAGGTTATGCCCAAATAAATCTGTTAGTCTTTAAGGTGCCACTGGACTACTGGTTGTTCTAGTGGAAAGTTACAAGAAGTCATAGAATCATAGAATATCATAGAATAGAAGGGACCTCAGGAGGTCATCCAGTCAAACCCCCTGCTCAAAGCAGGACCAATCACCAACTAAATCATCCCAGCCAGGGCTTTGTCAAGCCGGGGCTTAAAAATCTCTAAGGAAGGAGATTCCACCACCTCCCTGGGTAACCCATTCCAGTGCTTCACCACCCTCCTAGTGAAAAAGTTTTTCCTAATATCCAACCTAGACCTCCCCCACTGCAACTTGAGACCATTACTCCTTGTTCTGTCATCTGCTACCACTGAGAACAGCCTAGATCCATCCTCTTTCGAGCTTCCTTTCAGATAGTTGAAAGCACCTATCAAATCCCCCCTCACTCTTCTCTTCTGCAGACTAAATAATCCCAGTTCCCTCAGTCTCTCCTCATAAGTCATGTGCTCCAGACCCCTAATCATTTTTGTTGCCCTCCGCTGGACTCTTTCCAATTTTTCCACATCCTTCTTGTAGTGTGGGGCCCAAAACTGGACACAATACTCCAGGTCTGGCCTCACCAATGTCGAATAGAGGGGAATGATCACGTCCCTCGATCTGCTGGCAATGCCCCTACTTATACAGCCCAAAATGCAATTAGCCTTCTTGGCAACAAGGCACACTGTCTACTCATATCCAGCTTCTCGTCCACTGTAACCCCTAGGTCCTTTTCTGCAGAACTGCTGCCTAGCCACTCGGTCCCTAGTCTGTAGCAGTGCATGGGATTCTTCCGTCCTAAGTGCAGGACTCTGCACTTGTCCTTGTTGAACCTCATCAGATTTCTTTTGGCCCAATCCTCTAATTTGTCTAGGTCCCTCTGTATCCTATCCCTACCCTCCAGCGTATCTACCACTCCTCCCAGTTTAGTGTCATCTGCAAACTTGCTGAGAGTGCAGTCCACGCCATCCTCCAGATCATTAATGAAGATATTGAACAAACACCAAATATCACAAGAGTCGCAATAAAATGATGAGCGCTGGCAGCAGCCCTCCCACCACAGGGCAGTTCTTACAGGCATTAAGGGAAAGCCATACAGAGCAAGAAATAACATCAGAATTTAGTGACCCCAGGCCCAGATCTGCTCACTAATGCATGAAATTCATCCCAGTGCAGAGGGCCAGCACAAGGCCTACGGGGTTCAGTGAGGTGGGGTTTAGTCATTGTGTTAGCCCTCTGCACAGGGCTGAATTTCATCCCAAGTGATCATGACCTTCCTCGGCAGCAGCCTAGGATTTGTACCTGGGCATTGACAAAGGGAAGGGTTCGTACCCAGGGCTTCCTCTACCGACTGTTCCTTGTTCTCAATTTGTGGGCCTGGTCCAACTCCTGCTGAAGCCAATGGAAAGTGTCTCATCGATCGAGCTGGATTGACTATGTTTGTGCCAGGTTTTCAATGCTTTATGGTGTTGCAGAATCATCTCTTTGACCTATCTCAGCATCTTGCCAAACCCAAGGCATGTGAGAAGCTGCCTCCTTTCCCATTTTGACACCACCTGCCCAAGATAAGACTCCGTTGTCAAGCAGTGCCGATGAAGAACGGGACCGGCAGGTTTGTATTGTTTCTTGAGTTCATTAAGAAATATTTCCTGGCAATGGATCCATCCTTGCAACAACTAACCCTAGGCTCAATTTTGCAGGGAGAAGACCTGACTTAGATCCATTTGGGGAATGCAGTGAGGTGCTACCAAGGTTTTATCAAGGGTCTTCCCCAGAAACTGTCCACCTTGGTCAGTGACATATGCTATGTTCCCTTTCCTCCAAAACATCCATCACGTCCCTCTCCCAAATCCATCGGGTCCTTCCATGTCCACTTATAATCAGTGTGACTTATAATCAGTTCATGCGACAGGACTCCAGCAGGGATTGAATCCTGGAGCTTCAGTATCAGAATACAGACTGAAACCACTTGAGCTAAGGAAGTAACTCCATCAGCTAGCCACAGTAGTAGGCTGTCATCCTCTACAGATTAGCCCCCTCAAGGGGGAGATAACATACACTGTATAAGCATGTTCTACTTCCCTCCTTAGTGTATCAATGAGGTTCTGCTAGGAAGCTCTGTCTGGGAGCTGTTCCTCATAGAAGCAGTAGCGGCAGGGCCGGCGCTTCCACTAGGCGACCCTAGGCGGTCGCCTAGGGCAGCAGGATTTGCAATTCGGTGGTGGGGGGTCCTTCTGCTCCGGGTCTTCAGCGGAAATTCGGCGGCGGGTCCTTCACTCGCTCCGGGACCCGCTGCTGAAGTGCCCCGAAGACGCGGAGTGGAAGGACCCCCGCCGCTGAATGCTCAGAGGAGGAGCGCTGCCACCTAGGGCGGCAAAAACCCTGGCGCCGCTCCTGAGTAGCGGTCACAGGTAAGTCATCCCACAGTCTCTGGATAGGGGGTGGTTGGTAGGCGGGAAGCAGCTGCCTTCTGGTCCAGAACTAGGTAGCCTTTGGTTCTTGAGATGGGCAGTTCTCCCAGGAATGCTGGTGGTCTCCTCTAATGCAGGGAGAACAGGGCTCTAGGCTGCCTTCCAGTACCAGCTCTCCAGACTCCAGGCTGGGCAGGTAGGCACCTGCAGGAAGAGACAGCTGCCCGTTTCCTCTCCCCTTGCAATTCCGGAGAGGCTGGCAGGGAAGGTTGCAGCGATTCCGTCATGCACCCAGAAGCCTGCTGAGCAACTCAGGGAGGGAGTTTCCCTTGCTGCAGCTTTACAAGCGGATGAACAGTTTAACACTCAGGCCAGGTCTACACTATAAACGTACATGGGTCTAACTACATCACTCAGGAGTGTGAAAAATCCACCCCCCTGAGCGACGCAGTTAGACCCACCCGTGTAGACAGCGCTCTGTCGGTGGGGGGCTTCTCCTGTCGACACAGCTGCCGCTTCTCCCGGAGATGGATTAACTATGCTGACGGGAGAAGCTCTCCCGGCGTAGGAGCGTCTTCACTGAAGCACTACCGTGGTGCCACTCAGGGCCGGCTCCAGGGTTTTTGCCGCCCCCAAGCGGCAAAAAAAAAAAAAAAAAAAAGCCGCGATCGCGATCTGTGGTGGCAATTCGGCGGAAGGTCCTTCGCTCCGAGTGGGAATGAGGGACCATCCGCCGAATTGCCGCCGAACAGCTGGACGTGCCGCCCCTCTCCAGAGTGGCCGCCCCAAGCACCTGCTTGGCAAGCTGGTGCCTGGAGCCGGCCCTGGTGCCACTGCAGCGGTTTTAAGTGCAGCCCTGCCCGCAGAGCCAACCTTAGCATTTGGAGGAGGGTCTCCAGCAAATGTTGCTTCCTGCCCACGATGAGCCCTGCTCTGCACAGCAGCCTGGGGAGCGGCAGCAAGACGATATCCCCCAAGCCACGGGGACTCAGAGAGGGAGATCATTACATCTAGGGCACTGGGCTGGGAGTCAGGAGTCCTGGGTTCTATCCCCTGCCCTGCCACCGACCTGCTGGGGGACCTTGGACAAGACCCTTCCCCACCCTGCATCTTGGCTATTTAGATTTACACTTTCTAGGACAGAGACTGGCTCACACTATGTTTGCGCAGCACTGCGCCCCCTGGGGCCCTGATCTCAGCTGGAGCCTTTAGGCACTGCTGGAACAGAATTAAAGAATACTAATCACAATGTTATGTAGCTCCTCCCAGCCCGACTCCCGTGGCAGTGGAGCCCAATGGCTCCAATCAGTTTGCGTCGCTTTCACATTTTTAAAGCACTTTGCAAGGCAGATGCCTAGAAATGTACTGTGCTTTTGTAATGAAAGCTGAGATTTGGCTTTCCACAGGACCCAGAGGCGGTACCATTCCCATGGGACTTGTACAAGTCCTCAGGAGGCCCTCCCACTTCCTCAGGGAAAGAATGTAAATGTCTTGGAGGGCTGGGGTAGGGAATGAATGACCAAGCAGGGTGGCAAACAGTGATTACTGCTACTCAACTGCTTATTACACCTACGAATCTGTGCACACAGCTAGTCCGTGAAACACACGTTTGTTTGGCTGTTACCCTGACCTGCATCCTGCTGCTCCCCGTTCGTTTGTTTCTGAAGAAACGTGGGCTCGGGAGAGCTACATTAAGTGTCTGCCGATAGTAGCCAGTGTGACGAAGTGGGGGGTTTTCTTGTTTTCTGTGGAGTTTCAATGGTTTGCATGCGGAGGGGGTGGGACTCAGTTTCCCTGGGTGTTACTGGTTTAACGAGGGGAGGGGAGAGGGAGTGTGTTTTGCAGAGGACCGGAGAGAGGACGTGGGGACCCAGCCGGTGGCCGGGAGGATGGATACCCCACCGACCGGTGACCTGGCGACCTGGTGACCCAGAGGCCCAGCTGAGGAGACGCAGCCGGTTCTGGCCAGTGGGCGGACAATGGGCTGCAGAGTGAGGAACCAGTGACCTGACCAGCCGGTTCCAGCCAGAGGACAGAAGGGAGGAGAGGAGGCCCCGGTTTACGACCCTGTTTACCTGGAGGGAAGACAATGGACAGAGGCGGGGCCTGGGGCCGGGGATCTCGGATGCCCAGCGGCGAGCAGGGGGGCTCTGGGCTGGAGAGGGGAAGCAGGCAGAGCCCACCTGGATGCAGAGAGACTGGGATGTGCTGGGCTGAGGGAGGCCAGGCCTGAGGGTCAGAGAGTTTCCTGTGCTGTGTTCAACTCTCAATAAACCCTCCTGTTTCATGCTGGCTGAGAGTCACTCCGGTCTAGAGAACAGGGTGGCATCAACCCCTTTCGGGGGTGGAGGCCCCGGGGGTCCAGAGCGAGTGGACTCCCTGAGGGGGCCCACGGCAGAGACAGACGTGCTAAGGCTCAGAGAGGTGCGGATCCAGGAGGTGGAGGGGCCGGACCCCGAGAGAGAGTGGACCCCCGAGAAGGGCTGTCTCACCAAAAGGGGCACCCCCCACGGACCGCACGGGGCCAAGAGTGGGCACGATCTGTGAGTCCGTGACAGCCAGTGCCAGGTGCCCCAGAGGGAATGAACAGAACAGGGAATCATCAAGTGATCCAAAGAGTAACTATTAATGGAATGACGTCGGATTGGCGGGAGGGAGGTCTCAAGTGGGGTTCCACAGGGATCTGTTCTGGGTCCGGTGTTGTTTAACATCTTTGTAAATACCCTGGATACAGGTACACAGAGCACACTGATCCAATTTGCAAATGACACAAAGCTGGGGGGGCAGCCAACACTTTGGAGAACAAAGCTAAAATTCAAAGGGATCTTGATAAAATGGAGAACTGGGCTATAGATAAAATGAAATTCAACAACAACAAATGTGAGGTGCTGCACTTAGGGCAGAGAAACCAAATGCACAAACCCAGAGGGGGTTAACTGGCTGGGCAGCAGCACCGCTGAGAAGGATCTGGGAGTTGTGGTGGATCACAACCTCAGCATGGGTCAACAATGCAATACTGTTGCAAAACAAAGCAAATGCAATTGTAGGTTGCATTGACAGAGGCAAAGCATGCAAGTCACAGGAGGTGATAGTACCACTCTACTTGGTGCTGGTTAGGCCTCAACTGGAGAACTGTGGCCAATTTTAGTCCCTGCTGTATACAAAGGATGTAGAGAAACTGGAAAGGATCCAGAGGCGAGTGACAAGGATGATCAGAGGGATGGAATTCAAGCCATATGAGCAAAGGCTGAAGGAACTGGGTATGTTTAGTTTGGAAAAGAGGAGATTAAGGGGAGACATGAGATCTGTCTTCAAATACTTGAAAGGCCGCCATAAGAAAGATGGAGAAAAATTGTTCTCTTTTGCCATAGGGAGCAGGACAAGAGGCAATGGGTTCAAACTACAGCACAGCAGATTTCGATTAAATCTCAGGATACACTTCCTAACTGTAAGAACAGTAGGACAATGGAACAAACTGCCTAGGGAAGTCATGGAATCTCCTTCACTGGAGGTTTTTATAAAGAGTCTGGGTAGCCATCTGTCTTGGATGGTTTAGACACAACAAGTCCTGTACCTTGGCAGGGAGTTAGACTAGATGACCCTTGCGATCCCTTCTAACCCTATGATTCACCCATCTGTTATGTCTTGTCTTGCCTTCCACTAAGGCCCCGATCCTGCAGTGAGCTCTACATGGGCAGACTACGGACTGAAGTTAGTGGGGTACCATGAAGGCGTAGGGGGTCTGCCCATGTGCAGGCAGTTAGAGGAGTGGGGCCAAAGGCTGTAATTTCTTTGGGGCAGGCACTTTCTTTCACTAGAGGTCTGTATAACATTTAGCACAGTGGGGCTCCAAACAGGATGAGAACTCTAGGGGGCTGCCATAATGCAAAACCCCAGGTAGACGGAATCACATCAGGAAAGCACAGGTTATCTTTGCTTGAATAAAATGATTACAAAGTTTCACCGGGGAGAACTCAGTCATTTTCTTTAGCTGCATTTGTAACTCACCAAAGCCCCAGCTATTATTCTTGTTTTACAGCTAGGTCCACCAAGGTTCACAAAAGTTAGGGCCAATATTTTCAAATGTGGTCTCTGATCTTGGGTGTCCAACTCAAGACACCTAGGACTTGAATTTCAGAGATGCTGCAGCTGAAGGCAATGGGAACTACAGAGGCTCAGAATCATGTCTCATGTTGGACGCCCAAATACAAATACAATGTCACTGGCTATTTTTGAAAAGTGTGACTTAAGTGATTTACTTGCTCCCAGTCACAGGGAGTCAGAGAGTGGATTATAACAATGGCCCAAGAGATCTCTGATGCTCACACATTTACTCCTATGTTTTGTTCTGTACAGGTTCTTATCTCACCTTCAGTACCGTAGTATTTGAGTGCCTTCCCGTGGGGCATTAAGCAATGTGACTAACTAACCTGGTTCACTCTCTCATCTTCTCCCCAGGGGGAGACTGTGTGTGTAGTGAGCAATTTGGTTTCATAGGCCGCTGGGTTTTTAATAGGTACGTGCTGTTCTGCGATTAAGCCAGTTAAGGCAGGTTGAAGAAGTTCACCTTGCACTGGGGGCAGAAAACGGTTTGTGAGGGTCCTTAGTACCTGTGGGTGTTTGTTCCAGGCTCAGGCCAGCCCCCAAGGACGCTCTGTCTCCTGCACACACAAGTCTTATCCTTGTGGGAGAAAATTCCACTGTGCCCGAGGAGCAAAGTTGTCGACCCTGGTCCTCATCCCAGTGCTTTAGGCGATCTTCCTCAATCTCGTTTCACCTGCAACTCCGGAACTACTTGACTTTGACTTTGATCCCACACCCCAGAATCCTTTGTGCTTCTTCGGACAAAAAAAAAAAGCTAAGAATTTGCTATTTTTTAAAAGCTCATCATGCCATGCATGGCCAAAGTCAGCCGATACAGGTGAAATTTGCCCTGTGCAGCGGGCAGCAGTGCCAACCCCAAATGTCAGTTTGCACTTGGGTCACATTTTCAAGCTTTACCCAACAACCAGGAGGGCTAGAAACTTACTTTGGTTTTCAATATTAGCTGAGGTTCTCATGTAATCGCGTCACCGGGACCTGGAGCTTTACGTACAATATCAAATATGGTGAGGCTCCAAATGAAATGACTCTCTGAGGCAAATAACATGGTGAGAGCTGGCGACGTGGAGAAAGCCAGCACAATGTCCAGCTGTGGCGGGAGATGGAAGGGAGGTGGCAAAGCAGCAAAGAACGAGGGTGGATAAGCAGAGGAGGGCGGAGCTGTTAAAGGCCAAGCGTGGGTTTGAAGCAGCAACGAGGAGGGTGACTGGGACAGTAAATGATCTCAGCAACCCAGTCCCTCCTAGGGCCATGGCAGTGTTGCCCAACACTCATGATTTTAACGCGTCTCGCAATATCTGGTATTTTCTTTAAAGTCCCTGCTCCTGGACTCCCGTTACCCTGCGACAATCACAGTTTTCATCGTTAAAAGAGGCGTATGTTGGCCCTGCCGGTGGTGGAGAAAAACGTGGAAACGGCTCAGAAACCAGGCGGCCAATCAACACCCACAGATGTATTAGTTTTTGAAATCTGGCGATTGGGGGGCCCTGAGCGGGGCTTTCTGGGGCGCAGAGGTTGTAGGGGCCACTCTGCAGGGGGAGGCTCCTGGTGCCCAGCCCCCTCTGCAGCTGCCCCCTCCTTCTCCCCGGCCCCCCAACCCCCACATGGCTGCAGCCCCCCCACAGTGAGACCACCCAGGGGCCCCCCTCCCTCTCTAGTGATGTCACAGGCTCCCCCCAGGGATGTCACAGGGTCCCTCTCTAGTGATGTCACAGGACTTCCAGAAGATTCCCCAGGGATTCCACATGGACGCATGCTACGGGAGCCAATGAGAAAACGCAGGGCGGGTTGTGAAGGCGCCAGATTGACCAATAAGAAGCCGCTATGGGCGGTGCTGGGTTTCTCCGACCAATGAGAGGGGGTGGGAGGCGGGCACTAGAGTGTGATCGCGAGGGAAGTGAACCAATCGCACCTGGGAAGAGGCAGGCGCTCCTGGCCGTTTCCCACGGCGGCACGCCTGGGAGCCGCCCCCCCGGGCAGACCAATGAGAGTAGAGGGCTGCCGGGATTGGCAGCCTCAGTGGCCAGTGGAGTTGCGAGGGCCGGCCGCGGGCTGTGGGTGGGCAGGCGAGTTGCTAGGCGGGGGCGGGTTCCCCCCACGTCACGGCCCGGCTGGCTCGGGGGGAGGCGGCTGGCGGAGCCTCAGTGTGCGCGGCGCCCCGGGACGGCGAGAGCGGTGAGTGCGGGGGGGCCGCCGCCGCTGCTGAGACCGCTGGGAGCGGGGGGCCGGGGGTCCCCCCCGCCGGAGTGTCCGACCCCCCCACGCGCGCTCCCGGGGGGGGGCTGAGTGTCTGGGCCCCCCACGCGCACTCCCGGGAGCGGGGGGCTGAGTGTCAGGGCCCCCCCCCGCGCGCTCCCGGGAAGGGGGGGGCTGAGTGTCAGGGCCTCCCCACGCGCGCGCTCCCGGGATGGGGGGGGGCTGAGTGTCAGGGCCTCCCCACGCGCGCGCTCCCGGGATGGGGGGGGGCTGAGTGTCAGGGCCTCCCCACGCGCGCGCTCCCGGGAGGGGGGGAGCTGAGTGTCAGGGCCCCCCACGCGCGCGCTCCCGGGAGGGGGGGAGCTGAGTGTCAGGGCCCCCCACGCGCGCGCTCCCGGGAGGGGGGGAGCTGAGTGTCAGGGCCCCCCACGCGCGCGCTCCCGGGAGGGGGGGAGCTGAGTGTCAGGGCCCCCCACGCGCGCGCTCCCGGGAGGGGGGGAGCTGAGTGTCAGGGCCCCCCACGCGCGCGCTCCCGGGAGGGGGGGAGCTGAGTGTCAGGGCCCCCCACGCGCGCGCTCCCGGGAGGGGGGGAGCTGAGTGTCAGGGGCCCCCACGCGCGCGCTCCCGGGAGGGGGGGAGCTGAGTGTCAGGGGCCCCCACGCGCGCACTCCCGGGAGGGGGGGAGCTGAGTGTCAGGGCCCCCCACGTGCGCTCCCGGTTGGGGGGGAGCTGAGTGTCAGGGGCCCCCACGCGCGTGCTCCCGTGAGGGGGGGGGCGGAGTGTCAGGGCCTCTCACGCACTCCCGGGAGGGGGGGGCTGAGTGTTAGCCCCCCCCCCGCTCAGTCCTGGGAAAGGGTGGGCAAGTGTCCGGGCCCCCCACGTGCACTCCTGGGAAGGGGGGGGGCACGGGGCTGAGTGTCAGGGACCCCCATAAAGGAAGGGGGGCACTAGGCTCTGTCAGGGCCCCCCATGCACACTCCCGGGAAGGGGGGGGCACAGGGCTGTGTGTCCAGGCCCCCCCCATGCGCAGTCCTGGGAAAGGGTGGGCAAGTGTCCGGGCCCCCCACGTGCACTCCTGGGAAGGGGGGGCACAGGGCTGTGTGTCCAGGCCCCCCCAATGCGCAGTCCTGGGGAAGGGGGGGGGCAAGTGTCAGGGCCCCCCACGTGCACTCCCGGGAAGGGTGGGGCACCAGGCTGTGTCAGGGCCCCCCACGCGCACACCCAGGAAGGGGGGGTAGGGGCTGTGTCAGGGCCCCCCACGCGCACACCCAGGAAGGGGGGGTAGGGGCTGTGTCAGGGCCCCCCACGTGCACACCTGGGAAGGGGGGGTAGGGGCTGTGTGAGGGCCCCCCACGCGCACACTCTGGAAGGGGGGCACACCAGGAGGGGGGGTGGCCCAGAGGTGAGTGTCAGGGCCCCCCACATGCACACCTGGGAAGGGGGGTTGGCTCGGGGCTGAGTGTCAGGGCCCCACATGCACACACCTGGGAAGGGGGGGGCACGGGGCTGAGTCAGGGCCCCCCCCCACATGCACACCTGGGAAGGGGGGGCCACGGGACTGAGTCAGGGCCCCCCCCACATGCACACCTGGGAAGGGGGGGGCACGGGGCTGAGTGTCAGGGCCCCCCATGCGCGGCGGATGGCACAGGTCTGACTGTCAGGTTCCCTCCACATATCCATTGCAATGGTGGCAGAGTGTTGCCCTGTCCCCCCCAACCCTCCCCAGGGGATGTGGCTGCTGCTGGTGACATGCTGCCCCTGGTTGTGTGGGAGGCTCTGGCAAGGGAAGGGTTAACTCGTTACCACTCTCACATCCCTGGACCCTGTGTTCCAGCCGGTTCCATGCGGGGGAATTAACTAGCGGGGGGGCTTTGGGGGCTGCGCTGTGTGGGAACTAGCGATGATTCACTTGGTGTAGTCATGACATTTCTGGATGGTTACTCCAGGCTGGCAGCCAGCCTGGGCACTGGTGGCTCTCCCTGCCCTGGTAAAGTCTCCTCACTAAGGCTGTCTTGTCAGCCTTACCAAACTTGGTCTTGGCTGCTGGTATCAAGCTGCAGGTGACTCCGTTTGGCTGACATGCCAGCAATTCTGCTCTTCTGGAGTCGCATGGAGAGGTATCTTCTGGTTTAATACTTCTCTGATTTAGAGGCTCTCATTTATTTCCGAGATGCAAGATGAAGAAACTTTTGTTAGTTGCAAACCCTTGTGTCAGTTCGGGTCTGCCTTTCTGTTGTCTGTCTTGGATTCCTTAGGTGCATCTGGGTCTTTGCCTGTCCTGCCTCCCTGATCAGTGTGTAATTGTTGTCCTTTTAGTTTTCATGAAATAATCGTTCAGTGAGCGTGAAATTGTCCCTAGTTCTAAAGAGCTGGCTGGTCTGGGTTTCTCTAGAATTCAGCAGTTTGTGTTAGATTGTTTGAAGGGGACAGAACATCGCACATTGTTTGAGGGGGGTTGTTGGTGGCTGTGTTTTTTGTTTTTTGTTTTGCTAACTTGCAAATCTCTCTGGGCATTTTATATCTAAATGTACTCCCTCTGTGACCTCCAATGCTTGAGTGCGTGTTACAGTCCTGTGTTAGTGTGGAATTAACAACAGAAGAAAGTAAGGGATTTGCTGATGGCAATGACTTAATTTCACAAGCAGTATTTTCTCAGGTGAGGCATGAAGCAGCGCTCTGCTAGTGCTATGTTACTGTGCAGTGAGCCCGAACTGTCTCCGTTAAATGAGCGATTTACAATCAGAACTACCTTTGCTGTTTTGTTGAGAGGATACCCATTGTTTATTACCCTGCCGTTGGTCTTTTATCAGAGATCCTGAATGACAGTGGTAGCCTGCAGTGAGAGCAATAAACATATGCATGAAGGTGACTTTTCAGATGTTCTGCGATATCCAGTCTGAAAGAAGCATCCATCAGATGCCACAGTGATGGGAGCATTAGAAATGCATCTGCATTTGGGAGAGTCCCTCTGTTTGAAAATGCAGTGTTCACAAGCCCCTTTCTGCTCGGGGGAGAAGGGGCAGAGCAGTGAATACAGCCTGCAGGCAGGAAACAGACATACACTGAGCCTGGGGTCTTAAACGGGAGGACAGGGAGGTCCAAAATGGTTAATGTTACTTTTTTCTGACTTAGGAAGTGTCGCTGTCCTAGTTTTCTCTGTCTCTGGTTTGTCCGTGGGGTAAAGTGCCACTGACACAATTGAGACGTCAAACAATTAATTTCTGGTGAAGCCAGGGGATGGTGTATTCCCCGCTCTAACTACATCCATCCTCTTACCTGCTTAACTGCAGTAGGTGGCTGTATTAGAGAAGATAAAGGTAACTAACCGACTCTGGGGTAGAGCAGTGTTGCTGCAATTCCAGAGTCACCTCATCCTTTCTGACACCACGTTTATAAATGACAAGGACGTCCGAGCCAACTAATAGAAGGGTCTTACTCTGGGAATTGTGCATGATGAATTGCAGCCTGAATTAGAAGGACCAGTGCTCTTTCAGTCCAAGCAAGCAGCAAGAAACCAATTAGGGAGAATTACTGCTTGTCAAGTGACTTCACTGAATGGTTTCTTCCCCATTCTGTAACGGGGAGGGGATTGCTTAGTGCTGCTAGAAAGCACACAAAGGAAAGCTTTTTTCATCAAGCATGGAGGCTGCTTTCTGAACTGCTCAGCTCTCTTGGAAGTCCTGTTTCCAGCAGCCAACCCTTCCATCCTTCCCATTTTAGAACTGTGTTGGCTGGTCTCAGAGCGGAGTTCAGCATAGGTCCAGAGCCGTTCTGCTGAATTGGAAATGCCTCATTCTTTATTGAGGAATCTCTTCCATGCTGTCAGAATAGCAATTGTAGAGCTGAGTGCCTTTGCGGTTGCTTATGCTCTGAGTGAGTCATTCTCTTCTCTCCATCCCGTACCACCACCCATTCCAGACCAGAAGAAGTCTTGGTAACTGTCAGCGTTGAAGAATTTGTTGCCAGTTTGATGTTTAAAATAAAGTTAGAGCCTTTAAAAATGAGTGCTTGGACACTGAATATGTTTCTAAAGTTTCGGTAAGTCAGTTTACTTGTCTCATGCTTGTGTATTCTCCATAAATGCTCATTAATGAAGACAAATGTGTTGCAAACCAAAGAGCTCTCCATCAGCACCCATCTTTGTCTTGTGAATGGTCTTTGTTATCATGTCATGACCACAGAATCAGAAGTTAGAGATGGAAAATCTTATGATATCATCCATCCATGTAGGATTGCTGCTTTACATGAACTTAGTAGGATGATTGTGTCAAATGATTAATGTCCACTGTCTCACTGACCCCAGAAGTAGCACTGTCTGATGCCATGCTAGAGGCTAGGACCGAGGTTCTCAAAAGTGGCTAGTGATTTGAGGCACCTCAGTTTTGGGGTCACCAACTTGAAATTCCTGAAAAGTCCCTGATGTTCAAGGATGGGTGTTCAGTAATTTCTGGAATTCAATCCACCTTGCAGTGTCTCAGCTGGGACCTGAAATATCAGGCACCGAAATCACTAGTCCATTTTGAAAATCTTGGCCCAGAATGCCTCCTGGCTGATTCAGAGTTAAAGTGCGATCCAGCAGAATCTGACAGAAGAGTTGTGGAAATAGACAGCTGATTCTGGGAGGGTGGGAGGGGAGCTATTACAGGGTCAGAGTCGTGTTTTATCAATGCATACATGCAGTATTGCGTCAGAAATGGGGCTAACCCACTGAATGACCTGCAAGATTTTGTGATGTTCTCTGAGACTGGTCGTATAACCGCCCCTGCTCTGGGCGCCTTTCTGGGGAAATCTCTGCATGCTGCTTTTTCTCAGCTGCCCTGCTTGAAAAAGCCTCTCTGAGCGTGGGCAGTAGTCAGACAAAAGACTTTACAGCGTCAAAAGCTACTGCACATTTTCTTCTTTTTCCTCTTCCCCCAACCTGATGAAGGACATTAAGGAGGGCAGCCACAATGTGACTAGAACATGGTGATTACCTATCAAATGAGGTTCTTGCATGACCTGCAAGTCCTTCCCCTATGCTTCCTACCCCTCCCAGGAGCTTACAGTGGCAGCGTTGTAGGAGCAGAATAGAAGCTGGCTTTATTAGATAGCCTGTCTTAACTGTTAGACAGCCCAGTACTGGTGGTGCAGTAACTGTGTGGACAAATACACCTTTGTGGAAACAGGAGTCTTTGAGAGAGAGAATATTGGTCAAGCCTCTGGGACTGGAACTGTCCTTTTCTCTTGTAAAAGTGTGTCTAGGATCTTTAACTTCTGCCAGAGACCGGCAGAAAGAATCAGTCTTTTTTGGCAGGGTAATTCCCTCCCCAGGGTTGGAGTGTCTGCATTGGGTAGGAGCCAAAGTCCTGCACTTTTGTGTTCCACTAATCCAGAGGTGAGAGTACTAAAACAGATTAGTTAGAAACTAATAGCATCTGCAGTTACAGCAACCGGGATAACATTCAAGGCTTTCCGTCTTCATGCTTCAGGGCATAGGTTGATCATGCTTCAGGGGTCAGGAAGAAATGTGCCTCTTTCTATGTGGCTTGCTCTTGCTTGGTTAGGTACATGATGGGAGGTTTGTCTTCCTCTGAAGCATCTGACATGGCCCACTCTCCGATAGAATATTGAGCTAGATGACCATTGGCCTGTCTGTTTGTTTTATTTATTTGTATTGCAATAGTGCCTGGAAGCCTCAGTCACAGACCGAGACCCCATTGCACTAAGCATCGTACAGACACAACAAAAGGATGGTCCCTGGCTCTAGTCACTTAAAACATAAGTGTACGATGGGCGACAGCAGGTGGATATGAACAGATGGATGAAAAAGCACAAGGAAACAATAAGACAAGGGGATGTCTGTCTACACTGTGAGCTGGAGGCATAAATTCCAGTTTGAGGAAACATCCTCACCCTAAAAATAGAAGTGTAGCTGCCGCGGCAGGAGGACTAGCCACCCCTAGTACAGACCTACCATCTTGGGCGGTATGCACTCGGGGTGGCTAACGCCTCCCGGTGCTCGCGCCGTCGCTGCTACACTGCTATGTTTTAGCCCTCTAGCTTGATCAGAGCTAGCGCGGGTACGTCTCCTCAAGCTGGAATTTACATCTCCACCTGGAAGTGTAGATATCCCCAATATTGGTCAGCAGGACAGGCGTGGTCTTAGCACACCAGCTCCCTATTCCTTGTCAGGTTTGTCGTAGGCATCATGGCAAAGCAGAGTGTGAAGGAGGGCCAGGAGATAGCTGTGGGGATGTGTATGGGGAGTGCCTACCAGTGGGAGGGGCAGCGTGGGAGAAAGCACGGATGTGCTCGTTTGAAGACTTAGGAAGTGAGTGATGAAGGCTGGCATCACTGGCCAATAGGAGGCAGGAGTCAACATCTCACTAGTGAATAAGAGACGATGGGGATAGGCCATGAAGGGCCTTGAAAGTGTGGGCAAGTACTGTATGTTGGCAGGATAGAGAAAGGGGAGCCAGTGGAGGGATGCAAAGAGAGAGGTGACATGGTCAAAGCGAGGAGCTATGGAAATTATCGTGGTGGCAGCATTTTAAATTGATGTGAGCAGGAGAAGATGGAGTCTGTCGAAGCCAGCAAAGAGGATGTTATGGTAGTCTAATCGCAAGATGCTGAGAGCCCGCACAAGCATTTGTGTGTGTGCATGGAGAGGAAAGGCAGTGGATCAGAGCCGTTAGCACCTGGCTACCTAGGAAAACAAGCTTTCAGCTCAATATCATCACTCACTGGCATTCCAGTCCCATTGTGTTCTCCCCCTTGTATGTAGTGAGCAAAGTATTAGGACCCAGCAGACCAGTATTGTGGGCAAGGGAGAGAGAATCTGGGAATGTCTGGGTGGGGTTTTGAAATGCAGGTGCTGCTAGCGCAGAAGCTGGAATGCTTTGGGGGTGTATGGGTCCGGAAACGTGCTGGCATTTAGAAGCTAGGCTGGGAGAATGCTGTGGGATGCTCTTTACGCCCCCAGAGGCCTTCTTCTGTCTCTAACAATAGAACTCCTACACTACTTGTGTGCAGGCCTGCCATTCTGGGTGTGCTTCCAGCAATTGCTACTGCCGCATACGGGGTAATTATTTCTAATTACCAATGTAACTGATTAACAGGAAATCGATTCTCGCTCACCTTCCTCACTCAGGCGCTGAATGTGCCTCTTTAGGAAGCAGGACATTGGGAAGAGACATCTGAGAAATGTAAACTTTGCTGAGCCTTTGCCATAACTTCTGCCCTAGATCTCTGAGCATGTGTACATCTCCAGCTGCTCTCCCGATTCTCCAGGACTCTGACAGCTTTCAGTCTTCAGCATGGTGCCTGTGGAATGCCATTGTCTGCCCCGGTCCCTTTCCTGGGTTCTGGGCCAGCTAGGTGTCCTATGCCATCTCCCTGCCTTTCAGGCTGTCCCATGCCACGGAGAAAGTGAATCCAGTGAGTTTATTATGTGTGGCTGACTTCATTGCACTGTGTCAGGATATGAGACTTAGCCATGCCTAGGGTTACTGATATTTCTAACTTACGGCTACATAATTTGTTAGTTGCAGACTCTCTAACATAGTCCAAGCTAGGCTAGAAAACACTTTATAAATATCTTCCCATCATCACAAGATATTTCTGTCTAACAGCTTCATCCTTTGTCGTCTTTACATACAAATTACAGCTCTTGGGTGGTGAGAAGCACTTATCCCCAAATGAACGCCAATCACTTTGCAGAACAAAATGTTTCAAGTTCCTTTAAGGTGAACTACACAGCACGCAAGCCCCTTTGGTTCTCACTCTTCCCTAGCACTGAGGCAAAAGGGTCACCTCAAATTGGTTTGGGTTTTTTGGTTAAAGTTCTGCTTGTTTTTTGCATTAGAAATTTATGGTCCTGGTTTCTTCCTTCCCTGGAGGACCCAGGCATGCGGAGGACCTTGCTAGTGAAGTCATGTGAGGCTGCTGCTCTTGGGAGAGGGGCTGCTGAGTTCAGACTTTCCTAGGGTGACCAGATGTCCCTTTTTTATAAGGACAGTCCCAATATTTGGGTCTTTTTCTTCTAAAAGCGCCTATTAACCCCCACCCCCATCCCGATTTTTCACACTTGCTGTCTGGTCACCCTAGACTTTCCTCCCCCATGCACCCACACCCATTCGTAGGTGGGCAGAGCTGCCGCTCAGGTTACAGCCTCATGTGACATTATTAGTCAGATCAGCCATATAACAGTACTGTGCACTAGCTTAGCACTTTGTATCCATAAACTTCAACGCACGTCACAATGGGGGAGCATCACGATTCCCATTTTACAGGTTGGGAAATTGAGGCACAGAAAGGCGAAATGAGTGGCAGAATGGGAAATAGGCCCCAGGGGCCTGTTTCCCGATGCCCTGCTCGGACCACTAGACATGGTGAAATGTGTTGCAGGGTCTTGAATTGGTCCCTTAACAGAAAATGTGTAAGATGTAAATTGGGCAAAGGTTATGGAGAGCTGACCATGGCTGTGATGGGAACATGAGGTTGGTCTGGGGTCAGTCTGTGGTGGGGGGGAGCAGGAGAATTGCTGGTTCCCCTAAGGTTGTCGGGCAATACATGCATTACAGAGCACTGTCTGTCTCCTTTCAGGAATAAAGACTCGACCGGAGGCAACGTCGCAGTCATGGGAAAGGATTATTACAAGACCTTGGGGCTCCAGTCTGGAGCAAACGAAGATGAGATCAAGAAAGCTTATCGGAAAATGGCCCTGAAGTATCACCCTGATAAAAACAAAGACCCCAGTGCAGAGGAGAAGTTCAAGGAAATCGCAGAGGCCTACGATGTCCTGAGTGATCCCAAGAAAAGGGCTGTCTATGATCAGTATGGGGAAGAAGGTAAGGGACTGGGATTGTGAATGGCTTGGAGGCGTGTGAGTACCCAGTTAGCCGGGTGGGTTTAAATGTGCTGCTGTAAGCAAGAAAGCGTTTATACGTAAAAAAAGTAGCGAATGTTCACAGGCGTGGGTAGCGTGTCCGGAATTATCCCCATGACTCATTCCTGCCTCTGAAACAAGGTTACTACTACCAAAACTGGGAAGAACAAACACCCAGACGATGCCGTCTCTCCTAAGAGCCAAAGATAATCGCTTGACCCAGTTCTTGACTAATTATTCTGTGGCCAATCAAAGCCAGTTTTCAGCATGCGATCCCAACTCCTTGCCCTCATCACACAAAGATGCCAGTTAGATAAGGAAGAAGGATGTACGGGGAGCTATATCAAGGCAGTCATTGCCGCTCACTCTGATAGCTTCATGAACGAAATGGGCACTTCTTCGCTTTTCACCCGGTTATTCGGAAGGCTTCTTGAGAGCATAGACATGAAAGGTGTTTATATCCTTGATCAAATATGGGCTGCAGAATAACTCACTACTAACTCTTTCCTTCGCACAGATTCTCTAGCTACAGACTCTTTTCCCCCCTTTTTCCTTTCACTGGGGCTTAGTGTGTCTGTGCAGTGGTGTTACTTGTGCACTAGTCCCACTCTTTTTTTTTTCCCCTTTCCTTTGTTCTTGCTGGTATGTACTGACCTACATGTTTCAAAGCCTTTCCCAATTTAAGTAATAGATTCTTGTTTTGAAACTAAGTCACTGCTGTTGTCTCCCTGTTGGCATGGAGTAGGGAGCTGTTCCACCACGCACAGCCTTATTAGTAGAATATGAAAGCTTCTGCAGCCCTATTTGCTGAGGATGAAGAGAGCAGAGAATAGCATTTGCATTAATCAGCAAAAGAGTTTAGCACTTAAAAGAGCAGAAGGTCTGGTGTAAACAGGCTGCTCAGCTAGCAAGATGTATTCTCCCCAGCAGGCTTAATGAGTAGGTGCATCAGCTTTTCTGAGGCATCACCATAAATATGCAGGGGTCAAAGATACCTTTGTGCCCTCGGGAGCAGAAAGGGATCTCTCTGCAGTTAGTGACCAAAGCCTCTGTTCTTAGCGTGATGCTGTTTGAATGATTAGTGGCAAGAGTCTATGTATCCTCTCCCTGTGGGCATGGGAGAACTAGGCACATCAGCAACGTGTGAAGAGAACTGAAGAGCTTCTTTGGGAAATGGTGACAGGAAGGCGCCCTCACTGCAGCCTCCGCGTGCTACACAGAAGGTGGGGCTGCTGTAATTCCCAGTGCGTGGCTTGGAAGCTTTACTGGGAGCTGGGGTAGCTAGTTTTTCTGGTTTATCTAAGCAAGTAAGAAAGACCCGCAAGAGTTTTAGAAAATCTCCATCCTGGCACTTCTAGCTCTTAAAATCACTTGCCCGTGACTGAGCCAGTTCAGTATGTCACTGCCGCGATGGACTGTCTGAACTGCAGCAGTCCTCTGCTGTCTAAAATCAGAATCGCCTGCCTCCAGTGAAAAAACAAACCACCTGGGGGGATTAATCCGAACAAGACTTTTATTTCAGTTGGGGTGTACCTAGGAGTGGGGGGGTTAAATCGAAAGGCAAACACAGCTGAATTGAGGGTGAGAGAGACTCCCCGCGGGAGAAGGGAGAGTCCCATCACTAAGCACTGTATAAAGCTCTAGAAAAACGACACTGGAGAAGAACCTCCCAGGGCCCCGAGGGAAGGACTGGCTGAGGGTTAATAGTCCTGACTCTCCCTTGCTCCTGTGCTGCCCTGTTCAGACTCACCAGTAAAAGCGGTTCTCTAATAGACGCTCTAGACGAGCATGTTGGATGCTAAATGAGGCCAGAAACTGCTGACATGGCTCAGTCTGACCAGGAAGGTGGGTCACCTTAGGGCTTTTGCTGTGACCTCAACTTTCATCTCCCTGCACCCTGCTGCTTTCCCAGGTCTGTGGATATCCCAGTCTTCTCCCCTGCTGCCAGGAGAGGGTGGAGCTTTCTTAAACGCTGCTTGGTCCTTGAGGAAGCCCAGCTCCATGCAAACCTGGGGCCGATGTAAAACTGAACAGGGGATCTAAACTGCCGCTGAAGAAATGTGTTCGCTGCGTACACCCTGTCTGCACTGTCCCCATTCCGAGCCTCTCCAAGCCCATTCCTGCTGGCAGGTGCCCTCTGTGAAGGGAGCGGGGTTCAAAGGCAGCCTGTCATAGAATCATAGAACATCAGGGTTGGAAGGGACCTCAGGAGATCATCTAGTCCAACCCCCTGCTCAAAGCAGGACCAATTCCCAACTAAATCATCCCAGCCAGGGCTTTGTCAAGCCTGACCTTAAAAACCTCTAAGGAAGGAGATTCCACCACCTCCCTGGGTAACCCATTCCAGTGCTTCACCACCCTCCTAGTGAAATAGTGTTTCCTAATATCCAACCTAGACCTCCCCCACTGCAACTTGAGACCATTGCTCCTTGTTCGGTCATCTGGTACCACTGAGAACAGCCGAGCTCCATCCTCTTTGGAACCCCCCTTCAGGTAGTTGAAAGCAGCTATCAAATCCCCCCTCATTCTTCTCTTCTGCAGACTAAACAATCCCAGTTCTCTCAGCCTCTCCTCATAAGTCATGTGCTCCAGCCCCCTAATCATTTTTGTTGCCCTCCGCTGGACTCTTTCCAATATTTCCACATCCTTCTTGTAGTGTGGGGCCCAAAACTGGACACAGTACTCCAGGTGAGGCCTCACCAATGTCGAATAAAGGGGAATGATCACGTTCCTCGATCTGCTGGCAATGCCCCTACTTATACAGCCCAAAATGCCGTTAGCCTTCTTGGCAACAAGAGCACACTGTTGACTCATATCCAGCTTCTCGTCCACTGTGACCCCCTAGGTCCTTTTCTGCAGAACTGCTACCTAGCCATTCGGTCCCTAGTCTGTAGCAGTGCATAGGATTTTTCCTTCCTAAGTGCAGGACTCTGCACTTGTCCTTGTTGAACCTCATCAGGTTTTTTTTGGCCCAATCCTCTAATTTGTCTAGGCATAGTCCTGCTTAGTGCTCCATCCCAGGGCATGTTCCTCGTGCCTAGGGCCCTACCACATTCATGGCCATGAAAAACACGTTACGGTCTTTTGGGGGCTTTTACCCTATACTGTACATATTTCACGGGGGAGACCAGCGTTTCTCAAATTGGGGGTCCTGACCCAAAAGGGAGTTGCAGGGGAGTCACAAGGTTATTTTAGGGGGGTTGTGGTATTGCCACCCTTACTTCTGCGCTGAATTCAGAGCTGGGCGGCCGGAGAGCAGTGGCTGTTAGCTGGGTGCCCAGCTCTGAAGGCAGCGCCTCCCAGCAGCAGCGCAGAAATAAGGGTGGCGATACCATGCCTGCCATCCTTACTTCTGCGCTGCTGCTGGCGGAGGCTCTGCCCAACCAGCAGCCGCCGCTCTCCAGCTGCTCAGCTCTGAAGGCAGCGCCGCCACCAGCAGCAGCACAGAAGTAAGGGTAGCAGTACCGCAACCCATCTCTCCTTCTTCTTTCCCCCCCCCCCCCCCCCCCCCCACACACACACACACACAATATCCTTGCGACCCCCTGCCCCACAACTCCTTTTTGGGTCAGAACCCCTACAATTACAACACAGTGACATTTCAGATTTAGATAGCTGAAATCATGACATTTATTATTTTTTAAAATCCTCTCACCGTGAAATTGACCAAACTGGACCATGAATTTGGTAGGGGCCACACTGCTTCAGTGCTGGATTAGCAATCACAATAAATACACAGTGCTAGCGCTGAGACTTCACCCTTGGCCATGCCAGCAGGCAATGGTCCCTGTGGGGCCAGGGGAGGAACAGTATGGGCAGCGTCTGGTCCTTCATCTCACCTTTTGGGTTCCACATTCTTTATTTTGCCATTATTCAGTGGGGTCGGCAGCGGGTTTCATTTTCTCCCATTGGATGCTGAGGCTGCCAACGTATCCCGTGGAATCACCCTCCAGAGATCACTGCCCCCGCAGCTGCGAGGCTCAAACGCCACTGTACCTGAGAACTTGAGTTTATTCTTGGTGTCAGCGGCTCCTTACCCTGTGAACTTTCATGGCGCTGAGCTGGACAGAAAGGACTCCCCACGCCCCACTCGGGAGCTAAGATCTGTCCTGTAGTCTCCCTCCCCTCCCCTTTATCAATGTTTCATCTCTTTGACCGTGGTCTGGATAGAATTCTAGCCGGCGCCACGTGGCTCCCGCACACGCACAGCTGAGTTCCGGCGGGTGATGGCACAGCAGGTAATAACTGGCCTTTGAGGATTAGGGGTAATAAGGCCTCCGCTCTTCTGCACCCGAGCCCCTAAGACAAGGGGTGGAAGTAGGGACGGGGATAGGCATTTTCCCCTGATTTCCATCCGCTTCCTCGTTTATACTACTAGGGCCAGTGGAAACATTCTGGGCTTCACCACTGTCGCATGCCATGGGCTGTGCAAACGAGCCTCTCATTGCGCTCCTCTGTTAGGAGCCTTTACTGGGTGCCAACCCAGACTCGTCCGATCTCTCCCCTTTGTGGCGGACCATGGAATCCGAAGCGTGCCGCCTCTCAGTGGGTTGGGAAGGGCCGGCTTGCCCTGCAGGAGCAGCTAAGTCAATATGGCCATGTCAAAAATCAAAGCAGCCTCGGTCCAAAAGAGCCTGTTGTGAAGGGTTCTTCCATTGCCCGCACCTCAGACTGGTGGGTGGCATCCCGGCAAAGTGTGGCAGCTCCTGGCCAGGAGGGGAGGCAAGAGGAAATAAATGGCTTTGTTTCTTTGGGCGTGGAGGAGGGGAGAATCTGACCAGCTGTTTCTGAACCAAACCAAACCGTTCACAAAGCAACACGTGGACTCAGAACCCTCTCGCGGGGGTGTGAACCCTGGGGTGGGATCAAACACTGACACTCGCTTCCCCCCAAGGAAGTAGGGGCTTGTCGTGTGGCCATAGCTAATGAAACGGACCCCTCCCAAGGAGAGGCCAAGCCCGGCACACCCCTTACGTTCTGTTTGCTTGGGGAGCTTACGTGGGATGAGAGGAAGGTGGGTTCAGGAGGGAGGGTTCTGGGACTGGGAGACCTGGGTCCATGTAACGGCACCAAACGCGCTAACCCATCTCTCAAGACTTCTGAAAAGGGAAGCGTCCTGTGTGACCTTGGGCAAGTCCCTTAGCCTCTCTGTGCCTCTGTGCAATAGGGCCGACAGCCCTGCCCCCCTCAGTGGGTTGTGCGGTGCTCCCATACGGCAGCGATGGGGGCTAGATACATGCCTTGTATAGACAGGCAGACTCACCCACGCTGGTCACTGGACGCCTCCCTTTCCAGAAGCCTGGAGAGAAGGGTTAGCGGTAGTTTGGCGCCTTTGTAGTAGCGTGCCCAGGAGGGAGGCAGACCTAGAGGGGCCCTGAGTCGCGGTGTGCCCCGCTGGTGGTTGCCAGTACCTTCTCGTGCACAGAGACAGCCTCTCTCTGCTCACGTGAGCCGAGCTCGTGCCTTCTGCGCCGTTCCACAGCAGAATCAAACTGCTGATGTCTGAGTGTTGCTGTGACACAAATGCAGCATTAGCTGTTGCTGGAGGATCACGTAGATGTTCTGATGGGGGGGGGGGTGTCTGTCTGTCTAATCACCTACTTGAAAGCACTGGAGGTGGACCTCAGTTCCGTTCTTTGCCAGGTTTGGGACGCTAGATCAGCCCCAGCAGGCTAGCACGGGTAGAAGGAGACCTGCTGTGACGCTTTTGCAGGACTGGGCAAGGGGGCTCAGACAGCACACCACCCCTCGCCCCCCCAAGGCCTTGGGCAAAAGAAAAGAACAATATTTGCAGACTAAATTAAATTGGATGCAGGTCGGTTTCAGTATATGTACTGGTCTGACATGTGCTTCTAAGCCTAAATCCCCTTTGCATAGTGTTGTAGAGGCTTAAGAGGTGTGGCTGGCAGATGAGGAGCCTTTGCTTATGTGTATTGTATTCAAGCCAATAAAAGACCTCTGCATCCCAGGGCAAACTCATCTGTCAAGACCAACAGAAAAGAGTTTGTCCGTCCTGCGTTTGCCTGGCTTGCGTCTCCTGCTGTTGGCTCTGTCTAGAGGGGTTGGCACAGGACGTCAGCTTTTCAGAAATAGCACTATTTTGTAAGTGGAGAGCTGAAAATAGACACTGAGCTGGGCTTGGTTAGACCCCTTCTTGACCCCTCCAATCAGAAATATTTGACACAACATCCCGAAGCATGTGGCAATGTGAAGGGGACATTGGAAGTAGTCTACCCCCAGCCTTGCGTGACCTGCTGGGCACCTTCATGATCCTCTGTCTTTTTATTGCAGATACACTTTTGAGAGGGGCTGTCTGCCTCACACCCTGGCTGTGTAGGAACATCCAGGGGGTTGCTCTGGACAGATCTAAACGTAGGGTGTCTGTGCAGAATCAAGTAGGAGCGGGCGGGGCCTGAGAGAAGCCCTGGTTGAAGAAGATCTTTTGCTAGTTACCAAAAGAAATAAACACCCAACTTATTTGCTGTATCTCTGGGTTCTGCTCCTGAGCGCCCCTCCACCCAACAACCTGGGCTGGTCACGGAGCAGGGGAAAGCGAGTCTTTTTTAAAAACAAAAATCCATCATCCCCCCTCACACTTGTCTGCCATCAACAAGATCTGATACTAACCTCTCCGGTTGTTGAGCCTTGACTCTTGTTGCAAAGTACTTTGTGGCCCTCATGTTGGCCCCTTTCATCTGAGAGCGTAGCGTGTGTCTCACTCGCGTGCACGTTTGTGGTGGAGCGGCTAGTTAGTGTATAATGCTGACCTCCCATCATTAGCCCTGATTAAACAATTGCTCGCTGAGTTCAAAGCCTTTCATAAATGGCTACGTGTGCTGCTGCTGGCCCATGAGTCCATGGCGCAGTTCAGACGCCTTGGGAGATGCAGTAGATCACAGCACGAACGGAGTGTTCAAGAGGTGATGTACTGCTGACACACAGAGTACTCAGCACTGCCTTTGGCAGAACTTAGACTTCTCATTTGTGTCGCTAAATTAGTCTCAAAGAGCCATCAGCTGCCTAGTCCATATGGTCTTTGGACTCCAACAGTTACCATGCTGTGAAATTTAACAGATTTACAGAGACTGAATTGCTTCCTGCAGTACAGCAGGAAGGAACACGGGAAGATGATGCTTAGGAGCCTTGCATGCAGGGGCGGCGAGTTATATGGGCCCGTGGTGCCTGTGCTCCAGGAACATTCAGGGCCCGGGGACCCGGCTCCACCAATGTTTGGGACCGGGTCTCTCCCCCGGCCCCGCCTGCTGCGCCCAGCAATTTAAAAGGCCCTGGGGGCCGCCTCCACCACCGGCAGCACAGCAGGGCTAAGGCGGCTTCCTGCCCACCCTTGCTCCTTGCCACTCCCGGAAGCGGCCGGCATGTCCCTTCGGCCCCGGGGTTACGGGTTGTCTCCACGTGCTGCCCCCGCCCCAAGCGCCGATTCCGCAGCTCCCATTGGCTGGGAACTGGAGCCTGTGGGCTGCGGTGCGCAGAGACCCCCCCGCCTAGGAGGCGCTGCTAGAGGGGTGTGCGTGTCGCTTTCAGGAGCCACCTGAGGTAAGTGGGGGGAGGGATAGCTCAGTGGTTTGAGCGTTGGCCTGCTAAACCCAGGGTTGTGAGTTCAATCCTTAAGGGGGCCACTTAGGGATCTGGGGCAAAATCAGTACTTGGTCCTGCTAGTGAAGGCAGGGGGCTGGACTCAATGACCTTTCGGGGTCCCTTCCAGTTCTGTGAGATAGGTATATCTCCATATATTCTAAGCGCCGCACCCCTCACCCTCTCCCACACACCCCCAATCCCCTGCCCCAGTGCAGAGCCCGCACCTAAACTCCCTCCCAGAGCCCTTGCCCCCTGCCCCAGCCTAGAGTCTGCACCCCAAAGCCCCTCCTGCACCGACTCCCTCCCAGAGCCCTCGCCCCCTACCCCAGCCCAGAGTCTGCACCCCAAAGCTCCTCCTGCACCCAGACTCCCTCCCAGAGCCTTAGGCAGGTGCGGGGCGGGGGCCGGCGGGACTTGGACCTGTTCTGGGCACCAACAAAAATTATACAAACCTTCCGCCCCGATTGCATGTGTCTCTAGAAATGGAGCCTCCCAGAGCTCTCAGTCATAAATACGTCTTTTTCCCTTGTGTTATCCCCTGGCAAATACTGGTTCCAGTATTAGAAACAAAGAGAATACAATCAAGTGTTTGTGGGAGACAGGCTAAGAATTTGGATACTCATCCGCTTGGAGGTGGTGATAGAAGTCTGGCTGGCTACTTACTCTCCTTAGTAACACAGGATTTGTATAAACTTGCCTGTTTCATGCCCATTTAACATGAGCCCCAGTTACAAAGCATCCACTGCAAACTTGAGCTCCAGTGAAGGGTTGAGAACAGAATTGCATCTCGACTCTCCGCACCCTGTAGACTAGTTGTGGTGCTCACCTTCCAGCCAGGGAAGATAAGATTGCTCAGCTGTATTCCTGCTAGCTAGTTTCTCCAATGGAAAAGGGATGCAGATTGTGGCCAGGTTGGGGGTGAAGGGGGGATGTGTGGGACCCTACTGCCCAGAGAGAGGTAGAAAGCAGCTTGCAACACCAAGACTGAATTCCACCTTTGGTTCCCATGCTGCGTATTAGAAAAAAACAATAAAAGTCTAGTCAGGGTGGCCCAGCCGTCGCTCTGTCTGCACTCCCTGTGCTTCACGCAGGACTAGAAGGGAACAGCCTTCTTCCACGGATTATGGTAACGTTGTCTTTTCCTTGCTGTGTTCTAGGGCTCAAAACTGGAGGCGGTTCCTCTGGTGGCTCCGGCAACACTTTCCACTACACCTTCCACGGAGACCCGCACGCTACCTTTGCTTCTTTCTTCGGCGGCTCCAATCCCTTCGACATCTTCTTTGCCAGCAGTCGCTCCCGGGCGTTCAATGGGTTCGATCAGGAAGATATGGATATCGATGACGACGATGACCCTTTCAACGCCTTTGGACGGTTCGGCTTCAACGGCATCAACGGAGTCCATCGACGGCACCCGGAGTCTCTCCACACACGAAGGAAGGTTCAGGACCCACCCATCGTCCACGAGCTCAGGGTCTCCCTGGAAGAAATCTACCACGGCTCTACCAAAAGGATGAAAATCACCCGCCGGCGGCTGAACCCTGACGGGCGAACCACAAGGACCGAGGATAAGATATTGAACATTGTCATTAAAAGGGGGTGGAAAGAAGGAACCAAAATCACCTTTCCCAAAGAAGGAGATGCCACGCCAGACAACATCCCTGCCGATATCGTCTTCATTCTCAAGGACAAGCCTCACGCGCATTTCAAGCGAGACGGCACAAACGTGGTCTACACGGCTATGATCAGTCTTAAAGAGGTGGGTCAGTGGGCGCTCCCTGCCGCAGTGCTCCTTGGAGATGAGTTTGCTAGTTTGAACAGAACAGATGAGAAGGGTGATTAACTTGCACGGGATTAGAAGGTCACATAGGGTGTAATAAGCCAAAGCAAGAGAGATCTACAGAGTGGAGTGTTCTCCCTTTGCTTTTACAGACCAACATCCATTCCTGTCTGCAGGAATTACACAACCTCAGTACTTCAGTCTCTAGGCCCAACTGATGCTGTTTTAACTGCTCTAATTACCCTTTCCCCCTGCTTGTGTGCCAAGCTTGCCCTTTAGTATGGGGTGTTCGTGTCTGGGAAAGAGCTCCGACCCTGCCTCAGGTCAAAAGAGAAACTAGTCCGGTGGCTTTTGCCTGGTCAGCCCCATTTGTTGGTGTTGCCCCAAACACCCCAGCTTGTCAGTCTTTGACATCCGTGTTCTGCGCTTAAATACCAGGCTGACCGTGGCTTGGGAGGTGGGTTGGTCCCAGTGAGGTTGCAGGTTTGTTGGCATGGCTGCATGGGGGCAGTTTGCATGGCACCCTGGTCCTCACTATGCCTTGCTTGAGCCTATGCCAGCCGTACTCTTCTCTTCTCTCCCTCCCGGGCTGTGTGTGCTGCATTATTTATTCAAGCAGCACATGAAGGTAGTTTTGTGCTTTGCAGAACAAGTAAGTTATGGTCTCTGGCCCATGGAGTTTGCAAGGAACTTTAGAGGGGACCCGATGAGCCAGAGCAACAAGCCGCGCGAGGCAGGAGTGGAAAGGAAGACACGGGTAACCCACATTCATGAGATGCGTGTTTGATGGTACTGCTGTCTAACTTCTTGTTAATAAGTCCCAGCTGGCAGGTACATTTACAATTTAAATTGCTGGCAGCTGCAATTTACCATTCACTTCAGATTGTAGAGGTTGTCTGTCTTTTCATGTAGCTCTTGGTGGGCGGATTTTTTTAAAGACCGATTTAGTCCATGTTCGCAAATGCATTTTATAGAACAAAATCTCAGCGGATCAGATCTTGGGTACAAACGTCTCAGTGTGTGCCCTTGAATCAGGATACTAATCAGGATGGCTCCCCTTCCTCTAAAAGCTTGAGGGAACTTTCCCATGGGCTCTGTAATCAGAGGGAAGCATAGCACTACCAGGGTGCGACTTCCCCTCATGCATTTGAATGGAGTGCCACTTCACAGCCACACTGTGACCATTCAGAGCTGGGTGTTTTCGGGGACACTCTTCTAACGGTACGTTGGGGTCAAGGTGACTTACGTTGACACTGGAAACCGAAGTTTACTCGTGAAGTGCATGGCTCTGCGAGAGGCAGCGCTGTTTATGGAGTCATACCTGCCATATCTCAGATGCTTCCTCCATGCCTTCCTCACAACTATGCCCGTCACACCAGACCTAAGTGGGTCCTTCTGACATCGGTTTCATGTTTCCTGCTGAGGGTATGTGGGGGTGGCACCATCAATACTCAAGGCAGAAAATCGGCCCCGGTCTGCTCCCTTTACCTGAGCGCTGCAACACAAGGGTAGAAAATCACCCAAGAGTCGTAGACTATCAGGGTTGGAAGTGACCTCAGGAGGTGTCCTCAGCGGGCTTCGAGAGGGCAGAGCTCCTTGCAGCCCTGCTGCAGAGGGAAGGAGGGGTGGGGAGGTGGAGTGGGGCTGGAGTATCCCGAGTTTCTAACCTGCTCTAATCAGCGCTGGGGCGGGGAATCAGGGAGCCGTAACTAGTCGTTGGGTCTCAGTATCTCGTGGGTTGCCCAGGGTGGTTGCGTGGGAGGTGGGATCCATCCTGTGTTGGGAGCAACTGTGGCAGACTCCTGTCGTCCCTGGGCTCCTGCAGTCCATCAGGGAAACCTCCCTATTCCTCCCCATTGTGACAGGGCTGATTCAAACCCTCTAGTTTAAAACTGGCAATTCTCAATTCTTCATCCAATACGCCCCTCCTCAGTACCCTCGCCCTCCCAGGCCTCAGGTCAGACATGATCAGCTGGCCCATCAGACTTTGACAACCATCTTCTGTAGCTATTGCATGAGAAAACCAGTGGCCAAACCGGGGGGTGGAGAAGGGAGATACTTCCCCTGGTCTCTGAGTCCAGGTACCATTGAACTCTGTGTTGATCGTTCCAGTCACTCGCGTCTGTCCACGGCGAGCAAGCCAGCGCTGGGCGCTCGCTGCGACCTGGTACGGCCCAACAGGAGCAGCCCAGCGGGAGATGCATCTGAGAGGGCTTCCCCACAGACACATGGGCGGCAGAAAACTGTCCGTTCTTAAAATTACATGAGCGGCTCAGTGGGAGGCAGAGAGAGGAAGAAGCAAAACTGCTCTTGGGGGGAGCCAGGATATAGCTGTGGTATTGCTGCCTGAAGGTAACTTCACGAGTCTGAGTTAAACCAGCCCCACCAGAAACTTAACATTTACCTCCCTGTGAATGCTTCAGCTTAGATCCTAGTTTTAGTGACATCTGCCATTCACAGACCTTAGTGGCTTCCCTATTTGTCTTGTCCTGTCCCCATTGAAGTCAATGGCAAAACTCCTCATTGGCTGTACTGGGAGCAGAATAAGGCCCATAGTTAAATTAGGTAAATCCCTATATTTTCAGCTTGGCACAGCCACAAAGCTTCCTCTGATTTAATCCATGAGGGCAAATGTCACGTGGGGCCCCCTCTTTAATGTGGCGGTGTTGACTGTGGAGACAACAGGTTCCAGGGTGCAGTGCAGTTTGGGGGCTTGGATTAAGGTGGAGCATTGTATGCTGGGTCTCATTTCAGTGGGCTGCACAAACATAATCAAAATGAACTGCTCTCATACATCGAATTATATGCAGAGGTGGTGTCCTGTGGGCTCCTGGCAAGTTGCCAGTGTGGTCCCTATCCTTTCAGAGTGATGGGCACTGGTTATTATGGAGCATGATGTCAGTTGTCTGTCTGTCATCTCAGTGAAGGCAGTGTTGGGGGTTGGTCATTCCACTACAAATTAAATTAATGGAGATATTCTATCTCCTAGAACTGGAAGGGACCTTGAAAGGTCATCGAGTCCAGCCCCCTGCCTTCACTAGCAGGACCAAGTACTGATTTTGCCCCAGATCCCTAAGTGGCCCCCTCAAGGATTGAACTCACAACCCTGGGTTTAGCAGGCCAATGCTCAAACCACTGAGCTATCCCTCCCCCCAGCTTATCCAGTCGAGGGGATTATTTTCCACAGTTAGTGTCGCTAATTCTTGTCTGGTTTCACTGGTGTTAAAGGGCTAGAGTAGGGGTGGGAACCATCTGTACTAAGGAAATGTTAAAAATCCACTGTAGTGTCTGCTGCCTTCTTTCTTGCATTTTTGAATGCTTTGCAGTGTAACAAGCATGTCGGTTACACTTTCAGATTCTCATGCACTAGCACGATGCTGCCGTGCCACGTGGGAGCTACAAGCACAGGAGAGGCTGTCTGTCTGCTTTTAAATCCCATCCCTTGGAATTAAACATCAATGTTCCAGGAGCACTTCTCTTGGCCCATTGAGCTCTCCGAAAGCTGATTCTAAAATACGGAAATTTGGGGCCAAATTCAAACGGAGTCCTTTGAAATCATTGACGCAGCCTGACGTGAATACATGATTTCTCCAATCAGTTTCAAACTTGATGAGGAAAGAGTTCAAGATATTGCGGGGGGGAGGAGGGGGGATTGTTTTTTTCAAACAGTCTTATAGATGCCATAGTGAAATCAGCACGTCAGTTTTCCTCTGTTGGCTTTCCCGTCTGCGTAAAATCTAATCCTCTTGAAATGAGTTGATTGTGGTTTTGGTTACTCTGCCTGGCCTCGAGTCCTCTGCCAACTTGTGTGCTTTGCCATCACATTTTCCGTGTAATCGTTTTCTGACTCTGTCCCCTGTTGCTGTATCTTCTAAAAAGCAAAGAGTTTCTATTTCATTTCACTTCTATTTATATTTCTTTCCATATATATGACCCTTAAGTGTTACAAGTAACAGAAATTTCAGACAAACTTTAACTTTTTAAAATGTGACTTGACCTCTTTGCAAACCCCTGTGAGATCTGTGCAGGCTCCACTGGGGGACGCTGGTGCATGAGCTCAGGTGAGGAAGGAGGAGTTCGTTAAAACTGCTAATAACCAATGTGTTGAAAGCACACGATGGCCTGACTTTGAGAGGGTGAGGAGCGCCCAGCTCCTGCTGAAGCTAATGGGAGCTTCAGGTGCTCTGCACCTCTGCAACTCAGGGCAAGGACGTGGTGAGGACTTCGGGGTGGGATTGTCAGGAAGGGACCAGAGTGCACCGGCTGCTGCATGCCGACGGCGGGGAAGAGTGAGCGAAACTAACCTGCTCCCCTCAGCCTGGAGAAGGGAGCCAAGCTCCACCTGGAATGCAGCGAGTTCTGAACCCTGGAAGGTCACTGACGTGCCGACAGCTGCTGAACTCCATGCAGCATTCTAGACACAGCCAGGCTTCCCCTTCATTGCTACAGACTGTCTGCTTTTCATTGCTCTCGGTGACTGACCCTGCAGTGCTGGGGCTGGTCAGGATTGGGTTCAGAGCATGGGCTGGTTTGGTTCTCTCTCTGCCTAAAGGCGGCCCAGATTATCATGTGTAAACCAGAAAAGTAAGGTTGCTAGGGACGCTTTAGAGGTCTCCAATAATACTGCTTGGCAAAGCACCTGCAGACCCTTTGGCTGCATTGTCAGCGCTAAGCCTCCTATCCCGGGTGGATGTATCCATTTTACGGATGGTTTGATTGATGGGTTTGTGGTGTCGGGCAGAGCCAGGAATAGAGCCCAGGGTCTCTCTCCAGCCACTGGAGAGCCCGCCCTCCACAGCCTGACTGCTCACATTCTCGGCCTGCTTCCAAAGAAGCGAAAGTGATCCAGTGAATGTGAGCTGCCTCTGGCATCAGAGCTCTTGTTTTCTTCTGTCCCCGAAAGGGAGCCAGAGTGGGCCCTTGCAGTGCGGCTGGACCTGCATTCCCCTGGGTGGAGAAGCGAAGGATACGTCGCTAATGACCGGGGGGGATTGCAGCCACTTGTGTCTATGACAACCACCTGGGATGGCATTAAAGGATATCTGAATGGGGGATATAGATTCTTCCTTTTGCTTTGTACTGTGATGTCTGAAATTGGCATGAAAGATTTTCCCAAAGAAAGGGGTAAGGGAGGAGAGGCCATGTTGTCTGCCTTAGACATAGCAAATCTATTCTTTGCTGCTTTTGCTCTGGAGGGTAGGAGTGGGCACTTCTCTGCCCTGAAAGCCAAGGGGCAGGGCCAGCAGATCTTGGAGGCCTCACGCAACTGCACCTGTTAGCGCCTGAATTCAGCGTAGGTGTCTGCTCCGAGCCCTGCTCCCAGGGGCTGGAGGGAGAGCGGGTTCGTGAGAACCTCCCCTGCGAGCAGCACACGTACTCAGGCTTTAAGTTCTTCATCCCCAAGCAGCATTGGCTCTTCTCGGCGCATCGCTCCACATCCCATTCGCTAACGGTGACGTTTTCCCCTTGATAAAAGCGAGGCAACGTCCCTGCCCACGTGTGCAGCAGAGCCGCCGGGGTTATTTAGGGACACGAGGAGTTCCACGCTGCATTGCCGAGCTCTGTGGCCTGTTACTGCAGGCTGCCTTGCAGCGCCACCCCCGGCACGCACGGGCCGTTCCGCAGGAGGCAGGGCTTGGATTTAGTGCTGACATCCCAGGAGGTCTTTCTCTTTGCCTCCTCAGACGTGCAGCGGGAGGGCTCCAGCTCGGTCTCTGGCATTTACTGGTCGCACTGCTGGGGGGCTTGTTCCTCAGCGGAGCCTCTGCATAGTTGCCTGATCCCAGGGAAGCTGCACAAGCCCAGCGCTCGTTCTGCAGATGGAGAAGTGCCTGTCGGAGCAGCGGCCCGGCACTGACCTGCAGCCCTCCCTGTCACCCTGCCATTGTGAGAGCAAGACCCCAATAGGGTCACCTTTCCGGCCAAACAGCCCGAGGCCGGAAATGCCACAAGCAGCCAGCCAACGCCAGCCCTGGCAGCTTGGCTTGCAGCGTACCCGCAAGTGAGTGACTCCCACGTTTGGCCATACAAAGCCGCCCGTGTGCAGAAGCTGGAAGGGGAATGCTGCCCGGATTGAACCTGGGAGGCTGTGTGACAGCTTCCTTCCCTCCTTGACTCCCGCAGGCAGACCCACAGCCGTGCGGAGAGGAGTTGTTGGTTACAGAGTGGCAATAAGCTAGTTCTCGGGGACCAGGATCAGTCCCTGCGTGTGGTTTACACATGGCTTGGGCTGGGGAGGAGCTTAGCGAGCTCAGCTGCAGGGACGCGCTCTCTCTTCCTCTGGGCTCTGGGCACAGCCGGGGTGGGGTTGGTCATTGCTGGGCTGGCCCTACAGCCCTGGCTGCAAGTGCTGCAGAGATGTATGCTCAAGGGCGTGTGGGGCAGAGGGAAAATGTACCGTGTGACTCTCCAGTGCCTATCCCAGCAGCCAGGAGCAGCGTGGATCCCAGCCTCTTCCAGAGAATGCAAGGCTTGAGTGGCATCCTGGGTACCCTCTCCCCACACCCCCAAAACCAGCACCATCAGCCAAAGAGTTGCCTACAAACTGGCACACGGCACCCCCCTTCCCAAGGGGCTGGCTGCCGGTTCCTCAGTGGTGCGTACAGCCCAGTGCCACAGAGTCGCTAAAAGCAAAGCCCAGAAATCGAACCCAGAAGAGCTCCCCTCCTGCCCCCGCTGCGCCCGTCAGCTTTGCACAGGCCCTCTTGAGTCGGTGAGGTCCCAGCGTGGGGGAGATGGAGCCCATGTCCGTCTACATGCGTTCCCTTTACTAAAGAGGCGAAACTTGTTAAGATCCGCACCAGAATAGAAAGCGACAATGCCTGAATGAGCCGGTACAGCAAAGCCACTACCACCCTGCTGAAAGGAGAAGCCAGGCAGGGCACTTCCTCTAGGTTCGCTGTCCTTAAACCCTCTGTGGCGCTAGAGCCATGCTGGGAGCCAGCCCCGTGTAGCCTACAGGAGAGTGGGCTCTATTGAGAGCAGAGAGGGACCCTGGAGAACGGTGAACCGTAGAGACTCATCCCCCGTTGTGCTTTGAGGGAGCTGTGTGCAGGGAGCAGTGGGTACAAGTAGCCGGGGGCAGAGGTGCATGGATACAGTTCTAGGTAAGCTCCCTGCCCACGTCCGTCAGTGGGTCTCCCTGCTGCAGGGAGGGAGAGAACTTTTGAGAGCTTTAACTTCCAGGAAGCGTCTGTGCTGCGAGCACCGAGTGGGCAGCTGAGGAATGCCTGGCTCTTGCTTTCCTAGCCTTTTGGAGGCTGTTGGCAGAGGTGCCAGGGCCCGTGTGCTATAGATAAATCCAGCGCGCTGGGCCGAGATGCTGAGCTCTGGGAAGGGCAACAGCTGGTGAGCAGCAGAAACATTCAGTTACTTCATCAGGGATTGAACAACAAGGCCACAGTCTAAATTTAGCTTGCTGCTTATCTCTCCCAGGCTCCTGGGCGGTCAGCAAAGGGTAGAGTGCGTCCCGTTGGGAACTCACAGAAGGAAGAGGTGCTGCAGTTCAACCCCACTAGAGCGCTTTAGCAGACACTCCGTCCTACTGCAGGGGCGGGGGGCAAGGGGGGTTTCATTTGATAGAGCCTGTAGGACTGTAGCCCTGTCCAGAGAATGATATTGGGGAAAACATGCCTCATAGTGAGAGACTAAAGAAGCTTGATCCGTTTAGTTCAGCTGAGAGAAGGCGAAGAGGTGACTTGACCACAGTCTATAGGCACTTAGGTGGGGATGAGATTTCTGGTGGCAGACGGCTCTTGAATCTCGCAGCCAAAGGCAGAACAGGGCCAATGGCTGGAAGCTACAGCTAGACAAGTTCAGAGGAGAAATAAGGCCCCGTTTGTTAACAGTGAGGGGAAATACCCATTGGAGCAACTCCCCCAGTGGATTCTCCGTTAGGTGGAATCGCTAACTGGAGACGGGATGTCTTTCTAGGAGACAGGCTGTGTCTCAGCCAGCAGGGGAGGGCTTGATTTAGAGATTACTGGCTGGTGCTGTGCAAGAGGTCAGACCAGGTGAATGATGATGGTCCCTCCTGGCCTTAAAATCTAGGGCAGTACAGAGGTGGCCACTCCACTCCAGATCCCCACACGCTCCTCCGCGCTCTTCTCATCTGTGCTGGGAGACTGGCGTGCCCCGCAGGGGGGTACACTCTGCTGCCAGAGGGGTCTGCCTGGGACGCACGTGGAATCGTGGATTTGAGATTGCCAGGCCCGGCATTTGGGGGTTTATTGGTGCAGTTTAGCATTCCTTGGGCTGACTGACCAACACTACCTGGCCGTAGGCAGCAATATTGTAGGCAGGTTCAGGGCAAGCTTCTTGCATGCACAGCTCTGTCAACCTGCCTTTATCCTGGCCTGCAGCACTCCTGCCCTTCCAGTGCCAAGTGTCAGGGCTGCGTCTGCCCAGCGTGACCTGTCCCTGCACACCAAGGCTGTTGCCTTTTATAGTTTGTTGGAAGTCAGGCTGCATGTAATGAGGTTCCTAAAAAAAGACACTGGGGCTTGATTTCATCAAAACCCAGCTCGTGTGTGACTGGCTGTTTCTGTGCATTTGCAGTTACCGTGCACATACCCTGCCCAGTTTGCTGTCTGCAAGAGCTGGGTGCATGCAGAATCCTTGGTTATGTTACTTGAGGCGTAGATCTGAATGTACTTTCCGTGAGCTTTTCCATCTGCAGTGTTCTTCCATTCTCCAAGCCAGATGGCTCATGTTAGAAACGCTCTAGGTTTTGGCTGATTTAGTCAGGACTAGCTGAAACCAAGCCACATATTGGCTGACAGTACCGGGTCCTGCTTACCAAGAAAGACATGACATTTTGGGGTAGTCGCTGTGCAGTAATTAAAAACTCCCGATTGGTGATTCAGTCGTCAGGTTTGAGAATCACGGTGTGGGCAATGCACAGGCTGGTGGCTAGCGCAAGCCTGCCATTCACTGGATCCCGGTGAGCTCCGAAGTGCTTTGTAAAGCACACCTTGGGAATGGCCAGCGCCTCAGGCATTGTCTGCCGCGGTAACAGGCATTGAGGAGACCTCCCCACAGCTCACTTGCTCAAAGTTCTTCCTGCAGATCTGCTTGGGCCTGATGTTTGTGCCTGATCTGGACCTGAGCCCAAGAGTCGTTTTCTGACCAGACGCTCCCCTCCCCCAGAACCCGAGTCAGCACTGATGCTTCGTGCCCCTGAGAACCAGGCAGTACCTCACTCCTGCCAGCCGCTGCTGCGTGCGCGTGTGCTGCGGATCCTTGGCACGCTCGCTCCAAAGTGCGCACAGCGCAGCAAGTGGCAGGAGTGTGGCATGCAGCCTCTGCCATGCCAGCCCCCTGGGCAGGAGGAGAGTCGACCCAAGCCTGAGACAGTCCGGATGTTTTCCAACCGGACTTGAACCCAACACGTGTAGTCTGGTCCTGTCGGGATGGGGTCTGGCTGCAGCGTTCTAGCTCGTGTTGCTGTGCAAATGGGGAACTGCAAACATCCACTGATTCGCCATTACTAGGGGGGCAGGGAGATTATATCTATTAATGAGCCGCTTCCAAGCTTACGATTTGTACTGCACAAAATGTGGTCAGGACTGTGTAGGCAGAGTCCCTGCCACACTCCGCAGCAGCAGGGCACCTCGCCAGTCCGCTGACCTGCTGGGGAGACAGTGACTCTGATCTCTTCCCCTTCGGGGTCTCTGCTTCTCTTGGTTCAGACAAACATGGGGTAAAAGGAGAAATGCAACCTGTCCTGAGCGCCCTGCACGCTTGGGTAGAGTTCTAGAGAAACCTGCCCCTCTTCTGAAGGCCTGAGGGGAGTGAAGAGTGGTGCCACCATGAAACTACCACCGGGGTTGAACCCACATGCCATGTGCTTTTCTGGGGCGTTCTCAGTAGAACACCCAGTATGTGTACATCGGGGAGACTCCTGTATATCCACCAGATGATAATGGCGTCGCTGCCGCGTTGCTAATAGACGTGAAATGGGCAACAGCGACAGGCCAGAGGCTGGTGTCATGTCTGCTGGGTGAGGGAGCAGAACTGCTGAGGCCAGTCGTGGGTTCCCGGCCTTGGCTGCTCTACACACATGGGCTTTTTCTAGAGACCCCAAGTTGCAGCCAGTCTCACTGTTTGCTCTTCTTCCTTGCAGGCCTTGTGCGGCTGTACCGTGAACATTCCCACTCTCGACGGGAGGGTGATCCCTCTGCCCTGCAACGACATCATCAAGCCTGGCACCGTGAAGAGACTGCGCGGGGAAGGGCTGCCCTTCCCAAAGGTCCCCACCCAACGGGGAGACTTGATTGTAGAGTTCAAAGTCCGCTTCCCAGACAAGATAGCTCCGCAGACGAGACAGATCCTCAAACAGCACCTGCCGTGCTCCTAGAGCCCCTGGGACGTTCTGCCAGCAGCAATACTTCTAACACACGTGCCACAGCATCTGAGCTGCACAAAGCGGAGGTGCCCGATCACACTCAAATGCAAAAAACCCACGCTCCTTTCCACACGGTCCTGTTAGCTCCAGCCCTATCGCCTGCCCTTTGTCGGCCTCTGTTATACTCTCGCAGTGTGGGATTCAGGAGCTCAAACTCCTGGCTAACTTCTGCTGGCTCTCTGGGCTGGGCGCCTTTTCCTAGAGGTCTAGCTTTTCTGCCTGGCACAAGCAAGTGGGCCTGGGCTGTGGGCCCAGGGAGTTTTATCAGCTGGTGGTTTTCACATTGCACGCTTTGAAGTCAGCTTCCTGGCTAGAGGATGAATTTGTGTTTCCCGAAAAGCGCAGAGATTCCACCCCGTGTACATAGGACTCGGAAGGGTTAGCGTTAGCTTCACCTTTCTGAAGCTTGCTGCTGTTGGGTTCCGTTAGTACCAAGAATCCAAACAAATTCCATGAGCGTGCACGGCAAAGGCACGGCTCGTCTACACCATGGCCACCACAGCGGAACTGTTTCTAACGCGGAACCACGGTACCTGGGGTCCATGCTGCTGCGCTAGGATTACAACAGATTATCTTCCGTGCTGAATGCAAACACTGAGCTGCAAGGCACCTGGTCTCAGACCCTTCGCCCCTCCTGCACCCTTCTTAAAACTTACGCGTCCCGGCTTTATCGGTTCAGAGCATGTAAGACAGGTGGCAATGGAGTTGGGCCGGCGTCCTCCTATCGGGGTGTTGCTGGCATGCCAAAAATATCCGGTAGTAAAGGGAGGGGCAGGGGGCCCAGGATGCAAGCTTTCTTGTTCAGGTGTGTTGAGTTTGCATTGCTGCTTTTATATATAACCCCATAAGGGTTTTTTCTGGAGTGGTTCATCCCAGCTCTTTTGGGGATCAATTCAGCCATATGAACATCACGTCTGTGAGAACGTAATCTGTGTGTAGCAGAAGTGTAGGTGTAAAAGCAGAGCCAAGTGTGAGTGGAGCTGAGGTTTGTTTTGCTGGCGTTTGAGTTACACTGTAGGGATTTAGCAGCAAGAAGATTGCGCATGTAGATATTTTCCTGCAGGGCAGATGGAATTCAGGACGCGTTTCGGGGAGGAGCAGGAGGGAATCTGCTTGGGTGGCTTTGTTTTTAAATGCTGTATTTTTTTAAACTTGGATTTCCATTGGGAGAATTTTTATATTTCTTACCTACGTCAGCCTATCTTGCCAATATCTCTGGGGCCGGGTTCTTCATACAATGACGCATATTCAACCTGCCTTTGGGCCGGTTCAGAAGCTGATCCTCCAAAGAGGCATGGTGTTTCTAGTCAAACAGACACGGTGCAAGCAGATGGCCATTGCTCTAGGAGTCCTCTGGACTTGAACTGAGAGGTTTTCTCTGGGCTCCTTCCCTGTGTCTAGGCCTCTGACGAGCCAGACCTTGTCAGAGCACCTTGGGAAGCTTGCATTGGTAAGTTTGAGCTGACTTTAAGCTAACTTGGTTTTAACTGAGGTATTCTGGAGTGTCCATTGATACTCTGTTGTGGGATGTACACCCCAGTCCGCTATGTACAGATGTACAGTATGTAACGTGTAGGGGGAAGGGAATCCAGGGCAAAGATGTCGTTCTGGAGAGGGGGAAACTGTCACGCAGCGCTTAATTTATAAACCCGTTTGAATGGTTACGATGATGCTTTGTCCCTCCGATGTTACGTGTTCGGTTATAAAAACATAAACGCTGTTCAGATAACCCTGACAGGGGGAGAGGAGCCTGGAGCGGCAGTCCAGGCTGGGAGCTGCTTTGTTTTTCTCAGTTTCAATGAGATCCTGAATGTTTTATAGTGGGGGGTTTTTTTTTTGTATTTTTTTTTTTTTTTGTAATGTCAGTATTGAGAAAAATAAAGTATTTTAAAAATAAACCTGCTTGTTGTGTGCTGGCACTGTCAGTGCTGGGGCAGGGCAGGGGTTCCCTCGGCCCTGGCGCTCTCGACGCACGCGCGCGCGCGCTCTCTGTGGCCTCACATCCAGAGACAGCTCCCTGCGGCACTACCCCTCCCAGCGGAGTAAACCAGTCCCTGGAGCTCTGCTCCTCTGACTGCCAAGGGCTCAGTCTGTCTAGTCTAGTCCCTCCTTCGCTTCAGGCCGTTGCTCCTTGTCCTGATCCCGTCTCTCTGAAGCTCTGCCGGTGCTTTGGGCAGCTTGCTAGACTCCCATCTACAGCACCCAGCTCCAAGTCCAGTGGGAAGTGGCGTTTTCAGAGACCTTTCAAAGCTGGTTTCTTGCGTGGACCGAGGGGATCTCTTAGCCCTTTTCACAGGAGTAAGTTTGTCCCTTGGCCAAAGTTTCCATCCCCCCCACCTGCTAGTGCTGCGGGGCTGTGGCTGAGAGCGAGGGCCCCCGCAAGGGCTGTGTGTGCTCCAGGCATTGGAGCAGAAGGGGCTGCAGCCCTGGAAAACACGCCAACCTGCAACCCAGTGTTCCAAAAACCACCGCTTTCCACCTCCTCCCTGAACATCAGCCTTGATTGAAGCCAAAACACGGGCCCAGTTCTTCAGCCTCTGCGGCGCTGGTGTAGCTGAAGTCCCCGTTCCTCTGGAGCCCCCCTTAAAATGGTCGGACTAGATAGTTGCAGTGGTCCCGTCTGGCCTGGGAATCTGTCAATCACTCTGCCTGCACTGATGTCCCATCTCTGGAAAGGGCCAGAGTCCAGGAGCATCGAAATCTGCCGTTGCTCCTGTGGGGGAGGGGAAAGACTTGGAGCAGATTGCTGTCTGCAGATGTCCAAAGGGGGAAAGAACTGTCTTCCCCTAGGATTGTCCCCATCCCAAATCCAGCAGGGCAGCCACATTTCAAAGGCACCATCCCATGTCTCTGCTGAGTTGAGTAGGGTCAGAGGTCTTGTAACAAACTAACATACCGTAGACTCTGTGCTAGCACAGCGGGTTTGCAGGATGGATCAGGGGATGCTGGTAGTTGGGTAACCCCTTGCCATGGTCATGTGACAGGCCCAGACACTCGTCCACTGCCCCTGGACACAGGAAACTGCCCCAAGCTAAAGCAGTCTATTCCTCCCTTTTCTTCATGCACCCGTCCCACCACCCCCTGCAAAGCCCGGCCCCAAGCGGAGTTCTGACCCTGGGCAGAAAGCCGGGCCGCAGACTGCGTGGAGCCCACTAGGGGGCGTGCTGTTGGGGCTGATTTTATGTATAAGGTGCTCAGCTGCCACGGGGGAGGGGCGTCCGTATAAAACTCTACGACAAACGTGGGCCCTAGTCTGTTCGAGTCAAACCTCTTCCTCTGAGCCTCCATCTCACAGGCCAGTACCTGATCCTGAGCCGAAAAGACCCAACAGGCTTGTGTGCACGAGCTGGGTCGTAGGGGCGCCCGGGGCTGCTGGGTCGCGGTGGCACACGGGGATGCTGGGTCGTGGTGGCGCACGGGGATGCGGGGCACCCAGGGCTGCTGGGTCGCGGTGGCGCACGGGGCTGCTGGGTCGCCTTGGCACACGGGGATGCAGGGGCACCCAGGGCTGCTGGGTCGCGGTGGCGCACGGGGCTGCTGGGTCGCGGTGGCACACGGGGATGCAGGGGCACCCAGGGCTGCTGGGTCGCGGTGGCGCACGGGGCTGCTGGGTCGTGGTGGCGCACGGGGATGCGGGGCACCCAGGGCTGCTGGGTCGCGGTGGCGCACGGGGCTGCTGGGTCGCGGTGGCACACGGGGATGCGGGGCACCCAGGGCTGCTGGGTCGCGGTGGCACACGGGGATGCGGGGCACCCAGGGCTGCTGGGTCGCGGTGGCGCACGGGGCTGCTGGGTCGCGGTGGCGCACGGGGATGCGGGGCACCCAGGGCTGCTGGGTCGCGGTGGCGCACGGGGCTGCTGGGTCGCGGTGGCACACGGGGATGCGGGGCACCCAGGGCTGCTGGGTCGCGGTGGCGCACGGGGATGCAGGGGCACCCAGGGATGCTGGGTCGCGGTGGCACACGGGGATGCGGGGCACCCAGGGCTGCTGGGTCGCGGTGGCACACGGGGATGCGGGGCACCCAGGGCTGCTGGGTCGCGGTGGCACACGGGGATGCAGGGGCACCCAGGGCTGCTGGGTTGTAGTGGTGTAACTGAATGTTAAGGGCTGGGGAGAGACCAGTGTAACACCCCCGATAGCACAGTACGTGGGAGTGGTAGACACAGAGTGCTAACAATATATCACCTCCCAAAGCCTCGGAGCCCAGCTCTGACATCCCCCCTCCCCCCCCCCAGCTCCCACAACAGCTCAGCCTACATGCCAGGGAAGCTGAGGCCCAGCTAGACCAGCGCACAAGGATGAGAGACTCCTGCCTCCTTCACATGGGACAATCCAGGGGATGCAGAGAGGGAACGTGATCTGCCCCAGGGCACGCAGCCCATCAGCAACAGGGCTGCAAATAGAACCCAGGAGTCCTGGTTCCCTGACAGAACCACTAACCCACCTGCTCTCCATGCAAAGATGCTGCTGACCAGCTGTAACTTCTCCCGCCAGTCCCGGGTGTCGGGACTGTCCTGCTGTGAGATCCAAACCCCCGTCCCAGTTGAAGTGAACCTTTCCCATCTCCAGGGCAAAGGGGCAGTTTGCCCCCCTGGCCCCCATTTGAGAGGGGCCCCCAACCTGAGTGGCGGTGTGACCTGGCCCACGGGCATGCAGGCTCAGGCGTGTGTGGGGGCGCTGCACCGGGAGCTCTGCAAGTCCAGCAGGCTGCGCGCCGAGCGTTTCTCCTGCTGCTGGCGCACGCACTTTAACACTGGGATCTGGGGCAAGGGAGGGGCTGTTCGTGCAATGACACCCCACCCAAAGGGAAGGGCAGGGGCTGAGGGGCTCCCAGGGGATTCTTTACCGAGCACTGCCAGTGTGCTTGGCGCTGCACGGGGTCGGCTCTGTCCCAGTCCCCCAGACCAGCCTTGCAGCTCTGCCCTGGGCTTCACCCCCCACCAGCCGTGCGGAGTGCTGTGGGGGAGGGGGGAAGGGGGTTTGCAGGTGGGATCTGACCACAGAGAGGACAGACACTGGGGCGGGGCAGCCTGGCGACCGGGGCCCAGCCAGAAGCGGAAGGCAGGGAGTGTGGGCTGGGGGCAAAGGGCTGACACTGCCTTTAGGATGGGGTGCTGCTCCTGCTGCTGGAACCCAGACTCCCTACTCGTCAGCCGCCCAGCGAGCTCTGTTCCCTGGCACACAGCACGGCCCCTACAGCCTGGCTCTGGCCTCACTTTCCCCAGTATGAGAGCGAACGCCTCCAGCCCCTCAGCCAGGGAGCTCACAGGCCACTCACCTCTCCAGTTCCTTGGGCACCGGCTTGCCCTGAGCTGCCCACGGGGCAGGGTAACGCCGCACGTAGGGGCGGATGGAAAGCAGGCTTGAGCTCAAACCTGAATTAGAGCCCGTGCTCAGGCTGCGGTGTAGACGCACCCACGGCTGGCCTGTGCCAGCTGACGGGGTCTGGGTCATGCCCGTTGTCATAGAGTGTGGGGGGACACAAGGCTTCACCATGACTCTCAGCCAGCCAGTAAAGCAGAAGGTTTATTTAGACGACAGGAACACAGTCCAAGACAGGTCTTGCAGGCACAGACAACAGGATCCCCCCCAGTTAGGTCCATCTTGGGGTCCCAGGGCGCCCCAGCCCCCTTGGGAGGTCAGAGCCCTGTCTCCCTCCCAGCCACATCACCAGCCAGCTCCTGAAACTCTGCCTTCAGCGACCCCTCCCACAGCCTTTGTTCAGTTTCCCGGGCAAAGGTGTCACCTGGCCTCTAACCCCTCCCTGGGTTCTCATGTTACATGCTCAGGTATCTTCCCTCAAGGCCAGTCTCCCATCCCCCACTGCAGACCTTCCTACCCACACTCCCCTGCCTTCCCAGCCAACACTCCCCACTCAGCATTCAAAGACCACATTAAGAACAGTCCCAGTTCGTCACACCCGTGTAGACTTCCGGGTTCAGGTTGGCACCTGGGCTCTGGGAGCCTCCCACAATCCTAGAGCCCAGGCTACACAGCACTTATACAGCCCCTTAGCCTGTGCCCTGGGAGTGACTCATCTGGCCCAGGCCAGCCACAGGAGACATGCCCTAGGTGACGTCCCCAATGTCACACAGTGACTGTGCTGCGGTGCAGGGAAATGAACCCTGGGCTCCTGGGCCATCCTGGCTGAATGGCAGGAGGTTATCTCAGCAGGGCTGGGGATCGGGACCCTCTGCCCCCAGGAAGGGGAGGGAGCCCTGCCTTCGGGGCACCGCTTTGGAGACGGGGGAGCTACCCTGCCGCAGGCGCCTGGGAGGGGCAGGCAGGACGCAGTGGGCCATTCCGTCCCTGCTGTCTGCGATCATGGACTCACCGAGGCAAGAGCTGCTGTGAAAAAGCGCCAGTCTTGGCCCTTAGAATCATAGAACATCAGGGTTGGAAGGGACCTCAGGAGGTATCTAGTCCAACCCCCTGCTCAAAGCAGGACCAATTCCCAACTAAATCATCCCAGCCAGGGCTTTGTCAAGCCAGGCCTTAAAAACCTCTAAGGAAGGAGATTCCACCACCTCCCTAGGTAACCCCTTCCAGTGCTTCACCACCCTCCTAGTGAAATAGTGTTTCCTAATATCCAACCTAAACCTCCCCCACTGCAACTTGAGACCATTGCTCCTTGTTCTGTCACCTGGTACCCAGTGGCGGATTAATGATTTTGCCGCCCCTAGGCCCTGAAATAATTGCTGCCCCGCCCGCCCCTGGCCCCGCCCCGACGCCACCCTTTTCCCGCCCCCATTCCAACCCCTTCCCCAAAGTCCCGCCCCAACTCTGCCCCCTCCCTGCCCCTATTGGATCCCTTCCCCAAATCCCTGCCCCGGCCCCGCCTCTTCCCCCAGCATGCCACGTTCCCCCTCCTCCCCCCTCCCTCCCTGCCCCGCAAAACAGCTGTTTTGCGGCGCAAGCGCTGGGAGGGAGGGGAGAGAAACAGGACATGGCAGCGCGCTCGCGGAGGAGGCGAGCTGGAGCAGGGGAGCTTCTCCGTGGGTGCTCAAATTTACCGCCCCTGCAAATTTGTTGGCCTAGGCAATAATACGCCACTGCTGGTACCACTGAGAACAGTCTAGATCCATCCTCTCTGGAACCCCCCTTTCAGGTAGTTGAAAGCAGCTATCAAATCCCCCCTCATTCTTCTTTTCTGTAGACTAAACAATCCCAGTTCCCTCAGCCTCTCCTCATAAGTCATGTGCTCCAGCCCCCTAATCATTTTTGTTGCCCTCCACTGGACTCTATCAAAAGCTTTGCTAAAGTCAAGGAATAACACGTCCACTGCTTTTCCCTCATCCACAGAGCCAGTTATCTCCTCATAGAAGGCAATTAGGTTAGTCAGGCATGACTTGCCCTTGGTGAATCCATGCTGACTGTTCCTGATCACTTTCCTCTCCTCTAAGTGCTTCAGAATTGATTCCTTGAGGACCTGCTCCATGATTTTTCCAGGGACTGAGGTGAGGTTGACTGGCCTGTAGTTCCCCGGATCCTCCTCCTTCCCTTTTTTAAAGATGGGCACTACATTAGCCTTTTTCAGTCATCCGGGACCTCCCCCGATCACCATGAGTTTTCAAAGATAATGGCCAATAGCTCTGCAATCACATCCGCCAACTCCTTTAGCACCCTCGGATGCAGCACATCCGGCCCCATGGATTTGTGCTCATCCAGCTTTTTTAAATAGTCCCGAACCACTTCTTTCTCCACGGAGGGCTGCTCACCTCCTCCCCATGCTGTGCTGCCCAGTGCAGCAGTCTGGGAGCTGACCTTGTTTGTGAAGACACAGGCAAAAAAAGCATTGAGTACATTAGCTTTTTCCACATCCTCTGTTACTAGGTTGCCTCCCTCATTCAGTAAGGGGCCCACACTTTCCTTGACTTTCTTCTTGTTGCTAACATACCTGAAGAAACCCTTCTTGTTACTCTTAACATCTCTTGCTAGCTGCAGCTCCAAGTGTGATTTGGCCTTCCTGATTTCACTCCTGCATGCCTGAGCAATATTTTTATACTCCTCCCTAGTCATTTGTCCAATCTTCCACTTCTTGTAAGCTTCTTTTTTGTGTTTAAGATCAGCAAGGATTTCACTGTTAAGCCAAGCTGGTCGCCTGCCGTATTTACTATTCTTTCTACACATCGGGATGGTTTGTTCCTGCAACCTCAATAAGGCTCCTTTAAAATACAGCCAGCTCTCCTGGACTCCTTTCCCCCTCATGTTATTCTCCCAGGGGATCCTGCCCATCAGTTCCCTGAGGGAGTCAAAGTCTGCTTTTCTGAAGTCCAGGGTCCATATTCTGCTGCTCTCCTTTCTTCCTTGTGTCAGGATCCTGAACTCGACCATCTCATGGTCACTGCTGCCCAGGTTCCCATCCACTTTTGCTTCCCCTACTAATTCTTCCCTGTTTGTGAGCAGCAGGTCAAGAAAAGCTCTGCCCCTAGTTGGTTCCTCCAGCACTTGCACCAGGAAATTGTCCCCTACACTTTCCAAAAACTTCCTGGATTGTCTGTGCACCGCTGTATTGCTCTCCCAGCAGATATCAGGGTGATTGAAGTTCCCCATGAGAACCAGGGCCTGCGATCTAGTAACTTCTGCTAGTTGCCTGAAGAAAGCCTCGTCCACCACATCCCCCTGGTCTGGTGGTCTATAGCAGACTCCCACCACGACATCACCCTTGTTGCTCACACTTCTAAACTTAATGCAGAGACTCTCAGATTCTTCTTCTTAGTACCGTTATACAAGTCACCGGTGAGACCTCATCTGGAATATTGTGTGCAGTTCTGGTCTCCCATGTTTAAGAAGGATGAATTCAAACTGGAACAGGTACAGAGAAGGGCTACCAGGATGATCCGAGGAATGGAAAACCTGTCATATGAAAGGAGACTCAAAGAGCTTGGCTTGTTTAGCCTAACCAAAAGAAGGCTGAGGGGAGATATGATCGCTCTCTATAAATATATCAGAGGAATAAATACCAGGGAGGGAGAGGAATTATTTAAGCTCAGTACCAATGTGGACACAAGAACAAATGGATATAAACTGGACACTAGGAAGTTTAGACTTGAAATTAGATGAAGGTTTCTAACCATTAGAGGAGTGAAGTTCTGGAACAGCCTGCCAAGGGGAGCAGTGGGGGCAAAAGACGTATCTGGCTTCAAGACTAAGCTTGATAAATTTATGGAGGGGATGGGAAATTTATCCATGATGGGATAGCTTAATTTTGGCAATTAATTCATCTTTGACTACTAGCGGTAAATATGCCCAATGGTTTGTGATGGGATGTTAGATGGGGTGGGATCTGAGTTACTACAGAGAATTCTTTCCTGGGTGCTGGCTGGTGAGTCTTGCCCACACACTCAGGGTTTAACTGATTGCCATATTAGGGGTCGGGAAGGAATTTTCCTCCAGGGCAGATTGGCAGAGGCCCTGGGGGGTTTTCACCTTCCTCTGCAGCGTGGGGCACGGGTCACTTGCTGGAGGATTCTCTGCACCTTGAGGTCTTTAAACCACGATTTGAGGACTTCAATAGCTCAGACATAGGTTAGGGGTTTGTTACAGGAGTGGGTGGATGAGATTCTGTGGCCTGCGTTGTGCAGGAGGTCAGACTAGATGATCATAATGGTCCCTTCTGACCTTAAAGTCTATGAGTCTATGATTCTGCTTAGTCCTCTAACACGGCAGCTTTGCGGCCTTGGCTGCATGCCAGCCATGGCCCCCCATCTGCCTGCACACAGCTCGTGTCTGCACTCTGTGCTCACTGCAGACTCAGGCAGCATCTCTGTGCTGGGGGGGCACGGCACTGGTCCGTCTGCGGTGAGCAGCATCCTCCCGCGACGACCCTGCTGCACCTGGTCCCTCTGCACCAGCCCCCCGTCTGGCTGGTGCAGCTGTTCTACGCTATTTGTAGGCTGGTGCATTTCACGGGCTTTGGGGGGTAAAGACCCTCCAGATAAAGGGCTTCACCACCCGCCAGGATGCTCCTGAGAGGCAGGAAACGTCTCCTGTGCCATTCCAGGTCATCTGTGCCCTTCGGGTCTGTGGAGCTCAGTGCCTCCCACCCCACCCCTTGCCACCCTCCTGCCCTGCGAGGTACGGCCCCATGCCCCATAGGGGTGAGATGGGGGGGAAGGCCAAGCTAGTCAGCTCCAGCGCTCAGAGGCCCAGCCCCAGTGCTTCCCTCAGGGTTCAGCTGCCCTCTGGTGGCAGATGCAGGGAAAGAGACGGTTTAAAAGCGACGAGCATGTCTCATGGGAGCAAAGTGGGGAAATGCCCCGGGGCCCGGTTCCTCCGTGTCGCCAGGGATTATCTCGGGGGTGACGCTGGCCTTACACATCAGTCCACCCACGCTCCCTCTGAGCAGCGAGGCCTACGAGCTCGGGGCCGGATTAAGGCCTGGGCACTCTAGGCCTGTACCCAGGGCCCGGCTGCTGAAGTCACAAGGTTAACGCAGAAGCTCAGCCTCCATTTTAATAAGTGCATTTCTAGCCCTTGTGGTTGTGAAGAAAAGCTTGAAAAATGGCCCAAGCATGGCCAACACAGCCCCCATCTGCCTGAGTCTGCCGAGAGCCTGAGCCCATCACCCTCAGAGGGGCGCGCTGCCCCGAGTGTAACTGACACAGCGACACTGCCTGAGTCTGCAGAGAGCCTGAACCCATCACCCTGAGATCAGGGAACTGCCCCGAGTGTAACTGACACAGGGACGCTGCCTGAGTCTGCAGAGAGCCTGAACCCATCACCCTGAGATCAGGGAACTGACCCGAGTGTAACTGACACAGGGACGCTGCCTGAGTCTGCAGAGAGCCTGAGCCCATTGCTGTGAGGGGGGGAGCTGCCCTGAGCATTACCGACACAGCAATGGTTCCTGAGTCTGCAGGGAGCCTGAGTACATTGCCCTGAGAGGGGGGGGAACTGACACAGGGATGCTGAGACAGTCTGAGCCCATCACGTGGGAGAGGGAAACCGCTCCAAGTGTAACCAACACAGCAACACTGCCTGAGTCTGCAGAGAGCCTGAGCCCATTGCAGTGAGAGGAGGAGCTGCCCCAAGTGACTGACGCAGCGATGCTGCCCGACTCTGCAGACATCCCGAGCAGGGAGGAGCGCCCAGTGAATCTCAATGGAGCGATAATACCAAGCAGCCCCTAGCAGCCCCACCCCAGCAGCGACAGCCCAGCTCCTGGGGGGAAGAACTGGGGGCCCCTGCTGCTCCCAGCGGGGGTGGGGGGCAGCTACCCATCCTGGGGGGAAGAAGGAACCCTGTGCAGCTGTCCCTGCCTCTCCAAGATGTTTAGATGAAATCGATTAGGAACAGGTTGGAATTAGTCTGTCCCGAGCCCCGCTGAAACCCAAATCAGAACGTCCACATGGGGTTTGCTCCACTTTCACTCCATCGGTTTCAATTCGCCCCATTGGTCAAACTGGTGCCACTTTCCCATGCAGAGAAGGCCTGAGAGTAAAGGCTTGAAACCCTGGGGAGCCCCAGGCTCAGCGAGGGGGCTGGCTGTTCTCGGGGTGCCTGGGAACCACACCCCCATGAGTCCCGATGTCCCTCTGCTCTGCCCATGGGGACGCACAGTTCTGAATCCTGTTGAGCATTGGGTGAGCCGGGTGGGCCAGGGACACATGGGGGAGCACAGGAGCGCTGGGCCCGGGCGGGGGGCTGCTGTAAAGGGGATACTCCATGTTAGCCCCTGGGATCCTGACACCCCCTTGCCCGCTGCCCAGGCCTGGACGGGGCAATGCTTTGGCCCTCCAGGGTGCTGCTACACTGGTGTGGGCGTGGCTAATGCAGTGGGCGGAGTCCCTTGGGAGCCAGACTCTTTAAAGAGCCAGGTGGAGGGCAGGGGGGGGGCAGGCTGCAGGCAGTTGTGTCTGGAGTCACTGCTGGGACAGAGGTAAGGGCAGCTGGCTGGGGGGAGCTCTGTGAGGGGCCTTGGGAGCTGGGCCTGGTCTGAAATGCAGGGCTGGTGCTCCCTGCTCCCCAATGGGTTTAAAAGCTCCCCTGGAGGGGGAAGAGGAAGCAGCCCTTATAGGGATGCTGGTGCTGGCTCCACACAGGGGGCTGGACCCATGACTGCTCCAGCACCACGTGGCTCTGAGTCTGTCTTGGGGGGTGCTGGACTCCATGAGAGCGTAACACCGCCTAGGCTGGGGGAGATGCCAGCGGGGTGGGCTGAGTGCTGGGGGAGATCAGCCTGGATTTCCTGCCCCCAGCTGGGTAACCCCGGCTGGTTCTTTGGCCCCAGTCTGTATGGGCTGGGGTGATTCTCCTGAGGGGCCAGCTGGCTTCTGCTCTCCCAGCACCCCCTGGTGAGGGGCAGGGGGTTGGAGCGAGTGAGTTTAGGGGACTGGGGCTCATGGGCTGTGCTTGTGAAGGCCTTGCCCTGGCTTGACGGCGTAGCTGGCCGCTGGGCTGCAATTCGGTCACTTGCTGTGTCCAGTCAATGCTGAAATGTCAGGGAATATTCCAGGCATCCCCTGCTTCTTTGGGGGGCACAGGGAGCCCCTGCAGCTCTTTAGCCCACGAAATCCTCCGCTACCTGGGCAGTTGTCTATAGCTCAGACTGGCTGATTGCACCCATTAGCACCTCCCAGGATAACAATAGCTGGCCCATCCTCCCACACACTGAATGCTTATCTCCCCAGGGTGGGGAATGGGGCACACCCTTCCCTGGCTGGGGGAGGCTGGTATGGAGGGAAGAGGGCTGGGAGGGGACTGGGGGTGCACACAGAATCCCTGCTCTGGGAAAGGGGGTGCAGACAGCTGCTGGCAGGAGCCTGGTATGGGAGGGAGGGAGGGAAATGGGGGGGTACACAGACCCCCCTGTCAGAGGGAGTAGTGGGGAGTCCCTGAAATAATAGGGGGCAGGGAGGGGGGCTCCTGGGAGGAACGGGGAGATGCACAGCACCCCGGTGTATGCAGTGAGCTCTGCTGCATGTGACCCGCCTGGCACCTCTCTGAGGGCATTAGGACCAGCACCTGCGGGTCTCTGAGCAGCCAGCCCCTGTGTGTGGACTGGCAAGCCCCGCCGCGTGGCTGCACTGCCCCTGTGGAATCCAGGGCTTGCCCCTCCTTGGGTCCCAGCGGCTCCGCTGGCGGCTCGCCCTGCGAACTCCCTGGGTGCAGACAGCCCCCGACTCTCTCCTGCCTCCCCCGCAACAGCAGTCGCTGCACCGAGGCCCCATGAGCCAGACTCTGCTCCAGATCCTGGTGCTCGGCCCAGAGGCCTCTGGGAAATCCACCATGACCAGACGCCTGCTCTGCGAAGGGGGCGACAGCTGGAAGAGTCTGGAGAAACCCCAGAAAGAGGTAACCGCGGCCAGGGGGCGTCCGCAGGCAGACGAGTGTCCTTTAGCCCCGTCCCCCACCTCTTGCTCCCAGAGCCTGGGCTGGACGGCATGGGGGGGGAGCTCTGCCATGAGATGGTCCGCGAGGTCCCTCGGCCAACGCCCAGTCTACGGGGGACCCACAAACGGTGGGGCTGGGGTTTCCACAAAATGTTTCTGCAGCCCCCCCCCCCCCCCCTTGCTGGCAGAGCGGATGGGCTCGGAGTGACCCGGGGTCTCTTCTCCGGGCAGCTGGAGGACGCAGTCCTGCCGAGTGAGGATTTCTCAGCCCTCACGCCCAGGGGAAGGGGAACTGGAGCCCAACGAGCTCTTCTCCCAAGGCCTTGTCTTGCAGCCCTTCCAATGTAGCCGCTAGCTCAGCCCGAGAGCAGGGTCAGTGCCGCTGTACCAACAGCTCTTCCCCGAGGGGAGGATAACTGGGCCCTCGCCTGGGGGTGCGCCAGTGTAACTGTCCTGGTCAGAATTGCCCCTCACTGGCACTGCGCCCCAGGCCGAGGGCTGTGCCTAGAGCAGGCCGAGGGCTAGTGACACGGACGTGCCAAACAAAAGCGGGTTAGGTGCTGTGAAATCAACTCCCGGCCTGAGCTGGGGGTCGCTTCCTTCTCCTCGGCATTCCAGGAGCTCCCCAGTCGCCCAGGGAGGTTCCCAGGGAAATGGGGCTTCACTTTCCAGTGAACACACGGTGCTGGAACAGCCTGCCCGGCCTCTGTCCAGCAAAGCAGCGACTAGCCACAGGAGCCCGGTGTTTCCCCACGGCCCTCTGCAGCCCCAGCCCCTGGCTGGGCGAGGAAGCCCGGCTGCTCCCCATAGTGCATGGGGGGGGGGGGGCAGATCAGTAGTTCTGGGTGCTACAGATCTGGCCGAGCCCCTGGGGGCACGACTCCGAGGTCCACGCTTGAGAATCAAGCCTGAGTGTATCTCAAATTGCGTGCCCCGAACCAGTGCCCGCCCCTGGGAATTCAGCCCCAAGACCAGTGCTTCATTTCTGCCAGGGCTTGGCAGTTTGTTGCCCCAGCACCTCTGGGCTTGGCAGTTCATTGCCCCAGGCTTGCTGCATCAGTTACGAATGTAAAACAATTGCTTGAGCTCCAGCACCTCTTTCGTTACTAATTAAGCGCTGCCCAAGGCCTGTCCCAAGGGCAGCAGCTGGTGGCAGAAGCAGGATTAGAACCACTGACTCCCAGGCCCACGTGTGTTCCTCAGCCAGGCTGCCCCGGCGTGAGCTCGCTGTCCTGTAGCTGAGATACCCTCCCAGTTGTGCCGGGTGCGTCAGACAAAGGGCAGCTCCCTGTCCCGAGGAGATCGGTCTCTGGGACACCCGCAAGGCCCATTCCCATAGACTCCTGGCACCCTGGGTGGCATGGCTGCTGCACGCTGAGGGGGGATGATGGGCAGGGGGGCGAAGGGAGGCTGAGGTTTGCTGCAGCTGGTTGCTCTGTGGGCACCTCGTCTAATGATAAGTGGCTCTCGTTGGCTCGTACAAGAACTGTAACCAGCGTCCCTCCCCGTGCAGACTGGGAAGAGCCCCCCCACGCATGCCCGGGGGCTGGACAGGCCGAGAGCAGAGCAGCAGCAGGGCGCAGCCCCCAGTCACCTCCTGCAGCACTTCAAGACCCCAAAGTACGAGGTCATTGTTGTCGATTCCCTGGAGCCCGGGGGGCTGCCCGGTAACCCATTCCCAGGCAGCGCTCCGGTAAGTGCCAGGCCGGGGGGTGCATTACCAGAATGGCTGGGGCTGGCTGGGGTCCTGATTGGTGGGGAGCTCGCTGACAAACCCAGGATCCGCTGGCTGGGCGCTGACGCAGGGTAGAAACTCACCCAGGGCTGTGGGCGAGGGGCGTGGTTCTCCAGCACTTGGAGGCTGCATCAAGGCAGGGTCTCCGGCGGGAGGCCGGACGGGAAGATTTAACCGTCTCTTCTGGCCTCAAAACTCTAGATCTTGCTTTAAAGACTTCCCGCCGCTAACCTGCTTTAGCCCACGTCTGCGTGCCGCGTGCTCGTTCTCGGAACGCCAGCCAGGGCTCGGTCAGACGCTGGGCCGTGGCCACCCAGGTACCTCAGACAGCCGAACGGGGGCTCGGCCGTGGTGCCCTATGTCCGACCAGCCATTTCTTGGCTGGCGGTAATTCTGCTGCTGCCCTTTAGTTCTCCCCCAGGAGGTCGCAGGGCACGTGGCCCTACCAGTAACTACATGTCAGGCCATGGCTGTCAGCCCTTGGCTCCCTCTTTTCCCCACCCCCCACTCCTGTCTTCTTCCTCCCTTTCCTCTTCTCTGGGGGAGGAGGGGGTTTGCCCCCCTAGTCACTACTGCCCTCCCCCCCACCCCCCCAGCTCACCCCAAAGAGGGTATCTGCACCCTGCCCTGCAGTGGAATCCCTACGCCTGCCCTGTGGCCGCCCCCTGCACCGGATCGTGCGCCTGGCCCGAGTGGGTGGGGGCTGCTCCGTGCTCTGGATGGGCGGTTGTTACGTCGCTGGTGCGTGGCCCAAGCACTCGTGTCTGTGGGTTCCTGGCTTTGCATGCGTCGCGTCGGTAGCACCCGGGTTCTCTGGGCATTAACCAGCTCTTGTCTCCCCCAGGCCGGCGCTGCCGTGCTGCTGGTCCCTGCGGCCGGGGCACAGCATGAGGCCAGCTGCGCTGTCACCTGCCAGCAGGTCCTCTTGGCCTGCAACCTGCCGGCCAAGCAGCTTGTCGTCTGTGTGAACAAGATGGATGCCACGCAGCCTCCCTACAGCCGCCAGCGCTACCAGGAGATCACCCAGGCAGTGTGTGTCTGCCTCCGCCAGCTGGCCAAGAACCCAGCAACTGTGGCTTTTCTCCCCATCTCGGGCTTGCATGGGGACAACCTGCTGGAACCCAGCTCCAGGGTAAGTCTGGGGCCTAGCCACCCTGGGAAGCAGGGGAGGTGGTGCCGCGGGCCCGGGCCCAGACCCACGGAGGCATGTAGGCGCTTAGCGCTCACCGAAATCATTGGGCGCCAGGCAGTAGGGTACCTCTGGGGAGCAGGGCCATAACGCCCAGGCTGTCTCCTGTCCCTGCTCTTCCAGCCCTCAGCATTAAACTGGCCCTGCTCTGCCGGCCAGGGCCCGGTCTCTCCTGTTCCAAGCACAGAAGGCCTGTGGCTCTGAGAGGAAAGCGGGTTCCTGAGCCTGGCTCTCGGCTGGCCACCCTTCTCCCTGCTCACCCTCCACCGTGTGTCTGCTGAGCTCCCTGGGGCAGGGACTGCCTGGGCTGTGTCCAGCACAGGGGCCCTGGGCCACTGCTGGGGCTGCTAGACGTGACAGGGAGTGAATAGTATTGTCTCCTTTCCCTCGCCACGCAGAGGCCATTAAACCCCAGGAGAGGCCAGGTGCGTAACGCACGGCTGGAAGGCGCTCGATACTACGGTGATGAGTGCAGGACGGAAACATCTGTAGGTTAATAGATCCCCAGATTCCAAGGCTAGAAGGGACCATTGTGGTCTGTGACCTCCTGCACGAGGCAAGCCAGAGACCTGCCCTGAAATAATTCCTACAGCAGATCATAAGAACAGCCAGACTGAGTCAGACCAAAGGTCCATCTAGCCCAGTATCCTGTCTGCCGACAGTGGCCAATGCCAGGTGCCCCAGAGGGAGTGAACAGAACAGGGAATCATCAAGTGATCCATCCCGTCACCCATTCCCAGCTTCTGGCAGTGAGAATTTTAGGGACGCCCAGAGCATGGGGCTGTGCCACTGAACATCCTGGCTAATAGCCACTGATGGACCTGTCCTACAGGAATTGATCTAGTTCTTTTTTTGAACCCTGTTATAGTTTTGACCTTCACAACATCCTCTGGCAAGGAGTTCCACAGGTTGACTGTGTGTTGTGAGAGGAAATGCTTCCTTTTTTGTTTTTAAACCTGCTGCCTATTAATTTCATTGGGTGGCCCCTGGTTCTTGTGTTCTGAGAAGAGAAACATCCAATCTTGATTTGAAACTTGTCAGTGATGGAGAATCCATTACGACCCTTAGTTCCGATGGTTAATGACCCTCTGTCAGAAATGTACACCTTGTTCCAGTCTGAATGTGTCTAGCTTCGACCTGCCGCCATTAAGCCATTCCAGCAGGTGGGGGAGACGAGACATTGCCTTGGCGAGGTTCCCCTTGAGCAGGGGATCTGCCCTCGTTACCCAGACAGTAACGCAGAAATCCTGCCCTTTGCAGATGCCCTGGTTCCGAGGCTGGGCAGGCACTAGGAAGCGGGGCAGTACCATGGCCGCCAGCCTGCAGCAGGTCCTGGATTCTATTGTCCCTGGGCGGCCCCAGCAGGACTCCGACTACACAAGTGGAGGTGGGTGGTAATTTGCCTCGTTAGGCTAGCAGGAGGGGGTTGGGGGGTCTCCAGCACAGCGCTGGGGACGGGCCTGAGTCGCGCACACTCACAGGAAACTGCTTGGGCTGCAATGACTGACGCGGCCACCCCTGGGGCTAGAGGCGCCTGATACAGGGAGCCCCGTGTGCCACAGACCAGCACCCTGGGCACCAGAGGCCAGGATATCCCATGGAGTGAGTTTCTGGCATCCTCAGCTAGCTCAGCAAAGGGCCCTCCTGGAGCCCTCGCCGTCCCCAGGAGAGTAGGTTAGAGTAGGCCTTAGCTCAGGGCCTGGCACAGCCCCGCTCAGCCAGCATCCACACACGGCTCGGTTCTCGGTGCTGAGCCTGCCTCAGTAGGGCTTTGCTTCCTCCTGGGGCGCAGCCTGGGACCTCCAGCCCCTGCTTCCCAGGACAGCCTGCATCGGGAGCCGCCCCCGTACTCCTGCTGTCCCCATCCACTGTGCCCTGGCACCGGCCACCCCGCAGGGCGAGGTGCTCGTGCAAACGCGGAGCCCCTCCCTAGTCTACAGCCCCGTCTTTAGCAGATACTGGCACTCTAACAACGCCATCCCGTGGCTCAGTGGGGCGCCCCGCCTGGGACTAGCGCTCCATTCTGCTCCCCCATCTCTAGAGAAGGAGGGGGCTGGGGTCAGCCAGGTTAGGGAGAGCCTGAGGTTAAGGCATGGATCATCGATCTGACCTCCTGTCTGTCCCAGGCCAGCTCCCGCACTCTAAACCCAGCCAGCGCTAGACCAAAGGATTACAGAACCCACCTGGGGCAGGGAGCAGGCAGATTGCCTGGGGAACTCACTGCCACAAGGTCCAGTGAGTGTCCATATGACTCTCTGTGTCGGAACATAGCCAACCGCTAACAGATGGGGCTGGGGAGGAGCCGGGCCTTCCTAGGCAGCGGCTGGCTCTGGCCATGGGTGGAGCTGGGGGGCTGGGCTAGGCAGGCCGGTACAGCAGCGCTAACACACCTGGCTGTGGTACCTGCTTGCTACTGACCTCTCCCTCTCTCTGCTTCCCGAAATGGCGCTGGCCCAGTGTGGTCGGAGGCAGAGATGAGGAGCCTGCTCTCGGTCTGGAAGGGCATAGCAGGCCGGGTGGCGCACGGCGTGCCGCTGGCCCGGGAGATGTCCCTGGAGCTCATGGGAGCGGGAGTCAGGCGATCGCCACAGCAGTGCCGTGTGAAGGCCAATGCCATGATGAAGCAGTACTTCCACCGCCAGATCGGGGCGGGGCGGGGCCGCTGCCCGTTCTACCAGGAGCTGCACGCGATCCTTGGGGGTGAGGTCACCAAGCTGATGTATGACTTGGAGCATCCCTGTGAGGACAGCGCCGGCTCAACGGACCTGGACAGCGCCGGCTCTCTCACGGAAGAGGAGTCTAACAGTGGGGAAGCAGAAGACCAGGAGATGTTTCTAGCAGGTGCTATATTGTTTGATCTCCATTAGGCGCTCTCGGGCTTGTCTACATGGGGAGCTATTCTGGATTAGCTGCCTGTGTGGACGCTCGTATTCTGAATTGAATGCTTTATCACAAGTTAGCTTAATCCACTTCCAAAGCTAAACTTGGAATAAAGCACTCAATTCAGAATAAGAGCGTTCACACGGGCAGCTAATCCAGAATAGCTAGTCTGCTTTAAATTTGCACCCACCCTTAATCTGAATTAACTTCTCAATGGAGACAAGCCCTTTATGTCCTGGCATTAATATGTGGAGGGATGGGTGGACAGATGGCTGGCACCGTGGGGGCTGGCTGGGGCAGGGGTGGCTGCCTGGTGTTCTCTTCAGATGTCTCTGGCCATGTACGTACCAAGCCCAGACAGTCCCACGAGCACTGACTGACACCAGGCTCCCCGAGAAGTGAATCCTCTGTCAAAGCCAACCCCAGGCAAAGATCTGAGCAAGTGGGCCCTGCAGCTGCTGTGCTGGGGCCCCTGTGGAGTAGCCGGGGGAAGCCAGGCCCAGCCCAGGGCCTTGCTCTGAGGCAGTTCTTGTGACTGTCTGCTCATGTGCCCCATCAAATCTCGCCTGCGAGGCTGGGCGCTCCACGGGGCAGGACACCCCAGCAAAATCAGCACCTGGAAACCCCACCCCCAGTCTGGCCCTGGCTTTTAATGGGGCACTGCCAAAGCGGCCAGCTGGCAGAGAAGCCCCTGACTTAACTGGGCTTTGTGAGGTGGCTGTAGGCAGGCGGGAGCCTTGTCCCAGCAAGGGACAGGACACGGCAGGCTGAGCTCCTGCTCCTGCCTCTGCCTGTGACTGACGAGCCGCTCGGGCCTGGCTTCGGCTGCCTTGTAAGCCCAGCTCGAGACCCCAGGGGCCTGACTCGTCAGGTGTCCAAAATCAGATGCACCCGAGTGCCAGGGCTGTAAGCCCGGTGGGACGGGCTGTGTTCCCAGGGGGCACCCGGCTCAGTGGGGCCTGACCCTGCCTGGGACCCGCAGGCGTTGTCATAACACAGCCAGCCTGTGCCCGCAGCACGTGATCGCTAGCTCCTGCTCTGATCCTCACCCCGGTCTCTGCTTCTCCTCCGCAGGCCTGGAGGGTGACCCTGTGCGAATGAGCAGCACCCCCGTGCCCTGCTTAGAGGCGCCCCCGACCCTCCCAGCCTCCCCCGACGGTACCACGTCAGCCGGCCTGAAGAGGAAGGACCCGGAGCGCCCTGGCCTGTGGCTGCCGAAGAAGCCGCGAGGGGAAGCCCTTCACGCTGGCACGCAGCCGTTGGCACCGTCCCAGGGGAGTGAGGGGCCAGGCGATTACCTTGATACCGCACTAAACTGGCAAAAGCAGATCCTGGAGACCCAGTGCCCGCTCGCTTCCACCCCACCTGTGCAGCCCTCCCACTGCCAGCCGGCCCCACCCGTCCTGCTCCTGTCCCAGCCAGCACGGCCCCAGCAGGTGATTTCACTGCATTGCCTGCGGGCCCCACCTCCCTGGTGCCTCACTGAGCCAGTGCCTCACCCACAGGCCCCACCCCTCCAGCTCCCATCCCTGCCCCTGCAGCCCCCATCTCTCCAGCTTCCATCCTCCCCCACCCACTGGCCGCAGGCCCCACCCCTCCAGCTCCCATCCCTGCCCCTGCAGCCCCCATCTCTCCAGCTTCCATCCTCCCCCACCCACTGGCCGCAGGCCCCACCCCTCCAGCTCCCATCCCTGCCCCTGCAGCCCCCATCTCTCCAGCTTCCATCCTCCCCCACCCACTGGCCGCAGGCCCCTCCGCCGTGCCCCCAGTGCGCCCCCCTGCTCCCAGCCTGGCCAAGGCAGCACTGGCAGGCCCCACCTCCGCAGCTGCCCCCCCAGCCAGAGCAGTGCCAGCAGGCCCTTCCTGTGCATCCCAAGTACACGCGGCTGCTCCCAGTCCTGTCCCAGCCACCCGCTCCGCTGCAGCAGCTGCCGGCCTCCCCTCTCCAGTATCCGGCCCCTCGGCGGCCCTGCCAGCTGGCCCTGTGTCCCCCACCCCTCCAGCACCCCCAGCCCAGGCCTGCCTCCCCGCCATCCCTTCTCGACAGCCGCCCCTTGCTGCAGGCACTCTGCTGGTCCCTCGCTACCACTGCACTGGCCTGACGGCTCGGGTGCTGGCTCGCCCCATGCCAGGGCATTGCCTGCCACAGGGAGCCAGGGGCTGTGCCTTGCATCCCTCCAGTCCTGCTCAGGTCCCCTGGGCTTTAGGTGCAGTCACGCCCCTGGCCCTGGAGGCTGTTGTGGGGGGAAAGGGGCTCTTGGAGCTGGCTCTGTGCTGGGCGGGGGGTACTCTGTGCTGGTGAAACTGGCCCCAAATGGCCACAGGACAGCTGCAGCTTAGGCCTGCAGGTCAGCGGCTTCCAGCTGTGCTTTGTGTTGGTAAGTGACAATAAAGTGTTTCTCCACAGTCCTGGCTCTGGGGTTTTCTACCCCACACCAGCCGCCCCAGGGCAAATAGGGGCTTGCTCAGCCCTAGCCAGGCCTCCAGCGCGGCCACCAAGCGTTCGCACGCGGGGCAGAGAGGTGGGGTTGGGATGCCCCTTTGGCCGGCGAGTGGAGGGTAAGTGCTGTGGGGCAGGGGCTGGGTGCTCATGGGGGGGGCTGGACTCCTGAAGGGGGCCTCTAGCTGTTACTGCAAAACACACCCCTACTGGCAAGGGCGTCCCTTAGGGCTGGACTTGGCGGTGCTGAGCACCCACCTGTGGGGACCAGCACCTCACAGTGGGGCCTCTCCATGGCAGCACAGTCCGGCTGCCCCTAGCTCTCTGCCGCCCTCCTGTGCTGGAACAAAGGGGGTTCAGCCGGCAGAGAGCCACGGTGCCTCTTGGCTGGGAGTCAGGACGCCTGGGTCCTGCTCTTGGCACTGGGGTGGTCTGCAGGGCATGGCTGTGTCTGTGCACCAGCCTGGGAGATGTAGTAGGGAGAACAACTGCAAACCTCCCTGCAAGGGTCTGACTGAGCCCTCCCCATGCCAGGCTCTCTGCCTCTGCCACCTTGGCCACCCCTGTGAGAGCTGAGTGCCCAACAGTAGCCACCTAGTGCCAGAGCGGGCATCTCGCTAAACAGCCTGCTGCACAAAGGGGCTGTGCCTCAGTTTCCCCCTCAGTTACACCGGGGGTTTCTTGGCCCTACTGCTAGGTGCTTAAGGCAATGAGCAATAGGCCCTGCCCAGAGGGCATAGCCCAATGGCACCTTTCACCCTCCCATGGGGCTGTTCCTGCAGCGGGGCGGGGGGGCTGAAGGGGTCAGCGAGGGGGGGGGGGTGAGTGCAAATCCCTCCACACTTTGCCTGGGGAGAGCTGGCTGCTTTAACCCTTTGAAGACCAGCTCTTCCTGCGCCTGCCAGGGAGGGCTGGGCTAGCCTGGAGCAGGACCCCAGTCTATCCATCATTCACGTGCAAGGGGACAGATTCCCCAGGGCTCTGTATGGGAGCAGTGCTGTTCACATATTCATCAGTGATCTGGAAAAGGGGGTAAACAGTCAGCTGGCGAAGGCTGCAGATGATACAAACGTACTCAAGATAGTCAAGTCTAAAGCGGACTGTGAGGAGTTACAAAGGGACCTCACGTGACTGGGTAACACGACGGATGAAATTCAGTGTTGATAAATGCAAAGTAATGCACATTGGAAAAATCCCAACTGTACATATAAAATGATGGGGTCTAAATTAGCTGTTACCACTCAAGGAAAAGACCTTGGAGTCTTTGTGGATAGTTCTCTAACATCCATTCAATGTGCAGCAGTAGTTAAAAAAGTGAATAGAATGTCAGGAACAATTAGGGAAGTGCTAGATAATAAGACAGAAAATATAATGCCACTAAATAAATCAATGGTACACCCACATCTTGAATATGGTGTGCAGTTCTAGTTGCCCCATCTCAAAAATTATATATATATATATATAAAAATTGGGGTATGAAACAGCTTCTATATGAAAAGGGATTAATAAGACTAGGACTGTACAGCTTGGAAAAGAGATGATGAAGGGGGCATATGATAAAGGTCTATAAAATTATGAACAGTGTAGAGAAAGTGAATAAGGAAGTATTTTTACCCCATCACATAACACAAGAACCAGGGGTCACACGCTGAAATTAACAGGCAGCAGGTTTAAAACAAACAAAGGGAAGTATTTCTTCACACAACGCACAGTCAACCTGTGGAACTCCTTGCCAGGGGATGTTGTGAAGGGCAAAAGTATAACTGGGTTAATAAAAGAACTAGATAAGTATATGGTGGACAGATCCATCAGTGGCTATTCACCAAGATGGTCAGTGATACAACCCCATGCTCTGGGTGTCCCTAAACCTCTGGCTGCCAGAAGCTGGGAGTAGGCAACGGGCTGGATCACTAGATAATTGCCCTCTTCTGTTCATTTCCTCTGAAGCATCTAGCACCGGCTACTGTTGGTAGACAGAATATTGGGCTGGATGGACCACTGGTCTGACCCAGTGTTGCCATTCTTATGCTGTGCTGTCCTGCAGGCATATCTTCATTAATGATCTGGAGGATGGCGTGGACTGCATTCTCAGCAAGTTTGCAGATGACACTAAACTGGGAGGAGTGGTAGATACGCTGGAGGGTAGGGATAGGATACTGAGGGACCTAGACAAATTAGAGGATTGGGCCAAAAGAAACCTGATGAGGTTCAACAAGGACAAGTGCAGGGGCCTGCACTTAGGATGGAAGAATCCCATGCACTGCTACAGACTAGGGACCGAGTGGCTAGGCAGCAGCTCTGCAGAAAAGGACCTAGGGGGTACAGTGGACGAGAAGCTGGATATGAGTCAGCAGTGTGCTCTTGTTGCCAAGAAGGCTAACGGCATATTGGGCTGCATTAGTAGGAGCATTGCCAGCAGACCGAGGGAAGTGATTATTCCCCTCTATTAGACATTGGTGAGGCCTCATCTGGAGTACTATATCCAGTTCTGGGCCCCCCACTACAGAAAGGATGTGGACAAATTGGAGAGAGTCCAGTGGAGGACAACAAAAATGATTAGGGGGCTGGGGCACATGACTTACGAGGAGAGGCTGAGGGAACTGGGATTGTTTAGTCTGCAGAAGAGAAGAATGAGGGGGGATTTGATAGCTGCTTTCAACTACCTGAAGGGGGGTTCCAAAGAGGATGGAGCTCAGCTGTTCTCAGTGGTGGCAGATGACAGAACAAGGAGCAATGGTCTCAAGTAACCCACCGCTGCTCTGCAGAGCAGCCCGGGACCCTGGGGTGCCCCTCTGTCACACACACCCCCAGGGGGCCGGGGGCATGGATGCCCTGGGAAGCTGTAGCCACGCAGTGGGCTGGCTCAGCACTGGCCAGCCCTTTAAGAACTGAAGGTACTTTCAGGCCAGGGCAGAGCTGCCTGCAGCGGGACTCCAGGCAGCGAGCAGGGCAGGCCTGTGTGCGGCCCGGGAGCAGCCAGGGTTAAACATGGCGCCTTGCTCCCCTACAGAACGCTGTGAGCTCTCCCCTTCCCTTGGTAGAGCCACTTGGGACAGGGGCATCCCCCTTCCCCCAGGGCTCCCCATGGGGCCAGGATCTCCGCCGCTGGGGGGGTAGGACTCTGCTCACACCTGCAGAGGGGACCCTAACCTAGGCGCTGCCCCACACATCCCAGGTACCTGTCCCTGCCCCTGCTTCCCTGGCGGCTGAGAACTGCAGGCAGCTGCAGCTCCTCAGACAGTCGCCCCCTCCCCAGGTGCAGGTGCTCAGGCCCTGGTGCACAGCTGGCTCCACTCCCAGCCCCTCCCAGCTCACAGCCATTTGTTCCCCTGCACGGCCCTGGCCAGATTTAACCAGGCCTGCAGCAGGATGCTCCCTGGAGGGGCTGCTCCCAGCCCAGCTGGGGAGGGGGTAGTGCTGCTCCTGGGGGCCCTGCAGCCCCTACTGTGCCTGCTCATTGCCCTGCTCATCCCCTGTGTGGTTCTGCTCTTCCTCCTGGACTGTCTGCTCCTGCTCCGCCGGCTGGCTGCCTGTCAGAGGGGGAGGCAGCGGCGGCACCGGTGGAGGCAGCTGGGGGACCAGAGCCTCCCAGCGAGGGCAGTGTCTGCTCCTAGCAGCCCCATTGCCTACCATGGCCCAGGCCCTGCGGTGGGACTCAGGGGCAGCACCCACTGCTCTGAGGAAGGGCTGGCTGGGTGCTCCCGGAGGCTGCCCTGCAATTCTAGGAGGCCTCCCAGAAACCTGCCCCCCTGCTGCAGCCAGGCCCAGCAAAGGGCTCCCCCCTGGGCCAGGGCATCTCAAGGGACCATCTCTGCCAGTGACCTAGACGCATGCCCCCTGCCAGTGCCTCCCAACACCCCTGCCACGGCCTCGGGCTCTGGGGTAAGTAACCACTGGAAAGCAGCGATTGCACTGCCTGGCTCTGGTCTCATCTGCAGCTCCCCTTCCTGGGGCCACATCCCAGGGTGCTGCCTGGGCCCTGTCTCCGTTCCACCCCCAGTGGGGCATCCAGCCTGTCCTTGGGGTGGCTGTTCCCAGCCTCCCACATCTGTCGGGTACCAGCCCTGCTCCCTCTGCTTCCCTGGAGGTGGCTAGCACTGCCCCCCTTTAGCCCTGCTGGGTTGGCTGGCCCCAGGACAGGCTTGTCACACAGCCCCAGTGCCATTTGGGGTGTAAGCCCCCTGTCTCAGAGCCTGGGGTGGGGGCAGGCCTCTTGAGGACCCTCTGGCAACCCTGAAGCTTGGCTTTCCCTGGCCGCAGGGCAGGCGGGTTGGCAGCTATTAAAGCTGGGGTGGGCAGGGCAGAGACGGGCGCAGGCAGAACTGGGCCCCAGGTGGTGAACGCCAGCCTCTCTCTCTGGCGTGGGACGTGGGCGTGGGTCAGACCTGGGGCCTGTCTAGCTCAGGGGCCCTGCTCTGACAGTGGCAGCACCAACCGCTTTGGAGGAAGGCGCCAGACCCCCTGTGGGAGCAGCAGTGGGATAATCTGACCCCAGCATTAAGTGTTATCGTTTTACTGTTGTAACACCTGGGGCCCCCAGTCCTGGGCCAGGGCCCTGCAGCGCTAGGTGCTGTACAAACAGAGATCCCGGCCCCAGAGGGTTTGCGGTCTGAGTCTGGTGTTCATGTAAACGCCCATGCCCTCGCCAAACTGCACCTAGCTCTTGGCCTCCATGTCCTCCTGTGGCAATGAGTACCACAGGTCAGGTGGCTGTTGTGCGGGGGGGAGGGGGGAAGCATTTCTTCATCTGTTTTTGAATGTGCCCTTTTGCATTTTGTGGAGTGTCCTATTGCTCTTGGGTTATGGGAAGTGGGTGACTCCTCCCTCTTCTTCCCCCCCCCTCCCCCAGGATCACTGTCATGGGGGGGTGGGGGCAGGAGACAGGGCAGTTGCTGACCTGCCCCCTGTCTGCACAGGCCCATGTAGGTGGGTTGCTCAGTGCGGAGATGGCAGACGGGCTGTCTTCAGCTTCTTCCCCACACCCCCCTTGGGGTCCTGGCTGTATTCTAACCCAGACACTTACTGCCCATCTCCCCAGAACATTCCCCTGAGGTGCTGGCTGGCGCCAGGGTGCTGGAGGGTAGGACTGGGCACAGGCATGTACCGGCTGCTGGATGAGGGGTGCATGGGGTGCACTCTGCACCAACCCACCAGGATCACTGCCACTTGCTCCAGAGCTGAGGGGTGCTGGGTCTCTTCCCAGCCATGCTGTCCTGGCCCAGAGCTGTATCTTACATCCCACCCGCTCCTGCTGCAGGTCACCCCAAAGGGGACGTTCCCCCAGAGATGCACCAGCACCCAGAGAACGGCTCGCACCGCCCACCCCACCTTCCCCACTCCCGCGGGCTTGGTGCCTTTTGAGTACGGCAGCAGCATCCGCGGAGCAGGGGGATGACGAGCCGGCCCCGTCGAACTCTGCCAACTTCACCGCCTCCCTGGGGCCGGGCATGGACAGCGACTTCGGAGCCAGTGCCGGTGCGCTGCTCGCCAGCCCTGAGCTGGGGGTGGGGAAAGGGGCTCACCTGGGAGCTAGCAGGCTCGGGTCTTCCCCATCCAGGGGCGGGTGCTGTCTGGTCTCCTGGGGGGCTGTCTTCCCCCATGATCCCAGCTCGCTGGCTGGGCCTGGAGTCCGGCACGATACGGTGACCAGACAGCAAATATGAAAAATCGGGACGGGGGTGGGGGGTAATAGAAGCCTATATAAGAAAAAGACCCCAAAATCGGGACTGTCCCTATAAAATCGGGACATCTGGTCACCCTACGGCACAAGCTGTGCCAGCCAGTGTCGGGCTTGGCAGAGTCTCTCAACTCTGGGGCAAGGGAGGAGACGGGGATTGAGTCTTAAATGCTCCTTGGCTGCCTGTGTTGGATTTAAAGGGATCTGTCGACTTGGGTATCTAAGGGCTTGTCTGCACTACTGCTTACGTGGATGTAACTTGTGTCGCTCAGGGCAGGGTGTGACCCTCGTGCTGTCTGTCCGCCTGTCCTAGCTACCACGGCTGTAACTACCAGCGTCAATGCTGTGCAGCCCCCAGCCTTTGCCTACAGCCTGAGCTGGGGGGATGAGAACCGGGGGAGGGGGGTGGCCACCCACCCACCTGCCTTTCTAGCATCTCCACCTTGTGTCCCGCAGGAATCTCGCTGCGGGTCGTGTCATCGGACAGCGAGGAGGGTGCCGGCATGGCGGGGAGGTGCCCCCAGGCCTCGGGAGGGCTGGAGTGGGACTACTATGACCCGAGCTACAAGAGGAGACAAGCCCAGCTCTGCCGGCCCCCCAAGCTGCCCCTCACCTGCAGCAAGCAGTACTGGCTGTAGCCGTGTGTCCGGCATGGCCGCTTGACCAAGCCTCTGGGATGGCAGCGTGGCCACGCCATCAGGTAGTCAGCCGCCTCCCCGAAGAGCTGGCCTGGACGTGGGAGGATATTGGTTTTACTGTGTATTTATTTTACTGTATCCCAGCTGACTTGGGCTCTGGCTTGTCAAGAACAGTGCAACAGAGCTCCTGAATGTCTGTCGTCACCTACGTATTGTACATGCCAATGTATCTTCCCCCCCCCCCCCCCCCCCCCACACACACACACCAGTGCCCGTCATGCCACCGGCAGCCCCTCAGACACAGCCCATCCCCACTGATCACTGCCACTAACCCAGCACCGTCCACCCAGCACGGCCTCTAAAGCACTTCCTGTGGCTCACGCTGCTGGGCTGCCAGAACGCTCTCCTTTCCCACTGGGGTCGCTCTAGACTTGCTTCCCTATTTAGCAAGAAGCACCCGGAAGGGTGGTGGAAGGACACACTCCGCAGTCACACTCCCGAGCTCACAGCCATACTCACAACCGGGAGCCCTGTCAGAAAACATCCCAAACCACCGGGGCAGGGGGAGAGGCCTTGTAAATATTTCTGTGTTTTCTCTATTGAATTAAAGTTGCTGGAACTTTTATTACTGGTGTGTGGTCTCCTCTGTCCGTGGGCGACGGGTGGGGAGGGGAACTGAAGACCACGAACCAGAAATGTGACTGGAAACGAGCCCCAGGGCTGCCAGGTTGGCTGGTTTTATTTTTAACAGCCCAAGAACTGAAAGTGAAACTCGTGCGTCTCTGCCCAAGCAGCCCGTAGTGGTGGTGGTGGTGGGGGGGGAAGCAGCAGCTCTGACACAAGGACAAGGTCTCCTCTGTTAAAAACAGAGAAGGAAAAGGGGTGGGAATAAAGGATTTGCCGGACTGGACTGGCTCTGGTGTCCATCTAGTTTGGTATCCTGTCTCTGACGGGACTGGAGCAACTGCTTCAGAGGAAGAAGCAAGAAACACCACAGTAAGCAAATGGGGGGGATAATCCACCCCCCACATTGTAGTTTTCTAATTGATCACTAGACGTTCGCTTAAACCCTGACACATTTAGTTTAATAGCCTGTCCAAAACTAGAGTTTTAATGATGAACATTAATTAGATCGTTTTGAGGACACTTTATCCCATTTCTTTTGGGATCTTGCTAATCCTGGACTGGCTTCCTGTGGCAGAGAGTTCCACAGTCTAGTCACATGTGTAGGGAAAATGTCCTTTGATCAGTTTTCAAATTCCCACTTTGTTGTGTGTGAGGCGTGCAGGCCAGCCATTTCTGATCTCCCTTCGCGAGATGTGTCCTTGAGGAAAAGGAAGATCCCCTCTCTAAGGCCATGTCTCTCTGTGGAGCACTGACTCAGGTAAGCACGGCGGTATAGGAAACCAGCTAGAGCAGAGTCCGTGCAGTTTTGCTAATCAAACTGCATCTGCACTATGGATTTTTTCCAGCATCGCTGTCACTCAGGGGTCACACCCCTGACCTACAGGGCTGTGCTGGCAGCAGGGTGTAGTGTCTACCTGGCTTCAGACTACAAGTAAAGCTTCTCAATTTCTCTTCCTGGGGATTTTTCCAGGCCCCTATTTGCTCTTGTTGCCTGTCTCTGCACCCCATGGAATTCTGCACGCTCCTGTTGAGATGGGGTGAGCAGGAGTGCACGCAGTATTGGGAGGCTGTGCCATACACATGTAGGACAGGAAGGGATGTTGAGAGGCCTCTAGTCCAGTCCCCTGGACTGAAGCAGGACTAAGTACTCTCTAGACCAGGGGTTCTCAAACTGGGGGTCAGGACCCCTCTGGGGTTCCTGAGGTTATTACATGGGTGGTCGCGAGCTGTCGGTCTCCACCCCAAACCCCGCTTTGCCTCCAGCATTTATAATGGTGTTCAATTAAAAACCTTTTTAAATATATTTATAACCGGGGTCGCACTCAGAGGCTTCCTATGTGAAAGGGGTCACCAGTATACAAGTTTGAGAACTGCTGCTCTAGACCAGTGGTTCCCAAACTGGGGTTTATAAACCCCTGGGGGTTTGTGAAATGTTACAGGGGGTTCTCAGGGGGGGGGAATTCCCTCATGGCGGACAGAGCTGTCCCTTGGACTTCCAAGAGCTACGCAGATCAAAGCAAGCATATATGTCACACTGAGGAGATTTAAATTTCAAGACTCCTTATAAGAAATGGAAAGGGAGGTGGATATTTTTTGCTGATTTTAAAATTAAATAGGCACCTAGCACTGTTTTTTTTGTTTGTTTGTTTTTTTTTTTTTTTTTATTATTATGAACAAGTTTAAGCTTTGTAACGTGTGTTGTTTGCCTGGACTGCTCAAGACCTGAATGCTTGTGTAGGAGGAACTTTGAGTAAGCTTCTTAAATACCTTCATGCTGTTTCACATCTGATACTCCTTGATGAAACAGGCTTATTCAAAGTGATACAAGCTACGAAAGTGAGATCTTGGAAGAGTGTTGCTGTTTTCATAATGTAATAAAAATACTGTAATGATAAATAATAATAGTGTGAATAAACATGTCATAAAAACAAATTTTATATTTCCAAGGTCACTGCTTTTATAATTTATACTCAGGTAAAAGAGAAAATCCCTGAAAATATTCATTTTTAGGAGGGGTTTGTGAGACTTGACATTTTAGTGAAAGGGGTTCACAGGTTGTTAAAGTTTGGGAACCACTGCTCTAGACCATTCCTAACCTGCCTCAAACCTCCAGTGAGATTCTGTTTCAGAGGGGTAGCTATGTTAGTTTTGTGGTTCCCAATGAGTCAGATGCTGGGCAGAATCAAGGGTCTTTGATTCAATTTGACAAGGCTTTATTCACTGTGCACAAAGGGAGAGCCCCTGGTACAAAAATCAGCCAGAGTCCCTCCAGCAAGGCGCCCCTCCCATTGTTATTTTATAGCACACGGCAGTTACATAACACAAACCTCTGACCAATCATATTTAACCTTTCCATATATGGATTTGTTCATCACATGCTTATACTTCTCCCCTCCACCGGTTGAGCTCACCCCTCTCCCCCTGGCCTTCTCTAGAATGTTCCTAGGGTGGTGAGCCACAGCCTGCTTCTTTACGCACAAGTACCTTGTCAATCACATTTTGTTTAAAATGAACACAAGCATCCCCTTCAGTCTGTATCAGCAAAAACAACGCGGAGTCCTTGGGGTGCCTGAGAGACGAACACATTGATTTGGGCATAAGCTTTCGGGGGCTAGAGCCCACTTCATCAGGTGCATGGAGTGGAACAGACAGGAGCAGGTAGAAATACATGAAAAGATGGGAGTTGCCTTACCACGTGTGAGATTTTTTTTTCCAGTGAGATTCTGTAACTTTCCTAACTAATTTGTTCCACTTCTTAATTACTTTGACAGTTAGGAAGTTTTTCCTAATGGCCAACCTAAACCTCTTGCTGAAGTTTGAGCCCATTGCTCCTTGTTCTGTCCTCAGTGGTTAAACTGTTCTCCTTATCACCCTCTTCTTGATGACTATGTTTTATGTACTTGAAGACTTATGTCCCTCCTCAGGCTTCTCTTCTCCAAACTAAACAAACCCAGTGGTTTCAAGCTTCCCGCCTAGCTCATGTTTTCTAGACCTTTCATTATTTTTGTTGCTCGTCTCTGGACTTTCTCCAATTTGTCCACATCTTTCCTGAAATGCGGTGCCCAGAACTGGACACAATATTCCAATTGGGGCCTTATCAGCGCGGAGCAGAGCGAAAGAATGACGTCTCGTGTCTTGCTTACAACACTCCTGCTAATACAGCCCAGAATGATGTTTGCGCTCTTTTTTTAAATATAGATCTCCTTCGTAATTTGACCACGTTCCCACTACTTGTATGACATTTTATTGAGGTGCTGATTGTTGATGCTCTCCTGCTTAGGCTGTGGGGTCTTTTACCATACTGCCTAGCTTTCCTATGCATTGGGATAGTTTTGCTTTTGCACCTCTAATAATGTCGCTAAAAAACCTGCTCCATTTCCTGATCTTTTTTCCCTTTAGACTGCTTGCTGTGGGAGCTTACCTACCCCGTGTGCTGAAGTCCATTGTCTTACTCTGCTGTTTTCCCTCCTACCATTCCTGGGCCTGGTCTGCACAAAAGACATAGGTTGGTTTATCTATATGTCAGGGGTGTGAAAAATCCACAGCCCGAGGGGCATAGTTGCTGACTGTAGTCCCTGTGTAGACAGCGCTAGCTCAATTAAAAAATTCTTCTCTCACCCTGGCTACTAGCACTCAGGGAGGTAGGTTACCCTACACTAACAGGGGAACTCTCCCAGGGGCATAGGTGATGTCTACACGGGAGCCCTACAGCGGCACAGCTCGACTGCTACAGCATTTTAAGTGTAGACAAGCCCTTGGAATCATGAACTCAGTCATTTCATCATCACGTTCACCCAAGCTGCCTTCCACCTTCAAATTCTCAACCAGTTCCTCCCTCTTTGTCAGAAGCCCATGTAGACCAGCCTCTCCCCTAGTGGCTTTTTCCACCTTCTGTAACAAAAAGTTGTCTCCAATGCATTCAAATGGCATGGTGGATAATCTGTGTTATTTCCCCCAACAGATGGCTGGGTAGTTGAAGTGCCCGATCCCCACCAAGTCCTGTGCTTTGGATGATTTTGTTAGTTTTAAAAAAGCCCCATCCACCTCTTCTGCCTGGTGAGGTTGTCTAGAGCGGAGCCCTACCATGACATCGCCCTGGATTTTTCTTTCTTTTATTCTTACCAGAGATTTTTCAGAGGTCTACCTCCCCCTTCTATCAACCTCTGTGCAGGTGTAATACAGGTGGGAGATACAAGGCAAGACCTCCTGCCTCTTTCCCCTGCTGGAACAGCTGCCCCCTTCTGTACCAATATTCCAGTCGTGAATTATCCCACTATGTTTCCGTGATGCCAACTTTGTCAAAGTGTGATTATTCCCTAGTATTCCTCGGCCTGTTTCTTCCCCATACGTCTTGCCTTAGTGTACTGAGCTCAAAGATGTGCCTGTGATTTCCCCCGTCTCCCCCTCACCCACGTCTCCATGTTCTGGTCTCACCTGGGGGCTTTTGCCATCATCAAACCTAGTTTAAAGCCCCACTCACTAGGTTAGCAAGTCTCTAGCCAACGATCCTCTTCCCCATCCTCGAGAGCTGGACCCCATCTCTGCTGAGCCGTCCTCCCCAGAACAGCATCCCAGGGTCAAGGAAGCCAAAGTCCTTCTGGTTCCCCATCCGCACAGCCAGGCCGTGACCTGCAGGCTGTCTGGCCAAGGGCAGGGGCCCTGGCTGAGACAGAAGAACACCAGCTTCACCCCCCAACTCCCCTGTTGTACCTCACAGTATCATTAGTGCCCCCAGGGGTGAGCAGCACAGGGTAGTAGTGAGCAGGCTTGAACCTGCCTGTCGGTCCTTTGATTTACATAAAGGGATAAAATTGTCTGTACGGTTCATCCCATATCTGGTGCATTCCCCCCGGTGGTAGGTTTTTGGTCTGCAGCTGCCCATGGAGCAGACGGCAGGGTGCTGTCCAGGCCCCTTGCCGGAACTGAAAGGTAATTTAGACTCTTGCAATGTGTAGCAGAGTGTTACAATTTCACCTTACACCACGTGTTACTCCGGTCACTGAAGTTCAAGGCAGTGAGTTACCTGGGCCTGTAGCTTGGGTTGCTCCTCTGGAAGTGCCGCACTAACCTACGAGCTCTCCCCTGCAGCTTTCGCGTGCTCCCTGCCTCTTTCCAATCACTAAATTGGGCCCAGTGCAGCTCCCTGAGCAACCCGGCTTCAGCTTCTGCTGTGATACAAACCAGCTCACTTGGGCGTTGGTGGAGGAGGCAATTTTTGGTCCATGGCAACGTTGCTGCTCACCCCCGACTGGCTCACGGTAGCCTCGGGGCTGGGAGCCCATCAAAGGTGTTTGCAAAGTGGAGAAAGTCAGTTCCCTGAACAGGACTAGACGCCAGTCCCAAACTGCTGGAGCGTGACAAAGATTAACTACAAAGAACATTTCCCCCCACCCCCTGGGCCCAGATGCCAGCCAGGCAAGAGGCCCAAAGGCCCTAAAGCCTGACATACGAATGGCCCCTCTAATGCGCATGCAGTGTTGCTGTAGCGAGCGGGGGGGGGGGGGGGGAGCGGGGGAGTTATAGCTTTCATTGGACCAACGTGTGTGGGTGTGAAAGAGACAAGTGTTCTAGTTCACACAAAGCTTGTCTCCATCAACTCTGCCCCTGCTTTAGTGCCCGCCGTCACACCCACCTTTCGTAAGGGGTCTGGGTGTGAGCCCAGCAATAGCAACCTGAGGCGCTGTCCTAGGGGAGGCCCTCAGTGATAACCTGGTACAGCTGGACCAGCCCTATAGAAATGTAGGGCCAGCCAGGCCCTCAGGAGGCCATCCCCCTGCATTGAGGCAGGATCAGGAAATGTAGCCCATCCCTAATGGGTGTCTCTCGAACATAAGAACAGCCAGACTGGGTCAGCCCCAAAGGTCCATCTAGCCCAGTATCCTGTCTGCCGATAGTGGCCAATGCCAGGTGCCCCAGAGGGAATGAACAGAACAGGGAATCATCAAGTGATCCATCCCTTGTCGCCCATTCCCAGCCTCTGGCAAACAGGGGCTAGGGACACCATCCCTGCCCATCCTAGCTAATAGCCATTGATGGACCTATCCTCCATGAACTTATCTAGTTCTTTTTTGAACCCTGTTATAGTCTTGGCCTTCACAACATCCTCTGGCAAGGAGTTCCGCAGCCTGACTGTGCGTTGTGTGAAGAAATACTTCCTCTTGTTTTAAACCTGCTGCCTATTCATTTCATTGGGTGACCCCTGGTTCTTGTTATGACTTGGTTTTAAAAACCTCCAGTGATGGAGCATCCACAAGCTCCCTAGGCAGCTGTTCCAGTGCTTAACCACCCTGTGCATTCAGAAGTTTTTCCTAATATCTAACCCCCATTGCCCATGCTGCCCACCCCTCCCCTCCCCAGTGCCCAGGAGTGGGACCATTACCTCCCAGGCCTCACACCCTGCGTAATGCACCCAGACTGTCCTTGCCTTCTTCACCACAGCTCCACACTTGGCTCATGTTCCATTTGTGAGCTACTATAACCCCCAGCGCCTTTTCTGCACTGCTACCACCTAGCCCGTTTTTGTAGTTGTGCATTTGATTTTTCCTTACATACTGTCATACTATGCACCTGTTTTTCTTGACTGTCACAGTGAATTCAGCCCCCCTGCTTTAAATTCTAATCCTGTCCTCCAAAGTGCTTGCAACCCCACCCTACTTGGTGTCCTCCACAGATTTGATAAGCATATTCCCCATGCCATCATTAACAAAAATATTGAATAATACGGAATCCAGGACCCAACTTGCTACTTCCTCAACGTCTGAGAGCAACCCTGGGGAACGATTCTTTGAGTAGTTTTCAACCAGTTACGCACCCATTTTATTGCAATTTCATCAGGCCCATATTTCCCTAGTTTGCTTATGAGACTGTCAAATCAGACTGTGTCAAAAGCCCTCCAAAGCGGTCTCACTTCTACTGCGTCCCCCCATGCAGTAGCCTGGTTCCCATCAGATGAGGACAATAGCTTGCTTTGGCTAGGACTTGTTCTTGACAGATCCATGGGGGTTATTATTGATCACCTTATCAGTGCTAGGATATGTGCCACCTGGCCTGTCCCCCTTCCTTGGGTTGGGGCAAGGTTGGCAGAGCCATGCCAGCAGACGGGTAGTGCAGGGCTGTTCCTGGCAGTCTGATCCACAGGTCTGTGTCCTAATTTAAATGCCCTGAGCTGTGGGGCTTCCAGCCCGGCCTTGGGGACTAGCCAAAGCTGATCACTCTCACTCCCAGCCTGCCAACTGGCTCATGCTACTCTAGCTAAGTTTGCTCTCACTGGCCGAGCATTGCTCCCCGGTGAACCCACACCATCACCCTGCCCACGTCCTTTCTCCTATGCGCTTGCATCCTTCAGCTACTGAGACCGTTATCACAGCTTCAGTCTAGCTGGACATGGCACCTGCTCATTGTTGGGGTGTCCGTCATCCGTCCCCCCCCAGCACTGAACACCGTGGAGTGTAGCCCCATCAGAGCCGGAGCTGAGCGGGGATTGCAGGAACACAGCTGTCCTACACCCATATTCATTCATCCTGCATTTCCGCCCCAGCACGAACACACCAGAGAACTGTGTGACGAGCCCCTTTCCTTTACAGCCAGCTACCCTCCAGCACAACTTGTTCAATAGTCCAGGCTGCTGCTCAGCAAACTGCTCCTGAGCCATGTGCGCTACCGTGGGCATAACTGTGGCAAGAGCCGACTGAACAGGGCAGGTGGCTACTTCTGGGCTCTGTCGCTTTTCAGCATCGTAGGGCGGGTTCACCTCTAGAACTGCAACGACCAAGTGTTCGAGCTCACGGGTGTTTGTCCTGTGACAGTCCCATAGCCACACCACAAGCCAGCTGTCCCCAGCCCGACGCATCAGGCTTGTGGAGAAACAAAGGCTGCTCTCTCTGCCCACAGTAAGAGTAAAGAACTCAAGAACCAGAGCACAGTAGGAGCCACACCCTTCTCCAGTTCTACCACAGCCAGCCCTCTGCACTCTGATCCCATGGCATGCGCTGGAAGGGGCAGGCTGCTCCAGGGCTCTCCCCGTCTAAGGCACTGCAAAGTGAAACAGCAGGACACAGGGGGCTTGTCCATCTCATTGCGCTGCCGGAAGAGGGGAGGACAAGCCCAGCAGAGGGAGGACACCCAAGCCGAAGAAAGGACGCCCTGGTGGGCTGGTAAGAGGAACAATGAGAGCGCGCTGGGCAGCTAAGAACTAAACCCTTCCCGGACATACAAGGGCCTGGCTGGATTTGGTTTCAGGCCAAGGGGAAGATGGGTCCCTCTGCGAGTGCGACCGGCCCTGCAGCCTGACAAGCGTGGGGCAGCAAGGAAGATGCTGAAGCACCCAGTGAGCACCCAGTGAGCACCCAGTGAGATGCATCGAACCCAGCCAGCTAGCTGGGGGCGCAGGCAGTCACATCGACAGCAGGCTGACAGCTCCGAAAGGCTGGCCCATGGGAGCTCAGAGGACGGACAGGGACACTGCTCCGAACACAGGTCCCAGCTGGGACGAGCTGCAGCCTCACCCCCACTTTGAGAAGGAACATTCAGCACCTGCCATTCCCCGGGGGCCACTTTTACTCAACGTTCACTGGGGTTGGGTTAGAAGCCGCTTGCGAGCAGGCAAGTTTATTTTCCAAACATTCACTACGCCCCCACACAGCTAGATTTTTCCCAGCCAAGCCCAGGGAAGGGGGGTGAAAAGGCCCAGGGAAGTGAGTGAGACGCAGAAGCTGGAGGTGATGGAGCTGGCTACGCAGCGGGCGTGTCACACAAACGAAGGGCTGTGGCCTGATTGGAATTTTATGGGATTTTTTTTTGTTTTTTTATTATTTTTGTGGTTTTTATACAGGCTAGCGTTGTACCCTTTGCTAAAGCTGCTGATTCTGCCACATAAACTAGAACAGAAATTTCTCAGAAATTAAGTCAGTTCCCCTCCTGGTTAATTCACTGTCTGCCTCCCAAACGACACCGGTTTGTAATTTATTGTGTTTGCAACAGACACCCCTGTACAAAGTCTGACGTGCAGCTACACTGTTCTGACTGAGGAATGAAGAAGCCGAGAGTCCATTGAATGTTGGAATTTCCCTGCACAACATGGCCTGGTCTGGAGTTTGGTCCGCAGAGGGCAGCAAGTTAACCATAGAGATCGTCGTCATTGTCTTCGCTGTACACGTTCCCTCCGCTGCCACTGCCTGGGCCTTGGCTCGGGCCAGCGCCACCCTGGTTACCTGACGGGAATCTGCACAGAGCAGAGAAACACCAGTCAAGCTCCGCCCAACGGCCGCCGCCTTCCCCGCCACGCCAGTCCCCGGCTCAGAGACAAATGGAGGAGATTGGGCTCCCCGCTTACATTGCTGAGAAGTGTTTGTTTTTGTTTTTAAACGCAGGCAGAAACAGAGACCTACAGCTCTGGCTTTCCAAGCAAGTCCCACAGCGCTTTACAACGTGCCTGCCCCTGCGGTGGGCCCAGGTGCTGGTTAACAACATGTGGCTTAGACAGGAATTGAGTGACAGACTGCTGGGCGAACGGAGAGTTCCCCAAACACTAGGACACACCTGAAGCAGCTCATCCTTAGGGACCCGCTAACGCCTGCCTCCTGAGTTACCTGAAGCTGCCGAAGCCGCGGCTTTGCTGTAGAGTCTGTGCAAACATCTCGTATTTCCTGATGTCGTTGTCACTGACAGAGCGGCGAGCAAAGCGCATGGCCTCCTCAAAGTGATCCCTGCGGATCTCCGGAACCGGGTCGTCCTCCTCCACCTCCTGCAACGCAGCAGAGACAAAACCACGGCTCACCCTGCACCCAAGCTCCACTGCAAACAGCACTTTGTCTCCAGCCAAGCACCCAAGAGCTCCGCTTTGGTTAATGCTCGATACAGCCAGCGGGAGCGACTGGAAACTGCAGCAGAGAAGTGACCTCACCCCAGGGGAGGGTCCCCAGGGCAGTGGGAGAGCCTAGCCAAGAGCGAAGCACCCACCTGCTGTGAAGGGCACCTCATCTGACCACGTTCAGTGCCCCGCCCCGTGGCTGGGAAACGCCCACCGCCCTGGGGTGCACGGGGAGATCTGCGCCCGCAGCCTGGAGACAGCCATGTCTCGGCTCTCTCTAGCGGCACAGACGCAGCCTCACTCACCATGGCAGAAGGGTTGGTCTGCCTCTCGCGCTCTCGCCGGATCTCGTTCTCAATGGACTCGCGAATGGCCAGTTTGCAGGCACGCTGGCAGATCTCGGTCAGGTCAGCTCCCGAAAAGCCGTTGGTCATCTTCGCCAGGAACTCCAGGTCCACATCCTGTGGGGGAAATCAGGAAGGCCCATTCTTTACATGTTACACTGTCAGCTAATACCAAGGGGTCATGGGCCATCGAGGCAACAGACTGCCCTCCTAGAATTAGCCAGTAGCGGGAAGATCCTACAGCTCAGCTTTGGGCACAGGCAGGCCCACCCTCCCCCCTGTGCCCAACCAGAACCTGGACAGGCAGCACCAGGTGCCTCTGTACTGCTCTCCCCACCAGGAAAGGCAGCTGGACGCAGCATGGCTCCAGGGGTCGGGGCCCTTTGTTCAGATGTCAGTGCTGGGCATCACCTGAAGCAACGTTAGGCTGCATCCAGCAAAGCCCCGAAGTCACAGCGTCAGAACTGCAAAGCCACAGGGGAGCGTGGGAGCCCAGCTCAGCGCCAGAGCACTATGGAAATGCTGCCCTTGGGTAAGGAAGGGCACGGGTCATGTGACTGCCTAGGGACCCATCTGCACCCCGAGAGCAGCAGTGACACCCCTGAGGGCACGGAGAGAAGCAAGGCTTGAGAACCCCATTTGAAGTCCCCCCAAGCTGCTCAGAGCAATACACCATTTCAGTCCTCACCCTCCAGCCAGCCATACCCCACAGGAAAGGTATGCTCTCGATCAGGGAATCCAGCCCTTCGCTCCAGGACAGGGCTGCTCTGTTCGGTTTGCCTCCTTGAGGCAGGCACAGTGGCTCCGTTGCCTACAGCCTGAGCTCAGTGAATGGGCTCCATCAATTAACCTTTGTGGCTCTCGCTCCATTTCCCTCTCCCGTTTTGTGTTCACAAGAGAGAATCTGGTTCTCTTGAACCAGCCTCAGCTCGTCCCCTTCCCAGAATGCACTGGGTCAGGCTTTAGAGGTGTTGGGGGAGGGTGGCAGCCATTAAGGGTGGCTGTATTTTAAGGAGCTGCCACTTACACCCAAGGAGTCACTGGCATTCGGACTCCAAACTCCACCCTCCCTCCCCATCCCCCAACGGCAGGGATTGAAGCTCATGTTGTAACAGCAGCAGTCGCCTCTCTGCCATTCCCCTTGCTCCTTTGGGGTCCATTTTCACCAAACCCCAAGAACACCACAGCCTTGGTCAAAGAGCTCGGGCCTTGCCTTGGCAACGGGGGACTTCCTCAGGTTGGCCTTGAGGATGGCGATTCGTGACTTCTCATCAGGCAGGGGGATATAGATGAGCTGATCCAGGCGGCCAGGACGCAGGATGGCCGGGTCAATGATGTCTGGCCTGTTGGTAGCACCGATGATGAAGACGTTCTTCTTGGTGGACATGCCATCCATCTCTGTCAGAATCTGGTTAATGACACGGTCTGCGGCGCCACCACCATCCCCGATGTTCCCACCTCGAGCCTTTGCGATGGAGTCCAGCTCATCAAAGAAGAGCACGCAGGGCGCGGCTTGGCGGGCCTGCACAAGGCAAACACACACAGTTCCTTTGTGCACTAACAGCAAGTGCCAGGATCACACCAGAATTCACCTGAAGCATCTCCTGGCCTTTGACAGACAAATAAAAGCCCCCTCTCATCATACATGGAGAGGTGCTGGGATGCTGCGGGACCTCAGGGCAGCTTAGACCAGCAGCTCTGGGGCTGTCCCAGATTTACATCACAAACGCTTACGCTCAATGGACTGAGGCGTTTCCCCAAGAACTGGGAGCAACGTGAACTAGCAGAATGTTGGAGACTCCCAGGCCTAGAGAAAAGCTGGGAAGTATTCTGGCTGGACTGGCGCTCTTCCTGCATGAGATTTCACTCCCCTTCCAACTCCCCATTCCCACAGCCAGGCAACATGCTCCGAAAGCAGACTCCCAAGACAAGCATGCAGCTCGGGCACAGGCTCACATTTCCACCGAAGAACGAGACATTGATGAAGGTGGGTGGCCTCCCTAAGCTGGGTGTATTGCTGGACAAGGCTGAGGACCTTGAAAACAGACCCTGACAGACTAACCACCCTTTAGCTACTCTCTGCCTTCTAGAAACCTGCTAATGGAACGTCCCATGTAACAGAGCTCTATGGGGGTGGGGGGTTACCTTTCAACAACCCTGCTTCCCTTCTATTCTGGTCCTTACCCTGCACCCATCGCCAGATATCTGAGCATCTATCTCCCAACAGGCTCAGGCAGCAGCAGGAGCAAGCCTATTACAGCTATGTGACTCACACTATTGGGAAGGGTCATTAGTTTTCTAACATTAGGAACATGGGGTGTGCTCACGACACGAGGAGGCAACACCTGATCACATGACAAAATCACAATAGCGCTGGGGTCAGCAGGCTGCCAGGCTAGCTCAGCACAGGTGATGCTCTGGAGATGGGACCGAACATTAAAACCCTTGTTAGGAAACAAAGCTGCTTACCTTGTCAAAGATCTCACGCACGTTGGCTTCAGACTCGCCAAACCACATGGTGAGAAGCTCTGGCCCCTTGATGGAGATGAAGTTGGCCTGGCATTCGTTGGCAATGGCTTTAGCCAGCAGTGTCTTACCACAGCCAGGTGGCCCATAGAACAGGACCCCTTTGGATGGAGTCATGCCGAATTTGAGGAATTTGTCTGGGTGCTCCACAGGATACTAGAGCAGGGAGAAATCTAGCATCAGCCCTCAGTGAATAATGACCCCGACCAAAGGATCACACCTTGACCCTGCCAGCTGGGAGGCCTGAAGCTCCAAAACTCAAAGGGTTCTGCCTGCTAGATTCTAACGCTGTTTTCAAGCCGATGTCTAATGCCATTCAGCAACAGTAAGAGCCTCTTTATCCCCAGGCCAGGCACTGCCTGGTTAGCAGCAGGGCAAGCTTCCTGCACATTGTGCCTCATCCCCGCCCTGCAGGGACTGCACTGAGAGAGGCCCACTCAGCCAGGGTCTCTCTCCTGAGACAGTGATGTCCACCAGAAACTGGACAGACCCACCAATTCACCAGGGCTAGCCTTTGGTTAACACTAACTTGGGATGGATTAAAACCAGAAAACAAGAGGGGATAAGAGTCTCCAATTTATATTTCATAAAAGGGCGGAGATGGGTCTTCAGCATCTGCCCTGCAGACAGTGGCCTGCAGCCAAAGACAGGGGCACGTCAAGACCGCCCTGATCCTGGCATCTCAGGGCTAACAGAGAAGAGCATTTCCAGCGTCTCTTCGTGGGAAAAACTTCACAATCGTAGAAAGCCCTTGATCAAACATGCCACACTCCCTGACAGCGCAGAACCAGCACCTTCTTTCGGCATTTAGTTTCTCGGATACGAAGGTCTTGGCTACACTGAGACCTCAGCAATTTTCCCACTCTTGGTCTCTGAGCAGCCCAGATGACATAAGATCTCTAGTGCCCATCCACAATAGCATTTCCACCACTAGCACCAAGACAAGATCTGCCGAGACCGCTCAGTGTAGACACAACTCAGAACAAGACCGAACAACGCAACGTTCCCCCCATCATGTGCACAGCCCTCCTGTCTCCCCGTGCACACCACAGTGTTAAAACTGACAGGAAGCAGCATGAAGTTTACAGTCAAGTGTGAGGAAATCAGAATCCATGTGAAAATGTTTGGGAAGAGGTGGCCTGTGGGATTAAGACTGATCAGAACCCCTTTTTCGGTAAACATCTCCATTTGCAGCCCACGCTGGCATCTCTCAGTAGATTTTTTAATTAAGCAATTTAGCCGACAGGAATCGCTCACACCAGCCCTCACCTGCACAAGCTCCTGGAGTTCTCTCTTGACATCTTCTAGACCACCAATATCTTCCCAGGTAACCTGCGGCACCTCCACCACGGTCTCCCGCAGAGCTGAGGGGTTGCTCTGGCTCAGAGCCCACTAGCACCAGGAGAGAAAGGGTGACACATGAATTACATGCTCTATTCACCTGTTCTAAGACAGTAATGAACAGGGAGACAGACTTGTGCCAGCAGCAAACTGAGCATTTCTGCATTACCCTGAAGTCATCCATGGTCACGGCCAGTGAATTCATCACTTCAGCATCTATAGTTTCATCCTCCAGGTCTATGAGATCCATCTTCTTCCTGATGGCCTGAAGAGCAGCTTCGGAGCAAAGAGCAGCCAAGTCAGCACCAACATGGCCGTGGGTCTCATTGGCCACCTGAAAGCAAAGCATCATCCGTGACTTACCAAACACATCACACTGGCAGAATTTGGGCCCCACGTTTCTGCCCAAGAGTGCAGCCAGCAAGATATGCAGTCACCCTGTGGTGAACCTTGATGCTTTGCTGTAAGTTCAGGAGGAGCATACAGCACCCCAGCCGGCAGGCAGGGAGCAGCTACGTTTCATAGGGGATCGGAGCTAGGAGTAATTCAGTAAGGGGGCAAAATGACAGCCCTGGAGATAGGAGTCCTCTATCCACAGGACCGATACTGCAAGCGCACTGCACCACTTCCCGTACGCACTGCCAAACACTCAGATAACTCAGTCTGTGATTCTTGGCTTTTCAGAAGACTGCCAACTCGGGGACTCTGAAGATATGGTAGCACAACACTCCTCCAACTGGCCTAAGAGCAATTTGTGCATATTGGGGAACAAAACCACAACTCTAAAGATAAAATGATGGATCAAAATTAGCTGTTCCCACTAGTTCTCTGAAAACATCTGTTCAATGTGCAGCAGCAGTCAGAATGTTAGGAACCATTAGGAAAAGGTCAGATAATAAGACAAAAATATCATGATGTCACTATATAAACCAATGGTGTGCGACTACGGGGGGGATATGAGAGAGGTCAGTAAAATCATGACTGGTGTAGAGAAAGTGAATAGGGAAGTGTTATTTACTCCTTCACATAACACAAGCACCAGGGGTCACCCAATGAAATTAACAGGTTTAGCAGGTTTAAAACAAACAAAAGGAAGTATTTCTTCACACAACGCACAGTCAACCTGTGGAACTCGTTGCCAGGGGATGTTGGGAAGGCCACAAGTATAAGTGGGTTCAAAGAAGAATCAGATAAGTTCCTGGAGGATAGGTCCATCAACTATTAGACAAGATGGTCAGGGATGCACCCCATGCTCTGGGTGTCCCTAAGCTCAGGTGCTGGGACTGGACGGCAGGGGATGGATCACTCGGTAATTGCCCTGTTCTGTTCATTCCCTCTGAAGCACCTGGCACTGGCCATAGTTGGAAACAGGATACCGGGCTAGATGGACCATTGGTCTGACCCAATGTGACCATTCATACGTTCTTATGCAGCCACGCCACTTTCGCAAGGCAGTGACTTTTCGTCACAAGCCGGCTGGGTAGAATTAAGGCCAAAGATTCCCTGCTTCTCCAGTTTCCTGCCCTATCAATCCCATGAATAAATTACATCACCGTAACTGCAACAATTCATCCATCACGTAACTCCTTAATGAGAACACCGATGTGCGGGTACAACAGAGGCTTTCCCAGAAAGCATGCTACCAACCTGCTCCAGATCAACATCGTCAGCCAGTTTCATATTCTTTGTGTGGATCTGCAGAATCTCCAGGCGGCCGGTGGCATCAGGGATACCGATATCTACCTCTCTGTCAAAGCGACCTGGGGAGCACAAAACACACACCTAGCTGCCGAATTCTCTGGAAGTGGGTAAGCTCTGATTACAGCATTCCCCTGCCCGTGGTCCCACTGAAAAGCAAAGTGAGGACTGTCCACGTGTTCCAGGAGGTGCCAGTACTTTGAACTACAGTGATGGATGCTTTAAAAAACCCAAGAGAGATCGGGGAGTGAGGGAGAGATTCAGCCAGTCAGGGCAAGTGAGAGCAGTGGTTTGATTAGAAGTCAGGATTGCTAAATGTTGAGGAGCATTGCTTGGTTCAGTCATTTTTCTAGAGTGATTTACGCTTCGGTGAAGGTAAGTCTCCCCCTCACCAGCACTGCTCTGTTTCTGACAGAAGCAGCACCACAGATACGTGGATTCCAAGGCCAGGAGGGCCCATTGCAATCATCTAGTCTGGCCCCCTGTAAGACACAGGCCAGAGACCCGCCCCACAGTAATTCCTAGAACTTTTAGAAAAACTTCCCATCTTTTTTTAAAATGGGCAGCGCTGGAGACTCCACCACAACCCTGGGTAAGTTGTTCCAATGGTTAATTACCGTATATACTTGTTCATAAGCCGAATATTTTTGGTAAAAAAGTGTTGCATCAAAGAGCGGGGGTCAGCTTATAAACGAGTCTACAACAAAATTTGATGATTTTAAACTCTATGGAATCATTGAATTGAATATCTAATACAGGGATCGGCAACCTTTGGCACGCGGCCCGCCAGGGTAAGCAGCCTGGTGGGCCGGTTTGTTTACCTGACGCGTCTGCAGGTTCAGCCAATTGCAGCTCCCACTGGCCGCGGTTTGCCGCTCCAGGCCAATGGGGGCAGCAGGAAGCGGCGGCCAGCACATCCCTCGGCTCCCTGTGGCTGGGAACGGCAAACCGCTGCCAATGGGAGCTGCAGGACGCGCCACTTCCCGCAGCTCCCATTGGCTGGGAACAGCAAACCGCGGCCACAGGGAGCTGAGGGGCTCCGTGCCTGCAGACGCTCCAAGTAAACAAAACATCCCGACTCGCCAGCGGCTTACCCTGATGGGCCGGGAACCAAAGTTTTCCAACCCCTGAAACTTATGAAAGGATCATACAGTTTTTGCTATTTTTACCTATCCATTTTGGGGGGTCGGCTTATAAACAAACGGGTAATGAACGAGTATATACGGTACTCTCACCCTTATTTCCAGTCTGAATTTGTCTGACTTCCACTCACTGGATCACATTAAACCTTCCCAGCTAGATTGCAGAGCCCTTTATTAATTATGTGTTCCCCATTAGATACTTATAGATTGTAATCAAATCACCCCGTCACCTTCTCTTTGTTAAGCTCAATCGACTGGACTCTGAGTCTATCACTCTGAGGCAGGTTTTCTAAGTCTTTAATCATTCTCCTGGCTCTTCTCTGAACCCTCTGCAATTTATCGACATCCTGCTTGAACTGTGGGCACCAGAACAGGACACAGGATTCCAGCAGCGGTTGCGCCAGTGCCAGATAGAGATGGTAAAATAACCGCTCGGCTCCTACTCCAGATTCCCCTGTACGCATCCCAGGATCGCATTTGCTCTTTTGGCCAGTCACATTGGGAGCCCATGTTCAGCTGATTATCCACCATCCCCCCCAAATCTTTTCCAGAGTCACTGCTTCCCAGGAGAGAAGTCACGCATCCCATAAATCTGGCCTACATTCTTTGTTTCCAGATGAATACATTTAGCTGCATTAAAACAGATATTGTTTGCTTACACCCAGTTTACCAGCATGGCTCCTTTTTCATTTCTACCCATGCATGCACAGCACAGGTAGGGACTGTTCAAATATTTAGAGGCAGATTTAAATCTCTCTCATGACTTTCTAGAATGCCTATCACTGTAGCATCTAAGCTATGTATGAAGGGTGTTACAGTGCTGACCATGAAAGAGCCCCGATCCCTGGCTGCCACTACTGCAATAAAAATTAATAGTCACATGCAAAAATGTAAACATGCCACAACTGCACAGTGTCACCATAACTGTGCACTCAGATGGCTAGTTGTGCATTTAGCTGGCCATTTGCCCAGGCAAGTTCCACCAATCTGCAGCTGCAGCAACTGCTCGTGCAAATTGGACATTCATTCTTGGCACAAAGTTTTGAAAATTCACTGGACATGTCTCAACACTTAAATTTAAGGTAGGACAATTTGGGGCTTACAACAAGTTAAGGGACGAAGCTGTCTGAAGTGACCAGCTAGAAGAGGTGGTCTTTAAAGCACCCTCAAGGTTTCCAGTCGAGTTTTGTTTAATAGTAAATGGCCACTTCAGACAGGGGCTTGCCTTAGCGCAGGAGTGACCATCATTATAGCATTTTGCAATTTCTGCTGTTTTTAACCCTGCGGCACAGCGTGCGATACCAACTGGTGGAAGCCAGAAATGAGTTTCCTGTGAGCTCTGAAGATATGAGTCAGCAAGTTGTTAATCAGACCTACAAAGTTATCGGGCACATGCTAATGTCTAATCAATCATTTCACAGCCCTAACCGAGGAACACTCAAGTGCCACCTGTAACAAAGCACTGGATGCACCAACAAAAAGGCAGCAAAGCTCAGTTACCGAATCGCCTGAGTGCAGGGTCAATGCTGTTAGGTCTGTTGGTAGCTGCCATAACAATCACATGTGCTCTCTGCTTCAGGCCATCCATAAGAGTCAGCAGCTGAGACACTATGCGACGTTCCACCTCTCCATGCGTCTACAGAGAGAGAAAACAGCAGATCAGCAAGAGACCCCACAGAAGCAGGTCGGCAACGTTAGTGAAATCCTCAAGCTCTAAGGAAACCTACTGTTCTGTGCCAGCCCCAGTCTTTGGATTCTTCCCAATTCAGACTGAAACTGAAGCACTAGGCTAGCGTGATGCATCTACGCTGCTTCTGCACTACACTCAAGTCCTGGTGCTAAAACTGCCCATGGGAATGCCGGAGCAGGGCTCCTTGTTTACCTTCTCTCTCTTTGGAGCAATGGCATCCAGTTCATCAATGAAGATGATGGCAGGCGCATTTTTTTCAGCTTCCTCAAAAGCTTTCCTGAGATTGCTCTCAGACTCACCAGCCAGCTTGCTCATGATCTCAGGACCTGGAAAACAGCAGCAAGATGACAGGGTTTGGGGAAGCAACAAGTAACCAACAGGACCTGTGACTGAGGTGCTCATTACTCAGAGCAAAAACGTTACATTTCTACCTGCAAAGGAATGTGTACTTTGAAACAGACCCGGGAACTGTCAGGGCTGGGATTACTCGCCTTTAACACCAGCCTAGAGACAGGGCCGGCTCAGACTTTTTTGCCGCCCCAAGCGGCGAAGGGAAAAAAAAAAAAAAATGCCGCTTCATTCCTCAGTGGCAATTCGGCGGCGGATCCTTCCCTCCGAGAGGGACTGAGGGACCCGCCGCCGAAGACCCAGATGTGCCGCCTCTTCCCACTGGCCGCCCCAAGCACCTGCTTCGTTCGCTGGTGCCTGGAGCCGGCCCTGCCTAGAGTCTCCAAACCAGCTAACTACAGTCATAGTTGGAATAACTGAGCCATCTTTTATCTTCGCTTCTACTCAACCTAGTTCTCTCTTGAGGACTCCTCATATCACGGCAAATTGCTGGGGTCAGTTCTGACCTGAAAGAGACGCAACCAAATTACATGGTAAAGAATGTAGGGAAAGAGTCAAATACTACAGTTGCCTTTTGTTTGTGTGGTTTGCAGTGCACAGATAATACAAGCCAGCTTTCCAGACTAGCTCCTCTGCAGACAGTCTGAAGAGACTTCAGCAGGGACAGACCTTGTGTAAGCATGTGAATTCCAGAAGGAAGAAAAGTACTCCCCTGAGGAGGGCAAGGAGGGGCTAAGAGATCTCCTACAACCGGAAAACAATGACAAGTGTTACTGACTCACTCTATTAAGTTTCTTTTCTATTGCACCCACCTCTGTGGCAATGGAACCCCAGGACTGAATGTTCTTTACAGTATCTGAGGGGAACGGACAGCCATGATCGAGCCAGTACTCACATAGGCTTCCCCATGCAGCTCTGTGGCTGCACCCAGATCCTGCCCTACGGCAGTCTGGGGACTCCCATTCAAAGACTAGGCCATTACCTACTATGCAGTTATTCTGGGATGCAATGGGAGCTCAAGCCTCTAGAGGAAGAGCTAGTGCATTACCCACAATGTCCTCCAGCCCCTGCAGCCTGGGGTCACTCTAAAGATACTGAGCTTGCCAACTGCAGACACTGGTCACTCTTACACTGCACCGTCCATTTGCTGCTTTCACCCTCCCAGGACAGAGTTCGATGCAATCTGACCAAAATCGAAAGAAAAAGCAATTCCTAAGCACGTATCCTCAGTCCCCGAGTGCGGCACAAGGCCGAGCAAACATAAAAACGTGATAGTAACCTGGCCATTGCTGGCTAGATCAGATACTCCCCAGGTCACTCTGACCCAGCCCTTTGGGGATCCCATGAAGGGGTTAATAAGGAGTTTTGACTCTTTTGTTAGATTGTAAGACTCACATTACAGCCCTTGGGAAAGTTCCTTCCAGCTGATATGAAGTGAAGCAAGAACAGCTCTGCTCCTTCACTGGTAGGGAGCTCCCCATACCATGAATGACCATAGAGGGCTCCACTCCAGGCCAGCTAGGTAGCATTACCCGTTCATGAATGAAATATGCTGGCAGAGGCTGTCGCTCTCTGCTGATGTATTTTCTAGCCAGATGTGTCAACCCGCAACCTCCACACTCCCTACCAGCCCCTCAGCAGATGAAAGAATCGATGTCCTAGATCTGAACACACCTTTACACCTCTTCTTGTCCATGAGGAGACTGTAGTTTACTCCACGCTGACACTAGAGGGGTTTCTCAAGGATGGGCTCCAAATGGCCCAGAGGCAGGCTTGAAACAGGTCAGGAAAGACTTAAAAACGAGGTGGCTCCGCTCAGCTGAGGGTATTTTACAAATAGCATTGATGCCTTCTGTCCCCCTGAGCTGGATGCACAGTTCAAACGAGTGCTTAAAGTAGATTTGGTGCAGAAGGAATTCATGCAACTTACCATTGATCAGGAAGAAGAAAGCTCCGGTTTCGTTAGCCACGGCACGTGCAATCAGGGTCTTACCGGTACCAGGAGGGCCATACAGCAGGATTCCACGGGGAGGCTGAGGACAAGGAGCAGGGCCTTTGTTAGTACGTTAATTTTAAATGTCTACGTAGATTCCTAATGAACCTGAAGAGAATCTGAAGAGTGCATTCACTCCAAAGCTCTGATGCAAGTTCAGGCAGCAACAATCAGTCTTATCAACACTGTTAACGCCTTTCTGCAGTACACAGAAACGAGAACTATCCAATAGGTGGCAGGGCTGTTCCAAAGCAAGGCTCTGCTCTTCACATCACTGTCTCTCCAGGGACAAGCACTGTGCAATAGACCACGGCTTCTAGCTTTTCACTCCGCACCCACCAGTGGTGGCCTGAACACCTAAGGTAGCTTCCTAGGCCAGCAATGGGACTCAGGTGGTCAGCAAGGAAGGTCACAGGTTACTTCCCCCCCAGCACCAAGCACACTCCCAAATTCTTGCTGGACCAAGAAGGAAGATCCCAGCAGAGCTTCAAACACTGGGCTAGGCTGATCATTCATTTGGCACTTGCAGACCCTTACCTTCACACCTATGGCCTTGAAAAGCGCAGGGTGTCTGAGCGGAAGCTCCACCATCTCCTTGATCTGGGCCAGCTGCTTCCGGCAGCCTCCAATGTCATCATAGCCCACTTCATTCAGGGACTCTTCCTCATCCTGCCAACAGGGAAAGTCATTAGTGCACAAGGGAAACAAGAGACTTAGTTCAACACTCTCCTCAGCCAAGCAGGACCTGGGAGACCTCAGGTGCTGGAGAAAGCAGTGGGGTCCCCACAAGACTTGTAAGTTTCTTTTCCTCCAACTGGATTACGGAAGGGCACAGGCCACTGTCCGTAGCTCAAAACGGGGAACCAGTTCTAATGGATTTGCCTGTGGCCTTGGGCTGGTCACACCGTCTCAGCGTTAATCTCCTCAGATGTAAAACGGTGAGATGCTGAGAGGGGCAATGTTCGTAACTCCCTCTAGAGAACAAAAAGGATATGTCACTGCTAAGTAGTATTCATCTTAAGCTATAATCATGGCGTGACCACAAACCTAGCTTCTTGAGTAAGCTACCTAACTGTGCAGTGGAGACCATTGACCAATAGCCTGTGATGTGGCTACACAGAACCAGCTGAGGAGCTCCAGCAAATTTAGAAGTGAAATTTGAATGTTTTTAAAATACCTCCCGCCACCCAGCAGCTGCTAGGGAGCAGGGATGCTGCCAGGGTCTCTCGTCCCTTTCAATGTCCTTCCCGGAATTAGATCCATATGCGAGTACTTTGCCTCCTACCACATACAATACATTTCAGGCTTGTGAGGGAGTTGGTTCGCACCAAGCAACAGACTATGATGCTAGCCCCAAAGACTATTCTAGCTCTTATACCACGTCCATCACTGTGGTATCCAAGTGCCTTGGTATCACCGCACCTGATGTGTCACTACACGAAGAGCTTATCACCAACTAGCAAACCTGGACTATTTACAGTAAGTTCCTACATGACATCAAGGACCATTTATGGGAGTGTCTCCTCTCATGGCACAGTTCAGAGCTGAGCGGCTCTGGCACAAGCTAAAGGCCTGGCTGAAGATCCACAGTTTATTGGCTGAGTGAAGTGACAACCAACACTCAGTTCAACGGCACTTCTCTGTCTGACACTTGAAGAACGTGTCCAATCTCAGGAACGTTCTAGGCACCAGTGGGAAGAACCTTACTGCTTGCGGTGACAGTCAGAAAAGCAGCATCAAATGGGTACTGTCAAGGGGAAGCGGATATGAAACTGACCAAACAAAGCACAAGGGCTTAGACAAGTTAATCAAATGTAGGTTTAGTGGCAGTTTCTTGTAAAAAAGCTCTACGTTCAGGAATGAAGGCTGTGTTCTTGCCCCTCCCACCATCTGCCAGCTGGGTCTGCATAAGCAAGGAAGCATGCAACCCTCTAGTATTGCTAACCTAGAGATGAATTAGACAGGGGAGCCCAGCGTCAGGGATTAGCTATAATTTAAGGAATTAGGCAGATACATTTCAGTCAAGGCACTCAAAGCACCTTGGCTAACAGGCAGTCACACCGCATGAGAGGCTCTTATTTTAGGACTGACTCACGCACAGGATGGAAGGTAAAGACACCGAACTCTGCAGAAAGTTCAAAGCCAGCTCTAGCTAATACGATCAGTGTAACATTCAAACCCCACAATGTTAGTGGCAGGATTTCAGGTCTCGTGGCTGTTCAGACACCTGTACTCAGCGGTAGTTATTTACAGTAATGGGAATGGTTTCCAGCAGATAGCTAGGTGAGTGGCTGCAAACACGATCAGCTGTAGGGGCTCACACTCTAGATTCTCCTACATGAGACTTCAAAAGGCACCTGCGCCTAATGAATGGAAGGGCCCATATGCCCAGTACCTTCAGTGCTTCCTACCCTAAATGCAGAATGGCCAAGACTTTCAAGAGGAACTAGTGCTTTGAAGTGTCTCCAATTTTGGATGCCCAACCCGAGACACCTGATTTACAGGAAGTGCCCTCCAAAAACCAGCCCCCTTTAGGTATCCCAGATTGGGCACAAAAAAAATCACTAGATACTTTTGGAAGTCTTTTCTAATGTCCACATTCACTCCTTTCCCTGACAGGAAAAGAGTTGAGTTTGGTCAGCCACATCATATACATTATCTGCTACAGACCATAGGAACTGCAGGAGCAGAACACAAGGTGGGTGAGGTAACCTCTTTGATTGGACCAGCTTCTGTTGGTAAATGAGACAAGCTTTTGAGCTACACAGAGATCATCATCAGGTCTGGGAAAGAGACTCAAGCCTGGTCTACACTGGGAAGTTAAGTAGGAATAACTGCATGAAAAATCCACACCCCTAAGCAACGCAATTAAACCAACCTAACCCCTGGTGTAGACAGTGCTAGGTCGACAGGACAATTCTCTCGTCAACCTAGCTACTGCCTCTCGGGGACATGGATTACCTACGCTGACACGCGAACCCCTCCCGTTGGCATAGGTGGTGTCTGCACTGAAGTGTGCAGCATTTTAAGCGTAGACAAGCCCAAAGAGTATCACAGCTAAATAAAGGTCGAACTAATTGTTTAGCATAAGTAATTAATGTATGTTGCAAGAGACCATTCAAGGTGAAGTGGTCTGTTAACACCTCTGCAGTCATAGGACAAAACAAGAGGGTTAGTGGGTTACAGATTGTTGTCTTAAGCCAGAAATCCAGTGTCTATTAAATCCATGATTTGTAGTGTCTAGCAAAGTTATGAATGTAAGCTTCCAGCGCACAGACCATTGTCCGACAGTGGTTAATATTAGATGCTCCAAAGGGAAGTGTGAAATCTGCCCAGCAAGCCTAAAAGCCGGAGACAGACAGAAACCCCCCAGAAATAGATTCTCTTCTGCAAAAAGGATACTGTGGGAGAAACCAGGTGCTGGGCTCAGCTTACCTCTCGTTTGATGGGCTCCCCTTCACAATGGATCACTGTATCTGGAGCCACTATACAGTAAGGGCTTGGGTCTGTCTCCACCACTTTGAACTCCACAGCACGCATCCCTCCACGCACAAGGAAGATGTCACCTGGAAGAACCATCACATTTCAATGACCTGCAGTTCCCAGAGCACGTACAATGTCAGAGTCCTCATGCTACCAAAGAGGCCCAATGGGGCAGACTGCATGTACTTGGTAATGAAAAGAGGTGCCAGTAGCTGCCATTTACCAATGCTGTCTGTGTTAATTCCAAACGCAGCATGCACTGTGTCAGCGTGCCAAACCGCCCCTCTTGTGGTTAACGTTTCCAAAGCTTTGATCAGGAATAAGGGCAACAGCTGTGAGGAGAGAAGAGTTCTCCACTCAGAAGACAGTGAAATAACCTGCACAGGTAAGTTCTGGGCTATGGAGCAGCCAATGCCTTCCTGGGAGAGGCTTGACCAATACCACACAAGTCAGGGTGCAAACGGCATCATGCTTGCTCTCAAAGTGAGTGATTACAGATCCCCAATACAGGCCGCCTGGCCTTCCCACAGTATAGCACCCCCTTCCTCTCGGATCTGCAATTCCTGTGCCACTGCAGATCTGAGAGGAAGGGGGTGCTATACTGGGAATCAGATCCAGAAAGAAAGTCAGCCAAACTGACTGGCTAGTAGTGGGATGAGAGAAAGCCCAACTCCAAAACTACAATGCAGTGGCCAGAAGAAACCAATTCAATGCGCCCCATCCTCAATGCACAGTAACTAAATTCCTTCTGGCTGTCAGTTACACTTGGAGAGGAAGAGGGGAGGAAAGGAAGGTCACTCCAACCAAGGCTCCCTCTAATTTTTTTCCCCTGCAAGCAAAACAAGTGGCTGCCAGAGTTCAAGTTTCAAACCTGGGAGTGCAGCCTACCCACTCATCTCCTCCTGTCTCTCCTCTCCCTTTCCCTTCCTCTCCGCATCTTCACTCCATGGGAGTTTGAGAGAAAGTATGGTACCTAGACGGCCTTCCCCTCCCACCACCAAGCTGTCAGCACTGGCCAGGGGAGGGGGGAACTCTTCACCAGCAGCACCAGAAGCAGCCAGGGGAAGTGGGAAGCTCTGGATCCCAGAGCAGGACAATTCCCCATACAAAAGGCACTTAGCTCTGTGCAGTGCCTACCACAGGGGTGAAAACTTGACTGGCCAGATACCTTAGTTTGACATACTCCCTTCTCTGATCCCTTGGCTTGATTAGAAGATGAGAAGGGACCACTGGGATCATCTAGTCCGGCGGGTCTCAAACTTCATTGCACTATGACCCCCTGCTGACAACAAAACTTGCTACACGACCCCAGGAGCCAGGACTGAAGCCTGAGCCTGCCCGACCTGCTGCCCCGGGCGGAGGAGGGGAAAAGCCCAAGCCCCAGCCCCACTACCCTGGATGGGGGGAGGGGGGCAAAGCCCAAGGGCTTCAGACCCAGGTGTGGGGGACTGTAACTTGAGCCCTGCCACCCAGGGCTGAAGACCTCGGGCTTCGGCCTTGGGCAGTGGGGAAGGGAGGAGGGTGTGGCTGGGTTTCGGCTTTGGCCCTGGGTCACAGTAAGTCTAACGCCAGCCCTGGCGACCCCATTTGGGGTCCCGAGCCACAGTTTGAGAACTGCTGATCTAGTCTGACCTCCTTTATAACATCAGCCTTAAGACTTCCCTGAATTAATTCATGTTTGGGCTAAAGCAGAGCTTTTAGAAAAACTAGCAATTTTTAAATCAAGATTGGATGTGGTGGAGAATCCACCACAACCCTTGGTCAGTTGTTCCAATGGTTAATTACCCTCACTGTTAAACATGTGTACCTTATTTCTAGTCTGAATTTGTTTGACTTCAACCTCCAGCCATTGGCTCTTGTTCTGCCTTTGTCCGCTAGACTGAAGAGCCATCTATTATCAAGTTTCTGTTCCCCAGGAAGGTACTTCCCTGTTTATCCATCCCAGGTTCACATTAACCCTTTTGACCAGTGTTGCACTAGGAGTTGATGTTCAGCTGATTATCCACCAGAAACTCCAGTTCTTTTGCACAACTACTGCTTTCCAGGAAAGAGTCCCCCATCCTGCAAGTCTGGCCTGTGTTCTTTGTTCTTCGACATACAACTTCAGATTTGGTCATACGGAAACGCTTACTGTTTGCTAATGCCCAGCTTCCCAAGAGATCCAGATCACTCTGTAGCACTGACCTGCCCTCTTCATTATTTACTACTCTCCCAACCAGTGTGTCATCTGCAAACTTTATCAGTGATCACTTTATGTTTTTTTATCAATGACCTGGGAGAAGTGTTAAATAGTGTGCAGCCAAGAACCAGTTGCTGCGGGACCCACTACAAACACACCAAGTCAACAATTACGATCCCCTATTTACAATTACATTGAGACCTGTCAGTTAACCAGTTTTTAATCCATTTAGTGTGTACCATGTTGATTTGATATCATTCTAGTTTCTTAATCAAAATGTCGTGAAGTACAAAATCAAAGAAGCCTAACAATATTGTGTCAAGACCATTACCTTTATCAAAACACCCTGTAATCCCATTAAAAAAAAAAAAAAAAAAAAGTTAGTCTAACAAGATTCTCCCCAGCCTCACCCCAGCCTTTTATGATCCTCTCTTGCACGTGCACCAAAAGCAATTGTAGAGCCACACAAACCCTGTGACTAGAGGACCATTATGCTGCTCTGCGCCAGCCAGCAGCTGGCAACTTACTTGCTCCTCAGTGGTGGAAGTGAGACCAGGCACGGTAGGACTGGAGGTACATCTACACTGCAAACAACAACCCACAGCTGGAACATGCCAGCTGACTCGGGCACCCAGGGCTCGGACTGCATGGCTGTTTCATTGCAGTATTGACGTTCGAGCTCAGGCTGCAGCCCACCTCGCAGGGGCCTTCAGCCCGACCCCAGACGTTCACACTGCAATTAAACCGCGCCTTAGCCTGAGCCAGCTGGCATGGGCCAGCCATGAGTGTCTAATTGCAGTGTAGACATACTCTTAGTCACAAAAACACCAGTCAGACTCAAGCTACCCTAATGCCATGTACAGATCCAGGCAAGTTTCTGGAGCTCTTCTCCTTATGGTCAGTCTCCTTACAAAGTGTGTCACAATCTTTCATCTTTCCCCCTGATTTTAGGGGTAGGTGTCATTACCTTTTCTGATTGGTCTATATGCTTCCAGGAAGTATGGTTTGAGGTAGACCTCAAACAGGTTCCCTGTGATCCCTTCCACTGTGTCATCAATCGGTAACACATGTATGCGTTTGCCATACTTCACATCTGGGCAGGGCTGGATGCTGAAACACAAGCAGATTCCAGTAAACTACAACGCATTTCATTCTTATACACAGGGCCTGGAAAGGCAGGCACAAAATACAGGGACTCCCAATGCCAGGAGGAAAACCCCAGGATGCATCCACCCTGCTCTAGGAGTATGTGAAGAGCTCCCCGGACACCCAGACTAGGGCTTGTCCTTCACTCTGCTCATTTTCCTCTGTTCCTCTCCATTCTTCCCACCATGACTGCTGGAAAAGAGAGCTGCTTCCCAAACCTGGTTCTTTCAGAGCCTCCTTCCCAAGCAGCAGAGTGAAGTGGACAAGTATCCAGCCACCACCCCAGTTATTACCTAGTGCATTCTTGTAAGGCCTAAAGCCTTGGTCTGCAGCCAGATTACAAGAGCAGCCGAGCAGCAGCCATTAGCTGAGAAGCAGGAAGTCACATTCACACATTCCATCTAAATTACATTAAAACAATGTCCTATCCGGCTGTTAAGAAGGAGACCCCGTCCTAATGGCCCCCACTATCACCAGATACAGAAACACATCTTAAGATGGCTAAAGAACACTTAGTTTAATAGCATCTGTCTGGCAAGAAATCACTTATCAATAGGTGTGGTTGTGAAATCCTCATTTCTTTATTGTTTTGTCATTATGGTCCCCACTTCCCTATTGTTTACCTGTATGGTCTCGGTTTGGTTCTTTAATTGTTTCTGTCTGCTGTACAATTAATTTTGCTAGGTGTAAGTTAATTAGGGTAGTGGGATATAATTGGTCAGAGAATTATGTTACAATATGTTAGCATTGGTTAGACTGGTTAAGGTATAGCTACACAGGACTCAAGTTTCACTATATAAACTGGGGTCCAAGAAGGAGACTGGCTGGGAAGAGAAGAAGAAGAAGAAGAAGATCTCACCCCCAAGTCTCGGCCTAAGATCAGAGCTGTTAAGAATCCTCTACACGACCGTGATGTGCAGCAACTAGGACCCAGATGAGACCAGCCTTGCCTGGTTAACAGGGAAAGTCCACTTCCATGATCAGGACTGGTGAGCATGGCATTGTATGCTTACTGTATACTCTGCGTGGTAATTGTTAATAAACAGAGGATTGGGATATTACTGTGTAAGGCTCTTTCACTGGTAAAAGCTCCTGCAGACCTGCAGAAGTAGTATACACCGGAGCCCTACGGATTGGGAAAGGGTATGGGTGCTTACATTGACCAGGTTAGTTACACCCTGAGCCCTACGAATTGGGTACGGGTGGCCATGAGCCCTACGACTTGGGTAAGGCCAGGTGCTTTTCGCCTGGAGCCCTATGGACTGGGAAAAGGTGGGGTGCCCTAATGTGTGCAGGTAACATTCTGGGCAGCTTGAAGACTCAACGGCTACTTTTTATTTTAACAAGCAGCTGCTGCTGGCAAGGCTATAAACAGGGCAGAGAAAATCCCTCTCTTCCTGACCTCAACACCAGAAAACTGAGCTCCTGCTGCTAATAACTTTGGCGAAAGCTTCTGAGCAGCTGTGAAACGAAGATCTCACTAGAATCGCCAAGTGACAAGAGACTTGTCAATTTCACTTAGAGGAAGCTTGCACCTACAGTGTGTCCTACTGTTCACCTGAGTGTTTTCAAGCCCTGCTTTGCACTGCACCTTTTATACACCATGTTAGCAAATGCTGTACAGAGAAGGAATTAAGTTGAAGAGTAAAGGAAGAGACAAAGTGGCCCAGAGGGAGGAGGAATTCAGAGACCAAGAATGAAGGTGTGATAAAGACATGAATCAGGATTTCAGCAGAGGCAAGGCCACAGTAAGAAATGCAACAGGAAATTTACAGGCAAAGGAGATAAGCAAGGAAAAGTCTGAGGCCAAGGAGAATTCAGAGACTTCTGGCCTCTGGGACCAAGTTAAGACAAGTGATTGTGGATTTGGAATGAAATCTCAAGAGGCGGCACCGGACAGAGACCTAGGTAGAGATAAATGGACTAAAGGAGAGATGATTAGCTGCTGAGAGACCAATGATTCGGAAAAGATTATTTGAAATTTTAGGAGGTACGAAATGAATGATCTATGAGAGGAGCTACTGGGTTATGAGGAATAGTCATGTCATAAGTAATTGTTACAGCTGTAAACATCAGCTATGTACTCTACTCAATACCCCTACGAACCCATCTTTACTTTCAATCCAGTATCATAGCTACACAGCCTGACAGCTCAGAATTCACCTTTTCCCATGTGCTGTTCAAAGCATGCCACTTTGGGGTACTCCATTAGAAAGTACCTCAGTCCTCTGCAAAGGTACCAAAAAATATATTTTGCAGAGTCTGACGAACAATTAGTTTCACACATACAGAATGGGAAGAGACTGTCTAGGAAGGAGTACGGCAGAAAGGGATCTAGGGGTTATAGTTGACCACAAGCTAAATATGAGTCAACAGTGTGATGCCGTTGCAAAAAAAAAGCAAACATGATTCTGGGATGTATTAACAGGTGTGTTGTGAGCAAGACATGAGAAGTCATTCTTCCGCTCTACTCTGCTCTGGTTAGGCCTCAACTGGAGTATTGTGTCCAGTTCTGGGCACCACATTTCAAGAAAGATGTGGAGAAATTGGAGAGGGTCCAGAGAAGAGCAACAAGAATGATTAAAGGTCTTGAGAACATGACCTATGAAGGAAGGCTGAAAGCATTGGGTTTGTTTAGTTTGGAAAAGAGAAGACTGAGAGGGGACATGATAGCAGTTTTCAGGTATCTAAAAGGGTGTCATAAGGAGGAGGGAGAAAACTTGTTCACCTTAGCCTCTAAGGATAGAACAAGAAGCAATGGGCTTAAACTGCAGCAAGGGAGGTTGAGGTTGGACATTAGGAAAAAGTTCCTAACTGTCAGGGTGGTTAAACACTGGAATAAACTGCCTAGGGAGGTTGTGGAATCTCCATCTCTGGAGATATTTAAGAGTGGTTTAGATAAATGTCTATCAGGGATGGTCTAGACAGTATTTGGTCCTGCCATGAGGGCAGGGGACTCGACTCAATGACCTCTCAAGGTCCCTTCCAGTCCTAGAATCTATGAATCTAGATCTCACTCCTGAAAATCCTGTGCAAGCAACAGGAGCCTCAGATGTCCACCCAACATTTGGGGAGTGCTGGATTAGGAGCCAACTCAGTTGCTGCAGCAGCAGCTTGCCCTCCACCAGCAGCTTGCCCTCCACAACTTGTGCACACAAAAGGACATTGCTGTGATTTAGAGCCATTTACAGGTTTTCCCTCTGTTAAGTAATCTAGTTCATCTCCCTCAAGTCAATGCAAGACTGTTCCCTATGATGCATGTTATAGTTCTAGCTCACTCTACTTTTTAGAAGTCTCAAGCAGCAGGACTCCCACAACACGTTTGCATGAGTTGCTAACTCCTCAGATTAAAATGGAATTTTCATTTTTCATTGCTTATGCTATTTGATTGTTTCACTTTTCACGCAGCTTTGACAATGAAAACAGATTAGTCACTTTTACTTTTGTTTCCAAACAATATCAACTTCTGCTTCTCATGCAAAAGTTCAATGCCTAAGCTACAGACACTATGGGGAAACACAATATTCCTTTTCACTGAAATTACCATTACCATTTCTACTAACAGTCAGATTGTGAAAAGATATAGGCTTAAACTATGCAACAGTCAAACGTAACATTTAGGGAGAAGAGAGATTGTGGGGTGGGATTTTCAAAGACAGCTAAGAGATTTAGAGATGGAACTTGTCCTCCTAAATCACCTGAGCTCTTTTGAAAACCCCTCTTGTAGTCCACAGAACACAGTTCCCCTGTATCGGTCTTAGGAATAGTCATATAGCTAGCAGCACATTTTAGACTCCAGCTACAGGCCATTCTCTTTTAAGAGGCACCGCTTCTTAGAACTACCCTGAAAGGTAACTAAACACTTGCTACAATCCCAATCTCCATTGCTGACTGAATTAGTTCAGAACCAGCTAAACAAATCCAGGAAGATGCACCAAGCTAGCAAAGCAGACCTCACCTGATCACATCACCAAGGCGCACTCTCAGGTTGTTACGAACAACCCTATTCATGCGAATCTTCTCATCTGAGCAGGTATCATCTGACAGGACAATGCAGACTGCTTCTCGCCTCTTCTTTCCTTTTAGCAGAACTGTGTCTCCTCTGAACAGCTGCAATTCATCCATTTTTGCCTGTGAACAGTGACAGAATTAGACCATGCATTTGACAAGGCCAGAATGTAAGTGTTTGGAAGACAGCAACCTGACCCCGAAGTGCTACACCCTGGTAATAGTAGTGTTGAGTGAGCCATGAAGAGATATGGGATCCCACAATTGCCTATCCTGGGGCAAGGCCAAGGCCTCCTGCTTGAACACTAGCATCATTAGAGAACCATGATAATTGCTCAGAAGTCTTACAGGCAAGAGACCTATAAGAAACCATTTTCACCCATCACAGCCCATCTGCTGTTTCCTCATGGCTTTCTATATAATCTTTACATTCTTGTAGCATGTTCAACAATGGCCTAATACTGAGCTTCAGGGTAAAGGACACTGAAAGTCTGCATATTAAGTACACAGTTCTTAACTTTAATTGAGACACACCTGGGAGAGCGATACAACACTGTTGTCCTCATTGATGGCTTCATCGACAATTAACCGATTGGGCCTGTTCTTCTGCTTTAGAATTGCGGTAGATAAGTCGTCCGCTTTAGAACTGGAAAGAAACAGAACTGCTGAGTCTGGGTAATGCTGCTCCTCCCCTTCCGGGCAAACCCTGCTTTGGTCTCCATTGTCTACACACATTAAAAACTTCCTTGGCTACCTTCTCTTTTACAAACTACACCTGTCTGAGAGACAAAATACAATTATTTTCTTGAGTGCAACTGGTTCAGTTCTACACGGAGAGCAAAGTGAGCGGGCAGAATTAAGTTCTGTAAGAAAGTGATTTTGGCTAACGCGGGAGCCTTGAACTAAAATAGCTTTGAAGATATTTATGAAAAACAGGACAATGGAGATGTTCCTTCCTGGAATGGCTCTTGCCTAAAAACAAAGACACAGCAGCAAGACAATCACCAGCACTCATATGCAAATTGTGGGCTTAACAATCCCATAGAAATGTCCAGGAGGGTGGAATCTATTTGGTCACAAATCCCAGACCACACACAAGGAGGTGTTTTTTTTTAATTGAAGTGAAGACATATTTACCATTGAAATAAACTGACATTGGAGGCCAGGGCATCGGCAGTTGTGAGACAGAGCAAGGAGTTACAGGGCAATGTTACAATTCCCCAATTCAAACAAGTTTAGCCCACTGAGGTCTGTCAGGTAAAACTAACAAACCTAATCACATGTTTATGAATAGTTTTAAGCAGGGGTGGGCAAACTACGGCCCGCGGGCTGGATCCGGCCTGCCAGCCATTTTAAGCCGGCCCCCTGAGCTCCCACTGGGGAGCAGGGTCTGGGGCCGCTCCATGCAGCTTCTGCGGCATGGCCCCCCGCCGGCTCCTACGTGCAGGGGCAGCCAGTGGGCTCCGCTCTGCACGCTGCCCCCACAGCTCCCATTAGCCTGGAACTGCAGCCAATGGGAGCTACAGGGGCAGTGCCTGTAGACGGGGCAGCGTGCAGAGCTGCCTGGCTGCGCCTCCGCCAGAGAAGGGACATGCCGCTGCTTCCGGGAGCCACTTGAGGTAAGCGCTGCCTGGAGCCTGCCCCCCTGAGCCACGCCCCAACCGCCTGCCCCAGCCCTGATCCCCCTCCCGCCCTCCAAATCCCTCAATCCCAGCCTGGAGCACCCTCCTTCACCCCAAACCCCTCATCCCCAGTCCCACCCCCGAGCCCACACCCCCAGCTAGAGCCTGCACCCCAACCCCCTGTCCTGATCCCCCTCCCACCCTCCAAACCCCTCAGTCCCAGCCCAGAGCCCCCTCCTACACCCCGAACTCCTCACCCATAGCCCCATCCCAGAGCCCGCACCCCCCTCCCCAGCCCGGAGCCCCCTCCCACACCCTGAACTCATTTCTGGCCCCACCCCCCAAACCAGAACCCGCACCCCAACTTCGTGAGCATTCATGGCCTGCCATACAACTTCTATTCTGAGATGTGGCCCTCGGGCCAAAAACTTTGCCCACCCCTAGTTTTAAGTGTCCATGAAAACAGTTTTGTTTGGATGTAAACATTTCCCTGCAGCATTCAAACACCGAACATTGCAGCTTTATGCTAGTACCCACCAAGAAATGAAACTGATAGTTTATTTTCATTGCCCAAACTGAGTAAACTGAAGAGCAAAAAATGCTGAAGAGGTACATTTTTAAAGTGCTTTTTAAGTATGAATTTGAACCAAGTGATCATTTAAGAGCTTGCAGAAGTTGCAAGCTCTTCTGGTACAGCATCAGCAGAGCATTTTAACTGCTCCCTTCTTAACGGCTGCCTGGCACAAGTGGACAGTTTAGAGATACCATACGGGAGTGATGAATATTAAGAGCAGGTTGGTTTGGTTCCAACAAAGAGGCAACTCTTCACTTTCTCCTTAGTAATCTGCCAGTGTTAACACAGGTGGGAGCAGAGGGGTTCCACTGGACAACACTGATGGCTGCACAATTAGGCTGTATGTTACTCCTTTGGGGGCAACAAACAACAGTTTTAAGAGAGCAAACCTTGGGGGAGGTGGTGAGCAGAGCAAGCGGGTGCAGTGTTCTGCATTAACATTCCCAGGGAACGTTGCCCACAGATGATCAATTGCTTTGTTTTGCATGTTCACTGGAGCTTTAAGAAGAACGTTACAGTGACATGCAGACAAGTGGTAAGCACATGCAATGTGATTTCAGTGTAGTGATGACAGAGTTCTTGCTGAGCGGACAACTATGCAGCACTGGCCCCTCCCTGCCACTTCAGAGAAGAGAGCACAGGGATAACAGGAGGCAACTGCCTTATCTGGGAACTGTTTGGAAATCCAGCTTGAGCACAAGTGTGCTGTGACAAGCAGTTTACAGCTAAGAGGCAAATTCAGAATAACCAGAGAGGCAGTACTGCCCTAAAGGAAAACACAAACTCTTGAGTCAGGAAGCATGCATCTTTCCATAGACTTGTGTGGCCCTGGGTAAGTCACTTTCACCTCTGTATCGGCCTTTCCCCATCTGTAGAATAGGGCTCTCTTGTCCTATCTCATGAGGAAAGGGATTAATGAATGTCCACACAGAGTAAAGTGCGGTGTGCAATTACCCAGGCAGGCTTTAAACAGAAAGGCTGTGGGTGTGGCTCTAGGAGGAACTGATGCCCAACAAAACAGCCTTGGAAGAGTTCTAAAGGACTCAGGTTTCCCATGAGGAGGTAACAGAGCAATATAAGAAACTCAAAACCTATAAGTCATCAGGCAAGATAGGATCCTCTGGGTGAAACAGCAGGTATACACAAGGAGATGCAAGGTCCTTACAAACAGCACCGCTCTTGTAGATTGGAAAGTCATTAACTTAGTGGCCCAGCTTTAAAGCTAGAGTCAAGGGAAACCCCGGATGTCAGAAACTAGAAGATCTTGGCCTTGATACTGAGGGAACTCATGGCAAGTCTAAGAAGTAACTAATACAATGTTTTGAAAAGTAACCTATAACCTCAGGGAGTGAAGGCAGCACAGACTCTACAAAGCAATAATAATTCCTCCCAAACTCATTACGCGTTTCAAATGTAAATCACACCTACTGGACAAAATCAGTCTCTTGATAAGGTTCCTCATACATGACTTAAGAAGTTGAATTAACAGGAAATGGCATTGTGAATCGCTGCCTCTGAGGGTGGAGAGGTGAGCCTGGGGGCTGGTGGTAGTCCAACGTTGCACAATTATTAGTGAAATGGAGGAGGAAATGGACAGTGAGCTGAAACTATAAGCAAGTTGTTCTGTGAATTAAAAAGCTATGGAAAACTGTGAGAAACTTCTGTTGGATTTAAACACACTGGGCGAATGAGCAATCCAATGGCAGGTGACACCTAGCCTGGATAAATATAAGTTAATTCACAAGAGGCAAAAGATCTGTTAAAGAGCTTTGAACTTGCAGGATCTTAGAGGAAAGAGTCTAATGCAGAGTTCCCAAACTGTGGTACACATACCCCTGGGTGCACACAGAAGAAATTGTGTAATGGTGGATTTTATTTATTGCATTTTCATAATAAGCTACTCAGACGAAGCTTTAAAACTTCGTGGGAATTTGTTATATCAAATACATCTTGAAATAAATTAATTACTGTACCAATGAGAACACAGATCCGCTGACATACCAAGCCCTCACTGCCAATCACTGTTCAGCGTGGGTTCAGCTGCCCAGCCTAACTGGGCTCAGAACTCAGTTGGAGGGTTTTTTTGTTGTTGTATTTGTTACACTGTATCGGGGTAGGCAACCTATGGCACGTGTGCCCACGCGAGCTGATTTTCAGTGGCATTCACACTGCCCGGGTCCTGCCCACCGGTCCGGGGGGCTCTGCATTTTAATTTAATTTTAAATGAAGCTTCTTAAACATTTAAAAAATCTTATTTACTTACATACAACAATAGTTTAGTTAGATATTATAGACTTATAGAAAGAGACCTTCTAAAAATGTTAACATGTATTACTGGCACGCGAAACCTGAAATTAGAGTGAATAAATGAAGCCTCGGCACACCACTTCTGAAAGGTTGCAGACCCCTGCACTATATCGTACCTAACCATGAAATATGAACAGATGGCTAAAGACAGGTAGAGTTAAGAAAAACACACCAAGTATCAGTGATGAGAAGGGTGGGGGTACGGAAGTAGCTGGCAGATCTGGAAGGGGATACGCAGTGAGAAAAGTTTGGGAACCTCTGGTCTAATGGACAGAAGAAGCTGTCTGTCCGCAGCACTTATAGCAACGAGAGGCTTGAGGGCATTAAAAATAGAAGACATTATTCCAAACAGTGGCATATGCTCATCTAGTCTAGCGGGGCCAGTTTCAGTCACTTCACCTTAGAGGTACTGCTGACAATGAACAGGTCCAGAGAAAGGAACAAGGGTGTTTAGAGGGCTACATGGTAGTTATAGATGAGAGTGAAAAAGATGAAAGTTACTTAGTCTGGAAAGGAGAATTTGATGAGGTCGTTAAGACTAGAGAGCCCAGTGAAAATGGATCAGTCCCTCTTTTTTTTTTTTTTTTTTTACACAGACCCACGAGACATATGTAATGTTAAGTTTTACTGTACTTTTGAGGGGGTTAGATTAAAATGCAGAGTCCACGGCATGCTTCAATCTCTCTCTTCAATACAGTCCAGAAGTCAGGACATGTTCCCCAGTCCAGAGGTCCAATTGAGATGAGAAATCCCAGCACTAACGCTCACCCACAGTATTTTCCTGCCCCAATCCATAAAGACTGCTTTCCTTCCTTTATAAGGGAAACTTCCCAAGTCTCCTGTCTGCCAAGAAAACAAGCTTTACAGTCTATGCCACTTAATCAGTTCCCTGTGTTAAAGCTCCTGCTGCTTTAACTTGTGATGAAACCTGAAGCCCATGTACTTTGGTACACAGCATGAATGAGCAGGGACAGAGAGGAACCTATAGTACTGATTAGCATATTTGTGACAACATAATCCTCAGGATGCAAGAACCAACTATGCTTGGGTCTGAGGGCCCATCCACGTTAGGAAACTGACTTGCTGCTGACAATTACTGCTAACATAGATGGGCAAAGTTATATGCATCTGTGCTGGAAAATGTGATTGATACTCACGTTTCTGCAATGAGTCTGATAGGAGTTTTGCCCCCTCTACGCTAGTAGTTAAACTGGTTTTGGCACTGATTCAGATGGACCTGCTGCTGACAGATACCGAGGGAGAGGTCAGTTTCATAATAGATTGAGCCAGAATGTTTGTGCTGCAAGTTAGCACTTTCCCCAGGTATTTATAAAAATAAGGAACACAATTTTTCCTTAAAGCTGCCTGCTGATGGCAGCTATCTTGCTGAGGTGTCATTTGGAACAGTACAACTGGAGCCCATTACCAGATGGTCAGTTCCCATCAGGGTGGAAACAAATCAATGATTTTTCTAAAAAAATAATTGGATTTTTTTGATAAAATGCTTTTTGAGGAAAAAACCTATCTAAAGATAGTTTTAATTAAGATACATTATAGCTCAAAGATATCTCATCATGGAATAGGGATTATAAATTCTAATTCTATAATATGAGACAATATATTCATGTAATGTTTAAGAAAAGTTTTGTAAATGAGTTCCAATAGTTCATGGATTAGGGACCCAATCTTATGGGGTTCCAGGGGCTTCTGTAGAGATTATTTCGGTTAATCTTTCTATCTACCCATGGGACTCAGTGCTCAGTCTAGAAGATACCATCAGAGATGCTTCGTTTTGCAGTTCTCAAACTGTGGATTTGTGTCTCCAGAGATAACATGCTTATTAACAGCAAAAATGTTTTAAAATATATATAGGTGAGAAATAACAGACCTCAACCCTCTTCTCCCTCTGCAAATTTGTGTACACAGAGTCAATCCCTTACCTCTCTCTAAAAGTGCAAAGTTTCAAAAAGTTCAATGAATAGAAGATTGTTGGGGGCAGAATAGATCTGGACAAGGAGAAGAAGTCTGGAGATAACTGTGAGAAGGGAGGGACAGGCAGTAGAAACAAAAGTGAAACTGTTTGAGTAGCATATTCCAGAAGTCTGGAGCTTTTTCTGAGTGTAGCCTTCATTGATTTGAGATCTACCATACTATTCTCTCGCTAGAAGGAAAAACCTATAATGGTAGCAGGCTGTAAAAGAGACCCAGTTTGGGAATAAGAAGCACTCAAGAAATATATGTTTGCCGATGATGTTTTAAAGAAAGTCAAACCAGTGAACTGGTGGAAGTAACTTAAGCACTTGGATTCAGCGATGTTGTTGAAGTGATAATCTCACTTTTAACAGCAAAAACGAGGAGTCCTTGTGGCACCTTAGGGCATGTCTACATTTACCTCTGGAACGATCAGTCCAATGGGGGGGTCGATTTATCACATCTAGTGAAGACGCGATAAATCGACCGCTGAGCGCTCTCCCGTCAACTCCAGTACTCCACCAGAGCGAGAAGCATAGGCGGAGTCAACGGGGGAGCGTCAGTCGACCTACCGTAGTGAAGACACTGTGGTAAGTAGATCTAAGTACGTTGACTTCAGCTATGTTATTCACGTAGCTGAAGTTGTGTAACTTAGATTGATCCCCCCCAGTGTAGACCAGGCCTTAGAGACTATCGAATTTATTTAGGCATAAGCTTTTGTGGGCTAAAACCCACTTCATCAGATGCATTGAGTGAAAAATACAGTAAGCAGTACTGTATTTTTCACTCCATGCATCTAATGAAGTGAGTTTTAGCCCACGAAAGCTTATGCCCAAATAAATTTGTTAGTCTCTAAGGTGCCACTAGGATTCCTCATTTTTGCTGATACAGACTAACACAGCTACCACTCTGAAACCTTTTAATAGCAGTAGCTTCTTCTGCCGGTGTAGAAAGAATATTTTCTTCCTTTGGACTAATTCATTCCAAATTGAAAAATTGTTTGGGACCTGAAAAAGCAGGAAAGCTTGTTTTTCTTTTCCAGATTATGAACAAACAGGAAAATAAAGATGAAGATGACTGAGTTAGCTGCAGAAGTCAATATTTTAAGTTTCTCATGTTGACCTGGCTGACATAGTCAATTTAATTTGTTTGTTTTTTTAAAATATTTCATTTAACTATTTTAGTTAAAAATAATTTTAACAAAAACAAACCTGATTTTTAAAAACTTGAATGTTTAACAAAATTTAGAAATTTATATGCTTGTTTTGTTAAAATATTATGTTTGCTGTTGAAGAAAAAAAAATACATAACGTTGTTTTAGTTAAATAAAACAATTTAAATGTCTGTCTGGTGATGTTCTCCTCCTATTACAACATGGCAAGCAATCCTCCAAATATTAATGATTAACCCCTTGAATTGGAGATAGTTCACCTCCCAATGACTTCATAAATATCTGCTTCAATTACCTCTGGTAAATGAAATAATCAAACAATCATTCGTTTTCTGATATAGCTGTAAAACTAATCCGAAAAGTTTTCAAAATAAATCATTTTAAAAATGTCTAGTGTGTACCTTCTAAAAATGAAACCTACATCTATCTCTGAGTTGTGAAGAATATGTATTAAGGGTATAACAACCAACAAGAATGCACTTTTACGTAGAAATCCATGATTAAATCGAGTCTTCCTGACTAGTGATTTAAATCAAATCCACCCTGGTTCCCATTTCCATCTATCTGGTTACTCTGAATTTGTTTTTAGGACAATCAGTATGATTTTTTAGTCTGTGGTATTTTGGTTGGAGGTGCTGATGGCCATCAACTTCCCAAAAATCTGCCATTTCCTTCTATGCCCTAACAGAGTCTAAAAACCAAAACCTTCCCACAACTGCTGTCCTGTGGGTTCCCAAGGGGTATGCCAATGGTTCTCAAGCAGGGGTACATGTACCGTTGGGGGTACGCAGAGGTCTTCCAGGGGATACATCAACTCATCTAGATATTTGTCTAGTTTTGCATCAGGCTATATTAAAAAGCACTAGCAAAATCAGTACAAACTAAAATTTCATACAGATAATGACTTGTTTATACTGTTCTATATACTTGACACTGAAATATAAGTACAATATTTATATTCCAATTGATTTTATAATTATCTGGTAAAATGAGAAAGTCAGCAATTTTCCACTAATAGTGTGCGGTGCCACTTTTGTATTTGTATGTCTGGTTTTGTAAGCCAGGAGGTTTTAAGTGAGGTGAAACTTGGGGGTACGCAAGACAAATCAGACTCCTGAAAGGGGAACAGTTGTTTGGAAAGGGTGAGAGCCGCTGGGCTACACTATCCCAGAGTCCAGGGTGTCTTCAGAATTCAGTGCCAAGAGGTGGAAATACCCCCCCCCCCCTTGAAAGAACAAGATGAAAATAAAGCGGTGGGAGGGCTCGCTGCCCAGCAGGCCGAGTGCGAGCCCTAGCCCCTGGAGGGCTCCGTTTACTAATGGCCACAATGAGGCTGATTTCTCATTCAGAAGAGGGGAGACCCCCCCCCCCCCCGAGCTGTAAGCGGAGAAGAGGCGGCCTGGGGGAGGAGACGGCGGGGGGGCAGGAGCCCGAGCGCCCCACCATCTTGTAACCACATGACTCGGCATTTCTGGAGCAGCAGGAAGTGCACCGAGGGGCAGGGGAAGCCAGGCGCGGGCGTGCGCTGGCCGCAGCGACTCCCCGAGCATCGGCCCCTGCCGCCAGGCCCGCTCCAGCCGGGGCTCCCCCGCCACTGCCCCGCACACGGCTCCGATCCGGGGCGCCTGGCTCCCGCCGAGCAGGGCTGGGGAGCCGGGGCCGGCCGGCGGAAGAGGGGCCCCGGCCGCTGGCTCGGCGGGGCTCCCGGTGGCGGGCAGGCCTAGGCCCCACAGGCCGGGCCCACCCCCGGCTCCGCCCCCTCGGGGCCTGCATGACACAGCAGGATCGGGCCCGGCCGGGCCGCAGCCCGGCCCCCGCTACCCGCCCGGCCGCCTCCGGCGGGGCTCGGCGCGGGGGGCCGCGGCTCGGGCCGGGCTCGGTTCCGGGGCAGGCCCCAGGCGCTTCGCCCACCCCGGTGTGCGGCCGCTCGGGCCCGGGCCGGGGCCTACCGGCGCCGCGGCTCCGCCGGGCCGGGCCGGGCCTAGCCGCAGTGGCCGCCCTCGGGCCGGGCGGCGGGGGAGGGGACCGGGCCGGGCCGGGCCGCGCGGGGGGGGTTGGGGCGGGGCTCGGCCCCTCCCCGCCGGGCGGCCCCGCACTTACTCGGATCCCGAAGCCATGGCGGGCGGGCGGGCGGCTCCTCGGAGCGGGGCTGGCGGCGGCGGGTCTCGCGGTCTCCCCGGCGGTCTCGGCTCGGGCTGGCGGCGGCTCCGGGCGCTTCGCTCTGACTGAACACTCAGAGCCGACTCATCGGAAGGGGAGCTCCGCCCTGCGCCGGCTACTCTGCCTAGCAACACGCCGCGCCCGCCAATCAGAAATTTAGGCCGGCAGCAGAGCAGCCAGTGGAAAAAATCATATTGCTCTGGCCAATCAGAAAGCTCCAACCGCCACCTTCTCCGCCAATCACAGTGCCCAAGGAAGAGGGGTGACTCTACCCGGCAACACGGAACCTACGGCCAATCACAAAAATACACCAATGGAAAAATGAGGCAGGCAGGGTCCGCCCTCATTGCTATCCTGCCTAGTAACGTCCCCACCAGTAGCTAAGGCCCAGTAAAACCTGGACAGATTCAGCCAATCAGGAAGGGAAGTAAGGTGATTGACAGACCAATATTAACCCCTTGGGGAGGTCCGGGCTGCTGCTGGTTTCTCTGCTCCTTGGGTCAGAGGCGGGCAGTGAATGAGCCCCTGGGCTCAGAAAGCGCCTCCCAGTCCCACCTCGCTGCAGCTGAGAGCAGCCAGCCTCAGCAGGGACCCCAGACCCCCCCCCCCCCCCCGGATTGGCAGCATCGCTGTGCTGAGAGCACCGGGTCTCAGCAGAGGCCTAGTTGCCCAGCGGCGGCTGGCTAGGGACACTGCACACAACATCTCAGGCCATGCTTTGCAATCCAGGTCTGCGTTGTGTGACCTGCTGGCCATCGGTCCATGTGGAGTGATGAATTCCAGTGAGACTGCACGAACGCTGGGCATGCCGGGTGTCTTTCGCTGCATCCTTGCATCATCCTTCTTGTCCTAAGGGGACAATCATCAATTGACTAATCTGCCCTGGCAGGACAATGAGCTGGTGACACCTGGGGAAACCTCTTCTAGTGAGCTGGTAACCAGGCAAGAAAGTCAGGGCAGGTGGTCACAGTGTGACAAGGGGGATTGCAACTGTTATAAAAGGGAGGTTTTTCTCATCAGCCATTGCTAGCAGAGGGCGGGACTGCTGGGAGATGCGATGGAGATAAAGTTGAGCAGGAATAATCCTGGGTCCCCTGTAAAGACACTGACAGACACTTGCAGTGGTGAGGAAACTGAGGCAGGGGTCTGCATGGAGATTTGTTGCTTTCCATAGATCCGTGCTATCTAAAAGTAAAGTGTGTCATGGGTTCAGAAATTCCTTCGCAGAGCCTGTGAGTTACTTGTTTACACTGCCAGGTGGGTCCAGAAGGGGGAAACAGTAAACCAGGGTCGTCAGCAGCCACGGCGGAACTCTGAGAACATGCAGCAGCTGCGTGGGAGTGTTGGGAAAACCAGCATTAGTGTCAGGGCCTACCTAGGCATCTGGACTATGGGGTCCCCACTGCCAAGAGGGGTGTCAGATCCTGGAGCTGCACCTGACATATGTGCCTAGTGGCCCAGAGACAGTGCCTGAATTCTGCCTTGCCCCAGCAAGCCGAGAGCACATGGCACCCAAAGTTTGGGGCTGGTCCAGCAGCTTGATAAGTGTCTGCCAGTTGGAGCTCATCCAAGGAGGCCAGCTGGGGACCCTGGGCACAATGACTCAGTGGTTGGATGGCTCACAGGCCCAGCTTTGGTGGTGACACAAGTCTATGGTGCACAGTCACTTTCATGCCCACTGCATCCCCCAATCCTTACAGACCTCAAGTAATGAGAGGAGACGGAATTATGAGCCGCGGAGAAGAGAGCAGTGCTACGGTCTGTGCTCAGGTAGGATCTGAAGGGATGGAGAATGAACGAAGCAGACTGCTAGGCAGAGGCTGTTCCACGTTGCAGGTGAGGCTGTGTGAAGGGGCAGAGAAGGGTCTGCACTAGATGATCTGAGAGGGCAGCACAGGGAGACCAGGCCTGGAAAGTTTCCTGCAGCAAATCCATGCTTAGACTGACCTGCATGAGGGAGTCTTGGCTCTGCCTGGCTGGGTGTCAGCTCTTTAACTCCGCCGGCCAGTCAAGCACCCCACTCTGGGCTAGGCCAGCCGTGTCCTCGCCCTGCAGGTTAGCAATAGGTGCACCCCAGTCCCGAATCCCTCTGAATCGCTCCCTGGTGATATCCAGCCCCTGCCGCTGACTACACACTGAAATTCCACATCCTCTGCCCCGTTTACTGGCTTCACCTTAAACCAGCGGTTCTCAAACTGTGGGTCGTGACCCTGTTTTAATGGGGTCACCGGGGCTGGTTTAGACTTGCTGGGACGAAGGGCTGAAGCCAAAACTGAAGGGTTTCGGCCATGGGTGGCGGAGCTCAGGTTACAGGCCCCCCACCCAGGACTGCGAGGCTGGGGCTTTGGCTCCCCCAGCTGGGGCGGTGGGGCTGGGGCAGGCTCAGGCTTCGGTCCCCCCTATTGGGGTCATGTAGTAATTTGTATTATCAGAAGGGGGTCGCGGTGCAATGGGGTTGAGAACCCCTGCCTTAAACCATTGCTCCTGTGTAACACACAGCTTTGTGAGCACTTACAATAAAACAAAAGTAGGTTTATTTAAGAAAGGATAAAGATTTAACTAGAAATGAGAGAAAGTGATGGAAACAATTGGTTACAACACAAAACTAAATCACACAACGCAAAGCTGGGTCTCCATTTATTAATAGTTACCTCGCCTATAAAGTAGGTTTTTCCTCCAATGTTCAGTCTGTTGCAGAACTGGCTGGTTTCACAAGAACCAGCATCCAAACATTCATGAAAACACCCCTACGCCACAAGGGGTTTCCTCAGTGAATGGATCCAGAGGACTTCTCTCTCCTCTGTGAGATCCGTAAGATACAGACTGGGTCAGACCAATGGTCCATCTAACCCAGTAGCCTGTCTCAGACAGTGGCCTATACCAGAGCTTCCGAGAGATTCACCCTGTCATCTGGCAGTCAGAGGTTTAGGGGTTGCTCCAAGCGTGGAGTTGCATCTCTGACCATCTTGGCTAATAGCCATTGATGAACTTATCCTCCAAGAACTTATCTAGTTCTTTTTTGAACCCATTATACTTTTGGCCATCACAACAACTCATGACAATGAATTCCACAGGTTAATTGCGTGTTGTGTAGAAAAGTACTTCCTTTTGTTTGTATTAAACCTGCTGTCAATTAATTTTATCGGGTGACCTCTGGTTTTAGTATTGTGGAAAAGGGTAAATAAAACATTTCTTTATTCACTTTCTCCACACCAGTCATGATGGTATAGACCTCTATCATATCCCCCTTTAATCATCTCTTTTCTAAGCTGAACCACCCTCATCTTTTTAGTCTCTCCTCATAAGGAAGCTGCTCTATATCTTTGATCATCTTTGTTGCACTTCTCTGAACCTTTTCCAGACTTTTTGAGATAGGCTGATCTGAACTACACACAATACTCAAAGTGTGGGCACACCATGGATTTAGAGCAGAGGTGGGCAAACTACGGGCCACATCCGGGCTGCGGGACCATCTTGCCTGGCCCTTGAGCTCCCGGCCCCTCCCTTGCTGTCCCCCATTCCCCTGCAGCCTCATTTCGCCGTGCCGCCAGTGCTCTGGGCAGCGGGGCTGCGAGCTCCTGCTGGACAGTGCAGCTGCGAGAGCTGCTGGCCTGCCCCGGTGCTCTAGACTGCGCAGTGGCATGGCTGGCTCCGGCCAAGCGGCGCGGCTGCCAGTCCTGGTGCTCTGAGCGGCATGGAAAGGGGGCGGGGAGTCCCAGGGGGCAGTCAGAGGACAGGGGGCGGTTAGCTAGGCGTGGGAGTCCCAGGGGGACTGTCAGGGGGCAGGGGTGTGGATAGGGGTCGAAGCAGTCAGGGAGCAGGGTGGGTTGCATAGGAGGTGGGGTCCCAGAGGGGCGGTTAGGAGCAGGGGGGGGGTTGGATGGAGCAGGGGTTCTGAGGGAGGCAGGCAGGGGGCGGGGAGGGGGCAGGGGCCAGGCTGTTTGAGGAGGCACAGCCTTCCCTACCGGGCCCGCCATATAGTTTCGGAACCCCGATGTGGTCCTCAGGCCAAAAAGTTTGCCCACCCCTGATTTAGAGAGTAGCATTATGATATTTTCTGTCTTTCTATCCCTTTCCTAATAGTGCCTAAGATTCTGTTAGCCTTTTTGACTGCTTCTGCTCATTGAGCAGATGTTTTCAGAGAATTATCCATGATGACTCCAAGATCTCTTTCTTGAGTGGTAACAGCTAATTTAGACCCCAAAAATTGTATATGTATAGTTGGGATTATGTTCTCCAACGTGCATGATTTTTGCATTTATAAACACTGAATTTCATCTGCCATTGTGTTGCCCCATCACCCAGTTTAGCAATATCCCTTTGTAGTTCTTCGCAGTCTGCTTTGGACTTGACGATCTTGAATAATTTTGTATCGTCTGCAAACTTTACCATTTCACTGTTCACTCCTTTCAGGGCCGGCTCCAGGCACCAGGCAACCAAGCTGGTGCTTGGGGCGGCACCTGGAGGGGGGCGGCGCGGCGCTCGGGCCGCCGGGGAGAGTGGGGCCACAGCCGGGCTCGCCACCCTCCCCCCGGCGCTCTGGCCGCCCTCCCCCCCGCGCCCTCGCCCCGGGTGCCGGGGGGAGAGCGGCGAGCCCGCCCTGCGCTCTGGCCGCCGGGGGGAGAGCCGAGCCCCAGCCGGGGCTCGCCGCCCTCTCGCTGCCCTGCCCCCGGCGCTCTGGCCGCGGGGGGGGGGAGAGCCGAGCCCCCGCCGGGGCTCGCCGCCCTGCGCTCTGGCCGCCGGGGGGAGAGCCGAGCCCCAGCCGGGGCTCGCCGCCCTCTCGCCGCCCTGCCCCCGGCGCTCTGGCCGCCGGGGGGGGGGGGGAGAGCCGAGCCCCCGCCGGGGCTCGCCACCCTCCTCCCAGGGCTCCGGCCGCCCTCTCCTCCGGCGCCCTCCCCCCGGCCGCCGGGGGGAGAGCGGAGCCCCCGCCGGGGCTCGCCACCCTCGCCCCGGGGCTCCGGCCGCCCTCCCCGCGGCGGGAGAGCGGAGCCCCCGCCGGGGCTCGCCGCCCCCCCCCCCCCCCGCGCGGGGGGGGGGGGGGGGGGCGCGGCGGAGGCTTTTTTGCCTGGGGCGGCAAAAAAGCCAGAGCCGGCCCTGACTCCTTTTTCCAGATCATTAATTAATACATTGAACAGCACAGGTCACATTATAGATCCTTTCCTGGGGGATCCCGCTGTTTACCTCTCTCCTTTGTGAAAACTGATTATTTAGTCCTATTCTATGTTTCCTGTCTTTTAATCAGCTACTGATCCATGAGAAAACCTTCCCTCTTATCCCATGACTACATAGTTTCCTTAAGAGCCTTTGGTGAGGGGCCTTGTCAAAGGCTTTCTAAAATTCCATGTACACTATATTGACTGAATCGTCCTTATCCACACGCTTGCTGACTCCCCACAAAAAATTCTAATAGATTGGTGAGGCATGATCTCCCACTATAAAAGCTGTGTTGATTCTTCCCCAACAAATCGTGTTCATGTATGGGTCTGATAATTCTGTTCTTTACTATAGTTTCTACCAATTTACCGAGTACTGAATGAAATGAAATGAAAAAAAAATGAAAGGAAAGTCAAATGGAAAAAAGTCTCACTCACTTACATCATGTAATGGCAGACAGCTAAAAAGTGACAAGTTTTTAAAGTGCTTATATACCAGGGGTCGGCAACCTTTCAGAAGTGGTGTGCCGAGTCTTCATTTATTCACTCTAATTTAAGGTTTTGTGTGCCAGCAATATATTTTAACATTTTTAGAAGGTCTCTTGCTATAAGTCTATAATATATAACTAAACTATTGTTGTATGTAAAGTAAATAAGGGTTTTAAAATGTTCAAGAAGCTTCATTTAAAATTAAATTAAAATGCAGAGCCCCCCGGACCAGTGGCCAGTACCCGGGCAGTGTGAGTGCCACTGAAAATCAGCTCGTGTGCCGCCTTCGGCACGTGTGCCATAGGTTGCCTACCCCTGTTATATACCAATGCTAGAAGTCTAAATAATAAGATAGGTGAACTAGAGTGCCTTGTATTAAATGAGGCTATTGATATAATAGGCATCACAGAAACTTGGTGGAATGAGGGTAATTAATGGGAGACAGTAATACCAGGGTATAAAATATATCGTAAGGACAGAACAGGTCGTGCTGGTGGGGGAGTGATACTATATGTGAAAGAAAACGTAGAATCAAATGAAGTAAAAATCTTAAATGAACCAAACTGTACCATAGAATCCCTATGGATAATAATTCCATGCTCTAATAATAAGAATATAGCAGTAGGGGTAGATTACTGACCACCTGACCAGGATGGTGATAGTGATTGTGAAATGCTCAGGGAGATAAGACCGGCTATACAAATAAAAACCTCAATAATAATGGGGGATTTCAGCTATCCCCATATTGACTGGGTACATGTCACCTCAGGACGGGCTGCAGAGATAAAGTTTCTTGACACCTTAAATGACTGCTGCTTGTAGCAGCTAGTCCTGGAACCCACAAGAGGAGAGGCAATTCTTGATTTAGTCCTAAGTGGAGCACAGGATCTAGTCCAAGAGGTGAGTAGAGCTGGACCGCTTGGTAATAGTGACCATCATATAATTAAATTTAACATCCCTGTGGTGGGAAAAACATCACAGCAGCCCAACACGGTAGCATTTCATTTCAGAAAGGGGAACTACACAAAAATGAAGTAGTCAAACAGAAATTAAAAGGTACAGCGCCAAAAGAGAAATCCCTGCAAGTTGCATGGAAACTTTTTAAAGACACCATAATAGAGGCTCAACTTAAATGTAAACCCCAAATTAAAAAACCTAGTAAGAGAACCAAAAAAAAGCCACCGTGGCTAAACAACAAAGTAAAAGAAGCAGTGAGAGGCAAAGAGATATCCTTTAAAAAGTGAAAGTTAAATCCTAGTGAGGAAAATAGAAAGGAGCATAAACTCTGGCAAATGAAGTGTAAAAATATAATTAGGAAGGCCAAAAAAGAATTTGAAGAACAGCTAGCCAAAGACTCAAAAAGTAATAGCAAAATTTTTTTAAGTACATCAGAAGCAGGAAGTCTGCTAAACAACCAGTAGAGCCACTGGATGATCAAGATCCTAAAGGAGCATGTGACGAACTGGGACTGTTCTTACTGTGGTCTTTGAATGCTGACAGGGTAGTGTGGCTAGGATGGTCTGCATTGGGGGATGGGAGACTGACCGACGAGAATACCTGAGCATGTAACATGAGAACCCAGGAAGGGGTGAGAGGCCAGGTGACACCTTTGCCTGGGAAACTGAACAAAGGGCTGTGGGAGGGGTTGCTGAAGAGAGGGTTTTCAGGAGCTGGCTGGTGATATGGCTGGGAGGCAGACGGGGCTCTGACCTCCCAAGGGGGCTGGGGTGCCCGGGGACCCCAAGATGGACCTAACTGAGGGGGATCCTGTTGTCTGTGCCTGCAAGACCTGTCTTGGACTGTGTTCCTGTCGTCTAAATAAACCTTCTGCTTTACTGGCTGGCTGAGAGTCATGGTGAATCGCAGGAAGCCGGGGGTACAGGGCCCTGAGTCCCCCACACTCTGCGACAGAGCACTCAAGGACAACAAGGCCATTGCGGAGAAACTAAATGAATTCTTTGCATCGGTCTTCACGGTTGAGGATGTGAGGGAGATTCCCAAACCTGAGCCATTCTTTTTAGGTGACAAATCTGAGGAACTGTCCCAGATTGAGGTATCATTAGAGGAAGTTTTGGAACAAACTGATAAACTAAACAGTAAGAAGTCACCAGGACCAGATGGTATTCCCCCAAGAGTTCTGAAGGAACCCAAATGTGAAATTGCAGAACTACTAACTGTCATCTGTAACCTATCATTTAAATCAGCTTCTGTACCAAATGACAAGGATAGCTAACGTAATGCCAATTTTTAAAAAGGGCTCCAGAGGTGATCCTGGCAATTACAGGCCAGCAAGCCTGACTTCAGTACCTGGCAAACTGATTGAAACTATAGTAAAGAACAAAATTGTCAGACACATAGATGAACATAACTTGTTGGGAAAGAGTCAACATGTTTTTTGTAAAGGGAAATCATGCTTCACCAATCTACTAGAATTCTCTGAGGGGGTCAACAAGCATGTGGACAAGGGGGATCCAGTGGATATAGTGTACTTAGATTTTCAGAAAGCCTTTGACAAGGTCCCTCACCAAAGTCTCTTACGCAAAGTAAGCTGTCATGGGAAAGAGGGAAGGTTCTCTCATGGATTGGTAACTGGTTAAAAGATAGGAAACAAAGGGTAGGAATAAATGGTCAGTTTTCAGAATGGAGAGAGGTAAATAGTGGTGTCCCCCAGGGGTCTGTACTGGGCCCAGTCCTATTCAACATACTCATAAATGATCTGGAAAAAGGGGTAAACAGTGAGGTGGCAAAATTTGCAGATGATACAAAACTACTCAAAAAAACCAGGAGTACTTGTGGCACCTTCGAGACTAACAAATGTATTTGAGCATAAGCTTTCGTGGGCTACAGCCCACTTCATCGGATGCATAGAATGGAACATATAGTAAGGAGATATATACACACATACAGAGAACATGAAAAGGTGGGAGTTGCCAACCAACTCTAAGAGGCTAATTAATTAAGATGAGCGATTATCAGCAGGAGAAAAAAAACTTTTGTGGTGATAATCAAGATGGCCCATTTCAGACAGTTTGACAAGAAGGTGTGAGGATACTTAACATGGGGAAATAGATTCAATGTGTGTAATGGCTCAGTACTCCTGTCTTTTTGCGGATAAAGACTAACACAGCTGCTACTCTGAAACAAAACTACTCAAGATAGTTAAGTCCCAGGCAGACTGTGAAGAGCTAAAAAAGGATCTTTCAAAACTGGGTGACTGGGCAACAAAATGGCAGATGAAATTCACTGTTGATAAATGCAAAGGAATGCACATTGGAAAACATAATCCCAACTCTACATATAAAATGATGGGGTCTAAATTAGCTGTTACCACTCAAGAAAGAGATCTTGGAGTCATTGTGGGTAGTTCTCTGAAAAAATCCAATGTGCAGCGGCAGTCAAAAAAGCAAACAATGTTGGGAATCATTAAGAAAGGGATAGATAATAAGAAGGAAAATATCATATTGCCTCTGTATAAATCCATGGTACGCCCACAGCTTGAATACTGTGTGCAGATGTGGTCGCCCCATCTCAAAAAAGCTATATTGGAATTGGAAAAGGTTCAGAAAAGAGCAACAAAAATGATTAGGGGTATGGAACAGCTTCCATATGAGGAGCGATTAATAAGACTGGGACTTTTCAGCTTGAAAAAGAGACGACTAAGGGGGGATATGATAGAGGGCTATAAAATCATGACTGATGTGGAGAAAGTAAATAAGGAAGTGTTATTTACTCCTTCTCATAATACAAGAACTAGGGTCACCAAATGAAATTAATAGGCAGCAGGTTTAAAACAAACAAAAGGAAGTATTTCTTCACACAACGCAGTCAACCTGTGGAACTCTTTGCCAGAGGATGTTGTGAAGGCCAAGACTATAACAGGGTTCAAAAAAGAACTAGATAAATTCATGGAGGACAGGTCCATCAATGGCTATTAGCCAGGATGGGTAGGGATGGTATCCCTAACCTCTGTTTGCCAGAAGCTAGGAATGGGCAACAGGGAATGGATCACTTGATGATTCCCTGTTCATTCCCTCTGGGGCACCTGGCATTGGCCACTGTCGGAAGACAGGATACTGGGCTAGATGGACTCTTGGTCTGACCCAGGACGGCCGTTCTTAAGTTCTTATGCAGTTCAGAATACCTCCAAGGCTAGTCAGAGCTGGGTCAGGTGATTCCAGCCCTGGGAGGGGTTGAAGGTGATTGTAACTATCATCTCAGAAGGGACTTACATCTTCTCCTGAGTCAATTTTAAAGTCATTAGTCTTGCCCTGAATATTTAACTTCACTCTCCAGGCAGGCTCTGTGTTATCATATGTGATAGATCCCAGAAAAAATGGCTCTTGATTGTCTGTAATATTAGTCACCTCCCTCACTGCCTTGGTGCAAACAGATGCAAAATGTCCATATTTTGTGCATTTATTACACCATATGCCTCTGGCTAAACATACATCTACTGGGCTATGTATTTTTCCATATCTTGTATATTTATTCTGAAAGGCTTTGTAGTTTGCTTGGAATGTCTTCACAGCCTCAGGGATTTTATGGTAATGACTTCTAGTCCTCATGCTGGATATGTTTACAGCTTCTAAACTAGTTTCAAGTTTTTCATGTTGCCTCCTGCCTTTTGTTCTGCTGTTTGACTAGTTCAGACGGCTTTGCTATCTGTATAGGCGTGGGTAGATTTAACTGTCTTTAATCACAGCTGCTGCGAGAGGTTCTTGTCTGTTAACCCAATAACCCAGCCTGTCTCTCATATTTTCATGTTTTGCAGGTCCAAAAATCATAGTTTTCAGCCAATGGACGCAGAACTCTTATAAAACATTCAACATTTTCTCTTGGTTCTTGAATTCCCAGGTGAAAACATGCTCTTTCGTAAACCACATTTCTCTGAAGTATTAAGCATGCATCAAACATAGCCAAAACTCTTTCATAGTCATCTTTGTGACTGTCTTCAGTAAAGATAAAGATATGGTCTGCCTGCATCCCCATACCATAAGTTAAAGAAGATACCTGAATATCTCCAGTTTCTTTAGGGAGTTTTGTAGCAATGCAAAATCTTGCAAAACACTGCTTCCAGACCGTCCATTCTGAAGGCCTATCAGAGGTGAAGTTCTCTGTGTGGTATGTTGATGAGATCCTGCAACCTTTGTTCTTTCTCTTTCTGTTCTCATCTGGCCCTAATTTACGTCTGACACCATGTCATGTACACCTTGTACATGATAGTTTGCAGGGTTGCTACTGGCAGGTCAGGCTCTTGTACCAGACATGGACTGTCTACAGCACTTCCTCCCCTGAGAGATATACCAGAGATGTGCGCACTTTAATGCAGTGCTAGCAATGGGTGTGTTACCCAAGGTTTTCAGAACCCAAGCAGTGGTAACTTAACTGTTTCACTCCAGGCGGTATCAGGAATAAATCAATGGGAACACAGTGCTTTCGGCTGATGAAATATTAATACAAGTAAGCGTGCTCTTATCTAAAACTACTATTTATTAGATTTAAGCACACACAGACATAAGCAATCCCAAATAATTACCTAAAATCTGAGATGGTATCAAGTAATTAGCAGCAGGTCAGCAATGGCCCGTCACTTCCCCGCCACTCTATTATCTAGTCTTTTTGTAACTAATTTTTACAAAACATATAGCTCATAGTGACCCCCTACTGGGCCATCACTTCTCCTCACTTCAATCAACTACTTATCAACAAAACATTCCTAACAATCTTAGCTATAAGAAGCTTTTATATTAAGGGCACCCAAACTCAAGGTCTCCATCCATTTATTTTCTTTCAATCTCATAGTTTCTTGATTCTTTTCTCCCCGCCTCTGATTCTGATTAGCAGAAACTGCAAGCCTGCAGCTAGCATTTGACCTTGCCTCCAGAAGCCCTGCTCGTCCAAATTAACTCTTAACTAAGTGGCGTTCCATTTTATTAATTCATGGTGGCTGAATGCACACAATATGACTGCAATTAGCTTGATCAAATTCTGGGGTAACAGGTGTTGTGAGCTTAAGTAGGGTATGTTGCACACAGCATGTCCTAGTGCCTAGGTGCTGGAACAAGGGAGGCGGGGGGTGCTGCAGCACCCCCTGGCTTGAAATGGTTTCCATTATATACAGGGTTTACAGTTTATGGCTCTCAGCATCCCCTCTATGAAAATTGTTCCAGCAGCCTGCCCCAGTGGCTGAACAGGATAATACAGTTTAGCATTGCATTACAGTGATTCTGGCAGGAGGAGGGCCCTTCCTTTTGGGAGGAGAGGAAATGGATCAATGCCAATGATGGGGAGACTGATCCAATGAGCTGTCGGTTCTGAACGGCATGTTCTGCCATGTTCACTCTTAGACCAGATCTCCACCAAAGCTGGAGCGCTGTGCCAGTGTGGCTATGCTGGGTTACTAGTCCAGCGGAGCACCCAAGTGCGGATGTAACTTAAACCCGACAAGAGTGCAGTACGGCCAGTACAACGGCACTGGCACTAGCGTCCTTTGCCAGCACAGCGCTGTTGGGCCGGATCACACCCGGGTCGGGGGAGCTGTGCCAGCCAACGTGCAGTGTACACTGTGCTTTTCCTGAAGCTAACAAATGCTGATTCTGCCAACCCCACCCCTGGGAAACACAGTCACTCTGCCTTTGTGATGGCAACTCCCCGAGCCAGGGCACAGGGAGCTGCGGGGGCGTTACTGACATCACTAGTGACCGAAGCCTGCCAGCGGCAGGGCGAAAAGTGACATTGTCCAGGGACATTGCTGGCCAGGAGTAGCATGGAGAGGGTTGGGCTGATCTGCTGGTCCCATCCCCCCGCCCCCAATGGCAAGAGCACCCTTAATGCTCGTATCTGCTGCCATGCCAACAGGGAATTCCCCAGCTGAGCCATCCGTTCAGTCACAAAGCCAGACAGCACCCCCTGGCTCTCGCCATCCCGCTGGCATCACTCCCCCGCCCCGCCGCTTCGGGCCCCTTTAGGGTGTCAGCTCCTAGCCCGTATTTTGGGAGGCACATAGCACAGCTCTGGGCACAGGCAGAAATCAACAACGATCAGGGGCTGCTGTCGCTCCCTTCCCAGGGCAGAGCCACATCATCCTGGAGCCGGAGGGCTGTCCCACCCAAAGGCACAGGAGCTGTTGGCTTGGCTCTTGTGCGGGCACAGGACCAGCTGGAACCCGGATCATAGGGCAGAGGCTCTCAGCTAATTGGATATAAACAAGCACCCAGGTCGCCGGCCGCCTGCTGCAGTCTGTGCCCTGGGCCGTGGACGCTGCGCTGACATTCCGCCATGTGGTCACGAGAGGGCAGCAAAGTCCACGTGGGCACATGCCAGCTCAGAGCAGGGTTTGATGCTACCATACAGCTGGTGTGGACTCTCAACATCCACCCCCAGCGGCGCTGGCCCTGCCTCACGCCCGTGTACAGCTAACTGGAACCTCCCCGGATCCGGCTGTTACCAGCTACACCCAGCACAGCCCCACGCATAATCTCATCTAACATCGGCACAGCCCACGTTCTCACCTCCCACTGTCTCCTCTTCGGGGCCATGCCCGCCTCCGTCTTTGGGCAGTGCCCAGCATGAGGAGGTCCTGACTCTGACTGGAGCAGCTGGGTGCTACAGCCTAGTGGTATCTCCCTTCAGCTCCCAGCCCTGACACGCATAGGCGTCCCACGACATCAGAGCAGTGGCGTGTCCAACACACATGCCACGGGCCCCACCCTGGGCAACGTCGCCATCAATGACACGGGCTTTAAAAGCTCATGTCGTGTTAACCCCCCTATAAGAGCACAAAGGAAATTAATGCTGATCTACTATTGCACCAGCCAAGTGCCAGGTTAAACCCTTCCCCTGTGCAACAAAACCACCAGCCTCTATGCCAAAAATGCAGGCGGGCAACCAGGGGAATGAGCCGTCCTAAGAGCAGCCTGGGTGCCGAGCTATTTCATCTACCCGCCACTGTTCCGGAAGTTGGCCAGGCCCTGCTCGGGTCTCTGTTGGCACCAGTCAAATTCAGCCCCTGCTGCTCTCCAGCAGGAGAATATCGTTTATTCGTGCAGCCGGCTGGGGCCAGGGATGGTCCTGGAGCCCCCCAGTAACCGATCAGCATGGGAGGGGGGGCACTGGATCAGCCTCTTTCCCTTCCCATGGTGGCAGCATGTGCCCAGTGGAGAAGCAGATGCTGTGCAGCCCTGGCCCAGCACACACCGTGCCCTAGAGACTCAGCCCCCATCGCATCAGCTGCAGTCAGCACCCCGTGGCCATGCTGGCTCGCCGCTGTTCAGCACTGCCCGAGCCCCGAGGGCTCTGCTGCAGCAGGAAGGCTCCCCAGGCAGATCCCAGCCCCCGAGGGGGAGAGGGAGCGTGGCCCTAGGGAGAGCAGAGCAGGCCAGAGACAGGACACCTAAGGCGGGAGTGCCCGGCCTGTGCACATGTGCTGCTTAGACAGATTCAGACTGGGAATAAAGTGTAAAATTTTAACAGTGACGGTAATTAACCCCGGGAGCAGTTTACCCAGGGGTGTGGCAGATTCTCCATCACTGACCATTTTCAAATCAAGCTGGGATGTTTCCCTAAAAGATCTGCTCTAGTTCAAACAGCAATTAACTAATTCATGGCAGTCCAAGGGGCTTGTGTTATACAGGGTCAGACCAGGTGGCCACAGGGGTCCCTTTTGGCCTTGGAACCTATAAAAACCCTACGCAGACAGGGACACCGTGCCCTCCCCCCAGAGCCCCCCATCTATGCAGGGAGAACCCCCAGCATCCTCCATTGTTCACCTCCCTACCGTAGCAAGCACTGGAGCCACCCAGCCCCTGGGGAGAGGAATGGGACCGGGGGGCCAGCCAAGCTGGGAGGGGCTCAGCGAGCCAAGCTGCAGGTTTGCAGCCCCCCGCAGGCTCTGATCCCTGCAGAGTCGACCCTGAGCTGCCCTCTCCTAAGGTCAAGCCCCAGCTTTCCTTGAAGCACCGGATGAGGCCTTGGGAACTGAGCGCCTGCCTGCTCGGCACCATCGCTCCTTGAAGCTTACCAAGTTTGGAACCTTGCTGACTGCCTGTGGCAGAGAGTTCCGCAGGCTAATTACGCTTTGGGAAAAACCATTTCCTCCCACCGCCTTTCAGTTCCATTTCAGGGGTGAACTGATTGAACTCAATGGCAGTTCTCATTGATTAGACAGTTGCTGGTTCTATCAGTTATTCAGGGTGTCAGTTTTAGCCTTCTATAGGTTTGTTCTCTTCAGATTAATGAACTGATTCATTACTTCCCTGTCCCTCTCTATATTTTTCTTTGGTAGAGAAGCAAAACGTTTACAGGAGAACACCTACAACTACTGGAGATTGTGTCTTTTTCCTTAAAAACGCGAGAAATATTACTCACTTATACATTAGAAAAGACGAAGTTGAAAAAACAGGGGCACAGCGACGTTATTGGGGACTAGCCCCAGAGACCCGTGTGTGTGTTGGGGGGTGGTGGTGAATCTCCCCAGTCAGTCTCACCCTACGCACATGAGGGGGAATATGACCCAGAGGCACCTCAATCTAGGAGGGTCCCCTGCTTGGGGGGAGGGGGTGTCTCAACTCCCTCACTCTATGAAGGGTCCCCCCCAGGGCAGGCCCTGCCCCCTAGCTCTCTCCCTGGGGGTGTCGCCCCCTTCCTTAGAGGCTCAATCAGCGGCCCACTGCCATTGCTTCTCACAACCGTGCCCGAGGCCCATGCTTGCGGCAGACTGGCCAGACAGACAAGCCCCCACTCCATGGTCACACCCCTGCCCCCCTCACACCACAGGTGGTCATGAAGCTGCAGCGCCTGACTTCGATTGGCTAGGAGCCTATGCACTTCCCTCTTGATTGGACAGGCTGCACACCCCCTCCCAGAGCCCCCTGACTCAGGAGACTCAGACCCTGCAGCTAGGGGCACCCTCCCCCAGCCCTGTGCCTTCCGAACCCACCGAGCAGAGATCCCCTCCACAGCTCCCCACACAAACCCTGTATGGCCGGCCCCAGGGAGAGCTCCTGCCCAACACTGGAGATCAGCCCACCAAGCACAGAGAGCCCTGCAGTTCCCAGCGCATCTGCCTTGTGATTACACATGGAGCTGATCCTCTCCTCCATGCCAGACCCTTCCCCACCCCCGCTTAGAGCTCCCCAGGGCAGCTAGGTCTGATCCCTCTTCTCCCCACAGCCCAGGCCCGGCATGTGCCGATGCAGAGCCATACCTGAGCAGACCCCCTCCTGCCCTGGCCTGACAATCCAGCCAGCACAGCCGTGGCCTCCCTGGTCTGTTGTGACATTCACTGAAGAGAACACGCGTACCCTGCCCTGCCCCTGCCTCTCTCCACTGAGACATTTCTAAGCTGCCTTCACCCTGAGAACTGCTCCCCCCTGCAGCCCCTGGGTGCAGCGTAGTTGGGGGAAACTGCTGCGGCTCAGACAGAAAGGTGGGGGAGCTCGGTGCCAGGAGCCAGGAACACCCACATTTAGTGCTGGCTCCGGCGCCAGGTCAGCAGGGACCAGGGGTTAGAACTACAGCTTGCCCTGTCGACACTAGGTGCTAACGTGTTAAAACACACACCTGTGCTCCTACGGTAGGCATGGCCCAATGGATCCAGCACGCAGGTAGCCCCACTCTCCACGGCGAGGGGACATGGAGGCAGGAGGCTCACGCCATTCCCGACAGCGCTCGGGCAAGCGCCCTGCAGCACACAATGCTTCACTCTTAACGTAGACAGTCCAGGAGAGGTTTAGAAGAGTGTGCGTAAGCCGAACACACTGGGGCGTGGCCGACTCCCGCGTCCTTTTTATTACCAAAAAAATAGCTTCATTGTGCTTCGGTGCCTTGGCTAGGAAGAGTTCTTCTGCCCAAGGGCAAGTCAGAGTCCTGGGAAAGCCATCAGAGCAGAATGCCGTCCTGCTGCCCTCTGCAGGGAAAGAGATTTTAGCAGTTGCGTGACTGTGGGGAGGGAGATGGGGATGGCTCTAAGGATCCTGGCCACTGGTCCTCAGATAGTCCTGCAGACTCCTAGCAAGAGACTCATCGTGTGGGAGGTTCACCTGCTTTAGACACGACACCAGGTACAACGGGTAGGGCCTGAAAGAGACCAGGGGACCGGTTAGGGAGCAAGGCCTATTTGGGTACCGTAAGAAAGGACAGCTGGCCGGGGAGTGACAACAGCTGGGATCACAGACAGACGCTGTAACCGACCCACGGCAGCATTCCAGTCTGAGCTGCCTCCGGAGACGGGCACGGGCAGGAGAGAATTCTTAGCAGCAGGTTCATCCCACACCACTCTGTCCAAGCTTCTTAGTCCCAGGGCAGGAGCTGCTTCAGCTCAGACAGCAGCCCTGGGGCAAGGGGTAATTCTGGCCTCACCACATACTCCATCCTCTCCACCCAGGGCTGGCAACACAGGCCACGGCCACACTAGAATAAAGGTGTTTTTAACGTGTTAACGTCCTAGGGCAGACAAGGCAGCCGTCGTTTTAGCTTGTGCTAGTGGGTGGAGATGAACCACACCGGGCAGCGTAGGGTTCACCCCCAGCAACAGGTTAGAATTACAACTTGGGCTGTCGACAGTAGCATCTTAACACCCGGTGAAAACAGCCCTTTTCCCAGTGAAGACACGGCTGTACAGGCTGTGGGAATTCCCGAGAGTGGAAGAGGGAAATAGGGGGTGTTATTCGCACGATTCACAGATTCCAAGGCCAGAAGAAACCACTATGATCTAGTCTGACCTCCTGTAGAGCACAGGCCAGAGAGCTTCCTCCAGATAATTCCTAGAGCCGAGCTTTTAATGAAACATCCCATCTTGATTTAAAAAGTGTCAGTGATGGGGAATCCCCCACCCCTTGGTAAATTGCTCCAGGGGGAATGTCCCCCACTGTTAGAAATAAGGGACAGCTTTTCAGTCTGATCGTGTCTAGCTTCAACGACCAGCCATCGGACCGTGTTAGACCTCTTGCTGCAAGACTGAAGAGCCCAGTATTACAGATTTGCTCCCCGAGTAGGTACTTATAGACTGATCCAGTCACCCCAGAGCCTTCCCCTTGTGAAGCTAAGCGGCCTGAGCTCCCTGAGTCAACCCTTTAACCATCCTCGGGGCTTTTCTCTCATCCCGCTACAATTTACCAAGCTCCTTTTCGAATAGCGGGCAGCAGAACTGGATCTGAAATCACTGGGATCCGGCTTGAAAGGAAGCTGGGCTCAGGGTCCCAGCAGGGACAGCACTGCGGTTTTGGCTGTCAGGCCCCACTCCCTGTTCCACAAGGAATCCCATGCCCTGCTGGACCCTCCCACCTGGGGATTGACCCTCTTTCCCACCTATGGGCTCCATGCCAGCTCCCTCCTCTCTGCCCATAGACATGCCCTCCTGAAATCCGCCTGCTGACTTCAAGCCCAACAGGGCAAAAAGCCATGAAAGCAGCAGGTCCCATGCTAGCCCAGAGTGGAGGTGGGTCCCATGGGGATCAGGAAGACTTGTGGCTCACTCCATGCTCTGCTGCAGGAAATCCACCCTGACCTGGCCCTCAAGCTCCCTTCGAGCCAGCAGTTCCCAGGTGTCAGTCCCAGGCTAACAAGCTGCTGCTCTGGGCTCTCAGGGGAGGGGTTCGCTGGGCAGTAACAATCGAGGCCAGTGGCACACCCTGGGATCGATGGTCCGGAGCCGCCCGTGTGGGCGTTGCTAGAAGTCAGAGCTGAACACAGCAGGTGGATGGGCTGCAGGGGTCTCGCTGGGAAATGACCACCCCAGATGCCGTGCAGCGGGCTCAGCTCTGCGCCCTGTAAGGGTTGGAGGACTCATGTGCAGGAGTAGCCCAGACAGGCGCTGAGGTCCAGAGCCGGGCAAGCCCTTAGTGCCACACAACCCGGCAGCTCTGGAGCTAGCTCCTAGGCCTAGCAATAGCCGCAGCCACCAAGCACCTTACACACCTCCCCGGTGCTTCCTGCTGTCCGTCTGCCGGGGCAGCGTCCGCGGGCAACTTCTGCCAGAGAGCAGCAGCCTCCTGCCTTCGGTTCAGCTTCCACAGAGCTCGCAGCAGGTGAGAGGTGGCAGCAGGGTCACCTGCAAGACACAGAGGGACCTCAGCCAACACCGGGGACTGTGCAGATTAGGGGGAGTTCTGTGGGGGTTTCTGAACCATCCAGGAGGCTGAGAGCCAGGAGCGGCATAGCTATGGAACAGGGAGCCTTTCCCAGATGGGTCACTGGCGCAAAATCCCCCCCCCAGGGCTGAGAGGCCAGCACCTTTCACCAGGACAGAGTTTGCCATGGAAACCAAAGGCACTCTGGTGTATTCAGCCAGGCCTGGTCCGACTGGGTTAGAGGCGGCCTTGCTGAATGGCACTGCAGCTGGGAGGGAACCCAGGGGATTGTGGGAGAGCGTCACCATAACCTAGCAGGCTCCAGGGCTTATTGGCTTAACTTCCTAGGCCCATAGCGCCAGGAAGTCAGAGCAGGCCACAGGCTACACCCCGCCGCCAGCAATACGAGCCTCTGGTACCTGGGCAAACTTGCAGACTGTGCTGGAAATTCATCAAAGCTTCTTTGTCCCGACCCAGCTCCTGGAACTGGGAGCCTCGTCCGAGGAGAGCCAGCAACCTGATCTTCTGGAGCACCTTTGCCTCTGGCAGGGCCTCTGCCATCTCCTCGCCGCTCTGGATGCTGGCTGGCATAGAAAGAACACCCCACACGTGGCTGTGGAGTCCGCTGGGCAGCGCTCCCCATATCCCCAGGCTGGCAGCGCTGGCCTGGGGATATTTCCAACTCCCCCACCCCTTTGAGAGCTCTGCTGGGAGGGCAGCACTGGCTCCCAGCTGAACACAGTGCAGCAAAAAGGCTTCCGGTGTGGAGGCTGGGGTCACAGGGCGGCCTGTCTAAGAGCCTGTGCAGGGGACCTCCCTGAAGGGAAGGGGCCCAGGAGATGCCGCAGGGCAAAGGCAGGGAAGGGTCCAAAGCTGCTTCCTGGGCAGGATCAGCTGTGGCTTAACGGTGGCCAGCAGAGGGAAAAACGTGGCTTGGGCTCTTGGGATTCCTCCTGGCGTGTGAAGAGACGCTGCCAGGGGAGAAGCTACCTGCTGGTTTGCACCTAGGCTCTATCGGGAATGACAAGTCTGACGTTTGCCTGGAGTTCTCCTTGAAGACCCCTGACAGGTGGGCTGGGCGCTCCCCTGCCCTTCGCTGAAGAGGGAGGAGAGCTGAATGAACAGCAAAAGCTGCTCGTTAGCCTTTGGAATGAACGTCATTAAGTGTTTCAATCAGCCTGACTGAAGATCCCTTCCCCGCACAGATCTTACAGGGATGGAGGCGGATAAGGACCAGCCACAATTATCTCATAACCGGGCTAATTCTCCAGGAAAAGCCACTTAAAGACCTAACCCAAATCAGTTCCCTGGAACCGGACTCTCCTCATGTCTCCTCAAGCCACAGCTGTTGACTGTCATTAGCGGGTGGTGTGAGAACGCAGGCAAAGAGCAGAGCTGAGCTTCCCCCACCCCACCCCACCCGCCAGTCTCTGCCGATGCTCCAGAGCGGATCATGGCTCAGGGCAAGGAGACAGGTCCTTTCCTGCTGGGCATGGAGCCTTGTTTAATCCCCTATTGCTACTGAGCGTTACCATGGCGCTTTCCAGGTTCAGAGCCCCGGCCAGGCCCTAGCCAGCTCCCAGGCTGGTCCCTCCCATGCAGGAACCGCAGCGGGCGGGCTGAGCTGTACCGTACCTGCGCTCACGAGCTGGACTCTCAGGAGGACATTAAGGCACCTGCAGGGGGAAGGTCAAAGTCATTTCTGTGCCGTTTCCCGGTGGGGAGGTCACATCAAAGCCATGGGTCAGCCCAGCCCAGCATGAGAGTGCCACAGCCAACACCGCTGAGCTCTATGCTGCCCCAGAGCCACTGCACGGGGGGCCTCGCACCCCCCACTCTGCAAATGGCCCCACAGCTCCCCTCCACGGCAGATGGAGTCACCTGGTAAACCGTGTTATGGCTTCCTTGCTCTCCCCCAGCCTGGCCCAAGCCCGGCCCTGGTGCAGATACGCAGCTGCCCTCCACACGATGCAGCGCAGGCTCTCTCTCTGCTGGGGTGGGATGCCAGGTGAAGGGGAGCCTGCACTCCCTGGCGCCTCCCCTCCAGCACCAGAGTCCAATTCGATCCGCAGCGTCTCCGGGATCAGGTCATCCGTTCGACTGATGATCTCCTCACACACAGCTATGGCGTCCTGGTACCTCCCGAGCTGCTCGAGGGCGGACGCAGCTTCCAGGAACACCTCCGGGATCCTGGGCAGAGCTGACCTGCCGTGCAGGGGCACCTGGGCAGCGAGAGCAACCGTGTCACCCTCAGCACCCGCAGCGCCACCTAGGGGACTGGGGGCAGCATGCACCAACCGGCACTTGGGAGCACCTCGCGGGGCTCAGCAGCGGCCACTCCACAGGCCGAGTGAGGAGCAAGTGTCACAGGCTCCAATGGGCCCCGGGCAGGGGCTCCCGAAGCCAGCGGAGACGTGGGGACACAGCACAGAAGGGGCAGCTCTCCCGTTCACACAGCTCTAGGTCAGCCCTCCCGGGAGCTCTCTCGCAGTGCGCGCCTCGGCCTGACCGGAAGAGGTGCCGAGTGCTCACAGCTGCAGGGCGGGCACGCAGCCTCTTGCTGTCTCACGACACCCAAATTCAGAGTCCAGTTTGAAAACGTGGGGGCGGGGCCCATGTACTGTGTGGGTGAGCTCCCCCCCGCATCCATTCCACAGCGCCTCTCGAACCCCAGGCCAGGCCGTTAGCCTTGACTCTGCCCCCTCATGCTCTGCGGCTCAGGGTGCCCTCCAGGGAGAGGTGAGGGCTCTGTCCCTGCAGAGACTCCGGGCAGGTAGAGGAGACGCTAGCTGGAGGGATGCAGGGAGCTGCCCTGCCGAATCCCAGGGAGTCCGAAGACGGGAACCCAGTCACCCCAACACACCATGTGGATTCCTTCCCAAGAGGCTTACCTGGTGCTGCGGCCCCTCCTGCAGCAGAGCCAGAAGATCCAGGTAATGCTCCACTGCCTCACCCACCCTGCGACAGAGAGCGACGTGAGGAGGTACCTCAAGCAGCCAGGGAGCAGCCTGGCCCTTGGGGGACAGGGAAGACCCCGAGGACAGCAGCAGCCAGCAGGCCCAGGACTGACAAGTGCCAGCAGAGCTGTGCAAGCAGCCTCCCGCTTGACTCTAGCCAGTGGTACTGGTCCCCGCGAGGAGGGCGGAGCCTGCAGGGGCGTAACTGCTGCTCCGTCACCACCCAGACACAAGGGCGATGCTGAACAGGGGTTTACCTGGGCGCTCAGAGAAGGGAGGGTCGCAGGTGAGCAGGGGGTGGGAAGTGCTTTACCTGCCAGCCTGGAGGCATCGCTGCGCCAGCAGGTACTTCACTTCCGACGGGTGGCTGCGGCTGAACAGGGATGCCAGGGCCGGGGTGTGAACAAGGAGCTCCGTTCGGATTAGAAAGCAAGGATCGATGGAGACAGCCTCCTGAGCGGGGGTCTCCAGAGCCTGCGGGGGGGAGGGAGGGGGAGGAGTCAGTTCACCTACAGATATTCTGGTCCAGCCAGTCTATATCGCTCACTGCTCCGGCACCATCCCCTACAGGGCCTCTCAACCTCCCACCCGCTGAAACGCAGTCACCTCTGGGGTGGAGAACAGAGGCAAGCGCCTCAGTGTGGAGAGGACAGGCAAAGTCCTGTGTTGGGGGATCTCTAATAGCCACTCAGAGCAGAGAGAATTAAAGATCAGTGCTCCCAGAGCAGCATGGGACAGTTTCTCCCCTCGGAAGGGCGGTGGGCCTGGTCAGCCCTGTCCGTGTTGTCAGGAGCTCGGGAAATCTGTCTTCAGTCCCACATTGGCACTTCATTACAAACCAGGAGCAGGAAAATTAACTGTCTACTACGTGCCCAGTGAGCCCCCCGCGCTACACGTGCCCCTCACCACCACACGCCTGTCACTGAAAGCAGTGCTCACTGGGCACTGAACTGTCACCTCCTTCAATCCGCTTCCTAGTTCATACACTTGGTGAGATGTACCTTGCTCCTGCGGCTGGTCCAACAGCCCAACCCTTGATTACCCAGCACTGGCCAGCGTCCACCTGCTGAGCAGGGTGCATCAGGCAGCGGGACTCTTCCATTTCTAGCCTGGGTGCTGGAGGCCCAGCATGCCTGAGGTGGTGCCAGCAGCAGCCACCACTGGGCTCTGAGTGGCCAGACTGACCCTGCCCCCCCACAGGGGTAGAGGTCATGTTGGAGGTGGGGGGTGGGGTGGGGCAGGAGGCTCTGCACAGGCATAGCTGGACCAGAGACATCAATGCAGCCACCTGGCTTGTGATGCTTCACCTTGGGAAGAGACAAACCTTGTACAGCAGAGCCAGGGCCTCCAACTCTGCGTCCGTCTCCCCCAGCTGGCGGTACACCAGCGCCGCCTGGGACAGGGCAGAGAGGCACTGGAAATCCACCTGCAGCGCCCGCTTCAAGTGCTGAAGAGCAGTCTGAGGCTTGCCCTGGGGGCGGGAGAGAATCACACGCAGCATAATCAGTCACTGCTGACATGGCTGGAATATCACCCGGAAAACAATGTTCCAGGGAACCTGACGCTGCCTGAGGAGGTCGCCCTGCCCCCAAAGACTGGGGGCGTGGAATCAGAGCAGCCACCAAGCTGGGCATGGAGCGGTGGGGGAGGGTCTCTGTGACAGTGTACCCCATAAGGCTTTATGGGGGGGTGCTTATAAATGTATGTCTGACAGAACTGGAATATGTTTTGTGCTGCCTGTGCCATGTAATATATCTCCGTAAAGGTTATGGTCTACTATATCTATTCATCCTATTTGTACATATATATATATCATTTTCTACTTGAGGTTAAGAATATGGGCTGTATGCTGGCTTGGTTTCTAAGTAAGCTTTGTGAGGCATTTGGTCAGCTTCTTTAGAAAGGAATTCGCCAGGTTAAGTACCTGATCAGGAAACACTTGGGGAACAATGCATCTTGGAATGCTCCAATCCACATAAGAAGTCTTCCTGGAGACATGCGGACAATGGCTTCGGCCTGTAAAGACTGAGTCATGCAGGGACATGTGACTTGCCCAGGTGACTCTGGAACTCCATCTTGGAGCTGGACTTTGCATAGGAGGGGGGTGTCCACCCACAAGAGAGAGTCTATTTAAACCCGTGGGAGACCCCTCCATTTTGTCTTCAGCTGGCTAAGGAAGGAGCCTCTCCACCCCCCCAGGATACTTGAAGGAAACTGGAACAAAGGACAGTAACTACAGGGGGTGTGAGTGATTGCTGGACCCAGGCTAAAAGGAGATTAGCCTGTAAAAGGGAGCATTCTGGAACTGGTGAGGAACTTATCTGTATTTAGTTTGATTAGACATAGATTTGCGCATTTTATTTTATTTTACTTGGTGACTTACTTTGTTCTGTCTGTTACTACTTGGAACCACTTAAATCCTACTGTCTGTATTTAATAAAATCACTTTTTATTTAGTAATTTACTCAGAGTATGTATTAATACCTGGGGGAGCAAATAACTGTGCATATCTCTATCAGTGTTAGAGAGGGCGAACAATTTATGAGTTTGCTCTGCATAAGCTTTATGCAGGGTAAAACGGATTTATTTGGGTTTAGACCCCATTGGGAGTTGGGCATCTGAGTGCTAAAGACAAGCACATTTCTGTGAGCTGTTTTCAAGTAAACTTGCAGCTTTGGGACAAGTGATTCAGACCCTGGGTCTGTGTTGGAGCAGATGGGAGTGTCTGGCTCAGCAAGACAGGGTGCTGGAGTCCTGAGCTGGCAGGGAAAACAGAAGCAGGGGTAGTCTTGATACGTCAGGTGGCAGCTCCCAAGGGGGTTTCTGTGATCCAACTCGTGTCAGTCTCAATGCTGGCTAACCTGAACCCCTCCCACTGCCCAGCTGCAGTCACCTCCTGGGGCTGGAAACCCAAGCCCAACCATCTGGCACTCTAGTTTCTAGACCACATCCCTGCTGTGGCAACGCCTCCCCCACCCGTGCCACTCCCTTTGCCGCACACCCCTCTGCAGATCGGGACACGTCCCGGTGGCGTCAGCCAGGCCAGACGGCACGGTGAGGACCCAGTTCTTGCACCCACCAAGAACAGCAATGGCTCTCCGGGATGGATTTGGGGCAGTAAGCACCAGACTCTCCAAAGTCACATCCCATCTCCTCCACTCTGCCCTCACCTCCAGCCCCACTGCTGCCCCTGGGCTCAGCACCCACAGATGTCACTGCTGCTCAGCACTTTTCAGGATCAGGGTCTTTGTAAGCTTCCACACTGCCCTATGGGAGTGGGCCTCCCTCCCTGCCCCACTGTGACCCTCCCCGCCCTCTGCTTTCCAACCCCTTGGACTGCACAGCCTCAGCCCTGGGCTCACTTTCCCGCTCAGTGACAAGCAGTCTGCCCCGGGCAACTCTCCCAGGGCAGGAAGAACCAGAACAGGTTTGTCCTTCGAAGTGAGAGACCCACGGGGCAGGGACCCGATTCTGCAGTGATGATGGCCAGGCAAGCACCCAAGACTCGGTCACTTTGAGCCGTTCTGCTTGTCAGTCCGTCTCCTGTCAGTCACTCTGGGGATCCGAAGGAAACCAGCTCCTCAGCCCAGCAAGCCCCAGGTCCCGCTTCCTGCCGTGTCAGTACAGGATCCGTCCTCCACAGGAACCGCTATTGGATTTCCCTCCGGGGCAGTGGGATCAGAGACCAGGGAACGGACTCGGACTTGAGAGCCGGAAAAGCCCTGCTGGAGAAGTGCCCCAGTCCTTCTCCCGGGCACCAAGGCAGATTTATCCCCACTGGTGTCTGGGTCAGTGCCCCCGAGCAGATCCCCCATACAGACAGTACCGGGGGTGGGGGGGGGGGGGTCAGCACAATCCCCAAGGGGCAGTTTGCACATGGGCTCCTACCAATCATATGTTACCAGGGTAAATGCACCTCTAAGCATTCTTCTCAGGTCTCAGGCCTCGCAACTAACACCTCCCCCCTTTTATCTGTTTCGTGTTCCCTTGATCTCTCTGTGCCCAGCACTGGCAGAACAGCTGTGTCCCTGGGGCCTGGAAGTAGGCCACTGTCCTCTAATCGCCTCCCCTATTGTTTGTTTGGAAGTTGCTTATCAAGATCCATTATGTTGCTTCCTTGCTTGTTTTTCCAACAGCCCACTATAAAATTAGATCAATACATCCCGGCAGTTCTAGCCCACAGTTCTCCAGTAACTCCAGCCCAACGACCAGGTCACTCACAGCTCCTCATCCCTCACAGCCCCTCTTCCCAACCCCCCCTCTTTCACTGGGATGACTCACTCTGTGCTGGGCCCTTGCAGGGCACCAGTGCTCCCCTCCCATCGAGCTGGGCTTGCTCGACCCCACCATGGCACTCACACCCCTGCCATGGGGCAGGGGGTATTCGGGAGGCAGCAGACACTGGCTAGTGCAGCCAGTCTTGTTGTGGGAAACTAAGGCAGCAACTTCCCAAGGAGGCTGGGGGCCCAAGAGACCCTGCTCCCCCTGTCCAGTGCAGCACGCGTATACAGAACAGACGTTCACCCAGTCTCCTCCCATGCCTCTGCCAGCCCACACGCAGGCTCTCCTTGGGGCGATGGAGGCACTGGCTCTTGTACCCTCCCTGTCCCCTGCTAGAGGGAGACAGGCCCCAGCTTGTTACCATTTGCTGAGTGCAGCAGCCGATGCAGGTGTAGATCTGGGCCAGGACCCTCTTGGAGCAGAACCCGGATGCAGCTGCCTGGAGCAGGGAGAGAGCTGTGGGGAGATTCCCAGCCTCCAAGCCCTGCAAACCTGAAACACACACACACAAAACGTTCACTCTGCTCCACCTCCTTCGCCCCCTGTAGGCTCTGCCTTTCACGCTATCCCACGGGCCTGGAACGGCACCGTGACCAGCACTCCCTGCACCCCCTCCCATCTGGTCCCACGCAGTATTCCTGCTTCAACGACCCTCCCCACTCAGTGCATGTCTCACACCATGTTATAGCCGTCTGCGCCATACCCTGCCATTGCCATGGGACTGCGACCTCCCCTGACCCCTGCAGCACACTGCGCAGCACCATGCACGTGCTACGGGAACATCACTGACATTGCAACGAGGATTGCCAAGAGCCAGCCAGGCTGGGCAGGGGCGTACCAATCCCAGGAGGATTCATATTCCCCTGCAGAGCCTTAGCCGAGATGCCGTCGGGGAGCAGGCAGGCAGGGTCAGCCGGGACTGTGCTGGGGCGAGAGCTGAAGCCTGCAGCTCGGTGGGATCATTCCGATTCTGGTCTCCAGACCTGCCCCTTTCTCAGTCACTAACTCAAAGGCTCCACCTGCGTCTGGGCCACTGGCCGGGAACCCGCCTTGGGACAGTCATTTATTGTGATCTATTTACGCATTCAACCCCTCACACGCTAGGCATCCCTCCTGCCTGGGCACTACCCCACCTGCCTGAAACTGCCTCCCAATTAACATTTGGCCCACACCCTCCCTCTCTTCCCGAGGGCACAGCCACCTGGCAATTTTCCAGCTATAACGCTAACCCCTGGGCAGTGCTGGGTCTTCTGGGCCTCTGGCCGGGAGCTCCACAGGGAACGGACTCTGCCGGGAGTCTGGCATGTTTTATACAGCGCCATGTGAGACAGCATCACTGACTACCTCCCTTGCTAGCCATCTCAAACCTCCCTCCCGACTCTGGAACTCCGCCCTTGGGCCCAGTACGGTTATGTCTGCTCTGCTAGGACTTGGAATACACAAAGGGAAAGCCATCTGCATCCCCCTCTACACCAGGGTTATGCGGGGGGAGGCTTGCCCTCTGTCTGCATACAGAAGTGCAGCCAGTGGAGAGGACAGGCCCCAGCATTAAATAAGCTGGCTGCTTAGAGTGGAGCATGGCATGCTGGGACATGTAGTTCGCCCTACCTGTTTAACACACAGAGGCATTGCCATCAATTGGCTGCCCCAGGGTGAGCAGTGCGATACTCACCTCCTGGGGAGCTCCAAGGAGGGTCAGGACAGGGACCAAGCAAGAGGCCTGACCAGGGCCGGCCATGGCTCCAATCACACTGCAGTGAAACTTAACCAAGAAGTTGCAAAGCTGGCTCCCAGGTGCACTGTAACCCATTTTGAACTCACCATGAGCCCCCTGCTAGCCTTCTGCCTGATGGGGGCCCTTTCTCATCCCCGGCACAGATGAAGAATGGGGCACAGGGGCAGGCATATGGGGAGGCCCTGTGACGCTGCAGGGCAGAGCTGGGCCAGGGAGCAGGCCACTGGGGGAGACGAGGAGCCCCGTGACGCTGCAGGGCATGGCTGAGTGAAGGAGTGAGTCACCGAGAAAGACGGGGGGCCCCGTGACATTGCAGGGCAGGGCTGAACCGGGGAACGGGTTACAGGGAGAGACTGGGGGCCCTGTGACGCTGCAGGGCAGGACTGAGCCAGGAACTGAAGTAGGGAATTTACATGCACATCTAAGATATTGGCGTTTATAGACGCTCCCCGGGTTATGCAAACCCGACTTACGGAAAAAGTTCCGTAAGTGGTTTTTTGTTGTTCTTATTGGCGTAATTGTCGGGTAAACATCCCTGACTCGTAAGTCGGGGAGCGTCTGTATTCTGCAACTCTAACTCACATAAGAACATGAAGAGCAGGAAACAGGTTTCCTTCAGGAGCAAGGCTGGTTGCTCCAGGGAAGGGAATGGCTGAGGGAATTCCAGCTGGTGACAGCACAGTGCTGGCAGACTCGGATGGCATTAGGGCCAGGAAGGTGGCTGGCACTGAAAGGGGAGGAGCAGCAGCACCCCGCCTGGGGGTGGAGAAGGCACCTCTAACCATACCTTGCAGGAAGGCAGCTGAGGTCCACAGTATCTCTTTCAAGTCCTTGGTGCTCTGCACCACGAGGGGCGACGTGTCCCCCTCAACAGGCACACTCCATGCCTTGAGAAGCGCAAGGAGCTCATTCTCACCCCCGTGGGCAGAAGGCAGCGGGCCCTGCGAAAGGCACGGGGAGAGAACATCAGCGGGTTACTCAGCACTGGAGGCACCAATCCCAGGACCCAGAGAAAGAGTAGGTCTGGGGGGCTGTATTGTGCCTCTTGAGCCTTTTGACTGTGAGCTCCATGTGCCCAGACCACGCCCCACCGCAGCCTCCCTCTGGCCTCGTTCCTGCAGCGATTCGCACACTCGCTCTGGCAGCAGCAAGCTTCTTCCCACCTCCTGCTGCACTAGATCAGACCATTAGTCTGGTATCCTGCCTCCCTGCCCCGGATGAGTTCAGTGCGCTTTCCAGGGCTGCCCCTAGCACCCCAGCATCCACGTGCAATCCATTCAGAACACGAGAGATCCTTTGTTCCACGAGCCCTGTGTGCGCGAGATACCCAGACTCCCCAGCTCACCCCTATTGACACAGCCTCTCTGCTGGAAGAAAAGCCCTCGCCGCCTGTCCAGTCAGCAGGAGACAGTTACCTCGCAATCACAGTCAGCAACTCACTCGCTACCGAAGCTGCAGGTCTGCTTACGAACTTCCCTTCCAGTTTGCTTGGCGACCCGGCCAGGGATCTCACTGCGTCGGGCGTTAAGAGCCCACAGCAGGAGGGCACTGTTTGAGAGCATTCACTGCACTTTGGGCATTAGGAGAAAGTTCTAGTACCAGTGAGAGAATTATTCATGCTGAATGGGGAGTGCATTGATGGGCTCGGGTCTTTTGTTGACACAGCACTTTATGCTGGATGGTTTTATGACAAATATTTATACCAACTCGGCCCCCTCTCACAGACCTATGGGCATTTATTTAGGCCTGCATAGATATTGCTCTAGTGCAGGGGTAGGCAACCTATGGCACACATGCCGAAGGCGGCACGTGAGCTGATTTTCAGTGGCACTCACACTGCCCGGGTCCTGGCCACCGGTCCGGGGGGCTCTGCATTTTAATTTAATTTTAAATGAAGCTTCTTAAACATTTTAAAAACCTTATTTACTTTACATACAACAATAGTTTAGATATACATTATAGATTTATAGAAAGAGACCTTCTAAAAATATTAAAATGTATGACTGACACGCGAAACCTTAAAGTAGAGTGAATAAATGAAGACTCGGCACACCACTTCTGAAAGGTTGCCGACCCCTGCTCTAGCGTATGCTACAGCAGTTCAGAACTCACGGTAACAGCAGGAAATCAAACTCAGATCCTCTTGGTCCGAAAACAGCCCCCAGCACATGAACTAGTTGTGCGCGGGTTCTGATCTCAACATGCAGGTCTGAGACTGTCCCCGACAGGGTGGAATCCACATCTGGCCAGCTCATAGGAACGACCTGGGTAACCAGATTCATGCTCCAGGCTGCAAAGTGATACCTGCAAGGGGCAGAATGGAATCCTTCCCCTCCAGTATGGGCAGCATCACATTAGTGCTCAGGTGCTATACGGGGGCTGGGATTTAAGCTTTCCTCTAAAGCATCAGGTACTGGCCACTAAGTGACTCGGGATAGGAGACGAGAGGGACCCATGGCACAGTGTAGTACAGCAAATCTTCCGTACACCAGCCAGCGGCTAGGTCCCTGCCCCAGCCCTGATCCGCCGGGGAGAGGCCATGTGGCGTTACCTTGGTGTCACTCAGGAGCCGGAAGAGACCAGTGACGCTCCCCAGGCAGTTTGCTGCCAGCCATACCGCTCCCTGCAGAGCACCTAGTCGATGCAGAGGTGCGCACAGCTCTGCCGTGGTCACATCCTGCAGCACTTTCTGCCAGAGCTCCTCTGTGCTGAGATCCTGCCCAGACACCCCACAAGCCTCCAGCACTAGAAGAGGAAAACAGCCACAGGACCACGGGTCAGTCTGCTCAGCGACTGATCCCGTTCCAGCAGCGTGACAGAGCCTTAGGAAAAGAGAGGCCCTGCCTTGGGAAGGGACTAGACATGGCCTGGAGCAGTGCAAGCTCCATTAGCTCTAGGAGAGGCACAGAAGAGCTTTCTACCTGCTACGGTGGAAAGGAAGAGAACCCCAAAAGGAGAGAGAGGAACAAGGGCTCTCCCACACAGGCACTGGGGAATGATGGGCACTCACATTATCAACATTCGGTTGTATCCCAGGCCCAGAGCCAAAGCCGCCACATTAGCTTTGCCGACTCCTGCTAAACAGTCACGTCTGCCAAGAGGGAACCTACCTGAACGCTATCGGAGTCTCCCTCCCCGAATTTCAGCCCATTTCTCTTAGGTTCCCCCACTCCCAAATCACTGTAAGTCAATTAGTAACACTTCTGTTTTCACTGTGACCTGTGCTACTCTCTCGGGCTCTTCGTTTCTTGTAAGCTTTTCTGTTCCCCCTTGAAGCCCCAAGTCTCCAGAACACTGCAGCTGCCACCTTCACTCACCCCTAGCCTCCGACAGCTGCCAATGCCATTCACATGAGAGCGCAGAGAAATCACCCTCCTTACTCCATCACCCCTCCCTGGCCTTGCTCCAGCCATGCTAGTGACCTTGCCTCTCAGACACATGGGACATTTTCCTTACCCCTAATGAGCCCATGGTTGATTCTTTCTGCTTCTCCCTCGACGAGGCCGTCCGACTCACTAACAGCAAAAAGCAGGGAGTTGTAGAGGACAGTAAGCTCCAGCGAGAGGCTGGGGAGAGCAGCTGGCAGCCCTGCAGTTAGAGACCAATGCAACAAGAGGCTAGCTGGAGGCATGAAGGGTGTATCAAACAGCAATCCCTATGGAAGATTTCATCAGGCTGCCCTGCGCCAACAATTGATACTTCCTGCTCTGGTTCTCAATACACTGCCTCAGCCCTAGAATCACATAGACGGGAACTGCATCAGGCAGGTATAAGAGCGTAGGTTACCACCAGCATCTGGCAGCGTCAGGCTGTCTGCCTGTGCCTCCGTTTTCTTCCAACTGGTTAGGTTTTGGTCCTCCAGCACAAAGATTAGAGTCCTTTCAGCCATTCTAGCAGAGCATCAATGGTCGCTTGGCCTCCCGGGTGTGGGTCGTGGTTTCCACACCCTCTCTCTAGTGGCGCTGTCGGGGGACATCGACCCCGGGACAGCAGTGGGACTTATTCCCAAGAGTGACCTGCTCTGCTCTCTGCCAGGACCACTTGCTCTTTCATAGACTATCAGGGCTGGAAGGGACCTCAGGAGGTATCTAGTCCAACCCCCTGCTCAAAGCAGGACCAATTCCCAACTAAATCATCCCAGCCAGGGCTTTGTCAAGCCGGGCCTTAAAAACCTCCAAGGAAGGAGACTCCACCACCTCCCTAGGGAACCCATTCCAGTGCTTCACCACCCTCCTAGTGAAATAGTGTTTCCTAATATCCAACCTAGACCTCCCCCACTGCAACTTGAGACCATTGCTCCTTGTTCTGTCATCTGGTACCACTGAGAACAGCCGAGCTCCATCCTCTTTGAAACCCCCTTCAGGTAGTTGACAGCAGCTACCAAATCTCCCCCTGGCTCCCCCCTTTCCCAACACACACTCCCCGCAGGAAATCTGCCTCCTCAGGCAGCTGCTGCGCCCCCCCGGGCCTCTCCCTGGCGCCAAGTGGGCAGCGGACTGCCGCCCCCGTCCCGTCCCCAGCGACTGAGGAGCCACCAGCCCGTCCCCGCCTTCCAGCTCCCCTGGCCCGGGGACGGGCTGGGAGCGCGGGGACCGGACCCCAGGGCAGGTGTCTCTCGGGAAGGGCCGGTGCCGGCCCGGCTGCGGGACAGGGACGCCCCCCGCTGCGCAGCCCCCAGCGCCGGGGCCGGTGCGGAGCCCGCGGGCAGGAGACCGGGGCCAGGGCCGGGGCGGGCCCCCTCCTACCTTGGATCTTCCGGAGCAGCGAGTCGAAGGCGAGTCGGCAGCGCCGCGCCGCCTGCTGCGCCGCGCGGCCCGGGCCCGAGGAGCGGCTGGCCTGCAAGGAAGGAAGCCGCGGTCAGGGTCTCCCGCCGGGCGAGCCCCGCTGCCGGCCGGCCGGGCCGGGGGGTCTCGCTCCGGCCAGTCCCGGCCCCCGCCCCGCGCCCCGGCCAGGCCCCGCGGCCGCGCCTACCCGCCAGCCCCCGGCCAGCCCATCGTTCTCCTCCGTCCACGCGCGCAGGCAGCCGGCCCCCGCGGGGGCCTCGCGCCGGGCCCGCTTCGAGCCGCGGGGCCGGCTCCGCTCGCCGGAGCGCGCCCGGCCGCGGGGATGGAGCCTCTGCGCCATCTCCCCCTCGGCCACGCCCCCTCGCCGCGGATTGGCCCCCGCGTTCGGGGCCGGAAGCGGGGATTGGCGGAGGGAGCCGGAAGTGCCGGTTGCTAAGGCAGCGGCGAAGCGGAAGATTTGACGTGGCTCTTGCGTCTCAGGCGTGGGGAGCGCGAGGCGCAAGCTGTAACGGGCGGAGGCGGAGTCCGCCTTCGCTGGGCGTGGTCAGAGCGCGGGCTTGGGGTACGGTGGCCGAGGAGAGCCCAATCTCTCCCCTGGCTGCTGCTCGAGCAGCGCTAAGGCTGCCCTGGGCTCTGCCCCCGCGGCCGGGGGGGGAGCAGCGCCGAGAGCCCCCTTCCCACCGCCCCTTGCGCGGGGGGGGGGGGGGGGTCGCTGCTCTGCACTTGGCTGGGGCCGAGACAGGTGCATCCCCCAGCAAACACGTGGGGGGATGGAGGCCAGGGCTCCTGAAGCTGCACCTAGAGACACCTCCCTTGGGTGCTAGGTACCTGCTCCTGCCACCTGCCCTGGCTCGGGGAGGGCCCCGGCTGCCCCGGCGTGGGGCTCGGGCCCGGGTGAAGCTGCCATGAGGGGGGTGCAGGAGGCCCATGGGTGCTAGGGCTGGCACACGGCGATGGCCCTGCCCCACTCCGTACCCACGGGCCTGCCCCCTGCCCCCCACTCCAATGCAGTACAGCCCCACACCCCCCGGCTTGCCCTTCTTCACCTCTTAAGAACATAAGAACGGCCGTACTGGGTCAGACCAAAGGTCCATCTAGCCCAGTATCTGTCTACCGACAGTGGCCAATGCCAGGTGCCCCAGAGGGAGTGAACCTAACAGGCAATGATCAAGTGATCTCTCTCCTGCCATCCATCTCCATCCTCTGACAAACAGAGGCTAGGGACACCATTCTTACCCATCCTGGCTAATAGCCATTTATGGACTTAGCCACCATGAATTTATCCAGTCCCCTTTTAAACATTGTTATAGTCCTAGCCTTCACAACCTCCTCAGGTAAGGAGTTCCACAAGTTGACTGTGCGCTGCGTGAAGAAGAACTTCCTTTTATTTGTTTTAAACCTGCTGCCTATTAATTTCATTTGGTGACCCCTAGTTCTTGTATTATGGGAATAAGTAAATAACTTTTCCTTATCCACTTTCTCAACATCACTCATGATTTTATATACCTCTATCATGTCCCCCCTTAGTCTTCTCTTTTCCAAACTGAAGAGTCCTAGCCTCTTTAATCTTTCCTCATATGGGACCCTCTCTAAACCCTTAATCATTTTAGTTGCTCTTTTCTGAACCTTTTCTAGTGCTAGAATATCTTTTTTGAGGTGAGGAGACCACATCTGTACACAGTATTCGAGATGTGGGCGTACCATGGATTTATATAAGGGCAATAATATATTCTCAGTCTTATTCTCTATCCCCTTTTTAATGATTCCTAACATCCTGTTTGCTTTTTTGACCGCCTCTGCACACTGCGTGGACATCTTTAGAGAACTATCCACGATGACGCCAAGATCTTTTTCCTGACTCGTTGTAGCTAAATTAGCCCCCATCATGTTGTATGTATAGTTGGGGTTATTTTTTCCAATGTGCATTACTTTACATTTATCCACATTAAATTTCATTTGCCATTTTGCTGCCCAATCACTTAGTTTTGTGAGATCTTTTTGAAGTTCTTCACAATCTGCTTTGGTCTTAACTATCTTGAGTAGTTTAGTATCATCTGCAAATTTTGCCACCTCACTGTTTACCCCTTTCTCCAGATCATTTATGAATAAATTGAATAGGATTGGTCCTAGGACTGACCCTTGGGGAACACCACTAGTTACCCCTCTCCATTCTGAGAATTTACCATTAATTCCTACCCTTTGTTCCCTGTCCTTTAACCAGTTCTCAATCCATGAAAGGACCTTCCCTTTTATCCCATGACAGCTTAATTTACGTAAGAGCCTTTGGTGAGGGACCTTGTCAAAGGCTTTCTGGAAATCTAAGTACACTATGTCCACCGGATCCCCCTTGTCCACATGTTTGTTGACCCCTTCAAAGAACTCTAATAGATTAGTAAGACACAATTTCCCTTTACAGAAACCATGTTGACTATTGCTCAAGAGTTTATGTTTTTCTATGTGTCTGACAATTTTGTTCTTTACTATTGTTTCAACTAATTTGCCCGGTACCGACGTTAGACTTACCGGTCTGTAATTGCCGGGATCACCCCTAGAGTCCTTTTTAAATATTGGCGTTACATTAGCTAACATCCAGTCATTGGGTACCGAAGCCGATTTAAAGGACAGGTTACAAACCTTAGTTAATAGTTCCGCAACTTCACATTTGAGTTCTTTCAGAACTCTTGGGTGAATGCCATCTGGTCCCGGTGACTTGTTAATGTTGAGTTTATCAATTAATTCCAAAACCTCCTCTAGTGATACTTCAATCTGTGACAGTTCCTCAGATTTGTCACCTACAAAAGCCAGCTCAGGTTTGGGAATCTCCCTAACATCCTCAGCCGTGAAGACTGAAGCAAAGAATCCATTTAGTTTCTCCGCAATGACTTTATCATCTTTAAGCGCTCCTTTTGTATTTTCATCGTCAAGGGGCCCCACTGGTTGTTTAGCAGGCTTCCTGCTTCTGATGTACTTAAAAAACATTTTGTTATTACCTTTGGAGTTTTTGGCTAGCCGTTCTTCAAACTCCTCTTTGGCTTTTCTTATTACACTCTTGCACTTAAGTTGGCAGTGTTTGTGCTCCTTTCTATTTGCCTCACTAGGATTTGACTTCCACTTTTTAAAGGAAGTCTTTTTATCTCTCGCTGCTTCTTTTACATGGTTGTTAAGCCACGGTGGCTCTTTTTTAGTTCTTTTACTGTTTTTCTTAATTTGGGGTATACATTGAAGTTGAGCCTCTATTATGGTGTCTTTAAAAAGGGCCCACGCAACTTGCAGGGATTTCACTTTAGTCACTGTACCTTTTAACTTTTGTCTAACTAACCCCCTCATTTTTGTATAGTTCCCCCTTTTGAAATTAAAGGCCACAGTGTTGGGCAGTTGAGGTGTTCTTCCCACCACAGGGATGTTGAATGCTATTGTATTATGGTCACTATTTCCAAGCGGTCCCGCTATAGTTACCTCTTGGACCAGCTCCTGCACTCCACTCAGGATTAAATCTAGAGTCGCCTCTCCCCTTGTGGGTTCCCGTACCAGCTGCTCCATGAAGCAGTCATTTAAAGTATCGAGAAATTTTATCTCTGCATTTCGTCCTGAAGTGAAATGTTCCCAGTCAATATGGGGATAATTGAAATCCCCCACTATTATTGAGTTCTTAATTTTGATAGCCTCTCTAATTTCCCTTAGCATTTCATCATCACTATCACCATCCTGGTCAGGTGGTCGATAATAGATCCCTAATGTTATATTTTTACTAGAGCATGAAATTTCTATCCATAGAGACTCTATGGAACCTGTGGATTCGCTTAAGATTTTTACTTCATTTGAATCTACACTTTCTTTAACATATAGTGCCACTCCTCCCCCTGCACGGCCTGTTCTGTCCTTCCGATATATTTTGTACCCCGGAATGATTGTGTCCCATTGATTGCTCTCAGTCCACCAGGTTTCTGTGATGCCTATTATATCTTCTGCATGGGTTACACCCCGTCCGCTGCCAGCTTGCTGCCTCCCTTCCCCGCCCCACCCAAGTACAAAGTGGCCCAGGCTCACCTCCATTTTGGATCTCACACTTTATTTGCAAGGATCAGTTTTGCCGCAGCACAGAACCAGACCAACGGCAGGGGCCACCTGCTAACATTCTCGAGTTCAATCTTTCACCTTCCATTTTCCCTAAAGGGAGGTTAACAGATAATAGCCTAGATATGGGACTGGAGCTGGGCTCAGAGACCACTCACGAGTTACCCTACTTGGATTTAGTTAGGAGAAGCAACATCCAAACTCACAAAGCAAATCTTCCCCACCACCTAGTAATTATATAATTAAACAAAACCGTTAATTAGTTTCTAGCTCCTTCAATGAGGATCTCACTGCATTTTACAGACCACTCAGCCTCGCAATACCCCTGCTAAGGTAGGTCAGTATTATCCCAATTTTAGGCAAACCGACACAAGAAGTGAAACAATTTGCCCAAGATCACAGCAGGTCAGTTGCAGACGTGAAAAGAGAACACAGTCTTCCCACTCCTCTGTTCGGAGCACTCGCCAGCTCTGTCTCATGACTGGAGTGGTTCAGAGGTGATGTTTTCAGATGAGCGACTGCTGCCAAGTTGCCCCCTCCTGTCTCTGTTATAAATCTCTACTCACTGGCAGAGACTCCAGAGCCACTTCCACCTCGTCGGCTGAGTTGCTCCAGCGGAAAGAAAAGCGACAATCAGCTCCACAGAGATGCCCGGTAGTGCCCAGCATCTTTAGAGCACTTTGCTCCCGAGCGCTCAAGGTGCTTTACATAAATGGCTGTTTCCCCCATTTTCCAGACGGGGTCCCTGAGGCACAGCAAGGTGAAGCAACTTGCCCAAAGCCACATGGCCAGTCAATGGCAGAGCCAGGTCTCCTGAATCCCAGCCCTGTGTGCTGTCTGCTGGACCACACAACCTCCCCAGGGGGCAATGGGGATGCAATGCCCAGCGACCCACTGAGAGGGTGTTGGCACCCCTAAGGGAGGCAAATGGTTTAAAACATTTCAAGGGAGGATAAACCAAAATAGGATGAATGGGAGCAAAAGGAAACAGGCTTAATTGTAGACCGGTGCTGACATATGTGAAGCTGTGGAATAAACCAGACAGGACCAAGGCCTTGAGAACGCAGTCTGTGACCAGCTCCCACCTCTTCCCACCCAGGCTTTAGAAATTAGACCTAATCACACAAATGTGTCTATGGCTCTCCCATGCCAAAGCTCTGCACACACTGCACTTGTTCAACCCTTGGGTGGGGTGTGCACGGCCGGAATGGAGTTTTACCTGCACAGACAGACAGGCATCGCCAGATCCATTTCTAGGTACTGGCCCTGATCTACAGGGCCCATGAGAGGCTAGGCCTGCATCCCATGGATAGTGTCTCTGCACAGTGCCCCAGTAGACAGTGCGGAGGGACAAGTTTGAGGAGCAGATGATGGATGACCCTCCTGCCCCATGTCCCAACCTACTGAAATCCCCGTTGAGGGGCATCAAGGGGAGCTCCAGGCTGGCCCTGCTTCGGGAACAATGCAAATCTCCCCTCTGAATGGAGTGCACCCCCGCTGGGATGGAAGGGAGTGGGGAGAATGTGTGCCAGGCTCTGGCCAGGGCTCACTGGGATGCTGACATTGTAACAGTGCCTAGATGCTGTGCTGACAGGCTGAGAGAGGAAACAGATGGCAGGATTTTCTTCCTCAATAGCACCCCTTGAATTCAGAGACCGAATACACCCCTAACTCCCCTAGAACCCGCACACCCTGGCTGGGCCCAGCGAGCAGGAGCCTCAGTGCTGCAGGTCAGAGTGTTCAATTAACAAGCACCGCCCGTTTCCATCCACTAGAACAACCAGCACGGCACGCTTCCAAGGTCTCCAAGCACTGGACAAATATTAACTCATTGCCCCGCAGTGTAACCCCGGGGCTCTCCGGTGTCTCTGGTACATTAACCGGAATGGCAGCTAAGCGGCTAGGTTCAGGGGCAGCTGGAAAAAACGACTACAGAACTAGACACATACAAAATGGCAAGCGTGTCGATAGCCCCCGCTGGGTCATCTGTCTGCTTGGACTCAGTTCCTCGGGGCAGCAGCCTGGTCTCCCTCGGTACAGCGACCAGGACAACAGGTCCCGAATCCTACCCAGGGCTCCTTGGCACTCCCGTGATATAACTATTCCATGAGCCTTACTCCGGTGAAGACGTGCACCCTGACAGCCCAGGGCAGGGTCTCGATGGAATTAGATTATTTCTATTTCATTGATTGGGAGACTGAAGCAGAGTGATTTGCCCAAGGTCTCTCAGTCTGTGGCAGATCTGGGATCAGAAATCAGGAGTCCCAGCTCCCACGCCTGTGCCCAAATTCACTAGGCCACCCTGTAGCTACAAGAACAATGGGACTTAAACATTTTAAAGATAAAAAATTCAAAATCAGTTTCAGCCCCACCCTGAGCTGGCAGGGGACACAGCATGAGTTAAAGGGGGGGGGGGGGCAGAGTTTTGTGCTTTTCATGGAGCCAGGACTCCTGGGCTGTTTTCCTGCTTACGTGACCATGGGCACACCACAGCCACAAGCGCCTCAGGGGCCTCATCTATAAAACGGGGCTAATCCAGAGCTGACTGGGCGGAGAGGGAAGGCTGGAGGCCGTTAGCTGCTAAGCGCACAGAGATCTCCAGTGACATGCACCGAAGTGCTGAGCAGTGCAGTGAAAGCTCCTGAAGAAAGGGAGCTCGGCTGACATTTGGGAGAAGGGGAAAGCAAAGCCCAGACTCCTGGGTCGCGACAGGGATGTTGTGGGACAGTAATACAGCTTTAAAGACCACAGAGAGTTGTACTGCAAGGCCGTTCAGACCAGCGGCTACGGACTAGGCTGCACGGCTGGGCCTCAGGTAAACACAGGTGATACGGTGGGGGTCACTCCCTGGCTTCAGCAATGCGAGTTGCCTGGAGTTCGAATGCCACCTGCACCCATTCCGGTCCCGTGCCCATGGGCAAGCCCTGCGACCTGGCCAGCAGGACTCAACAGGGTCTGCACTAGCAGCTACAGCAGAGAACCATTATATAGCAGGTGACCCCGTCTAACCAACCCGCTCAGCTACTATCCCAGGGAGGGCAAACACGGGGCCCACAGAATTACAGCGACTAGCCAAACCCACCCACAAGACATGCCCCCTTCAGACCAGCTGGGCGCTTTGGGGCTAACAGTAGCAGTTCAGCCAGGCAGGATAACTTTGGGGGCCACAAAAGGACCCAGAGGCAGGGCCCAGAACTACCCTAGCCATAGCACAGTGAATTGAAGTCAGACACGTACAGCTCTGATTCAAAGCCAGAAAGAGACGGGGCTCAAAAAGCAATCAAGTCAATGACCCCGGCAAACACCTCTTAACTCCTTTTGCCCTCGAGAGCTGCCGTACCCAGCACAGATCGCTTCACCCACCCCGGGGAGACAGCAGGGTTTAATAGCACCAAGTAATACCACAATGGCTTAGGGCAGGAAGGGAAGAAGACCCTAACTACAGAGGGACTTTAGGGAGGCAGAATGGGACCGTCACTGGAATTTAGCCAGGCCCCATGGTTAACCCCTGCGAAGAAGGGATACAATCTCATGATCATAAATAGTAGGAATGAGGTTGGGACAGCTCCTTTGAGAGGTCACCCAGAGCAGCACAACACCCCGGGCTGGAGCACCCAGGTCCGTACTGCAAAAAGCACCGTGCTCTGAATCACCACCACCTGCAGCACTTAGGGTTTTCTTACAGATCTTCCAGCCACGCAGCCAGGCCCCACCCTGCCGAGCTTGTGAGATGTGGCCCAACCTCAACTCCAGGTGGTGCCCCGGCATTTCTGCAGGCACTAAGCTATCAATCCTGCCGGGGCGTTATCTGCTCCCAAAAGCTTTCGAACCCTGGTCTCCAGCCACCAATGAGCCCACGCCAGTGGCTCGGCCTGCAGTTCTTGGCTCTCCCTTCCTCCTTTAACAAGGAGCCTTGATACTAGGCCCTTTCACTACCTGGCTGCCATTCAGCTGTGCTCACTAACCAGCCACACTGCTTGGGTCACTCGTCATCACAAGCTTGCGGTTGGGAGCAGCCACAGCTCCACAGCAGATTCAAGGGCATGCACCAGAACAGGAGACGGGGGGGCCCTGACTGCTACAGCTGAGGCCTCTGTTTGGATACCAGAAAAGGCTGAAGCCCTGGCTCAGAGAGGATTTTATTCCTTGGTACAGCTCCCTCCCTCCTTGCTGTCTCCCTCCCCAGCAGTTTCAAACAGACTTTGTACAGACTGTTGCTAACCCAGCCCCAGGTACCATCTGAAAGCACCATGCCCTGCAGGCTTCTCTGGCCAGTCGCTCTCTCTCTCTCACACACACACACTCTCACAGAGTCACACACACACTTCAGCGGGGTGCGGCACTCACATGCACAACCCTGAGGAAGACCAGAATCAGTGAGGCAGGGGGCGTCCCCATCACACAGCAGCAGACAATTCCTCCTTCAGCACGGGTGGAGCAATCTCTGAGAAGCTGCTGCTGCCCGATCCCAGGGACGTGCGCTGCCCAGACTCCCCTCTTTGGGAGCCAGGGACCGGGAGGAGGCTGCTGCACGGGCAGAGAACAGGGAGGTCACTCCTCTGGTGCCCACACACCCCAGGAGCTCCTCAGTCGACGAGGCCCCGTCTCTGCCCCAGGCGAGGTAGCAAACACCAAGGCAGCACACAGCCCTGCAGTGGCCAGCGGTGCGTTCTGCCCAGCGAGGAGAGATGTCAGGGAAATGCCAGTAAGATCCAGCTACAGGAGGGCACTTGAGGCTTTGTGCTTTCGTCCCCTCCCCCAACAGATCCTTCGCTGCGGCCGAACGTGCCTGGCTTGGGCTCCAAACCCACCTGGCGGGAGGCAATGAAGTTGAGCCCAGAGTTCAGTGACACAGTGAGTGAGGCCAGAGACCAGCCGGCCCCGCTCTGTCGCGCCCAGCAGGGAGACGGGGATAATCCCCAGTTACTGTCCATGGTGGCGGCTCCCAGGTCCCGCCTGGCCTTGCGAAGCAGGGCCCCAGCCGTCACCTCAGGGGACGATGCTCCGCCTCGGGTTCCCTGCATCTCGGCTGCTCAGATGCTATCTGGGCTGGAGCTGCTCGAACCAGGCGCTGACCGCGCAGTCCACACGCATCACCAGGAAAATCCCCAGCAGGAGGCAGATGCTGCTCACCATGAAGCCCAGAGCCTCAAAGAGGAACCTGCAGGCAGGACAGACAGACTGCATGCATTGCAGCCAACGTCCCTGCCAGGGACCAGGGTCCTCCCCGCAACCGTCACCTCCCCTGCCCCATGTCCCCGGCGTAGACCGCTCTGGTTTCTATTTTGAATCTGACTCTCCTGACAGTGAGGGGCTGAGGGGTCACAGATCCCAAAGCCAGATCTCGGGCCTCCTGCCCACACGGGCCAGGGTATCCCACTGGGTCCTGACTCCAGCCCAACAGCTTGTGTCTTTCAGAACAACAGTCAGCCTGGACTTACAGGCTCCAAGCGAGGGAGGAGCCCCACTGCCCTGCCGATCTGCTCCAGTGATTAATCGCCCTTTATCTCGCTGTATGAGCGTCGCCAACTCCACAGCTCTTCCATGCCCCCAAATCCTGACCTGCAGCACCCCCTTCTAGGCCACACGATCACAGTGGACCCTTCTGGCCTTGGAATCTATGACTAGGAGTCAAGCTGCCAGGAACAAGAGGCAGACCCCAGGACAGAGGGGAGCTCCTGGGACTTACTTTGGGGCAAACACCTTCCAGACCATGAGATGCCTCCTGAGGATCATGGCTGCCCAGACGCAGGCCAGGAGCTGTGGGGAAGAACAGGGAGAAGGCAGAGTCACACATCACCCTTAGAAGCCTCACCCAGTCCATGGCAAAGGGTATTAAGCCAGGCAGGTCACTGGGCCAGGTGCAGCGAGCATCATGGGAAAGCAAGTTAATTAACACCCCAAAAGGGACTCCCTTCCCTCCTCTCCCGCCTTATGGGGCACACACTCTGTGCACATACCTCCGAAGGGGCTGCAGCCACTGGGGACATGTAGTGTCTCCCCAACGCATGGATTTCAATGAGGGAGATGGGAGAGCCAGACCAGTCTCCCCTGGGGACAGACACCAGGCCCCCGGGCTGTGGGGAGTGGCTAGGATTATAAGCCACACACAAAGAGAAGAACTATAACCAAGCAGGGAAGGAGTCTCACAGCGGGAGATCTACAACTTGCCAGGACACCACAGGCTGCACTCAACTGACATCAGATGTGCCCCTGTCTTCACAGGGCAAAGGGACAAGGTACAGGCAGCCCCTTCCCAGCATACAGCCCCTTCGCCGGGGGTGGGGTGGGGGGTGTGGTCAGTCACACCTGCTCCCACCAGCTCTGCAGGGCCAGCCAAGCTACAGAACAGGGAGCTGGAGTCGCTCCAGCTCACACACCAACAGAACTGTTAGCTAGGTCCCAGGCGTATGCAGGGCCAAACTGGGTGCTCCATTATCCCTGGGCAACTCCACTGGAACCTGCCTGCAAAACCTTTATGGCTGGGGATGATGCAAGAGATGGAGAGAGCCCAGCTGGACCCCTCCAATCCAGGGGGAATTTGCAGGGCTGGCACTTAGAAAACATGTTTTTAAGAAGCTACCATCAGTGACAGTGAGTTTGGGTTTGTGCGATCTTTGCATTAAGAGCGCTTGCGCAAAGGCACAGAGGAAAGAGGAAAACCCTGCACATAGTGTTCATGGATCTTGGGAAGGCTTGAGAGAAGTCACATGGGGGTGGAGAACGAAGACCGACACTGTGTCATCCTCGTCCGGGACGTAGGCAAGCGCGCTGTTACCACTGCCAGAAGGCCAGGCGGAGAACCTGAGCCGTGTCTAGCAAGTCAGAGCACACCACGGCTCGGCACTAAGCCCCTTCTCGTTCACACTGATGCTCAAGGCACTTACACACAACATGCAGAGTGGCACCCTGGTGCCTGCTTTTAGCAGATGATGAAGGTCAAGTAGCTAGTTTGACAGTCCAGGAAACAATGAAGTTATAAGCAGAACAGGAAGGACGTGGAGTAAATGGAGCGGAGTGATCTGTGATAGGAGAACGCGGTCAGCCTGACAAGTAAGAGCTACCAGACGGTAATTACGTACAATTCACTTCTGTACAGCCCCGCATGCTGGGCACTGAGGCAGAGACAGCAGCAGATCTTGACGACAGTGGAAATGAGAACGTTACGATGGCTGCTTGGGGCCACAAGAATGGCCGGCGCTCGGAACGAACTCGTTTGGGGAAGTGGGAAGGTGGGACCAAGGTCAGAAAAGCTGAGGGAGCCCAGGCGCAGACGGTTTGGACACGGGAAAAGCAGATCAGAAGAATATACAGGAAACAAGGTGTTAAAGTTGGGAGTGGAGGGTAAGAGAAAGGCTGCAAGACCCAAAACATCCTTTGGGGTATCACAGAAAAGGAGTTAGCGAGACACAGCTTCAAGGCGCTGGAATGGAGACGGTCTCGAAGAGCCAACCCCATGTAGTTGGGTGTACGGCTAGAAGCAGCAGCAGCTACCACCACCCTGCTCCCGAATCCCCCCCCGCCTGGCAGAGCTGTTACGGGGGCACCCCCGGACTCACAGCCCGAAGGGGCAGAGGTGCAGCAGAGACCAGCGTCACGTTCCAGTGAAGATGCAGCCAACACTTACCCCTGGCAGAAGGCCAATAAACCATGGGAGTTGGTGCGAGGGGACTAGAGGGAAACCCCATTTGTGCTCATTAGCTCCAAGGAACCCAGCAGCCACAAGGAAATCCTCGGGCTGACCCGGGGAACTTGCCCCATCTCCGACTCATTACCCCGAAAGGGTGAGACTGGATGGGCCCAAGCTAAGCCAGGGGGTCTGGCTGACAATCCACCCTGAACTCATGCCACTGGGCCCAGTCATTGCAGTGCTCCCACTTGCGGAGATCGGCAGGAGTCCCAAGACCTTTTCAGCACCGGGTAGGAGAGGACTGAGGGCAACCTGGACTCAGCGTCCCGATGTCTATTAACGTAACAGCCCCTCAAAGCGCCTGTCAGTACAGCCCCCCTCACTCAGCGAATCTGCCCCATGTGCACCCGAGTCTGAGCCGCTGCCTGTAGGGACAGAAATGTCTTTACTGCTTTTCCCTCCAGTGAGCCCTGCAGAGTAGCCCAGCCCTGGGAGCGGGAGCTGGAGTCCCTTCCCTCCTGTGCGTCAGTGTCATCAGCACTGACTCCGTTCCAATCAGTGGCACTCGGGCTGCACAGGTGGTATCAAGGGCAAACCCTGCCCCGCAGAACCTTTCGCTACAGGCCACGCGGGAGAGGGAAAGAGCCCACGCTGCGACTGTGGCGCCGGCAGGGAGAAAAACCCTGTTTTTTACTTGGAAGCCGAGCACGTCCACAGCCAGATTTCCAGGCTGGCTGCCAAGCGAGGCGCGTCCGTCTTCCAGGGATTCCCCGGCACGGGCCAGGCGCGGCAGCAGCCCCACGACGTCAGAACAGAATCACGCTTCGATCAGCAGGAGCCGAGGCGCGTGGCTGAGAAGGGCAGGCGGGTTTGTCCGGCAGGTCGCACGCCAGGAGCCAGCGGCACCGCAGTGAACTGCCACTCCGCCTCCACCCACTGTCACTCTTTGCCCTGGCTGAGGTCTCCTTGTCAGGGGCCGGTGCTCCCCGAGCTCAGGGAACAGTCCCATTCCCACCCCACACTGCGGGCCTCGGTATTAACCCTTCGGTGTCCACACGGTCACATGTCAACGCTGGGCCCCGCCCCTACCTGCACGCCAAGCACAAAGAGGTATTTGAGCCCCAGCTGCAGCAGAGCCGCTGAGAACCTCTCCGGAGACTCCCGCAGCCTCATCTCCATCATGGGCTCCTCCTCCTGCTCCTGCAGCTCCTCCCGCAGTTCCTTCTTCAGCTTCCTCCTCTGGGAGTTGGGCGCCTCACAGACGAAGGGCCAGAGCAGGAGCAGAGGGCAGCCAACTACCTCAAGGACAAAGGCACAGAAGTTACCAGGCGTCCCGGCGCCCGTGGGGGACACACACACAGCTACGGGGTGGGCTGGGGATTGCTCTCCTGCACAGGGCCCAGCAGTGACTGTTAACCCCTCGGATGACCGCTTCATTCTGCTCATCAGTCACATGAGAGCAGTATGGCTGTGGCTCACTAGCGGGTCTGCAGACCACCTGCTGGAGAACCACAGGGAGCTGGCTGCTCCCTCAGTGGCGAGCCGGGCGGCCTGTGAAAGCAGCCGGGCTCCAGAGGAAATTCACTTACCTGCAAAGAGGATGTGGGAGGCGAACGTGTTGGCCCCCACCAGGACAGCGGGCAGCAGGTGGGTGCTGTGGCCCTCCTGGAAGCCCACGAAGGCTGCGTTCCAGTGGATGGCTGGGAAGATGGGCTGGTGGCCCGTGGAATAGAAGAACTGGGTGGCAGCAAAAACCCAGGCGGTGACCGCATACCAGGGGACCACGAAGGGCTCTGAGAGGGACAGAGAGACCAGCATCACGGGCAGGCCTCTGGAGATGGTCTGACCCACAGCTCAGACAAGGCCAGCGTTAGCCCTTTCCCTGCTGCCTGGCTCCTTTCCCTGCCCTCGCCCCTGAGAAGGGGAGGGATGAACCAGGCTCCGGCACTGGGCACCTGGGCCTTCTTCACCCGGGTTAAGGATGGTAGGTGCCCTCCTGGGCAAAGCACCAGGCTGGGGGGGTCTTCTCGCCAGAAGGGTGCGGGGAACTGTGCGGCCCTTCAACTCCCTCCCGCTGGGAAGTTAGCCCAGGTATGGAGCGTGAGCAACCCTCCCCCCTAACAGCAGGGACCCCACCACCCCACAAGGGGCCCTATCCCCCAGCCTCAGGCCTTCTCTCCCTCTCCCCTTGCTCACACCCTGCGGTCAGCCAGAGCCACTGACAACACAGGCACCCAGTAACCAGCCCCACAGAGCGGGGTCCCTTGGAGCCCAGCCCCCGCGCTGTCTGGGCCTGCGGCGACTCTTGCAGCCACGAGACAGGGCTCGGTGCATCCCAGGCTCCAAGATGGGCAGCGGGGCCTGGGACCAGCGTGTAGGAGAGTCTGGGACCCCCCAAGCAAGAGAGAACCCCCCCTGGCCGCCCCCAGCTCACCGGCGTCCCCGGCGAGGCTCACGACACAGGCGTGGATCCGCAGCAGCACAAAGGCCTCCAGGAAGAGGAGCAGGAAGGCAAGGCTCATCCTCTCGCTGTGCAGGATCAGCAGGAGGAAGCCCAGCAGCGTGAGAACTATGACCAGGGTGGCTGAGTACACGCTCCCCAGCCCGTAGGCTGCCACCGTGGCCCTCCGGTGACCCCTGTCTAGCTGGCTCTTCAGAGACTCCTGCATCCTCCTGTAGATCTGTGGGATGACGTGCTGGAGGTCGGCTTGGGAGCTGGGGGCCCCCTGATAAGGGGTCACAATGGGCCCCACTGACTCCCGGCTGTCCTTCACGAACACCGTCACGGGCGTCCACAGCGCCAGCAGGAGCCCCAGGGATGCCAGGCCGTAGACGGCCCGTGGGAAGCCCACCAGCGCCACCTGCACCAGCTCCTGCAGCTTGCCCAGCGTGTCCTCCGCCCCCGAGGTGACGGCCCAGTAGCAAGCGATCCAGACGGCCGCCAACGGGAAGGCCCAGCGCACGAAGAGCACCAGGGGGCTGGTGCTGTTCAGGTTCCCGTAGTGCCGCAGCCAGCGCCGCACGGCGTAGACCAGCCCGGCCAGCGAGGCCACGCACAGGAGGTAGAAGAGGTTTTTGGCCTGAGTGCTCTGCAGGCTGGCGAGGGGGGCCAGGAAGGACGAGGGCTGGCAGTGCGGGATCTCCTCGCGGCACTGGTGGAAAAGGCCCGAGAGGCGCAGGCAGGCCAGGAGCACAGCCAGGAGGCACAGAAGCTGCCAGCTCTCCTTCTGGTAAAAGGCAGACCCCGGGGGTTGCTTGGGGGCTTCCGGAGCGGTCAGCCGGCCGTGCCAGTGCAGCTTCCCCACCAGCAGGATGGCCAGGGACGCGAGCAGGAATGGGGCCACCCGGGCCTCGGCCACCACGAAGCTGTCCGAGAACATGGCGCAGCACCGGATGAAGAGGATGCCCATGGGGAGGACCAGCCCCTGCCATGCTCGCAATCTCTGCCACAGGCCCGCGGTGGCCACCAGCGGCTGGACACCAGCCAAATGGGCTCGACGGGACCGGCGACCCCACGAGTGCCAGAAGAAGGCCAGCTGGGAGGCGGCAGCCGACCACGACAACACTAGAATGAGGTCCAGACCCTCCCTGGTGAGCAGGTGGCCCATCCCCAGCACAGCCGCCACCGCCAGGCCCCAGAGAAGCGGGTACAGGAGGCGGCTTTGGTAGGAGAAGTCCAGGGCTGCCGCCAGCTCCGAGGCGACACAGCAGAGCAGGCAGGAGGCGGCGATGAGCGCACAGCCAGCCACCATGCGCAGGGGGTGGAAGCGGGCCCAGGACTCCATGCACACGGCCCGGGCCTCCCGCAGGTAACGCTGGAAGCGGCCAACCAGTCGCCCCAGCCTGGCCTCCAGCTCGGGCGATGCAGGAAGCCCCTCCCGCACTTGGGCCAGCAGCCGGTCGTGCTCCTCCATCGCGGCAGAGAAAAGCTCCCGCAGGTGCCAGAGCCGCTCGGCCGGCAGGTCCTGGGCAGCCAGCGAGTAGGAGTGCAGGAAACGGTCCACCTGCAGAGAAGGGCCAGGGTTACAATGGAAACGCTCACTGCTGCCTCCCCCCTCCCTCAGACAGGGGCTGGTGCAGAGCGTCCCCAAACACCTGCCAATGGAAAGCCACCCGCAGCAGCCCTGCCCTCTTCTGCCCAGGCCAGCGCCGGCTGCGGCCAGCACACACACGGGCTGCATAAGCCACAGTCGGAGATTCAGGGAGACTGTGGAGAGAAGGGACCATTGGATCATCTCATCTGACCTCCCGTGTAACCCAGGCCAGAGAATTTCACCATTACCCCAGCACTGAGCCCAGTGACTTGTGTTTGACTAAAGCATCTTCCAGGCAGGCCTCTAATCAGCCTCTAATGTGCCTCATTTTGAACCTGAATTTGTCTGGCTTCGCCTTCCAGCCACTAGTTCTCGCTCTGCCTTGCCCTGCTAGATTTAAGAGCCATTTAGTACCTGGGATTCTCCCCCATGCAGGTACTGACACACTGTAATGAACTCACTTCTCACTCTTCATTTCAATGTACAATGTTGCATTCGGCTGTATGAAAAGGCATTTTGTTTGAATGGACCGAGCACATGCAGTTCTCCAGTTTGCCCTGTCCTCATTACTTTCCTCTCTGGCCATCTGTGTCACCCACACGTTTTAATCAGCAGGGATTTTATATTCACTTCCTGATCATTGACGAAGACGTTGAAAAACACTGGACCTAGAACTGATCCCTGCGAAACCCCACTAGAAACACCCGCCCTTCAAGGATAATTCCCCACTGACAACTAGTTTTTGAGATGTCAGTTAGCTGGTTCTTACTCCATTTAACGTGGGCTTTATTGATATTGTATCATGCTAGCGTTTTTAAAAAAATCAGATCATATGGGTTTAAAGTCAAAACCCTTACAAGTGTCTCAGTCTATTACACCCACGCAGTTACCTTTATCAACCAAACTTGTAATCTCATCAAACAATGAAATCAGGTTTGTTTGACATGACTGGTTTTCCATAAAACCATGCTGACTAATGTTTCCTATATTCTGATCCTTTAAATCAGTGGTTTTCAACCAGGGGTTCGCCGACCCCTGGGGGTCCACAGACTATGTCTATGATTTCCAAAGGGGTCCGCACCTCCATTTGTAATTTTTTAGAGGTCTGCAAATGAAAAAAGGTTGAAAATCACTGCTGCAAATCTATCAGTTGAATCCTGTATCAGCTATTCCATTACTGGCACAGGATTGGTGTCAGGCTAACTGGCTATTTGTTCCCTGAGTCACCTCTTTTGCCTTTTTTGGATACTGGCACAACAGGAGCGCTCTTCCAGTCTTCTGGAAGTCCCCCATTATTCCAAGCTTTATTAACAATTAGGGCTGTCAAACAATTTATCATGAAAGTTGAACTTACAAATGTAGAATTATGTACAAAAAATAACTGCATTCAAAACCAAAACAATGTAAAACTTTAGAGCCTACAAGTCCACTCAGTGCTACTTCTTCTTCAGCTAATCACTCAGACAAACAAGTTTATTTACATTTATGGGAAATAACGTTGCCCGCTTCTTGTCCACAATGTCATCTGAAAGTGAGAACAGGCGTTCGCATGGCACTGTTGTAGCCGGCATCGCAATATATTTACGTACCAGATGCAGTAAAGATTCATATGTCCCTTCATGCTTCAACCCCTATTCCAGGGGACATGCGTCCATGCTGATGACGGGTTCTGCTTGATAACAATCAAGAGCAGTGTGGACCGATGCACATTCACTTTCATCATCTGAGTCAGATGCCACCAGCAGGAGGTTGATTTTCTTTTCTGGTGGTTCAGGTTCTGTAGTTTCCGCATCAGAGTGTTGCTCTTTTAAGACTTCTGAAAGCATGCTCCACACCTCGTCCCTCTCAGATTTTTTAAGGCACTTCAGATTCTTAAACCTTGGGTCAAGTGCTGTAGCTATCTTTAGAAATCTCACATTGGTACCTTCTTTGCGTTTTGTCAAATCTGCAGGGAAAGTGGTCTTAAATCGAACATGTGGCTGGGTCGTCATCCGAGACTGCCATGACATGAAATATATGGCAGAATGCGGGTAAAACAGAGCAGGGAACATACAATTCTCTCCTAAGGAGTTCAGTCACAAATTTAATTAACACATTTTTTTTTAAACGAGCATCAGCATGGAAGCATGTCCTCTGGAATGGTGGCCGAAGCATGAAGGGGCATACAAATGTTTAGCATATCTGGCATGTAAATAACTTGCAATGCCGGCTACAAACGTGCCATGAAAATGCCTGTTCTCACTTTCTGGTGACATTGTAAACAAGAAGCAGGCAGCATTGTCTCCCGTAAATGTAAACAAACTTGTTTGTCTTAGTAATTGGCTGAACAAGAAGTAGGACTGAGTGGACTTGTAGGCTCTAAAGTTTTAAATTGTTTTGTTTTTGAGTGCAGTTATGTAACAAAACAAAACAAAATCTACATTTGTAAGTTGCACTTTCATGTTCAAGAGACTGCACTATAGTACTAGTAATGAGGTGAACTGAAAAACACTAGTTCTTTTTACAGTGCAAATATTTGTAATCAAAAATAATAATATAAAGTGAGCACTGTACACTTTGTATTCTGTGTTGTCATTGAAATCAGTATATTTGAAAATGTAGAAAAACATCCAAAATATGTAATGTGTGTCAATTGGTATTCTATTGTTTAACAGTCCAATTAAACCTGCGATTAATCGACGGCCCCATTAACAATTAACACCAGTGATCTTCTCGGGCAGCTCTGTTAGGATCTAGGCTCGCTGAAGTCTTCCCTAATCTGTGTCGTTCCACGTAATGCTGCCAGCAGATCCCAGAGTCTGGCTGCTGACACTGTCTCGCCCCATCACACTGCAGTAGGACAGGCTGAAAGTACAGCAATGCTTCCCCGAGGGTAACAGGCGGTTGTATGTGACTGTGAGCAGGAGGGGGGCATGTAGGGCTGGCAGTGAGACCAGGAGGATGGGGTGGCTGAGTCAGGCCCAGCAACACTCCTGCATTAGCAAACAATGTCTGACCCCAAACAAGGAAGATCAGCTCTGGCAGGATTCCCTCCAGCTGGCTGAGGAGGATTATAAAAGGCCACCTTCTCGAGGAGAGCGAGAGGTGTGGCTAGAGGGTGACAAGAGGACCGGGAGCTAGGCCTCCTGGGGACCAGTCCTGGCACTGCCTCTGTGATCCTGGGCCTCTCTGTGGAATGGGTCTGGTAAGCGCCGGTTGCCCCCACCTGTCTGGCATTGATGCGATACGCCGAGAGCTGACTGAGTGCTGCCGAAGTGGCGGCGCCGTCCCCCGAGAACAGCTCAGCCATCACCTCCCCGATGTTACCGTAGGGAATGGGCACGCCCAGCAGCAGGGCCAGCGTGGGCACCAGGTTCACCTGCGGGATGGTTTCCGGCTCCTGGAGGAGGACAAGGAAAGGGAGCCCATCCGGTCAATAGACTAGAGGGGATGAGCACGCACTGATCTTCTGGGCAGGGTTAGGCCAACCTGGGGGCCGGAGGGCACAGATGCACTTGGCACCTGCCACCCTGCACCTCTGAGGCCCCATCTGCATCCACATCCCCCCGGGCCTGCCACACATACCCCCAGCGCAGGGCTGGGAGGCAGTGACGGTGGTCCTGCTTGGGAGCCAGAGGGCAGCCCCTGGGCCCCCTGCTCCGAGGGGGGGTGGAGAAGCTAGAAACCTCAGTGGCCACATCCCCCAGCGCCCTGCCAAGGTGGGAGGATCCCTGCTGCGGGGAAGGACTTAGCTGTTTCTGCAGGGCCCAGGCCTAGCATGGCTGGTGGTTAATTTGACCCTGCTCGGCTTCTCTGCACTCAGCTGGGTGGTGCAGAGAGGGGACGAAGAACCTAGGAAGGGATCCACGTGGGGAAGACAATCTCGGCAGGCCCCTGAACCCCCGGGCAGATGGGAAGAGAAAGTCTCACCCACCTCACTTTCTCCCGGAGGGGAGAGCCCCTCTCTGGGGGCACAGACAGAGGAGCAGCCGCCCCCGGAATCCACTCAAGCCCTGGGCTGGGCAGACAGGCGTTTGGGTCATATTTCCTTGCTGCTGGCCAGACGTCTCCCTGCTCCTGGGACCCCGGGCTCACTCCCCCTGCAGGCCCCATCCCAGGTACGTGCCCAGCAGGACTCAGGCCCCCAGCCAGGGCTCCGCTGGCATCCCTCACCGTTACCTCGGGAAGGTGAGCTCCAAAGAGAGGCGTTTTACTGTACACGAAGAGCGCCGCGTTCACCTCCTTCTCGCTGTCTCCTCCGTGGTCCCCAGTCTCGGTCATTCCATGGTCCCCTGCCACCAGCAGCAGGGTGTCGTTCCCCAGGTGATCCACCAGCGACCTGCCCATGAGACAAGGCTCATCAGTCACCTCCCACCGCATTGACCCATGCCTGGATGCAGCCCCGGGGCAGGCTCTGAGCACAACAAAGCAGCACCAGGCACCACTGCGAAACCACGACGAGCCTGTTCCTGTGCTAGGAGCTGGCTGCTTCCCCACAGAGGGTGGCAGCCCAGATGCTATGCTGATGGGCTCCTTAGAAATGCAAATATTAATCAGAGCCCAGAGAGAGCAGACTCCTGCCTAGATCCGACGTGAACAGCAGCGACAATTCGGTCCTGGAAGGCCATTCCGCACAGAAACAGGCTTAAAGCTGATCCTCTGGGGGGCCCAGGCTCCGGCACAAACCTCTGGCTCATTCAACATGCCTGGAAGGGGGCTGGACGCTTTGAGAAAGCCTTTCGCCTGCCATGGGGCTGTATGCACAGCACGGCCAGCTCCAGCTCCAGCTCTAACACCACACACAGGCAGAGCTCGTGACTCGCCCCCAGCCCTTCCAGCTGTCCCGCGACCCCAAGCTTTGCGCCATCTTAGCGTCCTCTATCCAAGGCTCCGGAAGTGCTTCTCAGACTGTACCCAGCCTCACAACCACCAGGGGTCACTGTCTCCATTCTAGAGAGGCTCAGCTGGGCCCCAACGGGCTAGAATATTTTCTGCAAGGCTCCAGCACAGCCTCTCTGGGCAAAGTCTGGGGGCAGCCCCTGCTCTCCACGACCCGGTTCAATCCCTGCCAGCGTCACAGCATGTGGCCGACGGTGACCCTCTCTCCTGGTGGGGGACAGCTTCAGGGCCCCACGGCGGGGCAGGCTCATTTCCCTGCTGTGTTCTCAAAGCCACACGCGCCCCCTGCTGCCCAGCACGCCTGCAAAGGCTGTCCGGGGGCTCGTCGTGCTGCTGTGGTGGATCTCCGGGAGGCTACCGAGGAGAAGCTCTGGGTTCAGGGGCCTCACACCCCCTAGAAAAGCAGGTGCTGAGGCGAGGGAGCTGGCAACCCCCCATCCCAAGTCACTGGTCACCTGAGCATCTCGTTCATCTGGGTGAGTTTCTTGGCCATTTCTGGATGGTCTGGTCCATGCTTGTGCCCACAATGATCCACACCCAGGAAATGAGCAATCAGCAGGTCCCACTCACCACCATCCACTGCAGAACAAGGGAGAGGGCACATTAGACCACAAGCTGTCCCCTTCTGCTAGCCAGACAGCCAGCGACTCCAGCCTGGGGCCACCCTTCCTTCAGCCTGGCTCGCCCCTTTCCACTACGCTGGGAACCCCCACAGGTATAAGAACATAGCGGCCCTGCTGGGGCAGACCAATGGGCCAGTTAGTCCTGGATCCTGTCTGCTGACAGTGGCTGGTGCCAGGTGCTTCAGAGGGAATGAACAGAACAGGGCAATTTTGAGTGATCCATTCCTTGTCATCCACTCCCAGCAACTGGCAGTCAGAGGTTTAGGGACACCTAGGACATGGGGTCGCATCCCTGACCATCTTGGCTAATAGCCATTAATGGACCTATCCTCCAGGAACTGATCGAGGTCTTTTTTTAACCTAGCTATACTTTTGCCCTTCACAACATCCCCTGGCAATGAGTTCCACAGGTTGACTGTATGCTGTGTGAAGAAGGAATTCCTTATATTTGTTTTAAACCTGCTAAACCTGTTAATTTCATTGGGTGACCTTCTAGTTCTTGTGTTATGTGAAGGGGTAAATAACACTTCCCTATTCACTTTCTCTACACCAGTCATTTTACAGAGCTCTGTCATATTCCATCCCCCCACACCCTCATTAAGATGAAGAAGCAAGGATGCAGTATGAAGACACAAACCTGGACTGCTCACTTGGCAGAGCCCCACCCTCAAAATCCTTGTGTGGTGCAGATGAGCCTCACAGCCCCACTGAGGTAGGTACTATCACCCCATTGTACAGCTGGGGAAACCGAGGCACACCACGATGAAGGCACTTCCAAGAAGAACTCAGCTCGCCAAACTTACAGCCCTCAGCCATAGGTACACTGATGTTTTATCTTGAATGCGTGTCATTCTGCCTGCTGCTTCTTTTATATTGCTAGCTCTACAGGGCAGGGATTCCATTCTCCTCTGTGTTCACAAAGGGCCTAGACACTGGGGAGGTTACTGCAGTAAGAGCAGCCCCTAGGCTGTCTCCTCCTGTACACATACTTCACTGCAGACTGTTCTGTCTCTCATCTACAGATAGGAAGAGATGCATTTTAATTTAAGGGACAAAAACTCTCCCACAAGGTGGCTTCCCCCTACCTGCAGGGCAGATTTCTGGTTTTCTCAATGACAGCCCATCTCCACAATCATTTCTTTAGGTCTATAAATAGACTGTAAAAGGCACCTTTCCCCCAGTCCTGGGCCTTGGACAAAGTCCAGCTAAACACACACAAAACCCAGGTCTCGAGCAAGCCCCATCTCCCAGCGTGCCCAGACCATTCCTGAACATCATGTGCCTGTCTGAGCGTTTCAATGACAGCCAGGCAGGCACCAGCTTCATAAGGTCCCTTCAAGGTTAAATGCCCGGTACAACGTTCACTGCCTGCGCTGTCCCCGCACTCCCGTGTGGCATTCCCAGGGCAGACCAGGCCGTTCTAGGCTGTGGACTGCAAGGCCCAGCATGCTTAACTCCCTCTGGATTGGAGGAGGGGCATTTAGAGAGTCTGGGGACTGAAAAGCTGCCTAGCTGGGCTGCTGAAGCCAGGCAGAGCATTGCAGGCTACGTGGGCTGCAGCTGTGATCAGGTGCAGACCCGGAGTTCCTGACCCGGCTGGGACGCAGAACAGTCCTCGGCTGGGCTCCACCCTAGGGCACTCAGCTGGGCAGCAGAGACCCTTCAGTTCTACCCCCCAACCTCGGCTGGGCTCCCAGCGCAATGCAGCTGCAGAGAGGACGGGGTCCCAGCCCCCAGGCAATGGTAGCTCACCAGTCGGGTAGAGATGCTGCAGGATCCCATCGTCCACCGTGTGAAGATCCTTCACGTTAAATGACGGGAAGAAATACGAGCGGAAGAACTTCTGGGGAAAGAGCCCATCCCAGGTGTCATCCCCCATGAAGACCACTCTCCTCCCTGGGAAAGCAGGACGGGAGTTAGCACAGGGTCCCAGCCTTACCCACGCTGCTTGAGGAGTCTGGCCAGATCTGCAATGGGATACCAAGCGCCAGCCCCACTCCCCCACCCCCCAGGCTCAGTGAACAAAAGTTAGCATCCCCTGCTGGCTGTTCAGAGGCCCGTATGAAGTGAGTTAGGGAGATCTCAGCCCCATTCCCATCAGAAATCCACCAAGCCCGGTGGCCCTTACTGCCTCCCTTACTGGTCACAGAGTGAGTGGGCCAGATATGGCAGTGCGTCAAACCGACCCAACACGTCCTGATGGCCAGGCTCTTGCGTTAGATGCTACAGCAGTGATTCTCCAGCTGCAGCACCATGCCTTCAAGAGCATGATCATCTCACGGACCTCCCCCTCCCCACACATGCAGCAGCGGCGTCGCCGCATCCTCACACTGTCTCCCCAATACGGGTGTAAGAGCCGTCTTCTCTGTAGCGGCTGCACCAGGGACAGCCTTCCCGTTTCACACAACTGAACAATGACGGTTACGCCCCTGTCACCGAGGTTCTTCGAGATGGACTCGGCCTAGTCACGCACACGGGACGCTCACCGGACCATCTAGGGCAAGAGTTTAACTCCTGCCTCCGTTCCATCCCACGTAAGCCCAAGGGAGCGGGGAACGGTGGGGCAGGACAGGAGTGTGAACATGCAGAGTCCATCTCGAAGAACCTCGGTAAAAGGGTGTAACCTTCATTTCTTCCTTCCAGTGTCCTCTGCCCATTCCCACTCCCGGGCTAGACCCATAAGCAGTAGCCTGCCCCAGGAGAGTGGGGCCTAGTCCTACAAGGAGTGCAGGACTGCCTGCCAAATGTTCCAAATCTACAGAACTTTAGTGGAAGTGTGAGCAGAACGCTAGGGTGCTGCTCTGCAAATCTGCCCCAGAGGAACAGGTCTACAGGCAGCCAGGCACGCTCCCTTTGATCTAGCGGATGAGTTCTGATGCCGTGAGGAATGGATAATCCCCTCCGTGTACAAGCTCCACAAATACCCGAGCCAGCTACAGAGAGACGGCACAGAAACAGCTTTTCCCTTGGTTTTTGGTCCATAAGCTCTAAACAGCCTTGAAGACTGCTGAAATTCTAGTCCTGTCTGAATAAAACGCTAATACTCTCCTCGCAGCTAACGTCTGGCATTAGCTTCTCCATCACAAGTATGGGGCTTGGGGGACAGAACTGGTAACATGATCGATTCATTCATGTGAAAACCGGAGACTATTCTGGTGAACACTTAAGGATAATGGTCCTTCGCACGCATCTTAAGAAACACAATGACTGGTGTCTCGGCCATCAACGCACGCAATCACTTCTGTGTCTGGCAGAAGTGACTGCTATCAAAAACACTGTTTTTACAGATAGATAAAAAACAACAGCTTCCCGGAAGTTCAAAAGGACATCTCACCATTTGTGCTAGCACTACATTCAGATCCCAGAAGGGCAAAGGAGTTCTTATTGGAGGATACAAATTATTAAGGCCTTTTAAAAACTTCTTAATTGTATCATTAGTAAAAATTGATTTTCCCACTACAGGTACATGATCTGCTGACATGGCTGAGAGACGAACCTTAACTGAAGATAATGAAAGAGGGGTCTCCTTAAGATACAAATGATGCTCTTATATATAATTAATTGGGGTTGTGAAGGATCCACATTGTATGTGGAAATCCTCAATAAAAACCTTTTCCATTTAAGACTGTAGCACTTTTTCTAGCACTTAACAGTACATTCTGTACTTTGAGTGACAGTTTTCTTCTAGCCCTGCTAAAGGTCCATTCCCCATGCAGGCAAGAGAAGGGACAGAAGGTCTGGATCCTGTTCTTTGCTGCCTCTCGGAGAAGCTGTCAGCCTGGCTGGTTCTAACAACACACCTGATGTGTCCTGAGATGGAGCCACAGACGGAGCTGCCGCCCACGACACTCCAGCTGGCTGGGATGCTCTCCCAACAGCCTTGTCCAGATGCAAAGCTCCACCTGTCTCGGAATCAGGCTGACTGCCCTGGCTCCAAACCTGCATCCCCCCGAGAGCAGCTCCCAACCTCTCTCTGCTCCCAGTCCATGCAGCGCTCGGACCAGGAGCGTCGAAGCGCTCCAGCTCCAGCACCAAGGGTCCCTCGCTGGAGCTGTCCGAGCCTCACGCGCTCTGCGGAGTGGGCAGGGACTCGGGTTTACACACTACCACCAGTGGGTCAGACCGACACAGCTCCCTCCTCCAGCTGGCCCCTCCCCTCCCACCACAGGTGGCCAGCAAACCCCCGGGTGAGCCGGGCCCACGCACCGTTCTGCACCAGCTGGCCGAGCAGATTGTCCTCCTCGATGGCATAGGAGGCGAAGTTGCTGCCCACGTCGATGAAGGTGGGCAGGGAGCCAGTGGTGATGCCCTTGATGCGCTGCATGGTGGTGGTGGGCGGGTCGGCTCGGAAGCGGTAGAGCCGGGCGTGGCGGGGCTGGGAGCCGGCCAGCTGGTGCAGGAAGCCCAGCTTGTTCTCGTAGGGCCGGGGCTGCGCCTTAGCTGGATCGAAGCGGGCGAACTCGAAGGTCAGGGCATCTATGATGAGCAGCACGGCCTTGGGGACACGCTGGGGCATCCAGCAGGCGCCGGGCGCGACCCCCTGCCCGGCCCAGGCCGGGGCGGCCAGCGGGTCCGAGCAGGAGCTGCGGTTGGTGAGCTCGATCCTCATGAGCAGGAAGCCGCTGGTGAAGAGACCGATGCCGGAGAAGAAGAGGAAACAGGCCCAGGCCAGGAAGAGCAGCACCGGCCACCTCTGCATCCTGCAAGGGTGGGAGAAGGTCAGAGCCGGCATGGTGCTCCCCGTGCCCCCCGGCCCTGCTCCCCGCCCTCTTCCTGTGCCCCCCGGCCTGGCTTGCCTCCCCCCGGCCCTGCTCCCCGCCCCCATCTCTCGTGTTCCCCCCGCAGCTCACCCCTCCGTCACTGCTCCCCCCATCCTCCTTGTACCCCCCTCCACCGCCCCGGCCCTGCTCCCCCCCATTCTCCTTGTACCCCCCCTCCACCGCCCCGGCCCTGCTCCCCCCCATTCTCCTTGTACCCCCCCCCTCCACCGCCCCGGCCCTGCTCCCCCTCATCACTGCTCCTTGCCCCATCTCTCGTGTTCCCCCCCGCAGCTCACCCCTCCGTCACTGCTCCCCCCATTCTCCTTGTACCCCCCCTCCACCGCCCCGGCCCTGCTCCCCCCCCCGGCTCCCCCCCATCACTGCTCCTTGCCCCATCTCTCGTGTTCCCCCCAGCTCGCCCCTCCGTCACTGCTCCCCCCCCAGCCTGGCTCACCCCCCCATCACTGCTCCCCCCATCCTCCTTGTACCCCCCCGTCCCTGCTCCCCGCCCCCATCTCTCGTGTTCCCCCCCACAGCTCACCCCTCCCCCCATCCTCCTTGTACCCCCCCTCCACCGCCCCGGCCCTGCTCCCCCCCCCCCCCCCGGCTCCCCCCCATCACTGCTCCTTGCTCCATCTCACCCCTCCGTCACTGCTCCCCCCATCCTCCTTGTACCCCCCCGGTCCCTGCTCCCCGCCCCCATCTCTCGTGTTCCCCCCCACAGCTGACCCCTCCATCACTGCTCCCCCCATCCTCCTTGTACCCCCCCTCCACCGCCCCGGCCCTGCTCCCCCACCCGACCTGGCTCAACCCCCCCGCAAGGGTGGGAGAAGGTCAGAGCCGGCATGGTGCCCCCCGCCCCCCCGGAGCAGCCCCAGAGGCGCGGGCCGGGGTCCCGGTACCTGCGGGCGGACCCGGAAGCGCCGAGCCGGCTGCACGCGGCGTCGGGGGGGCGGAGACCGGGCCTCGCCAGCGCCCCCCAGCGGCGGGAGGAGCCGCCGGGCCTGGGCCCCGCCCCCGGGATCCCACTGCTGGCCCCGCCCCCCCAGCGCCCCTCCCCCTGCCCGTGCTGCCCCCCCCCCAGCGCCCCTCCCCCTCGGGGCCAGCTTCCCCTCCCCCCTGCCGGGCCACCTGCCTCCCCCCCCAGCCAGCCTCCCTCTCCCCCCTGGCCCCCCCAGCCAGCCTCCTCCCCACCCCTGCCAGACCCTCCTGCCCCCCCACCCCTGGTCCCAGCCTCCCCCCAATCTGGTATCCCCAGCCCTGCCTAGTCCCCATCTGGCCTCCCACCCCATCCCCATGTGCCTTTATCCCCCACCTTTAGGAGCAGCCCCTCAGCCGGGCAGCCAGCACCCCCCTGCACCCAGGGCAGACACTGCATTGGCAGAAAGTGCAGATCCTCCGCACACCGCGCGGCAGGACAGGGGGCTAGGCACCATTGGACTGCGGGGGGGGCTGGGTACCCATGAAGGGGGTAGCTTGGGAGAAGGTGGAAAGGCAGGAGAAACAGAGTGCAGGAGGAGATTCCCCCCAGAGTCCAGGTCTCCCTGTCCAGGAGGGCTCTGTGCCTGCCCCCCTCTGCGCAGACTCCACGTAGCAGCCTGCATTGGAGCATCTTCCGCGTCGAAGGAATGAACCCCCAGCCTGCTGCCCTTACTCCTCCTCACGGACTCCAGTGGGCCGCCTCCAGTGCGACGGAGGGCAGACACCAGCCTGCCACGGCACATTACACAACTGCTGCTGAGAAAAGGGCAACGCTTCGGAAAGCCGCCAGAGAGTCACGGCCATGCAGGGCCTCAGCCCCTGCGCAGAACTCGTTGACCCATCCCAACAGGGAAAGGCAACCATGCGGCAATTCACGCTTGCCAGGGAGAGCATGTGTTTCACCTGATGCCCTGCAAGCTCATGAGCCCAGTGTCCAACTAGCCTGGACGGGGCTGCAAACAGGATCTCTAATTCAGAGGAGCCTGACTGGTCCCACGCCCTAGAGGCGGGATGCTCCAGCCAGGACAGCGGGCTGCAAAGAAGTTAGATCTGAGACCCAACTTTGTTCTCTGAAGAAGCAGCAGGTGCATGTGAGACTGGGGCATTTTCACAGCAAAGGGAATCCAGATTCGGTTGCGTTCAGCAATCACACAGGCTGGTGAAGAAGTTCTTTTCAGATTTCTGAGTCACCAGCGAGATTTGCATTTAAACAGCATTTGCTCCCCACCACTCGTTTCCTCCTGTTTGACCACTGCTGGTCCCCTGGCTACAATCAGGTGGCTTGGATTTTCTACAGAACGGGGGAGTGGGGGCAGTTCTATCCCACTTGTTCTATCTCTAAGAACTAGGCTTGTAAGAATTTGATTGTTGTCGGTAAATGTCGACTTCACATACCCTACTTCCACTGATCATAACCGAAACGTACAGATAGGCAACAAGAAATGCTGCTTGAGGATGTATTAGAGGTTGATTGAAAGTTATTTACATTGCATATTTTGACCTGTGACAAATTTGATAATTTGTGTTTTAATGGCTATAAAACTTTTGGAATCTCAACATCTGTCACTAAATAATTGTCTGATCTGCCTATTATCTGACATCCCCCCATAATTTCCAACAACTGTGAAAATGTAAAGTGATAAAAATAAACACAGATGTTATCCACTGAAATTATACAAAAATATCAAATTCTGCCAAGCCTACAAACGCCTCCGTACCCCTCACACACCATCCAGCCGGGAGCCTGAACACAAGCCCATGGGTCAGTCCAAGAAAATGAAAGACAGCGGAGTGACCCTGACCCCACTAGCCCCTGCTGCAGTTCTGAGTTACTGCGGGGCCATGAGGGCCTGCAGCTGTGATGTAACTGCAGGGAATGCGGTCCTGGAAAGGGACCAGCTGGAGCCGGGGAAGGACGCAGATGGTGGAAGGGGAAGCAGCTGGAAAAAGCTGCTGGAGAAGGATCAAGATGCCTAGCTAGTGGATGAACCAGAGCTGGGGCAGGAGGTGAAGTGCTCAAATAAAAGAACAGGAGAATACAAGCAGGAGCCTGGGAAGCGAGGAGGAGGAAAGAAGGAAAATTGGAAAGGTTTCAGGTCAGGAGAAGTAGGAAAAGATAGACCTGGATATGTGAACAGAAAGAATGAGAGAAAGGAAGTAGAGGGAAATCAAATCTACAGAGGTAGTGGAGTATCCAGGGAAATACTGAAAGGAAATATAGCTAGTGAAAAAGGGAATTGATTGAGAAGCTGCATTAGATGAAAACAGATCCCGAAAATAGTAAACGAGGCACACAATCGCACAGGACATAGTGTGAATAGAGAATGACTGTTTGAGCAGCTTGTGATAGAATACAGTTCAAAGGTGCCTAATGGACAAGCGAGGCCCTAGGTGAAGAAACCCACGTGTGGATGAACTGAGAGCAAAGAGGTACAGCCACAGGAACACTGGGTCTAAGGAGAGCTACAAGCCGAAGAGAAGCAAAGGGCAGGACAACAAGAGTGGAGCTGGACTTACAGCCAAGGAGAGAAAAAGCCTGCCGAGTAATTTCTTTTGTTCCGGGTAATAACAATGTAGCTGGTAATAACGGCACAGAGTAAGGAAGAGCTGGGTGTACAAGCTTGCCAAGGTTAAGTGTTGGTAACTTGGAGTTTATTCATGTAAGTAGCAAGTTCTTGATAATATTCTATTTTATGCTTCTGCTACAATTTTTGAGTTTCCCTTATAAAGTTCTAACAATCTGAAATTATCCCTTTTGTCTTGGTTTGCCCCTGCCTCTCCTCACAGCCTGGCCTAGCCAGCCAGGTCACTGCAGCAGCAAACTCTGAAATCATGAAAGGACACATTTTCTACCCAGCGTGTAATTAGCGTGTGGAACTCACTGCTGCATGACGTCACTCAGGCCAAGAACTTAAGATTCAAAGAGGGCTGGGACAGTTCTATGAGTGCCAACAGCCAGAGTTAGGAAAGCATTAAGAGTGTTTGGGGGTGGGATATAAAATCTATTTCTGGCCTCAAACCATCCTAACTACTGGGAGGAGACTCCCTGAAGACAGGTTATCCCAGACCTGCCCCTGAGAGGGGCTCTCGCACCTTCCACAGCAGCAGCTGGTGCCAGGCACTGGCAGAGACAGGAGACGGGGCTGGATGGGCCCCGGGTCTCATCCCATCTGCCCAGTCCTACGTCACCGACCCTCCCAGGTGCAGAGGAGCTGCCACCCCCTCCTGCACACAAGGCCGAGGACACAAGCTGCGGCTCCGGTGCCACCTCCTTTATTACATGATTAAATCCAAATAAAAATAAGAACCAAAAAGAGGGCGGAGAGAGTCTGATCGGGGAGAGTTGCAGGGCGTGACCCCCCCCGGCAGGCGTCCTGCAAGGTTCCCCCCATGGCAGGAGCGGGGGTGCCACGCTCCATGGCAGGTGCTGCCACAGCAGTTTGTTCACAGTGATCCAGGTCTTCCGGGCTCCTCTGCTAGCTGGAATTCAGCTGATCCGCCTCAGGCAGCTCTGTGAGGGGGCACTTGGGGACCTCGAGGGCTGGTGGGGTCACTTCCGGGCTCTTGGCAGCTTGTGGTTTGGTCAGGGCGCCGTAGATGCCCAGGGCCTGGGGAAAGGGGAAGGAAGGGAGACCCAGCAGGTGCTATGAATAAAACAGGACTCTGGCACTGCAGGGTGCAGCCGGGGGACGGAACAGGGCTCTCAGTAGGGGCTGCCCTGCTCAGAGCTCTGCCACAGCAGGTGCCAAGGCAGGGACAGCGCGGGCGTCGCAGGCCAGGCCAGGCGAGAACGGCCTATGTCGAGTGTCACCACCAGCCCCTGCTCACTCCCCAGGGTTCGCTGGGCTACTTCTCAACACTAGGAAAGGCAGCGCTGGAGGGCTGCCACCCCCCTTCCCAGTGCCCCCTGGCTCCCTGTGCCAAGGTGCGCTGACTCCCCTTGGCCTGGCCCGGTGACAGACAAGGGCGACGCTAACTCCCGCCCCAAGGAGACCGTGTGGAACCTGGCAGGGAGCTCAGACCTCGCCTTGCCCAGGTCTCCATGGAAGGGGCTCCTGCCTGCTGTGCTTACAGCACAGGACAAGGCAGCGTCTCCGGCCTGGCCAGCCCCAGAGCAGGCAGCTGGCTTCCCTTCCCTGTGTGCGGCCACAAGCTGCCTTGGCAGGGACCACAGCTCTGCCAGGTCCCATGACAAATTCTCCCCCCAGGAGTCTTCGTGTCAGTAAATTCACAAGGACAAATTCCCACCCCTGCCCCTGGGGCAATTTCTCTCCTTCCCCCCTTGGGCTCTGCAGCCGCTGGGTTCTCTGCTGCGACCCACGGGCCCAGCAGGCTGTCAGGCAGCGCTGCCCTGTACCAACCTGCGTGACCATGCTGGTGACGTCCCCAGTGTTGGAGGGCAGCAGGATGGTGTTGGAGTCCTTGGCCAGCTTGGAGAAGGCGCTCACATACTGCTCCGCCACAGCGAGGGAGGCAGCTGCGTTGCCGTTCTGGAGAGGGGTGGAGAGGTCACACTGCGCACACTGCGCCCCAGACGCTGGCCCCCTGTACCCCACGGAGCGAGGGGAGGCTCAGTGGCCATGTCTGGGAAGCGGTGGGGCTCTGGATTAGGGTTAGGAAGTTCTGGGGATGGGTCTGAAAACGGGAAGCCAGCTAATCCCCAGGGGGAATCCCAACGGGCTGTAACCAACTCCCCCGCTCCCTGCCGGGCACCCCCTCTCCCCCCCAGCTGGGCAAGGGCACACCGCAGCAGCGGCAGGAGCTGGAAGGTCTCCTGGGAGGTGAGGGCTCAGAAGGTGGGATCTCCTCAGGGAGGGGAAAGGGAGCAGGAAGGGTCCCCAGTATGCTGAAGGGGAGCCGGAAGCTGCAGTCGTCTGCGGGGCAGGGGTGTGGCAGTGCTGTGCCCAGCATCGCGCGGCCCGGGAGCCTCTGGGCACTGCTGCCAACCCCTGGGGTGACCCCTCCGGCAGCAGGTCTCCCCTGCAGACCCCACGCACCATCCTCCCCATGGCCACTGGTCTGCGACCATGACACGGACAGAGGCTCCAGAGTGGGGGCTCCACGGGCAGGGGCTTGGGGTGAGCTATGTAACTCCCTCGTGGGTAACGCACTCAGCCCAATGCATGCTGGGAAAGCCTCTTGCCAGCTAGGCTGCGGGATCAGGAGGAAAGGCCGCCGCGGAGGAGAGTCCCCCAACACCCAGCCTCAACACCAACAGAGAGCAAGGGCCTGGCACAGCCTCGGCCTCCCCAGCAACCGGCACTCACCTGCTGCGTCAAAGCGTCAGCCAGGAGCCGAATAGCTTCTGCCTTGGCCTTGGCCTTGGCCAGCATGGCATTGGCCTCCCCTGGGACGGAAAGGTAGGAGAGCAGGAGTCAGGGGAGGAGCAGAGAGAAGCAGCGGGGAAAGGGAAGTGGGCTCCAGGGATCGCTGTCACGTGGCTGAGACTTCTCTGTACCAGGAGAGCTTCGTGCTCTGCCCCAAGCCTGGGAGACTGAAGGCAGCAGGAAGGCAAGCTTCCCCCCCAGTGTGCCTCCCCCCCACAGCCAGCCCACAGCAGCTCAGACTGCAGCCCCACAGTACTAGTCCACACCAAACCCAGGTCTCAGTTAAATACCCCACAGGTCCCGCTCAGCGCAGGGCTGGCAGGAGGAAAGCCTACTGCTGTCACTCGAGTGAGTGGGCCTGACCTTCCCCCCCCCCCCAGCCCCTCCCGCCCCAGGGACCAGCTCTCTGCAGCACGGACAGCCCTGGAGCCTAGCCCCGCCCCAGAGCCCCAACGCGTTACCAGCAGCTTTGTTGATCTGTTCGGCCTTCTCGGCCTCGGAGGCCAGGATCTGGGCCTGCTTCCGCCCCTCTGCTACGTTGATCTCAGATTCCCTGGTCCCCTCTGACTCCAGCACTGTCGCCCGTTTCCGTCTCTCTGCCTCCACCTGGAACCAAAGCACCGGGGCGGATGCTGCAGCCACCCCACAGATTGCCCCTCCTCTAGGGGACAAAGGGAGGGGCAAGAGCAGGGGGCACCTTTCATCTCCTCCAGGCAGGGCCATGCTGCTCACAAGGGGTTAAGACATTCCTGCTGGGCACCAAGCGAGCCCCGTGAGGGCACTGCCCTCTCCATGGGGCCGTCCCTGAGAAGCAGCTGCAGCTCTCACCCACAGGAAGCGGCTTACACCAGCTCCACAAGAAAGCCCTGACTTCCTCCTCCTCCTCCTGGAGCCCACCAGCCCTACGCGGCTCGCTCTGGGCCTGGCTACCCAGCTCCCCTCTGACGCCCCAGCCCAGCCGGCCGGAGCTCCTGCCGAATCTCTCCGTCCGCACCCTGCGACTGCAAACCAGGCGCTCTCAGTGGGAGGCCCTCGTGCTGCCCCCTTCGAGCCTGAGCATCAGGAGAGTCTCTCAGCCTGGCACCAGCCCTTTGCCTGAAGGGGGCGCTGGCAGGTCCTGAAGGCAGCAGCCAAAGGAGCACCGTGGTACTCAGCCGCTGCGTGCGCAGAGTGACCGCGCTCATTCTCCTCAGCCGCAGACGCCAGCACTTCTCCCCTTCTCGCCCCATGAGCTCAGCTGAGATCCCTGGGGACGGGGCCCTGCTCGGCCTGCTGGAGAGTGGGGGGATGGGACTTCTGAGCTGCAGATCCCCGTTCTGTGCTCACCATAGGTACTGGCCTGGCCTGTGCAGCTAACCCAGCTCTGGAGGAGGGGAGCCCACAGGGACTGGGGCTGAAACCCGAGATCGGCCCCCACCCAGCCCCGCCTGCACGCGGAGAGCACAGGGTGTGGCCAGGCTATCGGCTGACCTGCATCTGCATGGACTCCTTCACCCGGGGAGGCACGTGGATGTCCTTGATCTCGTAGCGCAGGCACCGGATGCCCCAACAGTCCGAGGCCTGGTTGATGGCATCCACGATGCAGGCATTGAGGGACTCCCGCTCCTGGAGAAGGCACAGGAACCCGGGAGTGGGAGTGCGGTGAGACGGGGGCCAAGAAACAGCAAGGCCCTGCCCCTTCAGAGGGGAGGGGCCAAATCCAGCCCAGGAGGACCCACTTGCCAGAACCATGGCCCATGGCTATAGGGCAGAACTGACTGCCCCCACCCTGGTCGTGGGGCAGGGACTGGGGTAGCGCAGGCACCCAGGACACATCAGCAACCCTGACAACAGGAGCAGCAGGCAGACGAACTCAGCCCGGCTCACACGGGACAGCCATTCACGGGGACATGGTTCCCTCAGCACACGTCTCCAGCTCTGGGAGGCAGGGACACAGCCAGGCACAGACTGCCACCAACAGCAGCTGCTCTCAACACGCAGGAGGCCAAGCCAGCTGGGTCCTGGCACAGAGCATCCGTCACCCAGGGGTTCGTGCCGCAGGGAGAGGGGCATGGGCTACCGACCTCCTTGGTGTGAGATCCGGGCAGGGCCCCTCCTGACCCTGCGTCTGGCGCTCAGGCTACATGGCAGCAAGAGTCGCTCCGGTTCACCAGGGACCCGCGAGGCTGGGACCCTTCCTGGGGTTTGGGGCCTCGCTAGGAGAGGCCCAGGGAGTGCCCTGAGCTGAGGGAGTTTGGCTGTTTGAAGAGGAAACGTCTGGCTGGGGGGGACCCCGTCAGTGCCAATGCCCCTGACACCCAGAGGTGCTGCTGCTGCCAACTCCTTGACTCCCCACGCGCTGGACTCCCTGCCCCCAAGCCCCTCGGCTGGCGAAATACCTCTGAGAACAAACACTGCCCCCCGGCCCCAACACAGTCACAGCCCCCCGGCCCTGCAGGCCCCAGGGGCGGCTCCCAGCAGTGCGCTGAAGTCAGCAGCCAAGGGCAGACCCTGTAAGGCTCAGGACCCCACCAGCCCATAACTTACCCGGAAGACTTTGTCCAGGGAGATTTTGCCCAGCTCGGACCTCATGGTGGTCTGGGCCAGCTGGGTCACGGCGTACTCGGGGTCCTCCACCCCATAACTGGCCTGGAAAGGGGGAGCAGAGACCACGATCAGACTCGGCACCCAAGCATCCTGCTCGCCCCCTCCCTCACTGGCCAGTGGGGTGGAGCTCTCCCCAGAGTGGCCAGTTCAGACAGCCGCTCCCCTGGGGCAGGGCCTTTCTGCTGGACCAGACAGAGTCCAGGCCCCAGAGCCTGTGTCTGCACCAGGATCTTTCAGAGACAGGGCCCAAGCTGGAGTATCAGCATCCAGCCCCTGCCAGCGTCCTCAACACAGCAAACCCAGGGGAGACCCTGAAGCAGGCAGGGCTACGGGAACCAGGGTCCAAGGCCTAACTCCCCACAGAGCCCTGTCAGCACTGCCTGAGCGTCCACATGTCACTGCAGCCCGGTCTAGTCCCAGGCCCACAGCCTCCAGGGCTGGCGTTAAGAGCCCTGGCAGTGAGAACGGGGCTGGGACACAGAGCTCTGAACCACCCCCACTGCTCTGCAGGCCAGGCCAAGATCCCATGGAATGAGAGGATGATGAGGGGGGAAGAGCAGCATGTTCAGCGTCTTCCCACTACACCAAGGCAGCTGGGAGCTGCAGGGCCAAGCTCCTCCATGCTCAGGAGCAGAGGTTAAGGGCCTGGCAAAGGCCAGGCTGGAACAATGAGGTGACCTCCCAGCCTCTCCCTCCAGGGCTGGGACCAGTCAGCCCCCGCATCCCTCCCCTGCTCCAGGCCTTGGTCCTTCCAGTGATGACAGAGATCCCCCACCCCCAGTTTTTCTGCACGAGCAGCTGCCAGCTGTGCAGGGCAGGGAGCATTAGCCGATGCCTACACAGTGGGAGGTGGCCGCCTCGCATCTCTGTGGCCACACTGAGCCCCGCTGGTACCTTATAGGGGTCCATGATCCGCAGGTACAGGACGCCATCTATCTGCAGGGTGACGTTATCTGCGAGGGAAAAGGAGAACATTCCTGTCACCAGGGCAGCATCTCCCTGGATCCTGCAGGGAGGAAGTGGCAGCTGCAGCCTGCCCCCGTAGAGAGGGACGGATCAGGCAGGGGCTCACGGGGATACTCTACTTCCCATTTCCAAAGCGCTACGAACAAGGCCAAGTCCAGGTCCCCAGGGGCAGATCTGCATGTACTAGCCAAGGAATCTACAAGGCTCCCACCCCCAGCCGCTGCCCCACCCCCTGGGATGCAGAGAGGGGGAGGCAGGGCAGATGAGCTCCTCCTCACCCAGAGTGACAGCCGACTGCTCCGGGACATTGATGACGATTTCCTTGAGGCTCTGTACGTAGCGGATCCGATCCAGCAGTGGGATGAGGAAATTCAAACCCTGGGAGGAGAGCAGAGAAAGCCGCAGGTAAAGCCCAGTGTCCTGGCCTCAGAGCAGAGGGCACTAAGTGGGGGAGCACAGCAGGATGCTGGGTCAGCTCCCACCAACTGGACAGCAAAGCTGGAGACTACTGCATGGGCAACTTGAGCGCACACTGGGTGTAGGGGTAGCCCCAGGGGGTGCAATGGACTCATAAGAACGGCCACACTGGTTCAGACCAAGGGTCCATCTAGCCCAGTGTCCTGTCTTCGGATAGCGGCCAGTGCCAGGTGCCCCAGAGGGAATGAACAGAACAGGAAATCGTCAACTGATCCATCCACTGTCGCCCATTCCCAGCTTCTGGCAAACAGAGGCTAGAGACACCATTCCTGACTCGCTCTACACACTCAGGGCATTTGGCTTCCCAGCTGTTTCCACCTGCCACCTTAGATGCCCATGTTCCCAATCGCCTCGCTCTTTGTGCCTGCAGCGCCACCAGCTGGTGACTGGTGAGATTACCACAGAAAGAGAGCTTGGGATGGCAGAGGGACTACAAACAGTCTAATGCTCTGTAAGGGAAATCTCTCTCCGGCCAAGAACGCAGCCCCACATGGAGCTCTCCCCCTCCCACTATCCAGCCAGGGCAAGAGGACCAGGAGACCCCAGAAGGGCAGGTGCACTCAGCAAGGAAAAACATAGACCGAGTACATTCAGTTTCCAGCTTTCATCACCTCTCCCCATCAGGAATGAGTGTGTGTGTGGGGTGGTGAAGCCGCTATGATCTCTCTGCTCTAACGCTCCCCCACCCCATCTCACAGAGACCTACTCGCACTCCCCATCGGGCCCATCATAGCAGGTGGGTGGGAGCACTGGCAGGAATTTCCTCCCTCTCCCCCAGAAGAGGAACCCGCTCTTTCTGCAGCCACTGCTGGCTGATGAAGCCAGGCAGGGGAGTCAGCCCAGCCCCCACGGGCCAGCAAGAGGAGGAGCGTGAAGCACAGGACTGATGCAAGGGAACGGGAGCTGGCAGCACAATCCCTTTTGCTCCATACTCCGCACAGGGGGCCCCTCGCTCAGACTTCAGGGGGCGAGGAGGCTCCTTACGGGCTCCAGGATGCGGTGAAATCTGCCCATTCGCTCCACCACCCAGGCCTCCTGCTGGGGCACGAAGAGCACCATGGTGTTCCTGGGCAGACTGGAGGAGCATCGCTTTGGGGCTGGGGCCAGCCATGGCCCGGGCCCCGGCCACCGGGAGCTCTGGGGAGAGAAGGGGGAAGAGTCAAGTCAGGCCATGAGTGTGCAATAAGTGACCCTCCCCCCGCCAGCCCCGTCTTGCCCCCCCCCATACCCACTGCCCCCCCCCCAGCCCCGTCCTGCCTCCCCCCCAGCGGGGACTCAGCCCAGGGGAGCCCCAGATCGCCAGGGGGCAGCGCGAGCCTCGGGGGGGGGGGTGTCCATGCCAGCCCGCCTGACTCTCCCAACGCTCCCTCCACTTCCTGTCCCAAACCGCGGGGCTCCGGGGCCAGGGGGTGCAGGGGGGCGGGCGGATCCTGGCGCGTCCCGGGGCAGCCGGTCCCGCCCCGGCCTCGCACCTGCAGCAGGAGCCGCCCGGTCCCGCGCGCCGCCCGGCCCAGCATCGCGCCCAGCCGGAAGCGGGTGTGTGCGGCCGGTCCCAACCCCTCCTGCTCCGCCGGGAACACTTCCGGCTGCGGGAGACGCGCGGTTCCCCGCCGAAACCCTTCCCCCAGGAAACACTCCCTCCACGCCCGGGACCAGGGAGACGCTGGGCCAGAGCGTCCCCCACGGCCCGTACCGCCCCTCCCCCTTGGAGCGCTGTTCCCGGCGCTGTCACGAGCGAGTTGTCAGGACAGAGCGTCCCTCCAGCCGGGTGCGACACCCTCAGTCTTCCGGTTCCGGTCCGCCGGCTGCGATCGCTGCTCCTCACCCAACGTTCCGGCTCCTCCGGAGCCGGCAGGGACAGGGGCAGGGCCGCGCCCAGCCCGGGGCAGCCGCGCAGGGGCTGCCTGGCCGGGGCTCTGCGTAGGAGCCGGAGCGGGGACATGGCCACTGCTTCCGGGAGCCGCTTGTGCTTAGTACCACGCGGCGCCTGCACCCTTGAACCCCTCCCTGTGCCCCAAACCCCTGCTCCCCCTCCTTCCCTCTGAGCCCCTCGGTCCCAGCCTGGAGCACCCTTCTGCACCCCCAACTCCTCATCCCCAGCCCCACCCCAGAGCCTGCACCCCCCTTTGCACCCTACTCCCCTGCCTGGAGTCCCCTCCCACACCTTGAACTCCTCATTTCAGGCCCCACCCCCTCCTACACCCCTACCCCAATTCTGTGAGCATCCATGGCCCGCCATACAATTTCTATTCCCAGATGTGGCCCTCGGGCCAAAACGTTTGCCCACCCCTGGGCTAGAGCCTGTTCCCAGGGCTGCTGTGGCAGCTGCTGCCCCCATTCCCGTGAATCCCTCCTTGGGCTGCCCCTGGTCCCCACCGTGCAGCCACTGAGCACAGGCATTTCACTGAGGTACCATGGGGATGCCTCTGGTCTCAGCCTTGCCCCCTGTGCCTCCCTACTGCCCCTTACCCCTGCTCTTTGGGGCAGGGACCATCTCTATCTGCTCTGGCCAGTGGCCAGCACACTGTGGGGTGATGCAGAATGAAGGGTAGAGTGGAGACTGCCTGGAGCAGGGACTTGGCCCCTCGGTGCAGCTTTACATAACCGCCACCCTCACTCACTAATAATGCACTTCCATCTGCAGGGAGATGGAGCCCAGAATTCCCCTCTCCTGCCCGCAGGGTGGCGGAGAACTCCAGGCACAGTACTCGATACCAGCTTTTCCTGCATGTACACAGGGAGAAGGGGCTGAGTGATGGGAGGAGGGGCACGTGAGCTGTACAAAGCACGTTCAGTGTGAGAGCAGCTCTCAGGCCAGATTTGTCAGATGGGTCTTGGCACCAAATGCCACTTTAGGGCCGTGCTCCCTTTATCTCCTTGCGCGATAGGGGCCAGTCCCAGCGCCTGTGACAGCCTCTGGCAGGAGGAACTGCACCGATGATGCACTGAGTAGGTCTAGTGCCAGTCAGAGGATGTGGGGGCACGGTGCCATTATCCCAGCTTAAGGTATGTCTCAACCTCCCTCAGCATGGGCAGCCTCTGTACAGGCCATTCCTGTGTAGGCTGCTCATAAGTTTGGCCTGAACCCGGTCCTGCTGGGGCAGGCAGTGACTCTCCTGAGTCCATCCCCCAAAGACCTCACACTTCCCAGCAATCAGGGGCACAGCTTGGGCTGCTTCACCTTGGAAGACACTGGTGTCCTGTCGCCACAGTCCAGCTCAGGTCTGGTGTTTTACTAATGGTGGCATTGAGCAGTCAGGGGAGAACATGTAACGAGAGCAAACAGGAGGCACCAACTTTCAGGGAAGTGGAGGCTTTAAGATCAGACCATGGGTACTCTGGAAGACCCCCTAATCAGGGCCTTAAACTCAGCATCATGGCTGAATCCCAGCTCACCTCATTGCACTTTGCCTGCCCCTGCAGCTTCACTGGGCTTTGGGATTCTTGTTCGCTCTCTGCCCTGACCTATTGTGAAGTGTAGCTGGGTGCTGTTGAACCAGCTGCCAGGCACTGCTATGGCTGTAAAGCACACTCGACGCCTACACATCATGAAAGGAGCTAGAGAAACAGTCCTTTTGATGGTGTCCACTATGGAAGGTTCAGTAGCCCTGGGCACTAGCTATACCCGCCAGAGTAGCTACCTCCTGGCTTGAGCAGGAGCCTGAAACCACAAAGGATGAGATCTAACGCAGCTCCCGTTCTTCAGCCGAGCTCTAGCCCCAGCCACGGCAGCCTCTCTGCTCGCCTAGCCACCGTACCTATGGAAAGTGGGAGTCTGATATGATCTTCAATGCGTTTGTGCTCACAACCCCCCAGTGAGGCAGGAAATGCTGTTAGGCAGAGGGACTAAAGGACATGCCTAGGGTCACACCGGGCACCTGTGGCAGAGCAGGGACTGGATTCCAGGTCTCCCAAATCCCAGGCTAGTGACCTACCACTGGCCATCTGGCCTCTCCTCTTAGCACAATGAAGACAACCCCCTGCGTTCCGTTTCCAAACAAACATTTATTAAATTACAAAGGAGAAGTACCAGGTACTATATTTCTTCTTCTCTTTTTTTTCAAGTTTTTGTGAGTGTTTGTTCCCCCAACTCATTTCTGGAGCAGGACGCAAGATTGTGTGAACAACAGTGCTGAGGGACCGTGCCCACCCCAGCAGCTATAGGGGCCACGGGGGAGGGGACGACCAAGCCTCCCCATGAAATGTACGAAGCAGCAGCTCTAACCTGAGGTAGCTGGGCTGAAGTCACTCGCTCCCTCAGGGGCCTGACAGCCTCCTTTGAAATGGAGAGATCACTCCGGACCCCCAGTGCCCCGGCTGCGACACAGGCACTGCACAAAGGCCTGCTGCTAAAAGTTACATTTAAAATAGCGTCCCTCCCCACCAGCTGTGGGAAGAGCTGCTCAGCTGGAGATGGTGCACGGCCTGCTGGGAACTGTAGTCCTCACTCCTGCCACCCTTGATACACAATAGGGAAGGAGGAACTCAGCCCCGGGGCCTGGCATGCGACAGTTCATGCTTCATCCTGCTGGGGGAGGTGTGTGCAGGTCTTTCCACTCCATCCTTAGGGGTCCTAGTTTAACTCCCCACCACCCTGGGTCGCAGGGAGGGCCGGATTTATACCCCCACGATCTCAGGCCAGACTCTTGCAAGCCCAACTCCTGGGCAAGGGAGAGCGCCAAGGTCTCCCCATTTCTCTGGCCACCTCCTCCCCACCCCCACTTCCCTCACATCTGGGGCCAGGACAGGCTCCATAACATTCTCTGCAGGGTTCTTCCAGGCTGGGGAGATATTGCTCCAAGCGACCCTAAATCCCATACCTGTGACTGCCCCAAACATCGAGCCCTGTGCTCGCCCCCCCCCCGGCCATTCTTTTCTCCCCAAGTTTGCTAGGTCACAGGGCTGGAGCCATTGCCCCCTACCAGTCTCCTCCTGCCATCCAATCCCGCAGTGCAGCCACTTCCAGTCACCTGCCCTGAGCACCAAGCAAGGCAGGCAGCGGCTCATTCCCAGCCAGGGGAGCTCAGGTGACTCACGGCTGAGGGACATGCAAGAATTCCCGCTGGAGGGTTCAGCCCCTGGGTCTGGAAGGGTCAGCCGGGCTGGGGTGACTCAGGCAGAGCTCACTCAACCCTCCCCAGGCAGGAGAGAGGAGCCCAGGCAGGGACTGACAGAGGGGAAGGACCATCTCGCATGGCGGGAGATGGGGTAATTACAGCCACGTGGGGCCTTGGGAGGCCAGCACTGTCTCTGCTCTCAGGCAGGGAGTTACGGGGTCAGCCCAGCCCCTAGGATCCCCCTCCTGTAACCCATCATACCAGACGTGTGGCCAGCGAGTGACCACGTGCACCCTCTGGCTTCCCCTTCTCACTTGCAAGGCCCAACTTGGCCTCACTCAGCCCGTGCCCAGCGCCTGGGGGCCAGGCTGAGCGCAGGAGCTGTCTGCTGTAGCTGGAGGGTTTGGCTTTCCTGCATCCTCAGAGACAGCCACACCTCCCACCAGCTCCAGCTGGGCAGGGGGAATCTATGGGCCAGTATTACCCCAGAACCCCGCCCCAAAGCAGCCTGGTTAGTGAGGCCCCCTGCAGGGCCCCGGGCTTCGGACCACTGCCATGCCAATCTGCAGCAGACACTCCGAAACCCTGGGTGCCCCACAGCCCTGCTCTGGGAGGGAGGGGGGAGGAGAGAGCCCCCTCCCCCTCTCACAGGGGCTTGGGCTTTCTTTGAGAAGTCTCCTGTAGCAATAACCATGACAACAGACACAGCTCAGCCCAGCTCACATGGACATTGAACAGCAGGGATGGCCAGGGAGAGGCCCCAGTACAGACCCCTTCCACCCCAGGGCTGCTGCCAGCAACTACTTCCCTGCTATCCACGGACACCCCAGGGGCTGGACTTGCCCCCAGGGGGAGGGGAGCAGGAACAGAGGCTCCCCCAACTGCCTGAACAAGGGCCCAATCCCTGGGGAGACAGGGCCCAGCAGGCCTCACGGCCTTTCCTCCGGGCCATGCGCAGGGGCACTTGCCAGCCCTCCGGTTCCTTCAGGTGGAGTTGGGGCTTCTGTAGAGAGCGCTAGGGCTAGTGAGGGCAAGAGAAGAGCCCCTTTCCCCCCCCCAGCTCTGCCAACAGCCCTCAGTCTCAGCCCACAGGCCCTGCACGTCCAGCTCTGCCAGTGCCCCTCACTCCTGACCTGCAGCCCCCTGCTAGCCCAGCCCTGGGCTCCCCCCCCCGAGCTCTGCCAGTGCCTCTCACTCCCGACCTGCAGCCCCCTGCTAGCCCAGCCCTGGGCTCCCCCCCCCAGCTCTGCCAGTGCCTCTCACTCCCGACCTGCAGCCCTGGGCTCCCCACTGCCCTGCCAGTGCCCCTCAATCCCAACCCACAGCCCCAGTCCTACCAACCAGTTCTGTTGATACCCCTCAATCCTGACTCAGTCTCCCCTGCTATTCCAGTCCTGCGTGTGTCTTGCTCAGCTCCTGCTGTCGTGCTGGGCTGCGCAGCTGGGCGTGCGACATGCACAGGGCACCAAGAGCAGAGCCCAGCGGACTCGCTGCACTTGTGATGAAGGCTGGGTTCCGAGCCACACCGTGGACCCTCCATCCTGGCTCCCCACCAACAATAAATACTAATAAATACAGTACCTCCCCCTCTGAGAGCTGACATCTGCTCCATCCCTCCCCTCGGCCTGGGAGCCAGCTCAGCTCCGGCCAATCCGAGCCCCACAGACCGAGGGTCCTCCTGCCCCCGAGCCTCCCTTGAAGGGCACGGCTTGGAGCTGTGCTGCCAGAGGCCTAGGAGCGGCTCTGACCCGCTGGGGGCACAGGAGCCAGTGTGCCAGCTCCTGCTCACGCCATGCAGCCATCTCCAGGATCCCATCCCGCCCCCCCCTCGTGCTCACTCTCTGGCACAGGCGCGAAGCTGCTGTCAAGGGAGGGGTGTGTCTGTGCCTCACCACCCCACCTCTGGGGGAGGAGACGGCTCCGCTCTCTTGCCCTTTACTTGTCTACGAAGTGCAGGGGTGAGGGTGGAGAGGGGGGCGTGGGGCTCCCCGCGCTCAGGCCCGGGGTGAGTAGCAGGGGTTCCTTGGCATCTCCGTGAAGGATTTCAGTTCGTAGGGGATCCCCGAGTCGACCTCGATCGACTTGCGGGAGAAGAGCAGCCGGATGTCGTCGTGAAGGTAGATCTTCCCCGACTTGGAGCTGTGAAACCTGAGGGCAAATGAGACTCCCTGAGGCAGAGGCCACGGGCTGCAGCAGGGAGCAGGGGGGAGCAGTCGCTCCTTTGGAGCCATAGCAGGAAGGAGGAGCTGGCAGCAGGACCAGGGTTGTGGTGTTCCCAGGGGGCTCTGGCTGCAGGAGGGGAGCTCAGCACCGCAACCCTCTCCTCCTGGCTGGCAGCTTCCCCATGACCTTCCGTCCTCCTTCAGAATGGCCACTGCTTCCCGCTGCCAAAGGCTCCAGAGCCAAGAGCTGCCCCAGGCAAGGTCACTGCCACGGCCTGGCAGCCTTGCAGGTGGCAGTCAAGATGGCCGCCATCTCCCGTTGTTCCCAGCGGTAATGAAGTCAGGCTGCCGCAAGGGGAACGGCCACCTCTGGGCTCAGAATCCTGGTCCAGGGGAAAGGGAGGTGGGAGTGGGGCAGGAGCTCCTGCCCAGAAGAGGGGCCAGCTCCAGGGTGATGGGTCCCATGGCCATCCCTCCCCCTCGCCATCTCAGCCCCTACCTCAGGTGCATCAGGTAGCAGAGGACCCTCCTGGGCGGGCTGGCGCAGGCTGGGTCGCTGGGTGTCTCGCCGGGCCCTTCCTCCCCCACGGGCACCAGGAAGATGCGGTGACGCAGAAAGGTCATGTGGTTGGCTGGCATGTCCTGGAAGTCGTACGTCACCAGGAACATCTTCACCACAGTTTTGTTAGGGTTAAATAAGGTCTGGAAATGGGGAGAGAGCAGGTCAGCTGTGGGGAGGGGGCAAGGCTGGGGTGCAGCAGGGCTGCCAGGACGTAACCAGGCTCCGCACAGAGCAGGGGCCATGGGGATGTAGGACAAGCACAGGGTGTGACCAAGTGGGAATTTTTCATAATATTTTGTATGAATACAGTGTGTGCCTCAGTTTCCCCTATGTTGTGCCTGGGTAACTAGGTGAGGGGAAAAGTTGTTTACTCTTTGCAACGATCCAGGTGTGATTGATGACTGGCTGTGTGGGGCCTGAGCCCCACGCCCATGGAGAGTCCCAGAAGACAATGGCCACTCCAGCTGCCCAGACGTTTGGCACCAAGCAACTAACGACCATGAATGGCCGACCCTCGGCAGGAAGCCAGCGGGGTCGGACCAGCTGGAGAACAAAGGGCTAAGGAGGAGGCCAGGTGACAATGGCTGCCAAGAACAAGGACAAAGGACGCAGGAGGGGCCAGGTGGGGTTGTTAAGTGTGGGCTGTTGGAAGTGGTGGGAGACGCTCCTGCACTGGGACTAAGGGGGGTCAGAGGGCTCTGGGACTGACCCAGCTGGACGTTGCTGTAACTTTCCGTTCTCAGTGTTAACTAAGGACTTTCTACTCTGTGTCCCAGACAGCTAATACCCGTCCTGCTGCTGCCCCGCTGGCTGGGAGTCGCTGCAGAGTCAGGAGGTCGGGGGGGGGGGGGCGCTGCTCCCTTTGGGGGTGCACGTCTCCCTCCGGTGTCCAGCTCAGGTGGACTCGCAGCCCGGAGCTCACGGCGTGAAGCAGGGGGGCTGGAGGCGCCGAGGGTCGGTCCCAGGAGGCCGTGAGGCTATGGGGCTGACCCCAGTGACAGTGTGACCCTAAGGGGGCTGACACACCGAAGGGATCCTCCCAGGGACTGTTCCAGAGCCGTGCGAGAGCATCGGGCCTGTGGATCCGCGACACAGGAATGGGGAGGGACTTGTTGCCAGAGGAGCTCTCCTGGCACCCACCCAGCCTGGGGCGGATGTCCGGGTACCAACGATGCAGGGGGTGAGGCTCGACGTTGGGGTCCCTCATCCCCCAAATCCACGTTGCAGGCACTGCCGTCCTGCCCAGCAACTCCTCACGCCTTCCCTGGCCTCAATCCCCAGCTCCCCCTCTAGCCCCTAACCTAGCAATGGGCGAGACGTCAGCCTTCACCCTCATGACCCCTCTGGCCTCCAGCGACTCCCGGCCCCTGCTCAGCCCTGCCTGCACTAAGAGCTTCCGAGCAGCATCCTCCGGCCATTTGAGCTCTCCAGGCCTGTAAGGGAGTGGGGTCTCCTAGTGGTCTGAGCAGGACTCCTGGGGTCCGATCCCCGCTCTGACACTGCAAGGCCCTGGACCCGAACCCTGGCCCTTCTGGGCTTCCCTTTCCCCATCTCTGAAGCCTCTACTCAAGTTCCTATAGAGATGCCCATCACTGTGGCATCTGGGCACTGCTCCCTGTTCTGCTCACTGCCAGAGCTCCTTATAACTGCCCTCCTTGCATCTCTGCTCTCGCCTTCTCCTTCCCCTGCCAGCTCCCCAGGGCTCCTGCACCGCCCCCGGGCCTGGAACACGACCGCGGTTCCTCCGGCTCCCAGAGGCTGTTCCGGACCCCTCTCTCTGGATGCTCCAGGCCCAGCTCATTCCGTGCAGCCAGACACCACCAAGCACCGATGGGCCACGGCAACCGCCCCCCACCCTCCGCCGTTGTGCCGCGGAGAACAGGAGCCGACTCACCACTTGGATGGTTCCAGCTTTGGGGACGCTGTACCCCTTCTTTCCCAAGGCTTCCAAGTCTATCACTCCCTGGGACAAGGCCAAGAGAAAGCACATGAGCCATTTTGCAGCACCGCGGGACAGCCCGGCCCCGACACAGGGCCCGGGAGTAGTCTGGGACAAGGCCGCCAGAGGCCCACCTGCCCCCTGGAAGAGACCCTCTCCCCAGCACATCGAGGTGCAGGGGCTAGACGCAGCCACACCCAGTGCCCAGGGCTGCCTGCCCAAGAGACACAGCAGAAAGGTGAAGGCGAGATCATCCAGTCTGATTGGCTGCGTGTCACAGGCCACCACCGCCCACGAAACCCAACAACCGAACTGGAGCAGAGTGTCACGGCCCACGGGAGTCAGGACGTGTGCGCCACAGGCAGAGAACAGGAAGGCCCGAGACCCCCACAATGGCCGGGAATTGATGCAGGATTCTGGCCACAGGCTGGGGAGGAGCTGGCAGAGGGTCTCCCCTCCATTAGTGCCCTGTAAGGTGGGGCGTTTCCCCCCGACAGGTTGGGGGTTCGGAGTTCACGGGTGCCGGACTCGGTGCTCTGCACCTGGGTGGGGAAATCCAGCCCACAGGGACTGGCGGCCGGCGGCCCACTGGCTTCTATACTGCTACTCACAGCTGACAATACAGAGGGGCAACCCAGGGCGGCTCCAGGTCCTGGCATGTCCTGCCAGCCAAGAATACGACGTGACCGGCCAGTCACCTTCCAGCCCTCCATTTCTAGGCCTCTAATCACGGCACAGGCAGCCCCCACCGCAACATGCCAACGCCCTCCCCCAGAGCGGTAACAAAGCCAAGCTGAGGAGTGGATCCCGAAGTCATGGGTTCGTCTCCCCCACCGGCAGCCCGGCACGTGTAGTCTCTCTGAAGAGGGGAGCCTCAGCCTGCTCCATTTTGCACTGCCCCTGCTCTGCCTGAACAGCCTGTTCCACCCTGTGTCAGCGAGCGCCCCACGCCCCCAGCCCCTGCCCAGCAGCGTACCAGGAAAGGCGAGGGCGCGCTGTGTTCCGAGATGTCGAAATAGGTCACGTCGACGGGTAAGGTGGCGTGTTGGGGGCAGTAGGAGCCGCTGGCCCCGATCTCCGCGGTGAACCCTTCAATCCTGCCCGACGGGGCGAAGCGCCCCTTCAGGATGGACTCCTGGGGAGAAGAGAGGAGGGAAGGGCGCAGCCCTCACGTGCCAATTCTGCTGCTAACCCGGAGCCTGGCCTCTCTGCGCTCCAGTCCCAAGCCAGCAGGGTCCTGCCAGGACCGTGCCCTGCACCCTGAAGGCATACATGCATCCTGCACCCCAGCCCTATGGGTACACTCACGGTGGTATCCCAGCAACCTGACCGCTTCCATCGGGGATCTTATGGTAGTGCCCGTCCGCACAGGCTCCGAGCACGCCCATGGGCATTAAAGACCCAGGGCACTCTGCGCAAGTCAGGGAGTTAATGCCAGGTCCTGGGAGAATTTACACAACTCCTCCTGAATCCCTCTTCAGTTTCAGCTCGATGCAGGATGCTTTCGTGTCCTGGCCCAGACTGGGGGGTAGGGTTGCTGTGCGCTGTTAAACAGCTGCTGCACTTCGCCCCAGAGGTGGTGGCACTGCAGCAGTGGGAGTGGCCCGTGCACTGCAGGGTGTTGTGGACGTGTGTCCATAAAGCACCTCCAGGAGGAGAGACCACAGAAGGCCACAGATTCAACGTGGACTTTAATCCCCCAGCGTCCCAGACCCAGCTGGGGGCAGTAAACCCAGCAGGCCAACTAGGACAGAGCTCTCAGCAAGAAACGGGAACTAGACTTCCCCATCCTTGGGCTGCTGGCTCTCAAGGGCAGCTGGAGCCTGGAGGCTTCTTTAGCCACAAGAGGTGAAGCTTTCAATGTTGTACCCCCCACTCCAGCCACCTGGCCTAAGCCTGTCCCATACACCTCCCTCCCCCAAGGGCCCACGAGACTGCCAGCGAGGGAGCCAGTCAGTGCCCAAGGGGCTGTTGTTTATGATGTGGGTACCTGCTCCCGACAGAGCCGGGCTGAGGCCAGCCTGTCTGATGGGCTGTGCCCCGCGCCAGGAGCAGGGGAAGAGAGGGCGAGTGCCAGGCCGGGGAAGTGCTGGGGCAGACTGCGGCTGGAAGGTCAGCTCTGCAGCAGCCTCTCCCCTCATCCTACCTGGGAAGGGCAGAGCAGCCCAGCCTGGGATCTCATAGGGCCAGGAGCGCCCTCACACATACTGCCTGCTGGGCCGAGCTGTCCCTCTGGGGCACGCTGTGAAGCACAGACCACGGGGACACGCTCAAGACCACGACAGCACCATGGGGAGGGAGAGGAACACGCAATTCCCACCCTAGGAGCCGCACAAAGGCAGCCAGTGCCAGAGCAGGCCCTAGGGGGGCTCAGTCCCCTCCCATCCCAGAGGGGCTTTCTCCCCCGTCCCGGGCCCTGGGCCTCCAGGCTGTGGTTACCTCAAAGTTCCCCAGCAGAGCATGGCTGATGGAGGTGGTGGCCCAGGAAGCTGCAGAGGGCCGGGTGCCCACAGGCCCCTTCCGGAGGCTGCTGCGGAGATGTCTCCTTCAAAGAGAAGGCAGCATCAGTGCTGGTCTCGGGCAGCCTCGGGCTCCCACTCCCGTTCTCCCCAGAGGGTCACCTGCCCCTGTCACTGGACCCCCAGAGCGCACAGCTCCCCACAAGAGGCAGGCAGGATCCACCCACCAGCTACCGAAGGGTCCAAGGGACTCCAGGTGGGAAGGGGGCTGGGGAGGATCTGTGCGGATGCACCCTGTCCCAAACAGAGGGGCCTGGGCATGGGAGGGCAATCACCCCAGGAACCAACCCCTGCGCCAGGGAAGAGAGGGGCAGCCCCCTTGCCCACAGTGCCCGGGACCCCCGCGGCTTTGCCCTGACCCCAGCAGGGGCACGAGGCAGCTCAGGACACTCACGATTTCAGGCGCAGCCCACTCTTTAGCCTTCGCCCCACCGCAGTGCCACCTGCTGAGCTCTAGGGAGACAAGAGGCCGAAGAGCTGTATTAGGGGCAGCAAACGGGCCAACTCCAGAGCACCCACCAGCCCTCTTCCAATCCAGGGCCCGCACCCACCAGCTCTTCCCATCACACACGTCAGCACCTCCCTGTCCCAGCTGGCCCCGAGAACACCCTCTCCTCCCTCAATCAGCTCTACCGACAGGACACCGGACTGTCACTCATGTCCTGTGCGCACCATTAAGCAGCCGCCATGTTCCACTCAGAGGTGGCTGCATGGTGGTGGCAGAGGGTGGTGTCTGCTGGGCCCACTCCCCACCCCCTCCCTAGATGAGAGAGACGGGGGGAGAATGGCCAGGGGCTGGCACTGGGGCTGCCTTGGCCCTGAGTGACCATCCCTGACTGCCCATTAGAGCTACAAGCTCCCCCATCCCCTCAGAGTCCCCACACCAAACTGCAGTCTCCCACGCCCCCCCCTCCCTCCCCCATACACACATGGACCAGGTCAATGCAGCAGGGCTCCCAGAGCAACAGAGATGTCGGGGACCCCCCTCTCCAGGCCCACCCCTCAGGCCCTGCACTCTATTCTCCAGGGCTGGGTCCAACCCTGGTTCTCCCAGTGGCAGGGACTCCGGCATGAGAGGCAGCTCATTCCCCCTCTTCGCTTCACCCCGTTACTCCGGGAGTCCCCTCCTGGGCATTACCACAGCCCATGGCTCCTGCCAGCCAGACCATGGAGCCACTGGAAATCTCCAGCTAGGGAATCCACAGCCAGGGCCAGAGGGGGAGATTTAACCCTTGCCTCTCTTTGGGTGGACGGTGGGCTTACCCCACCGATCTCAAGGGGCTTTCCGTGAACTCTGCTGCTCCCAGGAGTCTGTGTCAGGCACCAAGGATAGCCAAGGCCCTGGCAGGGCATGTCCCAGGTACAGGCCCAGCCGAGGGTGTCTGACAGATCCCCTCCTGCCTCCCCGCGCACGCACACACACAGACGGGGATCTGTCAGTGTCCCAGCCCCACCGGCTGCAGGCATACCGGCAACGTATGAACAGGCCCAGCGCCCCGCGAGCCGGCACAGCTCTGACAGGTACTTCCCCCAAGCTGCCCAGAGCCCTGGACCACACATTTACAGGGCAAGCAAAGGCACTGCGACATCGTCAGCATGCAGCTGGGCTTTGAATGCCCCCCATGCCCTCCATTCACCTACACACACAGAGAACACATCCCCAGGGGCCGACGCTGCAGGCAGGCCTGGAATGACACTTACCAGGAGGGGCCCTGGCATCTCTGGGTCACTAGCCAGTCCCAGGTGATTCATGCCAGGTCCCCAGTAATGCCCAGCAGACACAGCTGCGTGGCCCACCTTCCCCACAGCCAGCAGCCCCTGGGCCGAGCCCTGAGAGGTTGCGGGCAGCCAAACCTGGGCTGAGCTACCAGCTGGGAGTGGCCGACCCCCTTTATAAAGGGCACTCGCCTTTCTAGGCATTTTACCTTCTGGAAGAGACACAAAAGGGCAGCACAAAACAGAGCCACGAGCCAGCCAGCCAGCCCCCAGCCTGTGTGAAAGGGGGGTGAAGGTTCCAGGGTGCTGGACAATAGGTGGCTGCCTGGAATGGGGTGGAGAGCAGGGCTGGAGGGGAGCACTCCGAGAGCGGGGGGTTGGGGGGCTGGGAAACGGCTCCAATAAGGAACAGCCAGGGAGTCGGGAACGTCGCTGGGCTGATGGGGACGGGCGCGAGGCTGTTCACACCTCAGAGTGCCCAAGGATTGCAATCGACATGTGCCAGGCTGCAACGGGCAGCAGCAGGGCAGAACGGAGTGGGGATGTGGTTAGCTGGCCTCGTGCTCCTGACAAGCACTAGGGTGCGTGTGCCCAGCACATATGTTTGTGTATGTGTCAGGCGTGTTTGCGTGCATGCCAGCTGGGGGCAGAGCACACATCAGTCCTTGCACCAGCACATCTATCCCCCGGCCTCAGGAGTCACTGCAAGCGGCAGGCCTGCCAGAGATGGGGGGGCGCCTGTCCACTCAGCGCCACCTGACAGGGAGACGGCTAGTGAGCTGAATGGAGAGGAGACGACAGCCTGGGCCACCCTGAGCATAGGAGGGAGCAGCTGGACTGGCAGAGAGCAAATCTGGGACGGGAAGCATGGCCGAGGACTCAGTCTGTCCCCTGGCAAGGGGTCTCCGGGCCCCCTTCCCACACTCCGGGCACAGCACGGTCACCTGAGCCTCTGCCTGGCAGAGGGAGCCCCATGCTGGGAACCGCACAGACGGCGGGAGAGGCAGTCCTGGCCTGGGGAAGGGAGGCCTCTCTCTGCACTCCTGCCCTGGGGCAGCCAACCCCCATAACAGGCATCTGCAGGGGTGACTGTGCCCGGCCCACAGCGCAGAGGCCCACCAGGCACTGGGGTGCCAGGACAGCAAGACTGGGCACAGGATTTGGCTGACTCACGGTGGCAAGCAGGGTATCGGGGGGCTCGTCCCGGGCTCTGGGGAAACCAGGAACCGAGATGGGGAGGTCCCAGGCTCAGGGCAGGAAGCTTCAGAGGCCGAGCTCAGCCCTGTTGCAGTCGGCCAGGAGGGGCCCTGTCTGCCCCAGGGAGCAGCAGGAGGTTACCGGGCTCTGGGAAGCCCCTGCTCCTGCTGCGTCTGTAACGGCTAGAAGAGAACCCGCGGGCTGCCCCTCCGCACAGATAGGCCCTGCCACAAAGCGCCCACCCCAGGCAGCGTCACAGGACAGGCGCCTGCTGCTCTCGGGGCTCCGGGATCCTCAGACTCTCCTGCACCCCCCGGCTCCAGCTGCCGCCTCTCCCACTGCACCAATGCTGCACTTTCCCCCACATGCCCCCAGGGAGCTGGAGAGGGTCCAGGCACCATGGCCAGGCAGCTCTCACTGCAGGCCGAATGCTGCCAGGGGGCAGAGACCTGCACGCCAGGCTCCAAACCCTGCTACGGGTGGAGTCAGCAGACGAGCCCTGCACCCTGGACTCTTCCAGCCACCGGTCAGTGGGAAGGGGGGGACAGGACACACCTTACGGTCCAGCCCCTTCCCCAGCTCCCTACTGACCCAACACCGCCCTTCCACAGCGTCCTACCAATGGCCCCCACCCCATCAGCGAGCCCCTCACTGGCTTCCCATTCGCTCACCCCTTCCCCAGCTCCTCTAGGCCCACCATTCCCACCCCAGCCCTGCAGGAGGCGCTCACCTTGGCTCCTGGAAGCAGGTGGTTCCAGAAGGGGGCGCCCTTGGCATCGGTGCTGCGGCAGGCAGTCAGGATGGGGTGGCACAGCGGGACCCTCTTCTTCCTCGCCGGCACCACGCTCTCGTCTTCTGAACACGAGTCCGCCACGCCTTCGCCCGAGGGCAGCAGCTTCCTCTTAGCCGCGCAGCTGCCCCCGCCGGCCCCGGGGAGCCTGCTGCCCACACAGGGCGTTTTCTCCAAGGAGCCCAGGCCATTGCTCTCGGGGTCCGGGGCCACCAGTGGGGTGCTGGGCTCCTTGTGCCCAGTCAGCGGCTCCCCTTCTCTACCAGCCCCGTTGCTGTGGGCGGGGCTGCCCCCTGGCTGCTCCTCCCCCCTCCCACCCGAGGCTGCCCAGGATTTTTGTGCAATATTGTGCAAATCAATGTCAAGTAGATTTTGGCTGCTAGCCCTTTCCTCCCTCTGGGCCCCGTTCCCCTCCGCAGGCTGCTCCCTGGCTCCCGCCAGCCAGGGGAACTCCCTGCCCCCCACCGAGCCACAGGCTCTGGGACTCCCCAGGGGGCCATCCCCAAGCTGGGCAGGGCGACTGTCTCTCATGTGCAAAGTGCTGCAAGCTGTGTGCTGTGGCCAGGAGGAGGCAGCCTCCCGCAATCTGTCCTCTCTGCAGGCCCTGGGGCTGCCCTCCCGGGCCCCTGCCCGGCCAGGGCTGCCTTCACATCGGTGCTCCACCACTCGTAGGCCGCTGTGGGAGAAGTGCTGGGCCGAGCCGCAAAGGGACAGCTCCTCCACCAGTAGCCCGTCCTCCAAGGCGTCATCATCTGGGGAGTCCTGGCCAGGGGGCAGCTCCCCAGGGACCCCGTCCTGCCTGGCCTCAGCCCCCGTAACCCCCCAGTGGGCTCGCTTGGGATCCCGCCCAGCCTCCGGAGCCCACTGCTCTGGGTACCCTCTCTTGATGGCCTGTCGCCCACCCCCGGCTCTCTGGTCTGCCGGCTCGGAGGAGCTGGAGAGGTGGGAGAAGATGGAGACCTGGTAAACCTTCTGGCGCTTGATCTCTGTCTTGTTGTAGCCCATCACGATGCTGCGGCGGGGGCAGCGCTCTGGGGCGGGCTCCAAGGCCGCCTGGCCGCCTGGCCGGGACAGGCCCGAGTCCGTGCCATGCTCCTGGGGGAGGGACGCCTCAGCATGGATGTGCCGCATGGAGCCTTAGTGGGCTGGACCCCAACCAGAGACCAAGACGAAACAGCCCATAAAGCGCCAGGGAAGGGGTGTACGGTGTCACGAGGCTGAAGAAAGGGGGTGGTGTGTCAGACCCCTTCCCTCCAGACAAGCCCTCTGCTACGGAGTGCACTGCAGCGCTGCATCTGTGGGGAGCAGAGGGGAGGGGATCAGCCTCTGGGACCTGGCCCAGCCACCCCTCCCTGGCGCTTCAGGCTCCGCTCCTGCTCCAGGTGGTCCAGCAGGTTGGTGCAGAGGCCCACAGACTGCCCTAGCCCAGGTCTCCCCCACCCAGGGCCAGGCCCGCAGGAGGAGCAGCGCGGGCCAGCTCTCCAGAAGCCCTGCAGCCTGGAGGCGGGGGAGGGTTACCAAGCCCCAGAGGAGAGGAGACTGCTGAGGCCTACAGGAGTCTATGCCGCCCCGCAGGGACCATGCTGGGACTCACAGGAGTCCCTGGCTGGGCCAGTCAGTGCTGTAATGCATGGGGGACAAGGCCAGACACACACCAGGTCGTGCCTCAGCTAACACAGGAGCCGGGCAGGCTAGCCTAGCCTCAAGGGAGCAAGCAAATGCTCAGTACCCCTTTGCTTTAGAAGCCAGTGCAGGCTGCCAAGCCGTCATCTCCCCGATCACTTGCTCAGGCCGCGGCTGGGCACTCACCACCCACCCCTCGCCGAGCAGCTCTCCTGCCCCAGCAGCAGACGGTCGTTGGCACAGCTAGCTGGAGACACCTGCCATCCGGGCACCCCCCAGAAGCGGCGCGGCTGCCGAGGAATGGCTCCCACCATCACGGGCGTCGGGCTCTGCCTCCAAATCACCGCAGGGGCCTGGCTGGCTCTCGGGCCTGTTCAGCAGCAGCACTAATGGGGGAAGGAGAGGGAGGGTTAACGCGACTCTGTACCCGCTGACGCTGGCAGAGGGAGCAGGGGGTGGAACGCTTGGACAGACGGGCACCTGGGGAGGACAAAAGGGCAGGCGACACAACCAGGCTGGCCCATGTGCAGCCCACAGCCCCCTCGCCTATAACAGAGGCCAGGGCACGGAGCCTAGAGCTACCCTTCCACTGGGATTCATAGGCACTGGTGGGGACAGGAAGCTCCCTCTTCCTAGACCTGGGGGCTGGAGGAGGAGAGGAGAGGAGAGGCCAGGCCACAGGGAGTGGGGGAAGCAGCAGGGCCGGGGGCATTAGAAGATTCACTGGGTGGGTGGAGACCTGCCACTACAGGACCCGTGGCTGACATGCCTTGCTGCCTGGGACACAGCCTCAAGGGGCACCTGCTGGCCCATCGGGCCTGGCATTCCCCGTAATAAAAGGCCCCATCGTCTGATGCAAAGCAAGAAGCCTGTCCATGCTGGGGGCAAGTCAGGATGGATCCTTACCAGCTTTGGCTGGCGCACAGACCGCAGGCCTTGCGTTCAGCCAGCGCTCACCTGCTCCAAGGCACCCTCCATGGGCTAGGCAGGACTGCAGGGCAGCAGCAAGCGGACCCCACGCAGCATCGCTCCAGCCACTGCAGCAACGGCTGCACGCTCACAATCCCACCAGCACGTCAGACATGGCACCTGGGTGGAGAGACAGAGACTCAGCCCCAGAGCACCCCACACAGCCTGGCTGACACTACACACTCTACCCTCCACACACCCCCCTCCCTGCACAGCTCATCCCCTCCCTAAAGGAGGCAGCCCACCAGGCGCAGCTCGGAGGGAGCAAGTCCCTTAGTGTGTCCTATTCCACTGGGCAAATTCAAATTGCTTCCCCCTGTGAGTTCGGTGCCACAGGAAGGGGTGGACTGAGTGTCCAGGACAGAAGACGGAGCAGACCACAGCAGGCCAGACACCCCAACCACGCGTCAGGACTGGAAGGAACGACCCCCTGGGCAAAGGGAAGCGAGTGCCAGCGCTGGCTCATTCAGTGGCTGGCCTCGCTCCTGCGGAGGCTCCCAGCAAGGGGGCCAGTGGAGGTGACTGTCTGGGGGCTGCGGAGATCGGTCCCGCTGGGCGTAGGTAAATACGTCTGTGTGTTACACCCAAGCGCTGGGACTGCTGGGCCTCCCAAAGGCGGTGACCAACCTGATTCAAACCCAGGCGAGCTGCAAAATGGAAGCCAATCTCCCAACCTGGGGCTGGATTAGAGACGGTGGTGCCTAGAAGGGAAATGCCCCGTGTTCCGTTCCCTACCCGAGCCAGCCAGTCCCCACCCCACCGGATTGGAACCAGTACCCTAGATGCACAGAGTACACAGCCCTTTCCGACACATGGGATCAGAGTGGAAACAAGATGGTGAAAAAGCCCCAGATCCTAGTGGCCTACAGGCAATGCCCACAGTAAGACGTCATAGGAAAGACACAAGGACGTTTCCAAAAGTATCCTTGCCCCAGGCGTCCGGGTACATCCCAGCTCCTTGGCTCCGTCACTGGGATTGGAAGGTCTCAGGAACAGGGCCTGGTGTTACGCTCTCACATTCGGCACCCAGCGCAGCGCAGGAGCTGGACAAGCAGCCAGCCAGTTCGTCCCCACTTTTCGAATGGTGCCTGAAATGAACCCGGCCTTTCCGCTCACTCCCCTGGTTGTGCACCAGCATCAGAAACACTGTCAGCGGAGCGGGGGCAAGAGCTGAAGGGAATTCAACTACTGCCAGGGCTCAGCTTGGCCTGCTGGCTTCCCGGCCTCCCGAACCTAGGAAGCAGAGGGGAAGATACACAGAAGTGCTATTTAGACTCGCGAGGACAGAGCCACGCTGCAGCAGGCCGACCGTGGATCTAAAGCGCAGTAGGGCGATGGCCAGATGGAAATACCAGCCCCTTTCCGATCCCCCACCCAGAGCGCGACGGAGCTAGCGGAGGGCGAGAGGTGTGCAGGCCCTGTCCACACCTCTAGGCTACGCTCATCCCTCACCTGGCTGGGGATGGAGAACTGGGATGCCAGGAGTGCTGCAGGGGTGGGATTCTGCCCAGGGTGCCAGGGCTTGGATGGGAGGAATATCCAGGCCCTCCGGGAAGTAGCATTAGTGACTCAGCAGGGTTGATCATCCCGCCAAGGCAGTGCGGTGCTAGGGGCACTACGCAGCTGGGGGTGCCGCCGTTCACAGGACTTAAAACCCAGGTGTTGATGACATGCGTCCGTTCTGACGTAGCCAGCGGAGGGGAGAACAGTCAGGTCAGGCTTGGGCAATTACACTCTACATCCCAATTTCCCCCCTGCACTTACAGCTCTTCACGTCACCCCCCAAGCTCTCGTGCAGCATTGCCACGAGCTGTTCGAATCTGCATGTCCTACCCCAGAGGCAGCTGCATTTTAGGTGTGTCACGCCATGGAGATAGCATAATGGACAACAGTCCTAGGGCAGACCCGGCTCAGATGTCCAACTTCCCGTAGCGCACCCCGGTCACCAGATGCAATGCAACATGGGACCCAGTCAACACACCCACACCCGTCGCTTCTCCGGGCTGCAGGCTAAAGGATGGGGCCGGGCCGGGCCAGCATGTCTGCGTGAGCTTGGGGCAGGAAGGAACGTTACTAACCAGACAGCAGCAGGGGCCAGCTCAGCCTGCAAGCAGCAGCAGCTCCTGAAGCCAGAAGCCCAGGGCTGCTTGGCCCCCAGTCCGGTTTTTTACAACCAAGCCCGGCTAGCAGCACCAGCTCTGAGCGCTGCTCAGGGACCTCGGGCTGCCTGCTGGCACCTGTCCCTTCCTGGCCCAGGAGAGACAGGCTGCAGCACTGGCCACATTCTTCCTTCTGTAGCCCCTGCAGGGGCTGGCCTCGGATGGCTGCACCGACCTCTCTACCTACGCCTGCTAGTGGCTGATCAGGGACCCCCCTCGCCACCCCCACTCTGCCCATCACTGCTGCCCTCGGGGATCTCACAGGGCTGTGCCACTGTTGAGGATCCCCCTCCTTTCAGGCACACTGTGAAATCCCCTCATTCCCATTCCCTCGGAGGGGACCACACGCAAGCCGCACAGCAGGTCAGAACTAGGCTCAGCAGGAACCAGGTACCTACGTGGGCAGGAATCAAGCCCTGGAGGCTGCATGCAGGGTGGGCTGAGGAGCTGGGCAAGACCAGCTGTGGGTCAATGCGGCTCCGTCCCGGAGGGTCTGGCACTGCTCCTCCCCACACCAGAGACCAGCCAGCCTGCAGTGGCACTTTGCTGTTTACGGCACCCAGCCCCTCCCTGCTACAGCCTGTAACCCTTATATAGAGCGAGCAGCGCACAGCACGGGGCACCAGGAACTCCCACGCTCCGCAGCGCTGACAGACAGGCAGGGACAGGGAGCCGGCACCCTCCCCTCCCCTCCCCCAGAGGCAGGCCTCCTGCAGCCCTGCCTGCAGGGAGCTACGGGGAGCCCCCCAGCCGGTAGCTCACTTCCCCCCTCCAGCCCCGTTGCAGCACGCCTGGGCTGGGGTTAACCACCCTTCCCCCACAAGCCCAGGCAGTCGGTGCGATTTCACGGGAGTTTAGCCCAAGCTGTTGCTAAGGCCGGGGTTGGGTCACACGCACTCCTCCCCCTGCCAGCTCCCAGCCCCGGCTCCCTCCTACGGGGCTGGGGGCACGCAGGGCAGCTGCGGCGCCCCTGGATGTATGCAGGGCCCCAGCCTGGCCTGCTGGAAGTACCCAGCCAGACAGGGTGTTTACAGTGGGCCACGAATGGAGCCAGGAGCTCCCAGCTCTGCCCCAACCCAACCCCCCCCCATACTGTACCCCCCACCCTCCAAGGCCCCAGAGCAGACCCCTCAGGGCTGCGGTCTGACCACGCCTGGTGCACCCGAGTCCGGACCTCGACATGAGGGAATGGGCAGCAGCCTGCGCTCCCTCGCTGGCAGAGCACCACTCACCTTCCTCCCACCCCCCAGGTCTCTCAGACGGTGGATCCAGGAATAGGCAGCGCCTGGCTGTCCTCTCCCAGCCCTTCCCCTGCCCTGGGTCTGGAGAAAACCCCATCTTCCACCCAAAGGCCTGTGCTGGAGGAGTCTGTATGGGGCCAGGGGAGGGGAGTTCTGCCTCAGGCACATCCCGAGGGTGCATTACGGGTGGGTGGACACTCACACAGCTGGGCGGGGAGGGTGGCTGGACTGCACCACAGCCAGGGCCAATGGTCTGGAGGGGGCTGGGGGAGCTCGGCGGATCCCTGGTCTGCCCTATTTATTGGGATAAGGAAGACCAGGGCCCATTGGTCTGCTTCAGGGGAGCAGGAGTAGTGCGATGAACCAGTGCCCTGACCCAAGGAAGGCAGGGTTACCAGATGAGAGGGGCTGGTGGTCTGATCCGGTGAGGACAGAGGCAAGAACTGGAGCGGAGATGACTGGAGAGGGAGCGTCCTTAGCCGGCTGTAGGGCAGATGTGGCAGCTACTGCAATTTTCAGGAGCTTCCGGCCTGGATATGAAATGGCCAGAGCCCATGGACGAAGCAGCTGTCCCTGCATGGGAAGGGGGATAGAAACCCCACCACTGCCCGGAGCAGGCGGGAGGGAGTGGCAGAGGCGAGCACTGCACAGCACCAGGCCTTTCCGGCCTGCCGGTCACTTTCTGACCCGCTCCCAAGCGAGAGGAAGGCGTGTGGAGTCCAACTAACCAACCGGAGCAAGGAAGTGTCCACAGACCTCCCCCCCTTGCGATGCCTCCCAATGGGGAGGCCAATGGGGGTCAGTTGTGCCAGGAGAGAGCACCCAAGGGGAGCTCTCCAGCAGCTCCTCCCAGACAGCAGCACGGCTGGGCTAAGCACACCTTAGCTATGGCCCATGACACTGGAAGCAGCTGTGCATCTCCACCTGGTGTTTCTGCCTCTCCCTGGCTGGCGGGCCGGGGAGATCTGCAATAGGCCAAGGCCTGGAAGCCACGGTGACGGGCACTCAAAATGCATAAGAAGGACAGCAGCACACCAACCCTACTGACGACAGTCCTGGAGCAGAGGGGCACCCAAGCGAGACAGTCGCACTCTGGGGCAGGAAGGATGTTGACTGCGGTGCCCAGAGGAGCGACACAGAGTTACCAGGGTTACACCCAAATGTCTCTCCCTCGTCACCGCAGCAACGCCAGACGGTTGTCAGGAAACACGCATAGAGTGGGGCAAGAGTTTATCTGCTCAGAAATGCAGTTTTGGGTCAATCAAAACTGCTCCTCGGCTCAGGGACCAGAGCCCGAGTGTCTCCCCCCCCCCCCCCCCCGAGTGCCTGAACCCCCAGCCGGTTGAGACACTCGCACGCTCGCTCTGCCCACTCAATGTGTTTGTATTTATTCAATGGGGAACAGTTCCACAGGAGAGAGACAGAGCCCCACCCCGAGTACCCCGTAGCCCAGTGATTAGTGCACTCAGCTGTAATGCAGGAGACCCACCGTCAAGTCTCTGCTTCCAATCAGGCAGACTGGGGTCTTGAACGCAGGTCTCTCGCCTCCCAGCTGAGTACGCTCACCATGGGGCTCTGGGCAGGACTCTGGTTTGGGGGCTTTATGTCTTTGATTGGTCAGGGTTCACTTTTAGCAATTGCCGAGTTTTATGTAATGTCCAAAACATCGGGGGGGGGGGGGGGTGTCTCTCTTTGTACACACCTGTGATGGGGTGTCCAGCGCCCACAAGCCCTGAGCAGGGCAATGTGGGCCAGCAGGGGAACCAGCGCCTACGGGCAGAGGAGGAGCTGGGATTGGAGTCTAAAGCGAGGAAGTGAGAGCAGGGAGAAGATGGGGGGATGAGCTCTGCAGTCACTCCCTAGCGGCAAGGGGCAGATCCAGGGGGAGCGTAAGCCCTGGAGAAGAGGTTGAGGGGGTGAAGTAGCCATGGAGAGCAGAGGAAGCTCTGGTGGTAAACCCAGAGACAGGCCAGGAGCTAGAGAGGGCGCCAGGAAGGAGCCCAGGGAAACAGCAAGGGAGACACCTGGTCACAGGCTCCCTGGGCTGGACCCAGAGTAGCCAGCAGGTCCGGGTTCCTCTACCAGCCACTGGCAAAGTGGCTCAGGCCTGGAGCTGAGATGGCAGACGGACAGCTCGTCTGGTGGGATTTTGTTATGCACGAGGGGGGAGGGGGGATACTAGACAGTGACCTGGCTGACTTACAGAGAGAGAGGGGGACCACAGAGCGAGCAACCGGCGGAAGGGGCCCCAGATGGGGTGACAGCTAGTTCCCAGACCCAGCCACAAGGAGGCGCACCTTCAGTGAGTGCAACCGGTTCACAACAGCGCACTGAGTAACGCTCCCTAGTGCCCTTCTACATCATACTCGTTCAAACAGTGCTTCATTAACCCGTACTAGTGAACCTTCAGCCCGCACCAGCAGCCTCTAGGTGCACCAGTTCATGCACAACGCTTTAGTGGGCTTTAGAAATCCCACCCACGCAGTCTGTATTACTGCTCTGGGTAGGCAGATACACAGCACCGTTTCTGATGTGTATTGGACAAGCACCGATTGACTGATTTCTGGGTACCGGGGTGTTATCAGTGTGTATTGGCTAAAACCTAAAATCAGAAGGGGGCAGTCACCTCCTCCTTCTCTGCTGGGTTTGTCATGTTTACAAATGTCCTGTTTTTAGTAAAAAAGGAGTTAAGATGCCCCAAGCCAAGCTGGAATGTTTCTTTACACCTCACATGAAAGTGTCATCAGGAAGATCTAAATCTTTTCATTTCGGGTTGATCCCAAAGGAGTTTTTTGGCTGGGCCAGTTACTGGCAGGGCACAGCCAGACAGCAGTGACAGGGCCAAACGCAGAGGCACTGGGGTGGGAGGCTGGGGATGGCCTAGCACCCAGGCAGAAAGCCAGGGCCCATTACTAGGGAATCATAGAATATCAGGGTTGGAAGAGACCTCAGGAGGTCATCTAGTCAAAGCAGGACCAATCCCCAACTAAATCCCCAAATGGCCCCCTCAAGGATTGAACTCACAACCCTGGGTTTAGTAGGCCAATGCTCAAACCGCTGAGCTATCCCTCCCCCCCAGCATTCTGCAGAGAAAGGGGGTGCTGGTGCTGAGAGCAGGGGCTTTGGGATAAGCACGGCACTGGGGGATGGATTTGGGTAGACTAGCTGAACTGAACGGGGGGAAGGTGCATTATAGATGGCACCAGCGCACCCCGGCCAGAGCCAGACACCTGGGTTCAGGCATGGCTGACCACAGCGGAATCTGGGCAGTCAGCGCTTGTAACGCTTGGGATCCCTGCTGCACGTGGCTGCGTGGACCCCACGCCCCCAAGGCGAGCCAAGCGCAGACGTGTCCTGCACAGACAGGGCCGAAGACAGGGAATCCCTGCATACGCTGGCGACAGCTCCACTTGCCCTCCTGCCCCCGCCCAAGGAGAAGGGTCTGGAAGAACGAGAAGCCCGAGGCCTTTGCAGACAGAGGCGAAGTGGGAGCCTGAGGGGAAGGGGAAAGGCGACGGATGAGCAAGGATCATCCTGCTGAGTGGCAGCCTTTGGGACAGACTCAAGCGAAACATCCGGCAAGGGGTGGGGTGAGGACAAGAGGCCAGTGCAGCTCCGAGACCCTACTGCTGGGAGCTATGGTAGCCAGGGACAGATGGGGGCTCTGCAGCTCCAAGGGCCTGGAGATCCAAGCCCAGGCTCCCGGCATCCTACCTGGGGCCTGGGGAACGTGGCCGAGTAGATGAAGCAGAGTCACGAGGTGCCCGGCACAGCGTCCGAGCTGAGCCTGGAGCGTGCAAACAGGAAGCAAGGCCTCTGAGGGAGGAGAGCCTGAGCAGGGGCGCAGGAGGTTGTGACACGAATGCCACCACCTGTGGAGAGGAGATACTGAGGCGGAAGGGGGGAAAGGAGAGAGGGAAACGGGGGAGCCGCCGATGGAGCGCTGCCCCAGAGCCATGAGCCAGGCCCCCCTGGGCAAGGAGGAAGGGCTGAATATGGCCCTGCCTTTGTCCAGCTGCATCTGGGGCTAAGGGAGACAGGCTGCAGGCAACCGGCGTGAGTCGCCCACCCAGCAGAACCCAAGGGGAGAGGTGGCCAGGAACAGACGCAGAGGATCTCTGGCAGCTCTCATGGGCCCGTGGGAGCAGCGTTCCTTCCCGCGAAGGGAAATGCTGATAGAACAGCTGGCAGAGCCTCCCTCAACTGGCAGCAAGGGCGGCCACCTGCCCACATGCAGCTCTGCAGACAGCTAGCCACGGGCCGAGGGGACGGGCCAGGCAGGTCTGTGTTGCACTGCCACAAGGGGGAGCTCCCGCAAGCTAAGAGCCTTTGTTCTAACCAACAGGTCTCCGAGACCCTGCAGCTACCTTGTGCCCTGCAGGCAGGACACTCCGGGCACGTCTACACTGTGTTAAACCCACAGCAGCATCACACAACCCGGGTCGAGTAAACAGCAGTGTAGACATTTCCCTGTCCCCAGCCTTTAGAGCTGAGCTCCAGGCCGCACCAGCTGGTTTGGGGGCTGTGGTGCAAGCCCGAGACTGCAGAGCTGGGCGCGGAGACACGCTGCTGCGGGGTTTCGAACGCAGTGTGGACGCACTCTAAAGGCACGTTTCCATGGACAGCAGTGCGCAGAGCACTGAGGCTGCCAGCCCCACTAGCCCAGGTGCAACCGGCAGTGTAGACAGTGAGGCAGGGCTCAGGCAGAGTACAGCGGAGTGCCATACACACCTGAACCCTTGGGGTATAAACCCTACAGGGCTCTCTACAGACCCATGCAGCGCCCCCCACGTCTACATGGCTGTTTGTCATACTAGTTCCCGCCACCTCCCCCCGCCGGAGCCTTCCCCCGCCACCGCCTCCCCCACACCAGAGCCTTCCCCCGCCGCCTCCCCTCCGCCAGAGCCTTTCCCTGCCGCCGCCGCCGCCGCCTCCTCTCGCTGGAGCCTTTCCCCACCACCTCCCTCCCACCAGAGCCTTTCCCCGCTGCCCCCCCCCCAGCCAGAGCTTTTCACCAGTGTGTAGGTGACACCACAGTGACACGCATGGATGCAGCCTGCCTTTCACTGCAGTGTGTAGCTACATGTATAGTGCCTGTACTCCACACACCACCGTAAGTGTAGACATAGTCTATTCCAACAACAGCCAGACCCAGCTGTACCATGTACTTCCCTTGGGTGGTACCCTGTAAATGACTGCTCCCGTGGTCTTTCCCCATGGCCCAGGAGCAGGGATGCTGTCCTGATGGGTATGACAGGCTCCAGGGTTCTCCCTTGGACAGGAGAAGCTCTTACTGACCTCAAGGAACTTAAATCTAGCCCCAGACTCATCTGGTTTCTCCCACTGTTGCAGAGTGCTGAGCACGGTGGGTGCGTGGGCAGGCACACGAGGTGCTCTCTGAGAGTGACCTGGGCCCCCTTGCCCCATGCACCCCACAGACTCACTCACCATTCACTACAGAGGTGACTGAAGTCCAGCTGGAGATCTACACTGTGACACGATCACCTTCATCTCCCTAGAGCAGCCCTTGGAGACTAGAGGTCTGAGATGCGAGGCTGAGTGCAGGTGCCACACTGGGATAACACAATGCAACTTGCTTTCCTCCAAAGCAGCATGTCTAGAGGTTAGAGCAGGGGCTGAAGAGCCAGGACCCCTGGCATCTATTTCCCAGCTCTGCCACTGACTCACCGTGTGCCCTTGGGCAAGTCACTTCCCCACTCCATGCCTCAGTTTCCCATCTGTAAGATAGGGATAATGACGCTGCTCTATGGGGGGAGGGGCGTTCACTCAGCGGGTCTGAAGAACACGTTCCAAACATTACGCTACAATAGGGGTAGTGTGACTGTTCCCACCTCCCCCACCTGTGTGCTCCATGCAGTCCCGGTCCCCTGCCTCTCCCCTCTCCACGCACACACTCCTGCTGCCTGCATCTCGCCCTCTCCCTTCCCCTCCATGCACTCCTGCCCCCCCGCCCCCATTCCCAAGCAGTTTTACAGGCCCTCAAAGAATGAAAAGCAGCTTAAAAACCTTCCGTCCGTCCGTCCGTTCTGAGAAGCAGGCAGCTTCCCACCCCCACCTCCCCACCACCCAGCCCAGCAGGCTCAAACCTGAGCAGGACAGGCCAAAGCCTCACAGCTCCACAGCAGCTCAGACGTTAACCAGGAGCCTAAGAAAACACACAAGCGGGGAAACCACAGGCAGGGGATAGCCGGGCTGGGGACAGACCTTTGTCTCCGTCTGCCTGTCTCGCGCTCGCTCGCTCTCTGCTGGAGGAGGAAGGGGGGTTGTGGGGGACAGCGCGAAGATAACACCCCTAGGAGGCATGTCACAGCCACGTTAATCACTCAGAATTCCAGCCGGCGCAGACACTAGCGCTGAAAATATGGGCAGCAAATGGAGATGCTGAAAGCTCGGAAATAATTGGATCCTTTCACTAGAGCTGAGCCCGGAATCCAGCCGAGGAATTTAGTGCTGGTGAAAGCGAGAGATCAAATGCACCGAGTGGAGCCAGGCACAGCCAAGCAGGAGCTAGACAGTCTCAGAGACGTGCAGGTCAGAAGGGACCATCACGATCCCCTAGTCTGACCTCCTGCACGTTGCAGGCCACAGAACCTTGCCCACCCCTCCGGTAACAGACCCCCAACCTCTGGCTGAGTCACTGACGTCCTCAAACCATGGGTTAAAGACTTCAAGTGACAGAGAATTCACCATTGACACTAGTTCAAACCTGCAAGTGACCCGTGCCCCATGCTGCAGAGGAAGACGAAATCCCCCCCCCCCCCCCCCCCGGGTCCCTGCCAATCTGATCTGAGGGAAAATTCCTTCCTGATCCTCCTACACACAGCCCTGCCAATGCCCCTCCGTCCTGACCTACAGCCCCCACTGCTCTGCCAGTCCAGGCCCAGACCCTCTACAGCTGAGCCGTCCCCTCAGTCCGGCCCTGCGGTCCCCCCTTGCTAGTCCAGTCTGAGCAGCTCTCCTGGAGACTGACATCGGTACAGAACGGGGACAGACGGCAGAGATTTTGTGATCTGAACGGCATCCAGCAGGGACTAGCCGAGGCCTCCCAATTCACTCCACTTGTGCCGAGGTCTTTTCATTGTAAACAGCATTTGTCAAAGGTGACCAATGACCTCCCAGCCCAGCTCCCTGGAGGAGCAGAACATGGCAGGAGACATGCTGGCCTCACGAGGAGGCAGCGAACCCTGCCGGGCTCCCCGCCCTCCCTCTCGTTCCAAGACACACTTCACATGGGGGTTTTGTTCAGCTCCTGCACGGAGCGGAACAGGGATGGGAGGCTCCTGCAGAACACAAAGAGGATGCGGCTGCAGAGGCAGCAGCAGTCGAACTGGGGGGGGTGGGGAAATCTCTCACCACTGCTCAGCAGAACCTCTGCAACACGCCGCAGAAACAGCAGGATGCTGCGTCTCCGTTCTGGCCACTTACCCCTGTGGGCAACAAGACAAGAAGCCATTCGCTTGCTGAGTGAAACCTTCCCAAACTCCTGGGCAGGGGAGCTGCACAGGGGCCCTCCCCAAGCCAAGCCGAGCGCATGTTGGAGAAGGAGACTTGGGTCTAGGACAACAGCTGGAGGTCAGACCCCAACCTCATCTCTCAGCTCCACGACCCTCGCAGCCCTCCTGGACATGCCAGCAAACTCCATTCCAATCATAGGACTGGAAGGGACCTCGAGAGGTCTCTAGTCCAGTCCCCTGCACTCAGGGCAGGACTACGTATTGTCTGGAGCACCCCTGACAGGTGTTTGTCCAACCTGCTCTTAAACATCTCCAGTGACAGAGATTCCACAGCCTCCCTGGGCAATTTATTCCAGTGCTTAACCACCCTCACTGGAAGTTTTTCCTAATGTCCAACCTAAACCGCCCTTGCTGCAATTTAAGCCCATTGCTTCTTGTCCTAGCCTCAGAGGTGAACAGGAATGATTTACCTCCGTCTTCCTGCAGCTGCTCTCTGTGGGGTTCAGCTAGAGTCACCACTAGCTCAGGTCTGCTCTGTTCCAAAGCCTAGGTGCCAACGGGAATTCCATGGGGGTCACACACACTCACACACAGGATGGCATCAGACGTAGCCGGACCAGTCTCGCCAGAGACACAGGGGCCGTCTCTGTTCTGTGCCTGTACAGCACCTAGCACAGTGGGGCCCCAATCCGTGACTGGGGCTCCTGGGTGCTACCACAGTACCAATAATCAAACCCACCCTGCGTAGCACAGAAGCACCCAAGGGCCCAGAGGAACCCCTGGGGCTGGGTGCCGTGCAGACAGCAAAGACGTCAGTCCCTGCCCTGAGGAGCTCACAATGAAGAGGAGGAAACAAGCCCGCAAGTCTCAGCCGGAGACAGAGCCCCTGTGAAGCCCTGTCCTAGGCCCGTTGTGGTGGGGTTTGAACCCAGGTGCCCCTGGCACCGCCCTGGGAGGGGGCATCAGTGGGCTGGGCTGGATTCCAGCGTCGCTCACGTCCCAGCACGTTTTGGTCCCATCCCGCCCCTGCTCAGGCTATTTGCCATTATGGGCCCCATTTGATAGGTGTTAGTCATGACAGCCCGCCCCCCATGCCCGCGTGCGGCCAGGCCAGCCTATGGGAGCAGCCCGGCTACCTGAGCCTCAGGGCGTGTCAGTGACTAGGGGCTGAGGGCAGCTCTGGTGTTCCCTGCTGGGCAGCGCTTCAGAGCCCGGGTGAGAGCGGCAGGCAATCAAAACCGGCCTGAGGGCCCCCACCTCCCTGCACTCCCATCTCCCCAGTCTCCTCTGCCCAGACATCCCCCTGACTCCCCCAACCACCGCACCCACCCACAGGGCCAGGCCCTGCACCCTCCCCACAGGCCTTGAGTCCTGCCAACCCCACTGCCAGGCCCAGCCCCTCCCCTCCCCTGCCCACTCCCTGACTGCCCACCCGCCCACCCCACAGTGACAGATTCTGCTCCTTGCCCCCTGCGCTCCCCCGACACCCTGCCCCCTCCTATGCCCCCTTCCCTCCAGTCCTAGCCTGTCCCCCACCCTGCCACACCCCACCTTCCACAACAGCCAGGCCCTCCCCATCCCCAGAACGCCAGCCCCTGCCCCATTTACACACACCCCTGCTTCCGCTCACTCCCCCCACCCCTCCCCTACTTCCCACAGGCCCCACCAACCTTCACTGCCTCACATTCCCTCTGCACCCTGCTCCACATGCTCCCCAGCCCCCTCACCCCTCTTCCCCACTGCCACCCTCCTGTACACACTCCCGACCCCTCCACTCCGTACACAGCCTCCCTGCGGCCCTGCCCAAAACACCCGGGCCCCCACCGCGCACACAGTGTCCACATGGCACCTGCCAGGGCGTCCCCACATGGACTCAAGCAGATCCAGAGGAGTCCCGGGATGCCAGCCGTCACTCAGAGCCCCTCAGTGCTGCTCCTAGCTCAGGGGGGCTGCAGAACTGCCCAGGCCTCACCTTCCCATCAGGGCCCTCCGTGCTGCTCCCACGGGGTCAGCAGCTCCTGCGAACGTCGCCGTGTGTGGCGCCAGAGACCTGAACCAGGAGCCAAGCCTGGGCCCTGGGCTCAGGAGCAGGGCGACATTCTGTATTCAGCACCTACCCTGTGTGCACCAGCCATTGCTCCAGCAATCCGGACCATTGCAACATGCTTCCTTTTACCGTAAGGGGAGGACTGCGCTTCAGTCAAAGCCCCGCGGCGCAGCCGCAGCTGGCAGATCAGCTGAATCTGGATCACGGGGCTACAGACTGCTGGAGTCGGGCTCGGAGACTCACCCCTCTCCGGGAGTTTCAGGGACCAGACCCAGCCCGAGCCAAACGTTCGCACTGCAGCCCAAGTCAATTGAGCCAGGCTCTGAGTCGGCACCACAGGTTTTTATTGCTGTGTAGACGTACCCTTAAGGCTCGGGCTAGTGCCTGGGCTCTAGGACCCTGTGAGGTGGGAGGGTCCCAGAGCTCAAGTCCCAGCATTTACACTGCAATTAAACAGCCCCTTAGCCGGAGTCCGCTGGCACCGGCCAGCACAGGTTTTTAATCGCTGTGGAGATGCCTGGGCTCAGGCCACCAGCTCTGCATTACAAAGCTGCCTCCCGCAGACCAGGCTGCAGCAGCTACAGGAGCAGCTGTGGGACACCATCCACTCCCCAGCCTGCCTGACAACGCACACGCACCCTCCCCGCCCGCTGCCATTCGGACAGGCCGGATTGAATGAAGCCCAAAGCTGGGTTGACAGGAATCTTGCCAACAGGGGTGGGCCAGGCCCACGTGTGACCAGAGCCGCCCTGTCTATTCTGAGGGAAGGGCCTTCCCACTGCGGTGGAAGAATCCACTGGGAGGTCTCCTCTCCCAGAGAGACTGCGGGGGTGGGAATACAGGGATGGCCCCTCACACCAGCCATTGGGACACTCACTGCGCTGCCTTTGGCTAAGAGGAAATCCACAGCAGCAGAGCCCTTCTCTTGGGGCGGAGGGGGGCAGGGGAGAAGGGCATGACATGGTGCAGTGAGGGCCCCGGGCCTGGCAGTAACACAAGAGCCTTGGACCACTGCTGTGGAGCAGGGCATCAGAGCTGGCCATACTGTGGCCAGATGTCCTTAGCCCTTGTGGAACTGGCTAGCCTCCCAGCAGGCTGCCCGGCAGAGTGACTTTCAGAACACCTGTACAAGGCCGCTCTAGGGAGCTCATACCCCGGGCACTCATCAGGCCTCTCCAGCCTGCCATTCAGTGTGGCGTCCCCCCTCCAGAGCAGGGACCCAGAAATGGCTCCCACGCACGCAGTGCCGTATCCCCCAGGATCAGCGCGACAGGTGCAGCTGCAGGGTTCACACAGGACGTGCTGTGGACGACACCAGAAATCACGTGTACGCCAGGAGTTGCCAGGGATGGCAACTCGCCAGGAGCCCTAGCTCTCAGAAAACAGACCCGACTGGAGCTGCGAGGAGGTGCGGAGCCAGGGTGCTCGGTGGCTGTATTCTCCACGGCCCGCAGGGCAGGTGATGCCGGGTGCAGGCTGTGGTTGTGTCCCCAGCTGGCCTGTGCCAGGCAGGAATCTGTGAACTGAGGAGAGCCTCACAAGTGCAACATCACGCCAGGCCCCAGCTCTTGCAGGCCTGGCTGCGTGGCTTTCACAGGAACGTGAGAGGCTCACCGATTCCAGCCACGTGTGGGCCCACAATGGCTTTTAACCGGATGTCACCCATATCAGTGAGAGGGGAATCCCGCCAACACCAGCCTTTGTGGCGTGATAAACAACAAATGGGCTTAGCTGGAGCCCACAAACAGCCTCAAAGCTCTCTGCAGCTCCCAGGAATCCAGCTCACACAGGGATTCAACAGCAGAGCTGGGACCAGTACTTGGGGCTCCTGGCTCCAACCACTGGATCACACTGTCTCTCCCTACACTCCAGTGCTGTAAGAAGGTCACTCAAGTAATGCAACCGGTGCCCAGAAGCAGGGTTGGGTAACAGCCAGACATCACAGAGAGGCAGCTGAAGGGGGAGGAGAGGAAGCAGAGATCCTGTAGCAGCCAAGGTGGGGGAGAAGACCAAGCTACCAAGAAGCTCAAGCGCCAGGGATGGGGAGACAGTGAGAAAGGAAAGGGAGGAGAGCAGCCGAACCAGTGCCATTCCAGTGTGCAAGGTGCTGGAATGAGCGGGGGTGTCCGCACACACTGCTGAGCACAGACCAGCTCTTCTGGCCCCCCAGACCCCACGCAGGGTTCGGGGAAGCTCCATCAGCCATTGCCCCTGCAGGGCAGGAATGCATGCGCAGCCACAGGTCAGCTGTGGCCTGGAGAGCCCCCTTTACCGAGTGTGGCTACGCAGGTGAGGGGGGCCATTCGGGCAAGGCCCACTCCAACCCACACACTCACAGACTGGGGCCTCAGGAGAGCCTGGTGTTAGGCACTGGCTTTGGGAGACTGTAGCGAAGCCGTTTTGGAGGACAGAGCTAAAGGGGCAGTCAGTGCCCAGAGCCAGGAGAGCTGCAGAAGGACATGGCGGTGCCGGTCAGGGACACGTTCAGGACCAGACAGCCCAAGAAAACAACAGACTGGCAGAGAAGCTGAAAGCACTGGGAGCAAGTGACTCCTTCCAGACAGTTCCTTGTCCCTGCCCCTGCTTCCATCTGCTCCCCATCCATCTGGGATCAGGATGGGCCGGGCTGGCAGCTGTTAGTCACCGGCAGGTGTTCCTGAGTCAGGGGAGCGGTTGGTGCCAAATGGGGACAGGAACCTGCGCGTCACCCACACGCCACCTCCACCATCTCTGGTCGGTGCCCTGCTTCCACCAGCAACAAGCAGGTGGCACTACAGCAGATCCCCCCCAACCGGGCATTTGCAGTGAGGCCGCGAAGAAGTCACCTCCAATTCAGATGGGGGAAAAGACAAGCAGGTTAGCACACTCACGGAGACGGGTCCAGGGTGCCCATCACATGGCTCTGTGCTGGGCCGAGAAGGGGCTGCCCCTAGAACAGCCTCAACAGAAAGGTGATTGAGAGAGTGTATCTGGGGGCAGGAAAAGGACAGAACCCTGGGGCTGGGGTCCCACCTCCCACCCTGGGGGAGTGCCAAGGGGTTGCGAGGTGAGAGCTGCATGGTAAGGCCCATGCAGTGTGCCAAGGGGAAGGAATACAGGGTGAGTAGCCCCAGAAAAGCCCAGCACACCAAGAGTGACAGGGGGCATAGACACAGCGTGGGGGTGGGATCTTGCCAGGAACAGCAAGGCAGCGCCGTACTGGGTGTGGAGCTGGGGGTCATGCTGATGGCCACAGGGGGAGAAGGCTGCAGGACACACAGACAAGGCAAAGCTCTTCTCTGAGCGCTCAGTGTCCCTTCTCTGTGCCTCTCTCCCGCCCCTTGGGGACGGGGGGGGGGGGCAGTCTGCAGTAGCCGAGCGTCTGAGCAGGGAGACAGGCAGGAAACCAAAGGAGACTCGGCGCACACAGCCCTGCCAAACCTGGCTGTCCCCACCCCCATGCCTTCCCCAACCAGCCCCTGCCTAACTTGCCACAGCACAGACAATCCTTCCACCCCAGCCGGAGATCACAGCAGCCCTGCCCCCAGGACTCTCATGTGGCCCGATCCACAGAGGGTCAGGTTAGAGCAGTGGTTCCCAAACTTTAACAACCTGTGAACCCCTTTCACTAAAATGTCAAGTCTCGTGAACCCCCTCTTAAAAATGAATATTTCCAGGGATTTTCTCCTTTACCTGAGTATAAATTATAAAAGCAGTGATCTTGGAAATAAACAATTTGTTTTTGTGACATGTTTATTACATACTATGTATTATTATTTATCATTACAGTATTTTTATTGCATTATGAAAATGGCAACACTCTTCCAAGATCTCACTTTTGTAGCTTGTATCACTTTGAATAAGTCTGTTATAAGACAAGACTCCTATGTTTCATCAAGGAGTATCAGATGTGAAACAGCATGAAGGTATTTAAGAAGCCAACTCAAAGAGTTCCTCCTACACAAGCATTCAGGTCTTGAGCAGTCCAGGCAAACAACGCACGTTACAACAAAGCTTAAACTTGTTCTTCATAATAATTTTAAAAATAATACTAGTTGCCTATTTAATTTTAAAAACAGCAAAAAATATCCACCTCCCTTTCCATTTCTTATAAGGAGTCTTGAAGGTTAAGTCTCCTCAGTGTCCCATGCTGCCCAGGGTCCCTAGGGACAGCTTTGTCTGCCATTAGGGAATTTTTCCCCGAGAACCCCCTGTAACATTTCGTGAACCCCTGGGGGTTCACGAACCCCAGTTTGGGAAACACTGGGTTAGAGGATCCATATTCACAGGGTCTGAACTGCCTCCCCTACTGGACAACCGGACGCATCCCCGTCTCCTGCCGCCCCATCCACAACACAGCCCTGTGCAGGGGCGGGGAGTCCTCGTGCTAAGCCCGTCACACCTCAAAGCACTAGGCCAAAATTCACCGATTCGCCCCCAGCCTAGTCAGTCTCGCCCCCCGCTTGCTGCAGCTGGGAAACTGGCTGCGAGATGAAGTGGCTTGGCCCAGGTCACAAAGCAAGACAGCAGCTGAGCTGGGACTGGAACCCAGGAGTCCTGGCTGCTGAGTCCCGCTCTCACAAACCCCGTCAGGAAGGGGCACGGTGCCACCCCCAACTCAGGCACGTGGGCTGAGTCATGGGGCGTTTCCAGCTCTCCCCTCAGGGCCCAGCCAGGCCGTCACCCTGGAGCCAGGCCATTCTCCTGGGCCTTCCCTGCTGACTCATAATCCGTGCAAGCCCCCCCTTCCTAGAGGAGTGTCACGCTCATGCCAGGAGCCAGTGTGCGTAGCCTCACCGCCGTTGCCAGGGTGATGCCATGAACTCCAGATGGCACCAAGCCAGGATCACACCAGACCTCACCAAATCCCCCTTGTTTGGAGGAACCAGGCTGCGCCCAGCAACAGGAGAGACGGGCAGGACAGGAAGCTGGGGCCACTGGCTCCTTGGCTGGAGATGCACTGGAGCAGCAGCTGGCGCCATGGACAGGAGCCTTGCCAGGAGTAAGAACTGGAGAGATAAGGAGCTGGGGGGTGGAGCAGGGAGCAAACAGCCCCAAGGCTGCCTGCCAGTTCACTTTATCAGCCTGGCATCCTGCACACACACCCCACCCTCCGCTCTCTGGAGATTTACCCAGCACAGGCGGATCCCAGCGCCCAGGAACCCACCCTTGGGTACAGCTGGAACACACACCTAGCCCTGTGCTACCCCAAGACACGTGACGTCCCTCACACGCACGGCCCCCTGAAAGCACTGGATCATTCAGGGGAGGGGTTAGACCACACACATTTGGGCCTCCCCCACAACCACTGCTAAATGCAGTGACTAGCCACTCAGACTTTACAGCCAGCGCCTCTCGACAACGGGCGACCAGGCCTAGAGCTGGGGAAGGGGTGAGGCAGGGATGCTGGAGCACCCTGCAGCACCCCACGCCAGGCTGACTTTGGGTCTCTGGATCAGCTGAGGAGTTGTGGGGCAGGACTCTGACCACAGGACTGGGAGGCGAACTGCTGGGCTGTGACCCTGCGAAGTGGGGAGAGGGAGCAAGGCCCAGGGCCTGGAGGATCACTGCTGGTGAAGTGCTCTGGAGGTGGACAGCAGAATGGTGTTATGGGTTTCTTCCTGTGCCAGCTGCTTCTCAGCACAACCTTCCAGGAACCCTGGGGAAAGGATCCCTAATGAAAAGGGATCTGCCCCATGCCCACCCTCCACCGGCATCACTCCTTACCAGAGCTCTTTTACTAGCCTCAGCCTCCCCCTCCCCACAACACAGAGAAGCGAGGCGCTGTCGAAAGGGGGCATCCATCTGTGCCAAGGAATGAGAGCGAGCAGACACGTGGGCGCAGCGCCCTGGGCAGATAAGGTACGTGGTGCTCCTTACAGCATCCCTGCGAAGAGCGCGCGTCCCCTCAACACCCTCATTCGCCCTTGCTCCTGTGGGAGAATTCACAGGAATTGGACACAACCTGTTCCTTTGAGCCACAAGAGCAAACGCTGGGGGATGGGGCAGGGGAAGCTGAACGTAGGCGATCCCCGCATATCGCTCAGAACGTTCCCTGGGATCACTAGGAACAGAGGAACGAAACAACAGGCAGTACCAAGAACGTAACGCAGCCAGCCAGGAAGGTTCACTCCAGCTACAAAGCCCGTGCGCGGGCACAATTCAGATCACAGCCACTCTGTCGGTAAGTATTCGTTTCATTGTTCCATTCCCATGGAAGTAGCAACACCACTTAGTGTTTCCATGTGCTTGGCACCCATATCTCCCCATGCGCTCCAAAGATGTCTAGGCCTCCACTTTACCGCTGGGGGGGGAAACTGAGGCACAGAGGACAGACTTGGCCAAAATCACACAGCATGTCAGTGGCTGAAGCCAGGTGTCCTGGCTCCGAGGCCAGTGCCCTAACTATTGGCCTAAACCAGGTGCTGCTGGGGCTCTAACCTAACACAACTGGGGCTGTGTCTATGCTAGATGCACTAGAGGGGCACAGCTGCAGCGCCGTAGTGTAGACACTGCAGCGGCGGAAGAGGTTTTTCTGTCGCTGTAGTCAATCTGTCCCCTCGAAAGGCAGTAGCTAGGTCGAAGAATTTGACCTAGCAGTGTCTATACCGGGGCTCAGATCAGCTCAACAACCTCTCTCACGGGTGTGAATTGTTCACACCTTTGAGCAATGCAGCCAGGTCGACCTAAGTTTTAGGCCTTGCCTGTTTCTCATGAGCCTGAAACCCCTCCACATTCACCAGCAGCCCGAAAGCACAGCTGTGATTCACTCTCTAGCCAAGGTTAGGGCATCCTGGGGGCTGCTCTAACTTGCACCAATTGACAACAGTTCCCTAGAGACCCTGATCCAGCTGGGGATAGCAGAAGCACAGTGTGTACCTGCCACTCCCCCTCCTCACCAGGGCTGTGGGGAAGGAAGTGTAGGAGCTGTCTGTGGCAGATCTGGCTGTCTCCTGAAATCTCCTGGACAAACCTTACTGAATTAAGTTTAGGTGTCTTGGGAGTTCATGGTATTAAAAATGCAAATGTTTATGCATTATTGTGGGATTGTATGTAACGTCTCAGGGGAGCAGGGGGAGACATGACTGATGGAAACCCTGGGAAGCATTAGGAGCATCAAACCACCATTTGAAACAACATGCCAGACAAGAAGGAACGTCTACAGTTAAGTAGATCTCCCAGGAAATCTCTTCGCTCCCCTTCGAAGCTTTGCCTCGAAGAAGGGACCTTTGTCTGCTGATCACCTATTACATGAGGACAAGATCAGAGAACCAAGCTGGAGAAAGCAGTGACTCTCAGACTCAGGGGTGTTCTTGTTCTGAGCAAAAGCTGTTATGAACTTGTTACCCCAGGAAAAACTCTTGGGTGGGGTTAGAAGGACTGACTGAGTTGGGGTGATCTCTGGTAAGCTTATCACCATGCATGTTGGTTCTTTCATTGTTTGTAAAATGTGATTGTTTCCCTTTAGAATAAAAGAGCTGTGTGGTAACTTGTAACTGTGGCCAACTACACTGTCCATAGCCTTCCAAGAGCAAGCAAACCAGGCCTACTTAAGTGGTCTGATCTGCTGTGGAACTCACAGTGTAGGCCGGGAACTGGACAGCCTGGAAAAATCCATCCGGGAAGAGAGATGCGGGTCTCCACCCAAGAGGTGACGGCTGAGGAGCCAGGAGCCTAGAGTGGGAGCCCTGGCTGGACCATGGAGGGGGAATACAGGTGCAGTTGCCCTGAACTGGGACAGTCTACACTGCTCTTCACCTGCAGGGGTCTCTCCCACACCTGGCGGAAGCCTCAGTCGGAGGCTTGAGGGTGGTTTTTGCTCCCTTTGCACTGCCTGAATGGCACAACTGGAGCAGAACAGGTAGAGACTCTGCCCCACATTATTGATTACGGCCCCTTGACCTTTTTGAAACACCAGATTCAGGTGAAAAGGTGGAACACTGCTGACTGGGGGGCTGAATTCAGTGCATTTCACCCCACCCCAAGCTTGTCAGCATGCTGCAGACATTTGTATCAACAATGCCTCACTGCCGTACCCAAGCTGTCAGAGAGTAGGGTGGGATAGAGGCTTTGGCAGGGACAGGGAGCAGGATGGGCTTTGTACACGTGGAAGGCAGATCGGTATTGTAAGAGAAGCACATTAACTGGATGTTGCCGCAGTTAACGCAGTGAATAGTTAACAACACTGACGTTTACATCATTATAAGGTTCCAAAATGAACAACCCACTGAGATGAACAGAGGCAGTTATTGCTTCTCTCAGAGTCACCACGCTCGATTTGCCATTGCACCATTCCTGCTCCCTGTATCTTTGATCGGCCCAGTCCTGGCGTAACGCTGAGCAGTCTCAAGGCTGCTCTAACTTGTGTCCTGGCGGCAGTGGCCCCACAGGGGTTGTCCACAAGCTAAGAATAGCTGGAATGTGCGCTCTGTGCTCCATTTCCTTCTGCCAGGGATGCAGTGAAGAGCACACGCAGCAGCTCTATGTTGTCCAGGGACTCCCCTTACACACAGGGTAGTCCCCAGAGGCCATCTCCACCTCCTGGAGACGGCTGAGTCCAGACCACAGCGGAGAACCATCCCCTCATTCCAGGCTGTCCGCAGACTTAGGATGGCAACCCCAGCATGGGTTACGCTACCGGTTAACTTCATAACGGCAAGAGCCAGCTTGGGGAGCACAATGCAGGGGCCGGGGCGGGCCCTGCCAGGCCCCCCCCTCCTCCCACCAGACTGACTTGGGCAACCTCCTTTTAGTTCAATTGTTAAATCTTTCCCGGGCAGTAATAAACCCAAACCTGAATTTGCCAGTTACAAACCCCTCCCCATGGTTCACAGATGTGGTTCACCCTTGGTGCATACTGGGAAAACCCGACTGTCTGGGAACCCCGAACAGTCAAAAAACACTTCTACCCACTCAGCTGCTGCCCTGCCCTTAAACACCCTGGGTACGTTGACTGATTGGCACATATAGTCTGAGGCTGATGCTGGAAGCTGGTCTCCTCCTCCCCATGCCTCAGGTTCCTTACGAATGGCAGACAAAATGAAAGGTTTAGCCTGCCAGCTCATCTCCCTCGCTAGCCTCCTCTCCTGGCCCTCGTCTGCCAGCTGTGCCCCATATGGCCCTTTGGGGAGAGGAGACACCGCTAACCCGGATTAGCTACACAATCATCTGGAATTGTGTTTCCCTGCCTAACAATCACAGGCGAGACCCAGGATGGCCTTGGAGGCCAGGATGACCTTAAAGCAGGCTTCTCTCGCCTGCCACAGCACCACTCCAGCTGCTTCCCAGGCCTACATCTCATCTCCCTCCGGGTCAGTGGCTCTGTCTCCCCCACTGGCACCTCAGGGCTTTGGTTAGCTAGAGCGGTTGTGCTGCGGGGGAGGGAGCAGGAAGCAGAGAACAATGCTCCCCCGCATCAGGGCTGAGAAGTGTTATCTAGAGCAGGACGTCCTCCTCCCCAGGCTGCCATGGGACAGGAGGGCTCCAGGAGGATTGTACCAGAAGAACTGCTACTTCTTCCTCAATTCCTTCCCTTCACCCTTCAAAGTAGAGGCACAAGCCAAGCTGCAGGACCAAGGATCAGCTGCAAGCCCCATGCTCTAGGACCCAGAGTGAACAGCCAAGGTTTCTCCTTGATCCCCGCAGAATACCTGCTGCCCCCTCCCCAGTTCACCCTGACATACACTGGCTCCTGTTTAGCTCCTCTCTCCAGTCTGGGGTCTTCTGTAGCCACAGCACAGAGGTCACGGCTCTCTCGCCCCACTCCGCTAGTCAACAGCCCCCTCCTTCCAGCAGAGAAAAGCTTTCCCCCCCCCCGGTTCTCTTCAACCTCAGCACAGGGTTCCACACGAGGGACCTCACCCCGCTAGGGTAACCTCTTGTCATGGCTGCCCCCTCCCCATCCCATCCTACCCTGGCCCAGAACACCCTCCCTCCTCCAGACCAGGCAGAAACAGAGCCCCTTGTCTCATCTGTGCCCACACACCCCTCTTCCCGGCCACTCACTGGTGCTATCTAAATGTCCTAGCCTGGCACCCTCAGCAGTGCCTCTGCCCCTTCTCTCTGCCTGCCTTGATGATCAGTGGCCAGGTCTCTGCCAGGAGAGAGGACCCTTTGCATCTTGCAGAGCAGACGCACCAATGATCATTGGGGGGCGAGGGGGTGTGGCAGACAGAGGGGAAGCGAAGATGATGCCATTTGTTGAGTGTCTCACCCCAGGCCAGAGGACAGTACCCAAACCAGGAAGAGAACTCAGGCCTCCTGGCCCCAGCCTCACGTTCACACTGCTCCCACCCTCTCATTCATCTCACAATATTTGTCCTCTTTTCAAAAGCTCTCCGTGGACTTGCTCCTGCTGACTTCACAGGCCTCCTCTCGCCCCGTCTCACTTCCCTGAGCATCTAGCAGCAGCTTCCTCCCTGACCTTCCCCAGAGCCTGACCACCACTGCTTCACGAGCCGTCCCCTCTGCAGCTCCGGGCTGCTGGAACAGCCTGTCTGCCAGCTCGCCCTCCAGCTCCAGACCCTAAGGGGGCCTTTTGCCCCTGCTGCCAGCCCCACCCCACTGTGGTTATTTCAATTAGCCCTTTGGGACCCAGCCTGAAGGGAAGACACTTCACAGAAATCAGTTGGGATACAATTACCAGCTGACCCCAGCCACACGCTGCTCGTTTGAGGGCCTTGCTGACAGCCTGCCAGAAGCCCCCGCGCGGCAACAGCCACAGACAAGACAAACCCCACCGCAGTCACCCTCCCCTTCTATATGCAGACGGCTCAGGTGGAGCTGGGGGGCTGCATGCTGGGACTCGCAGTTCCCATGCACCGCATCTCTGTAGCGACGACAAGACTAGCACAGGCCTCGAAGCTGTGTTTAGTCCGCAGGCCACAGTCTGGCTGCCCACATTTAGACAAGGTTTACAGGAAACACACGAATGCTGCTCCAGCGACATGAGGCAGTGAAGGGACCCAAAGAGAGAAGGGAGGCAGGTGCGGCTCGCCCCGCCAGGATTCCTCTGCCCCAGTCCCCAGGTACAGCCCTTGCGCAGTGCGACGCGGAGACAATGGCAGGGCAGCAGAGGTAGCGCTGCAGCCCACAGGTCTGCTCAGTGAGGTGAGAATGCTCCCAGCTCGAACCCACCCCCTGCCAGGCCCTGTGCTCAAGCACGTCAGTGCGAGATGGGAGGGAACAGGACTGGTATCGGAGCTGAGGGCAGCGGCTCCCCCATGCCCTGCACCCAGGGTTCTGGATAGGGACACGAACTGTGCCCGTCCTGCATGGCAGCTCGTTTGGCTAGGCAGGGGGCTCATCGGCGTAGGGAGGGCTGAGCAGCGCCAATATAGGGGCTGGAGTTAGAGCTCAGGCAGGAATTTGCTTGGCGCATAGCTCCTCCTCGCCCGTTGTTGGCAATGACCCGCACAGGGCACAGCTCCCCACCCCAGTGGTCCCCAAACTCTGGGGCACATCCCCCCAGGAGGGAGTGGAGGAACATTTTGGGGATGCAGATGGGCCCAGGCCAACCCCCATAGGAGATGGGGAGGGAGCGCCATCCAGCCCCACTCTGCCCCCAGCTCTGCTCCAGCCCTGGCCCCACTCCCAGCTGCAGCCCCGGCTGGGGATGGGGGATGACAGATTCCATTACTGGTAAGGGGGACCACGGCCCTGCCCCCTTCAGACACAGCAGCCCGAGAGAACCCGTCTCCTCTCCGCACGCTTGCCCCCCAGACGAGGGGCTGGCAGCAGAGCTGGGGTTAGCGTCACAGGCACATTCTCCCCTCTCTTTCTAAGGCTGCCAAGAACCTGGCTCTGCTCTGGAGGAACTGGGGAGCTGCAGGAATACAGCAGGTGCTGGCTGTGGAGCAGCCGAACCCTGGGCAGTGCGGGGGGACTAGCAGTGAGCAAGCACCTGCCCACACCCACAGACGGGAATGGGGAGCCCTCCCCAGTAGGCCAGCGGAGGCAAAATCACTGTGTGATGGCAGTACAGAGCACTGCCCTATCAGCTAAGGGGGGTGCAGGGGGGTCCCCGGCCCGGCTGGACAGAGCACTGCCCTATCAGCAAGGGGGGGCGCAGGGGGGGTCCCCGGCCCGGCTGGACAGAGCACTGCCCTATCAGCAATGGGGGGTGCAGGGGGGTCCCCGGCTGGACAGAGCGCTGCCCTATCAGCAACGGGGGGTGCAGGGGGGTCCCCGGCCCGGCTGGACAGAGCACTGCCCTATCAGCAACGGGGGTTGCAGGGGGGTCCCCGGATGGACAGAGCACTGCCCTATCAGCTAAGTGGGGTACAGGGGGGTGCCGGGCCAGGCGAGAGGCAATGCGGGGTACAGGGGGGTCCCCGGCCCGGCTGGATAGAGTGCTGCCCTATCAGCAATGGGGGGTGCAGGGGGGTCCCCGGCTGGACAGAGCACTGCCCTATCAGCTAAGGGGGGTCCCGGGCCGGGCGAGAGGCAATGGGGGGTACAGGGGGGTCCCCGGCCCGGCTGGATAGAGTGCTGCCCTATCAGCAATGGGGGGTACAGAGGGGTCCCCGGATGGACAGAGCACTGCCCTATCAGCAATGGGGGGTACAGAGGGGTCCCCGGATGGACAGAGCGCTGCCCTATCAGCTAAGGGGGGTCCCCGGCCCGGCTGGATAGAGTGCTGCCCTATCAACAATGGGGGGTACAGAGGGGTCCCCGGATGGACAGAGCACTGCCCTATCAGCAATGGGGGGTCCCGGGCCGGGCGAGAGGCAATGGGGGGTACAGGGGGGTCCCCGGCCCGGCTGGATAGAGTGCTGCCCTATCAGCAATGGGGGGTGCAGGGGGGTCCCCGGATGGACAGAGCACTGCCCTATCAGCTAAGGGGGGTCCCGGGCCGGGCGAGAGGCAATGGGGGGTACAGGGAGGTCCCCGGCCCGGCTGGATAGAGTGCTGCCCTATCAGCAATGGGGGTGCAGGGGGTCCCCGGATGGACAGAGCACTGCCCTATCAGCTAAGGGGGGTCCCGGGCCGGGCGAGAGGCAATGGGGGGTACAGGGGGGTCCCCGGCCCGGCTGGATAGAGTGCTGCCCTATCAGCAATGGGGGTGCAGGGGGTCCCCGGATGGACAGAGCACTGCCCTATCAGCTAAGGGGGGTCCCGGGCCGGGCGAGAGGCAATGGGGGGTACAGGGGGGTCCCCGGCCCGGCTGGATAGAGTGCTGCCCTATCAGCAATGGGGGTGCAGGGGGTCCCCGGATGGACAGAGCACTGCCCTATCAGCTAAGGGGGGTCCCGGGCCGGGCGAGAGGCAATGGGGGGTACAGGGGGGTCCCCGGCCCGGCTGGATAGAGTGCTGCCCTATCAGCTAAGTGGGGTACAGGGGGGTGCCGGGCCGGGAGAGAGGCAAGGGGGCGGGGGGCGAGCGGCAGCCGCGGGCCCGGCTCGGGGCGGGCGGGGTGAACGACACAAAGCGGCCCGGGCCGAGCCCGGCCCCACTTACCCGGAGCTCGCAGCGATCGGGCCTAGGCGAGCCCCCCGCCCGCGGTGACACGCCGGCCCCGGGCTGCCGGCCGGCTCCCGGGCCATTTCCTGCCAGCTGATCGCGCCGGCCCCCGGCTCCGCCCCGGCCCGCCCCGCCTCACCTGGCAGCCGCCGGGCCCGGCTCGCTCGCCTCCGCGCTGGCCAGGCCGCCGCCATCCCCATAGCAACACCCCGCCCCCGGCCGGGCGGGGGAGCGCTGGGAGGGCGGGGGAAACTGAGGCACGCGGCGGCGGGACTCGCGCCCGGTGGCCTAGAGGCCAGGTGCGGACTCGGGCCCCTCGCCCCGCCTGCCCTCCCCCGGGGGAAGAGGTTGCACTTGGGCGGCGCTGCCCCGTGAACAGGGGCTGCCCCACGGAGCTGGGGGCCCTCCTAGGAACCAGCTCCCTGCCTGCAGTACAGCACCGTGCCAACCCCCCCCCCCTTCCCGGGAGAGGTGCAGGGGGGGGCTCAGCACCCAGCCCTGGGGAGGGGGCAGCAGGCCGGAGCCAGGCCGGGGCAGCGGCCCTTTGCACACTGGGGGAAGTTTCACTCCTGCGTGATCAGCAGGGCAGGCGCTCACCTACTGGTCCTGCAGCACTGGGGAGACACAGGCTCGAACCTGTCACAGGCTGCAGCAGGGACCCCCGCTTCTACAGCCACGCAGGCCTGGCCCCAGGCTCTAGGCTGGAGGGGAGCAGGAGCACCCGCTCCTTACACGGGTAATCTCACACCAAAGGAAGGACAGGTTGAAACAGGTGCTAATACCTGGATGCCCGTGTCACCTGCCAGACTCCCCTATTCCCCAGTGACCAAGGACCAGGACTGTCTAAACAACAGACAGGCAATGCCTCCAAACGCTCTTTGCAGGCTCTGGCCATCTCTACACTACATACAGCTATGGTGGCAGAAGCCCGTAGAACAGGCACAGCCTACAACGATGGTAGGGGTTTTACCGTCGCGGTAGGACCGCGTCCCTGATCAATGTCGCTAGGTTGACAGCGGCATTCATCCGGCAGCCTAGCTGCATCTACATCAGGGTTAGGCCGGCGCAGCTGTGGTGCTGGGGGTGGGGGGTCATACCCCTGAGCGCCGTAGCTATAGCAACCTAAATGTTAAGTCTAGACCAGGCCTCTGTCATAGCTGGCACAATGGATCTTAGGAGGAAGCCCAGTGAACAAGAGCTGGTGGGTCTGCACCTGAGCTGTGAGACATGGAGCTGCGGGATGGAGCAGCAGCTCTCACATGGCTTTCTGGGGCCAGGGTTTTGTGGCTCCCACTCAACCCCTGAAGGAGATCCGAACAGATCATGACATGGAAGAATATCCTAGGGAAGGGGGTGTACCGGAACTAGGAACTTACAACAGTGAATGATCCCCCCCAACCCCAAGTGGGGAGATGGGACCTGAAAGAACAAGGAGCTGGAGAAGCCTTGTTCCTTGAACAGCCCATCGCCACAGGGGCCAAGTAATGGGACAGAGCCTCTCACCACAAGGTCACTGGTTCAAATATGGCTACAGGTTGCTAGTGACTAGAAGTGGTTAGTATCTGGCCGTGGCCCCTCGGTGAAGCAAATTGGGGGTTCTCCATAGTTGGTGGAACCTGCCCCATGTCTTGCAGGCCAGAGCCAGCAGCACACACAGATGTTTGCAGACATGCCACAACAAGGCCGGCAGGCCATTTTCTTATTTTTCAGCGACAGATGCACCATGCCCTGCTCCATTCGTGCTCCCCCATCTGGAACCTCTAAGCACCTGGGAGGTGAGGGGAAGAAGACAAGACCCACATTTCCCTCACTAGCTACCTGCCTAGACCATGATCCAGCTCCTATTTCCACTTTCCTTGCAGTCAAGAATAGATTCTCTGCACTGGAGTAAGCAGAACCCATTCTTACTCACATCTAAGGGATCTGCACCTGCTACTCCTGGGCTGAATGTAGCCCTAAATTTAGCTCCATCTATTCGGTTCCATTCAGGTTCTTTCACCAAGGGTCTCTCTGCCAGGTGTGGCATAACTAAGCAAGCACAGTGCGAGTTTAGTAGAATATTGCCCCTGCCTTGAGTGCCTGATGGGAGATTTGGGATCCCCGGTGGGTTTGTTCCTCACTGAGTGTGAGTGCACACACGCACCCCTGGCAGTACAGTCCTCATTTATTTTGTTCACAAGGATTTACACATGGGAACAAGGATTTTTATTGCAAAAACAGCAGCAAAGTTTGCACTTCTTAGATACAGCTTGAGCTCCATAGCTAGGACTTCAACTCCAAATCAAAACCACCACCAAGGAAAGTATCCTCAGCCCATCAGGCACCACGGGTCTCAAACCCACACCTATGGAGTTACCAAACAAGAGCCTTACCGTCAGTGCCAGATGAGGGAACTTCCCCACCCCCTGATGCTACCTCTGCTGACTCAACATCAGACTGCTGATTGGACACCATCAATATAAAGCTTCCTGTTCTTATCCTACCCCTTTTCTGAGCAACTAATCATTGGACCTGACCAGACCCCTGAGACCAAGTTCCTGTCTTCTTGCCCAGTTCCCACTCCTTGTTCGGGGTCCTGCTTCCTTGCTCTAACTCCAGTTACTGACTCTGGCTCGACCCATGGCGTGGCTCCCCACTCTGACTCTGGATTGACCTGTGGCATGCCTTCCAACTGACCATTAGGTCAGACTGCCCCATTGCAGTCCCTGACAACCTTGGGTCTGTGCTTAACATCTCCCAAACCCATTGGAAAGCCCTTTGGTGCCTGGCCTCTCATGCAAGCGCTATGAATCACCTAAAACTCCCGCCCCTTTGGCATGAGGCCCAGTATCTACTCAGAACCAGCATCTAGCTGGAACTGCCTGGTCTCACATTTTCCAGCTGAACAAAGCACTCACTAATGCGCACAGGCCAGCCTTCTTTAAACCTACTGGGTTTCAACAGGGTAGGAAATTCATAAGAACGGCCATACTGGGTCAGACCAAAGGTCCATCTAGCCAAGTATCCTGTCTTCTGACAGTGGCCAATGCCAGGTGCCCCAGAGAGAATGAACAGAACAGGTAATCCTCAAGTGATCCATCCCCTGTCGCCCATTCCCAGCGTCTGGCAAACAGAGGCTAGGGACACCATCCCTGCCCATCCTGGCTAATAGTCACTGATGGACCTATCCTCCTTGAACTTATCTAGTTCTTTTTGAACCCTGTTATAGTCTTGGCCTTCACAACATCCTCTGGCAAAGAGTTCCACAGGTTGACTGTGCGTTGTGTGAAGAAATACTTCCTTTTGTTTGTTTTAAACCTGCTGCCTATTAATTTCATTTGGTGACCCCTAGTTCTTGTGTTATGAGAAGGAGTAAATAACACTTCCTTATTTACTTTCTCCATACCAGTCATGATTTTATAGACCTCAATCATATCCCCCAATCATCTCTCTTTTCCAAGCAGAAAAGTCCCAGTCTTATTAATCATTTCTCATACGGAAGCCATTCCATACCCCTAATCATTTTTGTTGCCCTTTTCTGAACCTTTTCCAAATTCCAATATATCTTATTTGAGATGGGAAGACCACATTTGCATGCAGTATTCAAGATATGGGCGTACCATGGATTTATACAGAGGCAATATGATATTTTCTGTCTTATTATCTATCCCTTTCTTAATGATGCCCAACATTCTTCGCTTTTTTGACTGCCGCTGCACACTGGATGTTTTCAGAGAACTATCCACAATGACTCCAAGATCTCTTTTTTGAGTGGTAACAGCTAATTTAGACCCCATCATTTTATATGTATAGCTGGGATTATATTTTCCAATGTTCATTACTTTGCATTTATCAACATGGAATTTCATCTGCCATTTTGTTGCCCAGTCACCCAGTTTTGAGAGATCCTTTTGTAGCTCTTCGCAATCTGTCTGGGACTTAACTATTTTGAGTAGTTTTGTATCATCTGCAAATTTTGTCACCTCACTGTTTATCCCTTTTTCCAGATCATTTATGAATATGTTGAACAGGACTGGTCCCAGAACAGACCCCTGGGGGACACCACTATTTACCTCTCTCCATTCTGAAAACTGACCATTTATTCCTACCCTTTGTTTCCTATCTTTTAACCAGTTACCGACCCATGAGAGGACCTTCCCTCTTATCCCATGACAGCTTACTTTGCTTAAGAGCCTTTGGTGAGTGACCTTGTCAAAGACTTTCTGAAAATCTAAATACACTATATCCACTGGATCTTCCTTGTCCACATGCTTGTTGACCCCCTCAAAGAATTCTAGTAGACTGGTGAGACATGATTTCCCTTTACAAAAACCATGTTGACTCTTCCACAGCAAATTATGTTCATCTCTGTGTCTGACAATTTTGTTCTTCTTTACTATAGTTTCAACCAGTTTGCCCGGTACTGAAGTCAGGCTTACCGGCCTGTAATTGCCGAGATCACATCTGGAGCCCTTTTTAAAAATTGGCGTCACGTTAGCTATCCTCGTCATTTGGTACAGAAGCTGATTTAAATGATAGGTTACAGACTACAGTTAGTAGTTGTGCAATTTCACATTTGAGTTACTTCAGAACTCTTGGGTGAATACCATCTGGTCCTGGTGACTTCTTACTGTTTAGTTTATCAATTTGTTCCAAAATCTCCTCTAATGACACCTCAATCTGGAACAGTTCCTTCAGATTTGGGCTCCGGTTTGGGAATCTCCCTCATATCCTTAGCCACAAAGACTGATGCAAAGAATTCATTTAGTTTCTCTGCAATGGCCATATCGTCCTTGAGCGCTCCTTCGGCATCTCGATCGTCCAGTGGCCCCACTGGTTGTTTAGCAGGCTTCCTGCTTCTGATGTACTTAAACATTTTTTTGCTATTACTTTTTGAGTCTTTGGCTAGCTGTTCTTCAAATTCTTTTTGGCCTTCCTAATTATATTTGTACACTTCATTTGCCAGAGTTTTTGCTCCTTTCTATTTTCCTTACTAGGATTTAACTTCCACTTTTTAAAGGATGCCTTTTTGCCTCTCACTGCTTCTTTTACTTTGTTGTTTAGCCACAGTGGCTTTTTTTTTTTTTTTTTTTTTTTTTGGTTCTCTTACTATGTTTTTTAATTTGGGATATACATTTAAGTAGAGCCTTTATTATGGTGTCTTTAAAAGTTTCCATACAGCTTGCAGGGATTTCACTTTTTGCGCTGTACCTTTTAATTTCTGTTTAACTAACCACCTCATTTTGTGTAGTTCCCCTTTCTGAAATTAAATGCTACCGTGTTGGGCTGCTGTGGTGTTTTCCCCGCCACAGGGATGTTAAATTTAATAATATTATGGTCAGGTCACTATTACCAAGAGGTCCAGCTCTAGTCACTCTTGGACTAGATCCTGTGCTCCACTTAGGACTAAATCAAGAATTGCCTCTCCTCTTGTGGGTTCCAGGACTAGCTGCTACAAGCAGCAGTCATTTAAGGTGTCAAGAAACTTTATCTCTGCAGCCCGTCCTGAGGTGACATGTACCCAGTCAATATGGGGATAGCTGAAATCCCCCATTATTATTGAGGTTTTTATTTTAATAGCCTTTCTAATCTCCCTGAGCATTTCAGTCACTATCACCATCCTGGTCAGGTGGTCAGTAATACACCTCTACCCCGATATAACGCGACCCGATATAACACGAATTCAGATATAACGCAGTAAAGCAGCGCTCCAGGGGGGCGGGGCTGCGCGCTCTGGCGGATCAAAGCAAGTTCGATATAACGTGGTTTCACCTATAACGCGGTAAGATTTTTTGACTCCCGAGGACAGCGTTATATCGGGGTAGAGGTGTATATCTCTACTGCTATATTCTTATTACTAGAGCATGGAATTACTATCCATAGAGATTTTATGATACAGTTTGGTTCATTTAAGATTTTTACTTCATTTCATTCTAAGCTTTCTTTCACATATAGTGTCATTCCCCCCCCAGCATGACCTGTTCTGTATCCTGGTATTACTGTGTCCCATTGATTATCCTCATTCCACCAAGTTTCTGTGATGCCTATTATATCAATATCCTCATTTAATACAAGGCACTCTAGTTCACACATTTTATTATTTAGACTTCTAGCATTGGTATATAAGCACTTTAAAAACTTGTCACTTTTTAGCTGTCTGCCATTACATGATGTAATTGAATGGGACTCTATTTTATTGGACTGTTTCTCATCAGATCCTACCTGTATTTTATCATCTTCTATACTGTCGTCCTTACTAGGACATAGAGAATCTCCATTAATAGATCCTTCCCTAAGGGATGCCTCTGTCCGAACCACGTGCTCCTTCGCACCTGTCGGCTTTCCCCCAGCCCTTAGTTTAAAAACTGCTCAACGACCTTTTTAATGTTAAGTGCCAGCAATCTGGTTCCATTTTGGTTTAGGTGGAGCTCATCCTTCCTGGATAGGCTCCTCCTTTCCCAAAAGTTTCCCCAGTTCCTAATAAATCTAAACCCCTCCTCCCTACACCATCGTCTCATCCGCATGTTGAGACCCTGCAGTTCTGCCTGTCTAACTCGCCCTGCACATGGGACTAGAAGCATTTCAGAGAATGCTATCATGGAGGACCTGGACTTCAATCTCTTACCTAGCAGCCTAAATTTGGCCTCCAGAACTGCTCTCCTATCCTTCCCTATGTCATTGGTACCTACCTGTACCACGACCACTGGCTCCTCCCCAGAACTGCACATAAGTCTATCTAGATGTCTCAAGAGATCTGTAACCTTCGCAACAGGCAGGCAAATCACCATGTGGTTCTCCCGGTCATTGCAAACCCAGCTATCTATGTTTCTAATGATCGAATTGCCCATAACTATTACCTGTCACTTCCTAATAACTGGAGTTCCCTCCCCCGGAGAGGTATCCTCAGTATGAAAGGATACCACATCACCTCCTGGGGATCGTTTCCCCCCGCTCCAGTTGGATGTTCTTCCGTGAAACTTTCATCCTCCTCAACAGCACAGAGGCTGTCAGACCAGGGGTGGGACCATTCTGCTGTGTCCTGGAAAGACTCATCTCTATCCCTCTCTGTCTCCCTTAACTCCTCCAGTTCAGCCACTCTGGTCTCCAAAGCCCATACACGGTCTCTGAGGGCCAGGAGCTCCTTGCACTGAATGCACACATACGCCACCCACCCATAGGGCAGGTAATCATACACACGGCATTGGGTGCAATAAACTGGATCACCCCCACTCTCTTGCTGGACTTCTGCCTGCATTCTCTTTTTACTCCTGAATTCCCCACCCATCAGAGCTCTGGACAGGGTGCACGGCTGCCGCTAGCTCCCAGCTCAGCTATTTCTCTTACAAGAACTGTTAGCTTCATTACTGCTCTACCCTTTTTGCCATAACACCATGACTGTAACGAGGCGGAGTCCATTAAGCGTGGCCACTTAAGACCAGCGCTTGTTAAGTAAAGCTCATACAACAGAAAGGTGTGTGTCTCCGCCAGCTGCTGCCCATTGTTGGCATCTCTCTCCAGCATCAAACCTGGTGGCTGCCTATGTTTCTATCTTCCCACAGCCTCCCTTTTCATGACAGACCCTCTGAGTATGTCTATATTGCGATTAAAGAGCCCATGGCACTGAATCTTAAAGCCTGTCAGTTGACTCAGGCTGAAGACTAGGTACTGTGATCCTTCTCCCTCCCCCGTGGGCCCAAGCAGGGTGAGGGTCTCAGAGTCCAGATTCCAGCCCAAACGTCTACACTACAATGTTATAGCTCCACAGCCCAACCCCACAAACCCGAGTCAGCTGACCCGGGCCAGCCACAGCATAGTGTGAGTCTTTCAGTGCAGTGTAAACATACCCTTCCAGAACCCTCTGGAGGACGGCGTTGAGGTGGAAAACCCTGTTGTTAGCATGTGGGATGTTGTGCCAATACCCAGTCGGATTTCCCAGGATGTGCCATATTGGATTAAGCTCATTTGTCCTTTGTCACTCAATCCACAATCTTTTCATTTCCCTCTTAACATGCATCTGAGACATATCCAATTACAAACAGGCCCATTTCAAGCGATTCACTTAAGCTTGTGTAAATCCTTGTTTAAAGAAAAAAAAAAAGCCAGCTAAGGATTTATTTTGGGTACCTTTAACACACACACACACACACACACACACACACACACACACACACACACACACACACACACACACACACACACACACACACACACACACACCCCCTTCTCAGAGTATTTTTTGTGGCTAGAAAGTGACTTCTCCTCCAGGCCACTTATATGGCCTTGTCTTCACTAGGGTTCTGGGGGTGGAATTTCCACCCTCGCTGTCACCGGTGCAGCTGCACCAGCAGTAACAACAGTGGGAGTGCTACTGAACATAAGGCTTTAAGAATGAGAAGCTTCCCCACAAAACAACAGGGCAGACACCTCCCCTCCTTACACCCAGCCTGCATTGCAAGACATCCATGTTAGCAGTATCCTCCCCTTGGAAGCATCACGGCTTTGATTGATTTCATCTACCAGCATAATACAGACACACAATTACAGCAGCTATAATTTCTTTAATAAATAAATTCATATTAGACATCCAGGCCTGGAGTGTCACAGAGGAGATACGTAGGGTTGGTTGGCTATTTCATTTTTTTTTAAAGCCAGGGGTTCTCAAATTGGGGGTCGGGACTCCTTAGGGGGTTGCAAAGTTATTACATGGGGGGTCACGAGCTGTCAGCCTCCACCCCAAACCCCGCATCACCTCCAGCATTTATAATGGTGTTCAATATAGCTCAGTGGTTTGAGCATTGGTCTGCTAAACCCAGGGTTGTGAGTTCAATCCTTGAGGGGGCCATTTAGGAATTTGGGGCAAAAATCTGTCTGGGATTGGTCCTGCTTTGAGCAGGGGGTTGGACTAGATGACCTCCTGAGGTCCCTTCCAACTGTGATATTCTATGATTCTATGAATATACAAAAAAAGTGTTTTTAATTTACAAGGGGGGGGGGGTCACACTCAGGGGCTTGCTATGTGAAAGGGATCACCAGTACAAAAGTTTGAGAACCACTGTTTTAAACAAACAAAATAACCATTCCAAATCTAAAATCTATTCCCCCAACAAACAAAGCATTAAATGGCCCCGGCTCTCAGTGCCCTAAGAGCTATATGCCCACGAGCCATAGTTTGCCCACCCCTGGGTTAGGCCTTTAGTCACCATGTCTCCATTATTCCCCCAGACCTCCTACAAGCCTTGGGGTCAGGTTTTTTCCTTTGTTTGGGTTGGAGCCGACCCTCCAGTCAGGTCATCCAGCCAGTCCTATCTCCGCCCAGTGTGGCAGGGTGCCTGGGAAAGAGGGGCTCGGTTATTGTCCACCAATAGTTCCAAAACCTTACACTTGCTTTTATTTGAATCTCTGTCTCAAGCTCTGTTCAGTAAAATTCTACTATAGACACGTCTACGTGCTTTGTCCTAAGGATAGGATTGAAGGGAGGTGAAACCAGCGACCTGGAGTGCACTGCTTTCACAGAGGCAGCAGATCAGTGTACGCTGCGCATGGCCAGAGGATAAGGGACTGGGTACTTACATGTAACAAAGTGTGTGAGAGAACTGGTAGCCTGCACTGAGAAACACTGGGGCTTGCAGAGCCCGGAGCAGAGTGCTCGTGTTGCCAACAGGCGGGAGCTGGGGAGGGTTTCCCCCGGTGGGCACAGGCAAGGCTCTCTCTCACTGTGAGCAGGTGGTAGCGATTCACCCCAGAGACATCAAGTACCCCCCAAAAGTGTCTCACAGCCCAATCAACTCTGCGTAAGCTGATCTTCTCTCACCATCTTCATGAGCTTTCTATGAAAGTTTCAGCATGGCCAGTAGAGATGAAGCATATGTTGGGGGTGATACCTTTAGTCCCCAGAGAGCGACACCCTCTGGCTAAGACAGGCAGACTAGCACTGAAAGAAATGCCTGAGAACAATGTGCTCGTGGGGGCCTCTCTAAAATGAGTTGTGGGTCTCGGTCCAGTTCCTACAGGACAGGACCAGGTCACAGTAACCAACCACAGCTGTTGTCAGTTTCAGCCTAGAGGGCCAGGTTTGAACATGCCATGGAGACTGAACTACTGTCTCTACCCAGGCAGCGTATACACTAGGATTTCCCCCCCACTGTGGGCCTACACCAGTGTTACCAATGGTGGAAGCACTAGTGTAGACAGGGTGCATCACCATGCCACCAGCCTGTTTACACTAACTCTTCCACCGGTGGGATCAGCCATGGAGCTACACCAGTCCTTGACTGACAATGAGAAAAATCCCAGTAGAGGCGCTCTCTCCAGGTCTGGACTGGGGAACAGTGGTTAAGGACGGGGCCACAGGAGAACTTGCACTCTTGCTGTCCGTGCATTCTCCACCCTATAGCCAGAGGCTGCAGTCTCAGCAGGGCACCTTTCGACTCAGTAATTTTCCACAATTCCCCTGCGTTCAGCGTGGAATGCAGGAGTCACCAATGTGCAGGTGGAAGCACCCACCAAAGGGAGGGAAAAAGTTTCCTGCCATAAGCTCCAGGACCTGCCTCATCTCTGCTGAGCTCCCAGCCTCGGTCTGCCGTGTTGTTACAGAAGGAGCAGCAGTCAGAGGCGCAGCTCCGTGTTTGTTCTTGGGGAAGGGCATCAGCCAATTTTCCAAGATGACACAGGATAACATGGTCTTCTGTGTCTGATTTACTGACAGGGATGTTGTAACGGTGTCGGCACCCACCCTCGCAAGCACCCCCGCTCTGGCTGATATGTGCCTGCAATCGCTCAGTTTTGAACAAGGTGGCACCTACCTCTCGTGGGCGCCCCCTTTTGGTCAGGTGTGAGCCTGCTTTTCTTTCAGTTCTTACAACAGGGCAGCACCCGCCTCTCAGCGAGCCCCCCACCCCAGCCAATGGTTCTTTCAGCAGGTCTTCAGTGCCTTAGCCCTCTGGCCGAGGCACACTGTCTGTAGTGGAACAAGTGGAACAAGAAGCAAACCCCCTTCCGGGGTATACAGTCTTTACTGCCCACCAAGGCTTCCTCTCAGGAAACGCTGCCTTCTGTAACAATCCAGCAGGGCCCATCGTACTACCCTCCATTGGTATGTCCTTCCGGCAACCCTCCCTGGGCTTAGTCTCTAACCAGGCCAACAGGGCTCATCACGCTACCCTTAATTGGTCTGGCAAGGCTCTGGGCTCAGTCCTTGCTTGGCCTTACAGCCAGCCAGGAGCTCCTTCTTCGCTACCCCTGGTCTTCAGCAGCCTTCCCTGGGCTCAGTCTTGCCTGCACTGAGCTATCCCTGGTCCTGCTGCTCAGCCAGCCAGGAACCCAGGATCCCCTCTTCCAGGTCCAGGCAGCAACTGACTGCTCGGCCTCTGCTGCTTCCTTTTATATGGCCCTTCTACCCGATTGGCTGCTCCCCTGCAGCCACTCTAGGCTGCCTGGAGGACCTCTCCTCTGCTCTTTTCTGGGGTGGGGTGAGACAGGGCCATGAGGCCTCCATCAGGTGGTCTCCACACCTATTCTACCCCATCACAGATGTATATTCCAGAACAGGGCTATTAGGTGGCTAAAGCAAAGTGCAGCACATAATTCACACCACGCTTCAGAACTCCAGCACAGCAGCTCTGTTCACATCCTCAGCCAGAAGGGAATCTGGGTTGGCCGCCTCTCCCTAGATGTGTATTCCAGCATTGTGGGTCTCACTCCACCCCAAATGACTATTACTGCCCTCCCCAGCCAAGAGTGGGGCCCCATTTTGTCAGGCACTGTATGAAGACGTAGTAAGGAACAGTCCAAAGAGCTACAGTACCAGCAGACAAGACACAGAGGGTGGGAGAGGAAACAGAGTCATAGAGCAGGGAAGCAGCTTGCCCAAGGTCAGGCAGCGGCAGAGTCAGGAGCAGAATCCATGTCTCCCCCGTCCCAGGCAAGAGCCCTATCCACTGGACCACGCCGCCTCTCAACATTATGTTACAGAAACACAGAGCGTATATCTACACTGTGATAAAAGACCAGTGGCTGGCCCAGGTCAGCTGATGGGGTGTTTGCAGGGTTGGGCTGTGGGGCTATAAAATTACAGCGTAGACATTTGGACTCAGGCCCAGGCTCTGGGACTCTCCCACTTCACGGGGTCTCAAAACCCAGGCTCCAGCCTGAGACCACTCGTTTCATAGCTTGGCAGCTCGAGCCCCACAAGCCTGAGTCAGCTGACCTGGGCCAGCTGCAGGTCTTCTGTTGCAATGCAGACATACCCCTAGAGGCCAGCCCCATAGGGGACCCATTGTATGAGGTGTGGTACAACACACTGAGAACATGTGCCTGAGCTGTCAGTCTGACACAACCACCACGCCCAGGTGGCTTGCATGTCTCAACCTTCCGGGACTTGGGGGGCAGGATGGGGAGAGGGATGTCTGCTGATGTTGGGCAACTGAGTGGTTCCCCTTTGTCTGGCTGTTCCATCACACCAAGACAGAACAGCAAAACTAAAGGAACCTCCCTCTGAAATGTTAGGCCCGGGTGTGGGGCTCTCTGCCCAAAATCACCTGTTCTCACTTATGCAGCATGTCCCGATCTCCATGTTCCCTTCACTCAGGCTCAGGGTCTGGCCTACACTGGGGACATTTCTGTGACTGCCTGTGCTCCTATGTCACCCCTTTTACAAAGCTATGTTAAATTTTGTACAAAGTATGCCTTATAAGGGATCATTTGAAAACTCAATTTGCTGATCATTATTGTCCTGGTAAAGTATGTGGCAATGTTGTATGTAAAGTTATAAGATTCCACTCTATGACACTGCTGAGACATGATGCAAGTTTAGAAAAGCAGCCACAAATTGGTTCCTCAGAGACAAAAGGCAAACTGATGCCCCAGCTGAGGGTCAGCTAAATCAAATTAATCACCACCTGGTTCAGTGGCCATTCTTGGCAGGGAAAAGAGTGTGAGCAAGAAATTTACATCCTGCCAAGGAACAGCTGGAAGTTCCCATCCCCACAGACTTTTTGTCTGCTGAACCCCAGCTTGAGATGATTCTCAGAGAAGAGGAAAAGTGTAAGAAGGGGAACAAATGCCACAAGTTACTCCTCCCTTTTCTCTGCTCTTGCTATCAACAACACCTGAAGGAAGAGGAGACCACTACACTGGGTGAGGAGTACTGGCTGAAAGGATTCCAGCCAGCAAGACTGTTAAAGCATGCAGTGAGAGACCTTTTGCTTTAAATTAGGGCTGTCAAGCAATTTAAAATATTAATCGCAATTAATCGCACTATTAAACAATAATAGAATGCTATTTATATAAATATTTTTGGATGTTTTCCACATTTTCAAGTATATTGATTTCAATTACAACACAACACAAAGTGTACAGTGCTCACTTTATATTTTTTATTATAAATATTTGCACTGTAAAAATAAAATAGTATTTTTCAATTCACTTAAGTACTGTAGTGCAATCTCTTTATCATGAAAGTTGAACGTACAAATGGAGAATTATGTACAAAAAATAACTGCACTCAAAAATAAAATGTAAAACTTTAGTCTAAAAGTCCACTCAGTCCTACTTCTTGTTCAGCCAATCACTCAGACAAACAAGTTTGTTTACATTTACAGGAGATAATGCTGCCCACTTCTTGTTTACAATGTCACCTGAAAGTGAAAACAGGCATTTGCATGGCACTGTTGCAGCCGGCGTTGCAAGATACTTATGTGCCAGATGCACTAAAGATTCATATGTCCCTTCATGTTTCAACCACCATTCCAGAGGACATACGTCCATGCTGATGACTGGTTCTGCCTGATAACGATCCAAAGCAGTGCGGACCAACACGTGTTCACTTTCATCATCTGAGTCAGATGCCACCAGCAGGAGGTTGATTTTCTTTTTTGGTGGTTCGGGTTATGTAGTTTCCGCATCAGAGTGTTACTCTTTTAAGACTTCTGAAAGCATGCTCCACACCCCGTCCCGATCAGATTTTGGAAGGCACTTCAGATTCTTAAATCTTGGGTCGAGTGCTGTAGCTATCTTTAGAAGTCTCACATTGGTACCTTCTTTGGTTTTGTCAAATCTGCAGTGAAAGTGTTCTTAAAACGAACAACATGTGCTGGGTCATCATCCGAGACTGCTATAACATGAAATATATGGCAGAATGCGGGTAAAACACAGAGCAGGAGACATACAATTCTCCCCCAAGGAGTTCAGTTACAAATTTAATTAACACATTTTTTTTTAACAAGCATCATCAGCAGGGAAGCAAGTCCTCTGGAATGGTGGCCAAAGCATGAAGGGGCACACGAATGCTTAGCACATCTGGCACATAAACACTTGCAATGCCAGCTACAAAAGTGCCATGCGACCGCCTGTTCTCACTTTCAGGTGACGTAAATAAGAAGCAGGCAGCATTATCTCCTGTAAGCATAAACAAACTTGTTTGTCTTAGCAATTGGCTGAACAAGACGTAGGACTGAGTGGACTTGTAGGCTCTAAAGTTTTACATTGTTTTGTTTTTGAGTGCAGTTATGTAACCAAAAAAAAATAAAAATAAAGCTACATTTGTAAGTTGCACTTTCATGATGAAGAGTTTGCACAACAGTACTTGTATGAGCTGAATTGTAAAATACTATTTCTTTTATCATTTTTACAGTGCAAATATTTGTAATAAAATAATATAAAGTGAGCACTGTGCATTCTGTGTTGTAATTGAAATCAATGTATTTGGAAATGTAGAAAAACATCCAAAATATTTAATACATTTCAATTGGTATTCTATTGTTTCACAGTGCGATTAAAACTGCGATTAATTGCAATAATTTTTTTTAATCGTGATTAATTTTTGAGTTAATCGCGTGAGTTAACTGCAATTAATCGATAGCCCTACTTTAAACTCATTTAGCTTGTCAAGTTAGATATTAGTTGCATTTCACTTTTTATTTTTTTAACCAATTCTGATTTTTATGCCTCATTACTTGTAATCACTTAAAATCTTTTCCTTTCAGTAGTTAACACACTTGTTTTATTTTATCTAAACCAGTGCGTTTGGACTGAAGAGTTTGGGAACCTCCATTTGGGAGAACAGGATTTCCGCACATCATTTTCTATTAATAACACAATGGACTTTCTATGAGCTTTCATTGTCCAGCAGGAGAGAGCAGACCAGTACAAGACACACATTTCTGGGGACAAATCGGGGAGTGGGAGTTTGCTGGTGTTGCTCTGCAGTATAATTCATGGGTGGCTCATAGAATACAGCACTCATAGAATACAGCTGGGAGTAATTTACATGCTGGAGACTGAGAGAGAGAGACCAGGAGTGGTTGCTCTCAGAGCGAAGCAGTGTAAAAGGCACCCCAGGTTGGAGAATTGAAGGGACACAGCTGTTCAACAGTCCAGGTTGTACCCTGGGGAATGTCACCGTTTCACCCAAGAGGCTAATCCATTTTAAAACGGATTCAGGTTTCTAAGCCAGCTGGAGCGGTGCAGCAGCCTGGCAGCCGAAGCCAGCCCAAATCTGAGTGAACTGTGAAGGACAAGCCAGGCTGCGGACAGAGCAGGCTTTTAGGAACCTTCCACTGGCTCTTTACCCCAGATTCACAGCTGACAGGAGGGGACACAGCTCATGCACAGGACCAGGCATATGCGAATGGCTGGGCCATCCATGGAGAGACAAGACAGCAACACATGGTCCAGGTAGAGCAACATGGTCTGCTTTCCACTCCTACTCTACCTCAATTGCCCCAGTGCGAACTGAACTCTGACTGGGGGTGTTAAAACAACGCGTGCTCCATCCCATAATAGTCCCAGCAATCTGCAGCTGCTGGAGCTCGCTGGTTCCTTTGTGAGCAGGGCTGGCTCCTTCCGGTATCAGTCTGGGCTGGCTACAGAAGGAGAGGGGAAAGGGTCTAGTTCAAAGGATCCTTTTACACCAATACCTAGCACTGACCTTTGAAATGTGTAGTGTAAAAGACAGAGATTTACAGTTCCACCCTGATCAATCCAGAGATGGGGATGCTCTATTAGCTCCTCTCTCGTCCCCTGCCGGGGGCTCACAGCCAAGGCTTTGCACAGAGTGCAGAGGATGGCGAAGGTCCCAGCTCCTGTAAAATCGCAGCCACGTTAGAAGTGGGCTGCCTGATCCGGTTCTACCTGTGGTGTAGACAGGCCTATCTTGTCTCCTTCACTCACTCATGGGGCCCAGGATGCACCTGGCGAGGACTGGTCTCTAAGGGTAGTTTCAGAAATATTTCACCTAGGGTGCCCAGATGATTTTATAGGGACAGGCCTGATTTGGGGGCTTTTTCTTATATAGGCTCCTATTACCCCCCACCCTCGTCCCGATTTTTCGACTTGCTGTCTGGTCACTCTAATTTCACCCCTTCTCCACTGGCTGCTAGTGCAGTAGCAGCCTGAGTTGCACAGCTCTTTAAAGTGCCAACCTCCCATTACAAAACAGGCACTTCCAGCAGGGCACACCTTCAGGCCACACCCCGGGGATCAAGGCATTTCCAGGGAGCTCTAGGCAGTGCTGAAGGGACTGGCCTGGCCAGAGGGTTCAGTGGCCCTGGGTACGAGCAAGGGGGTACAATCTATTCTCTAGTTGCAGTGAAGCAAGCGTTAGGAGACTGGCTCCCTTCTGGCTGGGCCGGCCCTGCAGCTCAAGGCTTCAACGAGAGCAGGGTGGGCAGACAGGTCGCCTGTCAATCATCGAGGTGGTGCCCTGCCCCGTGGAGGTCAGAGCGTGAGACAAGACACACAGATGCCCACACAAAGCTCTCCCTCTGGACCCTGTGGGGCGTCCCGCTGCAGGTGCCCACCCGCCAGCCCAAGCACTCACTACACGAAGCCTGCCAGCTGGGCTCTGAGGGGGCACGTGGAGGTGCAGAGCCCTGGTGGGGGGAAGCGTTAGCAAGGGGTCAGCCCGTGATGGGCCCCAGACCGCAATCCCACCTTGCCTGCTCCTCTCTCCTGTGAAGCAGCTCAGACTGCAGGCCCAGCAGCTACCCCCACGGATCTGGCTGTCAGCAATGCGTTGCCATAGCAATTCTCCCCCCATTCCCACCCCTCAGCACGCCTCAGTGCTGTTCTGCCTCGCTCCTTTGTCTCAGCTCCTGCGAGCTGCCTCGTCCCCTCCGCACAGCCCCCCCACTTGGGGCTCCGCAGCCACATCCCATTCCCACCCATGGGACACCCCCAAGCCCCCTCTGTCACATCACCAGCATCCCGGCAAGGTCAGTGCCCTGGGCAGCCCCCAGCGGGTGCTTCCCCTCCACCCAGGCAGCCTGGCCACTAGACGGCACAAACAGCAGGACACACAACACTTCACGCGCATCAGATGGGGAGCCCGGCAGGCCTCAACAGCCCCTGCGCCCCACAGGCGTAGGACCTGCTCGCTGGTTCCAGCCTCTCTCCGGCACCGCTTTGAAGGGCAATTTTAACCTTCGCCGTGTCAGGAACACCCCCCTCGCCGGCTACATGCAGTGAAATATGGGTCCCAGCCAGGCCCCCCCGCTGCCCCCACGAGGCGCCAGAACCAGATTGCCTGTGCTGTGCTAGCAGCTCAAAGTCACAAAACCCCGTTCAGCAAATTCTGCCCCATCCCAATAGCAGATGTGATGGAAAAGGGAGGTCCTGACCCTACCTGTCATTACTGGCCTGGGGCATTTTAGGTAGGTGATTCTGTTCTGCTGCCCTCAATCCCACTGGGGCTTGAACTGGATACAAGACCTTCCTTCACTTCCTGTCCTAAATACTGCTGTGCAGTACTGCTGAGTGCTGTTACACAGCTGCTACCTTCCACCCCAGGGGTAGCTGCATATCAGTGGTGGGTAAAGAGAATCCTACCCACAGAACTATCATACAGATGGGAGAGGCTAGGGGAGGGCAAAGAACATACAGCGTAGCACTCGCTAATGTTGCTATGGACATCATTGACAAACAAGCTTAACAATTCATTAGACAGCCTCACTCCCACTGCCCCTCCCACCTGCTCACATGAGTCACTCAAACTCTTGACCCCATTACAAAGGCTTCATGGTTACAGCTGAGGCTCAGGAAACCTGGGTCCTGATCCAGGATGAGCCACTGACCTCAGGCAGGTCACGTGACTTCCTTGGAACACCATCAACCAGGCTTTATAAGGGGCTAAAAATAAGATGGGCCTGAGCTGCAGAATCAAGGTCTGGGCCTGACTGCAGACGTTTGCGAAGTTCAGGGCTGCCCAGCTCCAGAGTCTGGTTCAGAGCCAGTGCCCCTGAAAAGCAGCAGGGATGGGGGGGGGCTGCAGGACAGAACACCTTGGGCAAACAAAGAAACCCGGACAATCAGCAGATTGACACCCACACTGGGGGGCTGGGGTGTCCAGATGAGATCAGCTCAGATGTCAATCTGATTCCAGCCTGCCCCATGACTGGAGGGTGTCGGCTCCACATGCCAAGAGGCCATTCAGGGACACAGAAAAGGTCAGAGCTTTGTTCCCATCTCTCTGGGCTGTGGGTATTAAATCTCATCTGTCTCAGCACCCCAAGGCTGCACGCTCTGCCTGTGAACACAATAGTCCTGCGCTGAACAGTGCAGCTTCTCAGGCACTGGGGATGCTGCACTCAAGTGGGTGCTAACGCACAGGGCTGCGCTCCCCAGCTCCTTTGGGGGGGGCTGACCTAACATCCTGCGTGGGACAATTTGGGTTTATGTCCCTCCCGATTCCCATGGTGTGAGCATTACAAGTGGGGGCTGTCGTACGGGGCAATCAGAAAGCAGGAAAGAGCCCATGGGGCATCCCACACTTTAATACGGAGTCAGTTTTGGCCCAAACAGGAGGTCCAGGGACAAACGTGTAAGTCAGAAATCAAAGTTCTACTCCAAATCCCAGGACTATGAAGTTTCTCTGTAACGGCTACAAGCCAAGATCCAGAGGATCCCTGGTGTACAACTCTGATCCAGGCGCCCCAGGTTTGCATTCAAGTGGGAATTAGAGGGACACTGTCAAGGCTCGGAGGCCTAAAATTAGCCCCAGCAAATGGTCCCCTGCCCAAGGATCCAGCTGTGCAAGCACTCCCAAGGCCAGGGTCCTTGATGCTCAGTCTGCCCACACAAAGCGATGGCAGCCTAGGTGTGGGACTAGAGGTGCTGCTGCCTCCCTGGCTTGACGTGGTTTCCATCACAGACAGGGTTTGCAGTTTGGTCCAATAGCTCTCAGCACCCCTGGATGGCAGGTACAGGGGTATGTCATGCAGGGTGGCAGCAAGAGAGCAGATCACGCCAATGAACTGGATCCAATATGGTAAATCCTGGGCTGAAACGGCTGCCGGCCATTACTGCCCAGACCACAGACAGTGGAGCCCGCTGGGGATATTCCCAGCTTGGTGTGCTGGGGTCTGTGTGCAACCCGTACCGACCAAGGGGAGACTCTCCCCTCTGCCCTGAGACGTTTCTTTTCTATTTCCTGCCTGGTTCTAGCACCCTTGCGGGCCCATGCACGGGAGCCCTCCCGCAGACAAGGCACCAGCGGCCGCCCGCATTTTAACCGCTGTGTTGTCTAGACCTGCCCCAAGCAGAGTTCGACAACAGGGTGACCAAAACACTAGCGCCTTGTCTAAGGCGGCACTGCCACCACGGGTGGAGCTGACCTGGGGGCGGGGGGGGGGGGGGGAGAACACGAATGGAAAGCAGAGTGCAGGCTGCCTGTGCCCATGTCAGCGGCATGCAGATGGGAAGAGTGGGGGGGGGGGGATTTCTTACCAACACCTCCCCTCTCCCCCGACCTCCCCAGGGCAAAGGGCCCAAGGCAGCCAGCAGGTATTAGCATCTGTGCTGGAGGGACCGAGTACAAGGAAAGACGGTGTGACGACAGGATCTGAAGAGACTGAGCCAGATGCTCAGGTCCCAGAGCGAGGGGCAGCAGCCTAAAGCCCTACGATTAGGGTGACCAGATGTCCCGATTTTATAGGGACAGACCTGATTTTGGGGTCTTATATAGGCTCCTATTACTCCCAACCCCCGTCCCGATTTTTCACACTTGCTGTCTGGTCACCCTACCTACGATAGACAGGAGTGTACTAGCACCAAATCAAGAGGGCTGGTCAGTCACACACATTGCAATGGCAGGCCAATGGGCCACTCTGAACTGTCCCATATCAGACAGCTCAGGAAGGTGCATGGTCCTTAGCTTCCATGGGGCTTGGAGCACTCCGCTAGGGAGAATCATTCTTTTCTTTTCGGAAGGTGGGAGTTGGGGAGAGGGAGGTGCAGAATCCCAAATCCCAGACTGTCGGAACCGGGCGGGAGGAGGCAGACAGATCCCAAAGCAGAGCATCGAGTACCCAAAAAGCAGCAGTGCTGGGAACAGAGAGACAAAGACAGGATGATGCAGGGGGTAGAACAGCTACAGTTAAAATTCGGTGACTGTTTCTGGAGTGTGGCAGCAGGTTTAGGCATGGGGGGCGGAAGGGGGGGGGGTCGCCTCTCCCTCCAGCCCCCACCTGTGCCATCCAGCATGTGCAAACATGAACTGGACACCTCTGTCGCTGGGCACCAATGGCCAGAGAGCGTAATCCCTGCTCCTCTGGGAAGGACATGAAGCGTGCTGTGCTCCAGAATTGTGCCATGGTGCACTGCCAGAGACATCAGAGAGATCCCGGGGCCAGCACCAAGCCATTCAAACTAGACTGGGCAAAATGCTCCCAGGTATGCTATAGGGACCAGCCCTGTACCGGCTCCTCCACCCCTCACTGCTATGAGCACGCAGCAGTGAATCATCATACACCTAGGGTTGCCAACTTTCTATTCACACAAAACCAAACCCCTTTGCCCCGCCCCTGCCCCTTCTGCAAGGCCCTGCCCCAGCTCACTCCATCCCCCCCAACCCTCCGTTGCTCGCTCTCCCCACCCTCACTCACTCGCCCATTTTCACCAGGCTGGCTCAAGGGATTGGGATGCAGCAAGGGGCTCCGGACTGCGGGGGTGAAGCTGAGGGGTTTGGAGTATGGGAGGGGGCTCCAGGCGGAAGCAGGGGGTTGGGGTGTGGTAGGGAGTGTGGACTCTGGGCTGGGAGTGAGGGTTCTGGGGTGGGACCAGAAATGAGGGTGCAGGAGGGTGCTTCAGGCTGGGATTGAGGGGTTTGGAGGATGGGAGGGGGATCAGGGCTTGAGCAGGGGTTTGGGGCACAGGAGGCTCAGGTGTTCAGACTCCAGGCGGCACTTACCTCAAACAGTTCCCGGAAGCAGTGGCATGTCCCCACTCCAGCTCCTATGTGGAGGCACGGCCAGGCGGCTCTGCGCTCTGCCCCATGCATAGGCGCCGCCCCTGCAGCTCCCATTGGCTGTGGTTCCCGCCCAATGGGAGCTGGCACTTGGGGCGGGGGCAGCATGCGGAGCCCCCTGGTTGCCCCCACACCTAGGAGCTGGATGGGGGACATGCCGCTGCTTCCAGGAGCTACGCAGAGCCACAGCAGGCAGGGAGCCTGCGTTAGCCCCTCTGCGCTGCTGACTGGACTTTAAACGGTCCGGTCAGCAGTGCTGACCAGAGCAGCCAGGCTCCGTTTTCGATTGGGTGTCCCAGTCAAAAACCGGACACCTGGCAACCCTACACACATCCCACGCTGGGCAGAGTTTAGCCAATCCCAGACCCTTCCCCACAGAATCCTCCCATTAGAGCATGGTTCCGTCGGAGCCCAGCCGCCTGTCTCGGACCACGGCCTGCCTAGCAGATGGCAGATGCAAGAAAAAAGGGGTTACTCACCTCCCCTAGCTCCTCCTCCCTGAACACGGGGCCCCTCCCGTGTCCCCCTTTCGGAGTCGTGGCCACTTTCTCACTCTAACAATTGGGCATGCAGGCCTGTCCTTCAAACCCTTCCCACCCCCAGGTCAAGGGTATAAATAAGCCCCGCTCCCACCAGCGATCCCCAGTTCCCTTCTGCCTCCAAAGCGCACCTGGTGTGTGTGTGTGTGTGTGGGGGGGGGGGGGGGGGAGAAGAGTGAGATCAGCATGGCTCTGCAGCGGCAAGGTATCCAGAGCACAGGAGGCAATTCAGCCCCTTTCCTCCCTTGTGAGCAGCTTCCCGCGAGCCCCACCCCAGGAGATCAGCCAGCAGGGGCCTCCCAAGGAAGCAGGCCAAGGAGCTCAGTCAGCCACAAGCACTGCCCTCCCAAGCCCAGCACTGCTCTGGCTGTGGGGTCAAGAGAGTGGGGCCTGTAAAGGTGTGGCCTGAGCCCCATGTGGCAGGCCTGCAGATCTCAGATCCAGGCGCAGTGTGGACACTGCTGTGTCCCTGCGGAGGGAGCCCAGGACATCTTGGCATGAGGACTCGGGTGAATTTGTACCACACGTGATCGGACGGACTCCCTAATCTGTTCAGACGAGTTCTGAGCAGCGAGAGCCTAACGGTTGGGTTTTTCGCCGGGGCAATAAAAGGCCTGTTACACTTCCTGAAAGGCTTAGTTCTGTCCTGACAACACTAACCTGGCTGCCCGTGTACACCCAGAGCGCAGAGCCTGACCTCCCCAGGGTAACTATGAAGCATCAGAGAAATGCAAGTAGAGGACAACTGGCTCAAATGGAAACCTGAGACTGCCTTACTCAGGAACTTAGGGTGAGGTTTCAGCACTGCTTTCCCTGGGTGAAGGGCAGCCCACAGCCACCTGGCCAGCAGAGCTGCAACTGGGAAGCCCTCCCAGCTGAGGTGAGCACCACCAGGCAGTGCAAAAGACAGCAAGATCCCAAGAGCTCGAAGGATGCTCCCAGGTGTTTGCTGAGCACCAGACTCAAGGCACAAGGCTCTGCAGGCTCCCTGACAGGAACCCCAGTGCAGGAAACCTTGGCAATCGCCACGGACAGCTTCAGTGGCAGACAAGAGAACACTTGCACAGAGCTACGCACAAGTATTGGGGGGGAGGGGTGGTAAACCATGCACCAAGGTCAAGTGAGAAAAGGCTCCCAGACCACTTGGCTTAGCTCTGGTGGAGAAAGAGGAACTGGGGACAGTTGCGGGGGGGCTGTTTCTACCCTTGGCCCAAGGGCCAGAGTGGGCTGGAAGAACAGACCTGCACCTCCAGCTGTCAGTGCTTGGAAGAGGTTCCAGTACCACAAACACCTGCTGTGCTGGGGCTCCGGGGAGGCATATGCACAGAGGAGACGCACATAATGGACAAATATGGAATAACCGGCCCATGGGGTAACCACAGGCCGTCAGTGGTTGGCTCGTGCCCTGAAGCAGAATGGAGGAGTGCAAGAACAAAGGGGCCCCAACCACAAAGACTCACTGAAGAGCTCACGGCATTTTCTGTAAAATGCTGGGGTATTAATCCTGCTGTCCTGGCTAAAATTCCATCTCACATCATTCCATGTCACCACCCCACATTCCCATTACAACTTCAGTTGGATACAGGATTCTCCTTCATTTCTCATCCTACACTCTTGGAGAGTTGCTGTGAGCTGTTCATCAGCTACCACGTTTCACACAAGAGGTGGCTGCATTTCTGTGGTAGGAAAGGACTTTCTACATATTGGACTTTGTTTTCCTTTCCTTGCACTGCTGAGAGTCAGGAGTGACTTCACTGAAGTTAATGGAGTTACACCAGTGTACGTGAGGCCTTGTCTACACTACAACAGGTGTCAGCAATGGGTACAGCTGTATGTGGTTTAGCTGCAAGTGCAGACGAGGACACAGAACTAACTCAGGCCCCAGCGGACTACCCCATTAAATCAAGTCACAGGAACACAGCACCCAGACAGAATTATACAGAGCCCCACCGTGGGGCGCAACCTTCCTAATCAAACTGGAATGGACAGGGTCTGAAAAAGGGAGCATTAGCCAGCAAAAACTAAGGAAAATCCCCTCCTATCACCAGTCAGACCCAGCCCTGCAACAGCCAAATAATAGCCCCACGGAGCCTGCCAGTACCATCCTAATGATCTCCTTGAGGTGCTCTGTCTCCCTGCCTCCCAGTGCTGTAAGTATAGCCTGCCAGGGGCTTGCATTCTGCAGGAGCCCACACAGCTGCCCCGAGGGACTCTAAGTCTAGGCAGACCCACCACTGGGGTTCCCCGGCCAGACACACAACAAGTGAAAGCTAGTGAACATCAGCAGCTCATGTTACCATCCCTCCTCCCCAGACTGGCCTTCTGTGCTGGAGCATGCCTCTGCTGCACATGCACCCTCAGTCCTGTCATTTCAGATGGCTCATATCAATAGCTCAGGGCGATGGTCCTGGGCAAGGCAGCACAGACTACGGAGCCTAGTGCATTCCCAGCCCTCTGGAGAGCACAGGCGTATCCCCTGCCTTTCTACTAGGCGGCAGAAGTGCCCCAATCTCGCTTACTCCTCGCTACACGCCTGGCCCCTGAGGAGCAAGTCACACACTGGAGGCATCCAGTGAGGCTTTGTTTAAAGCAACCAGCACCTGAACAGCTGGCAGGGGTTCTCTGCCTCACACCTGGTGCCCCAGCACCAGTCTGCGCTCTGCCTGGCACCAAACCCGCTGCCGTGTCACAGCAAGCGACACCTGCGACGTGCAGCATGCCCCCTGGCAGCGAGACAAGGGCCTTCACTTGATCGATCCTCTGCCCGCCGAGGGGCCTTCCCTCCAGGGAGCTCAAGCTGCTTTAAGCCTCCCCACACCAGTAAAGAGAATCGCTTCAGACACCAGCCAAGTGCAGCCACCCACATCCAGGAGAAGCCCCTCTCCAACAGGGAGATGTTACACCCAAAGAATGCAATGAGCCCAGCTGGAATTTGGCCAGAACATCAGGGTTAACGCCTCAGCTCTTGGATAAAGTGCAGTGGGATCTTCACTGATTGCTGGGGTTTCCATCACGCCCAACAGCAGGCCTGGGAGGTCAGGTCACTACCCAGGAGCACAGCCCGCCGAGTTGCTAACACCCGGGTTTTCTTTGGAGGCCTCCCATAGACTCATAGACTTTAAGGTCAGAAGGGACCAATATGGTCATCTAGTCTGACCTCCCGCTTGATGCAGGCCACAAAAGCTGACCCACCCACAACAGAATCTTCCAGCCGAGTATTGGCCCATCATGACCCAGCTTAGTGTAGGAGCTCTGCCAAGGCCACAGCCCAAGCTAGTCTAGCTGCAGGCCATAGGACAGAGATGACAGAAGCCTGTGAAATGCAGGGCGTGCGAGCCCAACTGATTTCCGTTCTGGGGACTCAAAACCAGCTGAAGAAGTGGAAAGAAACAAGGGAAAGGGAATTATTTATTGAAAGCAGATCACAGGACAGGCAAGGTGAATGGAGGCTAGGAAGGAGAAAAACTTGCAAGGAGTCTTCGCCCCTGGATACCTCTAAGAAACACTGGGTCTCCAGCAATGCCCAAACTCTGTCAGGCCCCAGGCTGCAAGGCACTTCCCCAGGAACCCTCAGAAGCCTACAGCAGTTCCCCTGCTCTTAGCACAAGCAAAGTGGGAAAAGAGAGAGACCCAGCCCACGCAAAACAGGTGGAGGGTAAGAGACGATCTGGAAGGAGGGCTCCAGGAAGTAGAACTGCCAGGCAGCATGGATAGCAGTAAGGGTAGGAGACTGGGGGACCTAGGACAAGGGGACCCAGGCAGCCTATTATCGGAATTTCTCACCCCCATGCTAGACATGACCCAAGGTGGTAAGGAATTAAGTAGAATTCCTCTCCTGGTCATATCCCCCCTTTTATTGGCCAATGACGTCAGCTTCCATCCTCCACTTATTAAGTTTTCCAACAAGCACCTTCGTGCTCTCTCCTTTGCTGTCCCTCATGCTTCGGAGGAGCTCTCTGTAAACATCCACAAAGCTGCTTCTTTATCTTCCTTCAAACTCTCCTTTGCTAGGATGCCTACAAACAACCTGGCAATGGTTCGGCTGCTGGTGTGCTGAGACCATCGCCTGACCACTACGGTCTCAGTGCTTCTTCAGACTCCCCTGTCTATCCATCTATTGTCGTACACTCGGATCGTAAGTTCTTCGAGGCAGGAACCTGCTACGACAGGGTTCCCGTCCACAGCTAGGGCTCCGGGGTGCCACAGAAATACAAATAATATCCCCCAACTCTAACAATACAGAGAGAGCCATGGGAGGACTAGAGAGACCTTGGGCAAGTGATCTCAGCACAGCTCATCTTCTCAGAGATCCGCCCAGCATTGAGGGCAAGTGAAGGCCTAAGTGAAGCTTAGCTGGTAGCTGAAGAAGGGTTTGGAGTCGAGGAGCATTGGCTTCCCTTCTACAGTGAGGGGAAAACATCCACTTGACCCAGTGTCTGAGATTCAGGAGCGACCTGCCAGCTCGGGAAAGGAGAAGGGGGGGCTGTACAATAAGTGCAGGGCAGAGAGAACGCTGGGAATGAAGCAGAAGTGGCTACATGAGGGTAAGGAAGGAAATGAGCAGCAAACAGTGATATCGTCTGAAGACACCAGGAGCCAGGGCGAGAACAGGAAGAACACAAGGGACTCTTACGGAACAGGGGGAGGGTCTGGTTGGCCTCACACAGCCTGGAAATGGGGGAAGGGCAAAGGCGAGACACAGGCAAAGCTACTACCACCACTCCTTCCTAACTGACCACAAGAGAGGAGGCAGATCAGCCATCGAGTACAGACCGTTCCTCTTCCCAATTTGCTGACAAGCCGACAGAGCTGAGCAGAAGTGCTAGAACTAGGAGTGCTGGCTTGACGTGGTTTCCATCATACGCAGGGTTGACAGTTTGGTGCCATGGCTCTCAGCACCCCAACTATACAAGTTGTTCCAGCTGCCCTGGAGCTGAGGAAGTCACAGCTCACACAGCAGAACCCAGAGCAGATTTCTGACCACCTGCTGGAAAAGCCAGCGTCTCAATACTGTGTCGTCCTCCATCCTCCTGGCTTTCCTTAGAGCAACAGTTCTCAAACTTTAGCAACCGGAGGACCCAGACAGCAAGTGTGAAAAATCGGGACGGGGGTGGGGAGGTAATAGGAGCCTATACAAGAAAAAGCCCCCCAAAATCAGGACTGTCCCTATAAAATCGGGACATCTGGTCACCCTATGAGGACCCCCATTTTGATGTAAAATTTTTTTGTAGACCTCCAAGCCCCCCCACTCAGCCCCAGGCCCCTCCCCGCCTCTTCCCTGCTTCATTCCGCCCCCTCCCCCGAGCACACCCCACCCCCGCTCCTCCCCCTCTCTCCCAGCACCTCCTGCACACCACTGAGCAGCTGTTCCCCAGCGTGCAGGAGGCGCTGGGAGGGAGGAGAGGAACTGAAGTGAGGCCGGCAGACCCCCTGGAGTACCCTCGCAGACCCCAGTTTGAGAAACGCTGCCTTAGAGCAATGTTCCAATGACAGAGGAAAAGGAAATTCTCCCCAGAGGGGACGGGAAACAAGCTGACTCAGTGACAAAGCTGAAATGCATCTATGGCGCTGCCCTACATGTTAAAGGAACCTGGAGCTTCAGCCAAGGAACTCTTGCCACTGCTCCCTGCAGCACAGGCTCTAGCCCAGGGGTTCTCAAACGGGGGGTCGTGACCCCTCAGGGGGTCGCAAAGTTATTACATGGGGGAGTCGCAAGCTGTCAGCCTCCACCCCAAACTCCACTTTGGCTCCAGAATTTATAATAGTGTTAAATATAATGTAATTTAAAGGGGGGGGGGGTCCACTCAGAGGTTTGCTGTGTGAAAGGGGTCACCAGTACAAAAGTTTGAGAACCACTGCTCTAGAGAGCAGCTAGCTCCCAGGAGACGTTAGAACAGCCAGACCCAGAGAGACGGCTCCCCAGATCCTGCGCACACCATAGCTACACAAACATATCTGTGCAGCACTCTGACCCAGGAGAGTCCAGGCATGAAAACAGACAGGATCCTAGCAGGAAGCCAGCGAGGAGAGAGTCAGGGAGCAGGAGCAGCTCCTTTTGCTCCTCTGTCCGAGACCTTGTGGTGACTGGATGATGCTTATCATGGGCCACCACAGTCTGATGCAAGGCCAGCAAGATCTAGACTTTTGAACAGACATGGTGCCTGCAGATAAAGCGTAGTGCTCTGCCTAGCCAGTTCCTGAACCAAGGACAGCCACAATATACAGACTGTGGCTGCCCTTACTGCAATGTGGACTGTGGGTTTCCAAGAGACTACAGATTCCAGCATGCAATGGGGTAAGCTAGGCAGCTCAGATATTAAAATGGAGTATTACATGCTGGGACATGTAGTCTCCAGTAGAGCTCTGTGGACCTCATACAAGATATGGGCTAGAATCACCCCGATTTACTGCTATTCAGTGAAATGAAGCTAAACAACAAGAAAATAAGGGTTTATGAGCAAACTTCATCATTCAAATCCCAGAGGCCTTTATAATGCAACACATTAGACTCTGGCACCGCAGGCACTGTGCAGGCACACGGCTCCCATCCAGCCCCAGCCAGTAGAAGCTTTACTAGACAGGAAACTCTGTCCAGGCCATCCCAGCACCACAGCCACTTTGTTTACTGGCTCAGCCAAAGGATGGCATCCTCAAGTTTTGAACTCGCTCCCCACCACGGTCTGCCAAAGCTTAGATGTGGGCTTTGCAGCCATCCTGCAATGTTAACACCTCTTCCCCACTCTATGCTAAGGCTGTGATGAAGTCATTTCTGGGCAGACCTTTGGCGACGTTGGGGTTTTCAACAGGCACGGGTTGGGCTTCAGAGTTGTATTTTAAATAAATAAATAGCACAGTACTTCTTGACAACACACTGTGGGCTCTCCACTGAGGCAGACACGTTCCTTGTTCCCTCCCAGTTTTATTGTTCTTGACAGAGGGTAATTGTGCGAAAGCCATGGCCTCCCACCTACGGGCATCACCATCCGTCACACCACAAGGGACAGAACTCTGTACCTCCAGTTCTTGAAACACAGACCTCATGGGCAAAATGAAAGTCTCCAATAGTGGGCAACAGGAATTGTAAAACGTTTCAAAACTGACAGATTCTTAAAGGGATTTTCAACAGCACCTATGTAGCGAACGCCCATTGATTTCTATAGGAGTTAGGCACCTCACCTGCTTAGGCACTTCTGAAAATCCCACTAAGCACTTATCTGCACCGTTAGGCACCTAAAGAGCGTTAAAGAATCTGGCCCACAGTTCCTAGGATTCCAGTCACTGGGGCGGGAGGCGGTCGGCAGCAGGGCAGGCTGCCAGGCACCCACACGCTGCGTGCACACACAGTAATTTACAAGGGTAAAAGTGCTGGCTTAATAGCCTTGGAGACTGAAAGATGTGATTTATCTGCATGGTAGGTGCATCCCAGGCAGCAGCATGGCAAGCTCCCCCCTTCCTTCTCAATGTGTCTTAACTCTGTTCTGGAGAGTCCACTTCTAGGGTGGGTTCAGCCCACAGAGCCCATTAAGACCTCAGCCCTCTGCTGAGACATTCAAGAAGGGACAGATTTCTGTCTTGGATCCAGTCAGTCCTCAGAAGGTAGGGTGACCAGATGTCCTGATTTTACCAGGACCATCCCGATTATTAGGGACTTTTGTTGTATATAGGACCCTATTACCCCCCCCAATTTTTTACACTTGCTATCTGGTCACCCTATCAGATGGTGACAGTCTTCAGTCACTACCAAGCAAAGCTGAGTTTGAACTTGTGACCTGAGGTGAAAGGCCACATGTCCCATTCCCAGTGCTGAAGTGCATGAACCAGATAACTTCAGCAGCAACAGCGAGGACATAACCTGATTAGCAAGGCCTGGAAACGGCACGGCTCATTTCAAGTCAAATCCAGTTCTTACCTGCAGCCTCCGCTCAAGGGAATCAGATCAAAACAAAACCCTGCGAAAGAAAAGCAACATTAGTCTGTATGGAAGCTACAAGCCTTCTCCTCTCACCACTGCCTCCATTCTCGCCTCACCCCAAAATCCCTCCTGAAAGTGCTTCACTCTCCCATGACTGGGGTTCATGCACTGCCCCCCCACTCCATCCCCAGCCTTGCCGTAATCTCAGGAAATTAATGTGGGGGCAGGAAGACAATACAGTGCATTAACTCCTCCCCTTCAGATTATATCTAGGTGCTCCCCATCACCACCCGATTGTGGGGTTCACCCCTCAAAATCTGATTCATCAGATCCCCACACTCCTCCATTCTGAGGTACCCCTGCAGGTTATCCCAGATCCCTCTCCATCCTGGGGTTTATTCCCCACAAGGATTATTCCCAGCACCCCAGCCCCATTATCTCCCCCAGCAGGGTTCACCCCAGCCCCATTATCTCCCTCCCCCCAGGGGGGTTCACCCCAGCCCCATTATCTCCCTCCCCCCAGGGGGGTTCACCCCAGCCCCATTATCCCCCTCCCCACAGCGGGGTTCACCCCAGCCCCATTACCCCCCAGCGGGGTTCACCCCAGCCCCATTACGCCCCCCCCACAGCGGGGTTCACCCCAGTCCCATTACCCCCCGCTCCCCCCCCCAGCGGGGTTCACCCCAGCCCCATTATCCCCAGACCACCCAGCCCCCCGCGTCTCTCCTTCGGCCCCTCTCTCGGGACCCACCGACCCCCGGCTCCGCGGCGCCCGCTGCCCCGAAGCCGACGACCGACCGCCGCAGAGACGCTCCCTCAGCCGCTTCCGGGTCTAGACTCAGGCCCCGCCCCTGACCCCGCCCCCTCTTGTTGATTGGCGATTTTGACGCTGCCTGGGCCGGGCGCGGAGACAACACGGCCGCACAACCAATGGCAAGGCGCGGGGTGGTGACGTACGCGTATGAGCCCGGCCCCCGCCCCGCCTCCTCCACGTGCGGTTCTGTGATGACCGCGGGGAAGGGGCGGGCCCAGGGAGAAGCGGCTCCTCATTGGTGGGAGGCCTAAGGGGCGGATCCAGGGCCCGAGAGCCGAGGAGACGGGAGCGAACCCTGACCTTCAACGTGTGACCCTCCCCTCCCCCTCCCCCTCCCCCCCACTGTCCCTCCCCGTCTGTCCCCCGACCTCCCCTCCCCCTCCCCTTTCCCCAGCCCCCCCGCAGCACCTCCCCCACTGCCCCCCCACCTCCCCTCCCCCTCCCCTTTCCCCAGCCCCCCCACAACCCCTCCCCCCACTGCCCCCCACCTCCCCTCCCCTTTCCCCATTCCCCCCACAACCCCTCCCCCACTGCTCCCCCACCTCCCCTCCCCCTCCCCTTTCCCCAGCCCCCCCCACAACCCCTCCCCCACTGCTCCCCCACCTCCCCTCCCCTCCCCTTTCCCCAGCCCCCCGCAACCCCTCCCCCCACTGCCCCCCACCTCCCCTCCCCTCCCCTTTCCCCATTCCCCCCACTGTCCCTCCCCGTCTGTCCCCCGACCTCCCCTCCCCCTCCCCTTTCCCCAGAGCCCCCACAACCCCTCCCCCCACTGCCCCCCACCTCCCCTCCCTTCCCCTTTCCCCATCCCCCCCACTGTCCCTCCCCCCACTGCTCCCCCACCTCCCCTCCCCTCCCCTTTCCCCATTCCCCCCACTGTCCCTCCCCGTCTGTCCCCCGACCTCCCCTCCCCCTCCCCTTTCCCCAGAGCCCCCACAACCCCTCCCCCCCACTGCCCCCCACCTCCCCTCCCTTCCCCTTTCCCCATCCCCCCCACTGTCCCTCCCCCCACTGCTCCCCCACCTCCCCTCCCCTCCCCTTTCCCCATTCCCCCCACTGTCCCTCCCCGTCTGTCCCCCGACCTCCCCTCCCCCTACCCTTTCCCAGAGCCCCCACAACCCCTCCCCCCACTGCCCCCCACCTCCCCTCCCTTCCCCTTTCCCCATCCCCCCCACTGTCCCTCCCCCCACTGCTCCCCCACCTCCCTTCCCCTCCCCTTTCCCCATTCCCCCCACTGTCCCTCCCCGTCTGTCCCCCGACCTCCCCTCCCCCTACCCTTTCCCCAGAGCCCCCACAACCCCTCCCCCCACTGCCCCCCACCTCCCCTCCCCTCCCCTTTCCCCATCCCCCCCACTGTTCCTCCCCCCACTGCTCCCCCACCTCCCCTCCCCTCCCCTTTCCCCATACCCCCCACTGTCCCTCCCCGTCTGTCCCCCGACCTCCCCTCCCCCTCCCCTTTCCCCAGAGCCCCCACAACCCCTCCCCCCACTGCTCCCCCACCTCCCCTCCCCCTCCCCTTTCCCTCCCCCCCACTGTCCCTCCCCGTCTGTCCCCCGACCTCCCCTCCCCCTCTCCTTTCCCCATCCCCCCCCACAACCCCCTCCACCCACTGCCCCCCACCTCCCCTCCCCTCCCCTTTCCCCAGCCCCCACACTGTCCCTCCCCGTCTGTCCCCCGACCTCCCCTCCCCCTCTCCTTTCCCCATCCCCCCCACAACCCCTCCCCCCACTGCTCCCCACCTCCCCTCCCCTCCCCTTTCCCCAGCCCCCCCACTGTCCCTCCCCGTCTGTCCCCCGACCTCCCCTCCCCCTCCCCTTTCCCCAGCCCCCCCACAACCCCTCCCCCCACTGCCCCCCACCTCCCCTCCCCTCCCCTTTCCCCAGCCCCCCCGCAGCACCTCCCCCACTGCCCCCCCCACCTCCCCTCCCCCTCCCCTTTCCCCAGCCCCCCCACAACCCCTCCCCCCACTGCCCCCCACCTCCCCTCCCCTTTCCCCATCCCCCCCACTGTCCCTCCCCCCACTGCTCCCCCACCTCCCCTCCCCCTCCCCTTTCCCCATTCCCCCCACTGTCCCTCCCCGTCTGTCCCCCGACCTCCCCTCCCCCTCCCCTTTCCCCAGCCCCCCCACAACCCCTCCCCCCACTGCCCCCCACCTCCCCTCCCCTCCCCTTTCCCCATTCCCCCCACTGTCCCTCCCCGTCTGTCCCCCGACCTCCCCTCCCCCTCCCCCTTTCCCCAGCCCCCCCACAACCCCTCCCCCCACTGCCCCCCACCTCCCCCTCCCCTCCCCTTTCCCCATTCCCCCCACTGTCCCTCCCCGTCTGTCCCCCGACCTCCCCTCCCCCTCCCCTTTCCCCAGAGCCCCCACAACCCCTCCCCCCACTGCCCCCCACCTCCCCTCCCTTCCCCTTTCCCCATCCCCCCCACTGTCCCTCCCCCACTGCTCCCCCACCTCCCCTCCCCTCCCCTTTCCCCATTCCCCCCACTGTCCCTCCCCGTCTGTCCCCCGACCTCCCCTCCCCCTCCCCTTTCCCCAGAGCCCCCACAACCCCTCCCCCCACTGCCCCCCACCTCCCCTCCCTTCCCCTTTCCCCATCCCCCCCACTGTCCCTCCCCCCACTGCTCCCCCACCTCCCCTCCCCTCCCCTTTCCCCATTCCCCCCACTGTCCCTCCCCGTCTGTCCCCCGACCTCCCCTC